>NC_041739.1:28009516-28609516 GCF_004115215.2 Ornithorhynchus anatinus
GAGGCCGGCTTGCTTCCATCGCCAGGACCATCTGGGCAGTGACACCACCACCAGGCTGCCCTGGTTCTCCACTTGCTTCACTTGAGTGCTTTTTGGCCTCATCTCTCTTGTCCCGTTATTCTGGATATCGAGAGAGCTTGCCGGGCCAATGTTTCCTATCCACTTCTCTCTCAGCCCCAGCGACAGTCATGTTTCTGTTCTATTGCTGCGTTGTACTCTCCTAAGCACTTAATACAGCGCCCTGCAGAAAGTGCTCAATAAATGTGACCGATGGACAATTCTTCTAGCCTTAGCTTGGTGCACCGGGCTGTGAAGCGAAGGGAAGGGATGCTTACTTGAAACGCTTCTGCTTTCAAGTAGTAAAAGAAAGAGGAAATAGAACTCAGATTTCTGAAATGGGAATTAGAAGCAGCAAGGCCGAGTGGATAGGGCACACGCCTGGGAGTTGGAGGACCTGGGTTCTAATCCTGACTCCACCGCTTGCCAGCTGTGTGTCCTTGGGCAAGTCACTTAATTTGTCTTTGTCTCCGTTACCTCATCTGTTAAATGGGGATTAGGACTGTGAGCCTCATGCGGGACATGGACTAAATCTAATCTGATTATTTTGTATCTACCCCAGAGCTTAGAACACCTTGCATGTGGTAAGTGCTTAACAAATGCCACTAAAAAAAAAAAAAAAAGAGTAACTTCTGCCCCAGAGGTGGCAGAATCCTTTGGACATTTGATATTCACCCCACCCCCAGCACCAAAACACTTATCTACATTATCTTTAAATTGTGTGCTATTATTTATAATTTATATTCATATTACTCATGTTAATATGTCCGTTTCCCCCTCTAGACTGTAAGCTGTTGTATAGAGTTTAGTTATAGATAGGGGTCTGAACATAGTAAGCACTCAATAAATACCATTGGTTGATAGAACCAAAGGCATTATGGTTTAGATTTAAAAATTTAGATATAGACTAAAAGCATAATTATATTAATCAGGAAAACAGCTACAATTCTAACAAAATTTAGCAATAACCTGAGACTGATTCTGTGACTTCCCTCTGCTCAACCTCCCCTGTCTCCTTTAAGACTGAGGAGTTGCACATGAATCTGGACCCTTTAAGCACAAGATATTCACCCTCCCCCACCATATTTATGTCCTTATCTGTAATCTAACACTTGTTTCTCCCCCTACACTTCAAGATCCTTCTTTTTCTTTTAAGAAAAATGATCTTTGTGAAGCTCTTACTATGGGCCAGGCACTATAATAAACCCTGGAGTAGATACAAGCTTATCAGGTTGGACACAGTCCCTATACCAAATGGGGCTCACAGTCTAAATCTCCATTTTACAGATGAGGTAACTGAAGCTCAGAGAAGTGATTTGCCCAAGGTCACACAGTAGACAAGTGGTGGAGTCAGGATTAGAATCCAGGCCCTTCTGACTCCCAGGGCTGTGTTCTATCCACTAGATCACACTGCTTCTCTCCTCCGAGAGGCTTTCCCCAAGACCCCTTTTCTCTTCTCCCACTCCTCTATCACCCTGACTTCCTTCGTTCATCTCCGCCTCTCAGCCGCACAGTACTTATGTGCATATCTGTAATTTATTTATATCGTGCGTCTCTCCCCACCCCACCAGATGTAAGCTTGCTGTGGGCAGGGAATGTGTCTGTGTATTGCTGTATTATACTCTCCCAAGCGCTTAGTACCGTGCTCTGCAAACAGTAAGCACTCAATAAATACGATTGAATGAATCAATGAATCAAAGAATGAATTCTCTCTAGACGGTTCCCACAGTAGCCATGAGCCCTGAGGCAAATGGGGAGCCAGGAAGCACCCAAGCCTCTGCTCCCAGGCAACCAGTCTGCTGGGACCATGGCCTTGCTCTAACCTGCTGTGACTGAGGCTTGGGTGAAGCTCAGCTTTCACACTGCCAAGCTTAATGCTGGGCATAAAGACTGTAAGCTTATTGTGGGCAGGGAATGTGTCTGTTCATTGGTATAGCGTACTCTCCCAAGTGCTTGGTAAAGTGCTGTGCACACAGTAAGCGCTCAATAAATACGATCGGCGTGAACATTGTGCTCTTCCAAGAGCTAGGTACGGTGCTCTGCATATAGTAAGTGTTCAGTAAATACCACTGATTGACTGACTGGTCCTCAGATTGTGAACCCCACCCAGGAACTAGGGTGACAGCTAAATCCCACCTGGGTTTTCTGTCCCAGGCTGCTCTGCACACAGTAAGCACTAGGGAAAGTGAGTCTTTGATTCTTGGGGTTCTTGGAAGCTGTAGAGAACCCAGGTGTGGCCAAGAATAGGCACTAGGACCAGAGACACCCATCTCCTCCCCTTCTCCACCCCCATCCCCTAAGAGGCAGCCTGCTTTGGTCCTGGGTTTTCCCAGTGAAATGTCAATATGAGGCATCATATGTCATCTCAAACTGTGTCTGACCTGATTATCGTGTATCCAAGAATTATTGGAGAAGCAGTATGACCTCCTGGAAAGGGCATGAACCTGAAAGTCAGTGGACCTAGGTTCTAATTCCAGCTCTGCCAATTGCTTACTGAGACACCCTGGGCAAGTCACTTGTTTTTACCTCTGTTTTCTCAACTGAAAAATGGGGATTCAATACCTGCTCTCCCTCCTACTTAGAGACTGTGAGCCCCATGTGAAACAGGGACTGTGTCTGATCTGATTAACTTGTACCTACCCCAGCTCTCAGAACAGTGCTTGACATATAGTAAGCATTTAACATACCACAAAATAATATTATTATTCTAAATGCTTTGTACAGTGGTAGTCAATATTGTGTACTAAGCATTCGAGCAGACATTCTCTGCCCACAATGAGCTTACAGTCGACGGAGAGACAGACATTAATATAAATAAATGTGCTAGGCTCATAATAAGTGCTGGGGTAGATACAAGATAATCAAACTGGATGTCCCTGTCCCAAATGGGACTCACAGTCTAAATAGGAGGGAGTAAGATTTAAATCCCCATTTTACAGAGGAAGAAACTGAAGCACAGAGAGTTTAAGGGCTTAAGCTTAATTTTGGCACATAGCACTTAAATACCATTATTATTATCATTACAGGCAGCAGGATGAGTTAGTTTGTTCTAAGTTCCAAAAGGGTTAAGAATTTTAAAGGTCTCACCTGATTTTCTAAATCTTTGCCAGGATTTGGAACCAGAAGGAAGACAGCTGATTAATCATCTCTCAAACACCTGCCTTAGTTTTGGTCATTTATTTTTCAAAGAGGCAATCAGAACATGTCAGAAAAACTGCATGCCAGGTTTGCCTTAGAGTGATCAATTAGCACTGAAGTTACCCAATTCACTCTCACAAGTTGGTCCAAGCAGCAAAGGATTTCACAGTGACATGCCCAAAACTAGAGCCTTGGGATCATTCAACCCAAACTGTGAAAACCCAGTAAGTAGATGTCCGTGATTTTTCAGAACTAAAAGAAAAAAGGATTCACAAATTGGTGTCGGGAAAAGTTTTAAATAAGTTTTACAAGACATCAGTCATAAGATTGGGTATTTGATATCTGTCCCACCTCCAACCCCACAGCACTTATGTACATATTTTTAAATTGTTATTTATATTAACGTCTGTCTCCACCTTTAGACTATATGCTTGTTTTGGACAGGTGGGAAAGGTGAGCTTAACTGAATGAACTGGGAGAGACTAGAAATTTAGAGCAGGAAGCTGGTAACTGGTGGTAAGGGAGATTATCAGCAGGGGATGGAAAACAGAATGTAGTTTGCAGAGTCAAGTGCCCTCTAGGCTTGAATTAGTTTTCATATTCTAAGGCCACCAGCAAGGATCGGATAAATGACCATACACTCAAGGAGCCAAGTACATACATGTGCACACACTCGGAAAGGAGCCAAGTATGTACACACAGACATACACACAAGTGTACATACCAGAGGAGCCAAGTATGCACACACATCAAGTACACACTTACACACACACACACACGTGTGCACATCTGGTTCTGAGTCAGAGCCAATAGAGAACAATGACACCCACAAACGTGGATGCAGAGGAACAGATGAACAAAGAGTACAGGAAGGTGAAAGGCATCTTGGAAGCTGAGGAAACTCTGGAGTGACTATTGGCTGCCTCGGAAGGTCTGCGGAAGATAGATGACGGCCTTAACTGAAAGAGGCACAGGTATGCTAGAGTAAATCCTGACTTTTTCAGGCCTGTTAGGTCTCGGGTATTTTTCTGAAGAAGCTAAATGTGAGGATGATGAAGCAACGCTTTAGCAATTTATGGGCTCATCTGTCTCCGGAAGGGGGCATACCTTTGAGGCTGTCTAAAATTCCTATTCCTTAAGCAGTGCTTTGGTTTTGATTCAAAAAAAGAACCCTGAGCAGTCGACTTCTAGATCCAAATCCAAGTCTGGCTGTCAGCGGAGGTAGGGGTTGAGATTTCTTAACAGGGTGGTCAGTCACCCAGCTTTATAATGAACAGTCTGTTTTTTAGCTGGTTATGGGCCCTGCCTCCGTGCCCTTTGCTCTAGGATTGGGCCTCTCTCTCTGCCACAGTAGAAACACAGCGCTGGGGTACATATGGATCTGGGAGGGAGGAAGGAAATGAAGAGGCTCTGGGGTCTGGGGAGGTGGGGACTGCCATCTCCCCAAAGAGAAACTCTCTAGGGTCGCACAGAATGGGCTTAATTCTGCACAGCTATATGCCTAATGTAACATTTGACATCACGAATGCCTCCTCACCCCAATTTGTGAGGGCATCAGGGCCACCTTACTCCTCAACAGTCAGCCACTAATTGTATTTATTGAGCGCTTGTGGGCAGACCACTGTACTAAGTGCTTGGGAGAGTATAATAATATAACAGACACCTGCCCGGCCCACAGTGAGATTACAGCCTAGAGGGGCAGGAATAAAAGCAGAGTAAACACACAATTCACTCCCCCTCATTTATTCTCTCCTTAGCTGAGGGCATTGCTCTTTTGCTTTATGGGCAGGAATCATGTCTGCTAATTCTGTTGTACTCTCCCAAGAGTTTAGTACAGTGCTCTGCACATAGTAAGCACTTAATAGATACCACTGATTGAAAGTGACAACGCTGATTGAACAAGTTTGTGTGTTTTGCACCTCTCCCGCAACAGAGGACAGGGCACTGTTCTCTTAAATTTGAATAGGAAGATGACAAAGGTCTAGACTATAGTTTCCCATAATGAGAGCACTTTAGGTTTTTACTTCTAGGATTAGGACACCCCATAAATTCGATTTCATTTTTACACTCCTTGAGGGTGAGATTGTGTCTGTCTCCTCTGTACTCTCCCAAGCACTTGGTACAGTACTCTGCACAGAGTAAGTACTCAGTCAATACCATCAGTGGATTGAATCTTCATCCTTTTCTCTCACCATGAAGGGTTTCTTTTTAAAGGGAGCAAGAGCTCACAGGAAGAACTTGGAAAACAAGCAATGGTCCTTGCAATCGTGGACCCAAGTAACAGCCAGTGTCTGCTGACCCATTCATGGCAGTAATGTCAAAAATTGAGTCAGTCAGACTTCACTTTGTGTAGATGAAGGGCAAGGATCCTGCTCTGGCGCTATCTGGTTCCTCTCAAAATGGGAAGAGAAAGTGGAGGAGGACCTGAAGGACTTGCTTTTGCCCAAGTTAATCAATCTCTGGATTTGCCTTTGAAGCCACTGGGCAGAGAAGTGGTGTCAAGTGGTGGTGGGTTTTTTTTTTTTTGAGATTTTTAAAAAGAAACCATTATCAGTGTAAACAACAAAACTGATTCATATTTTGCAAAACGTGCCACAACTAAAACTCACTGTTATCCAACAGGATAATTAAAGGATTCTGTTCCCGGCTATTCAACTTTATTTAAAACTTTCCTGTGCCCCAAGAATCCTCATCCCGCCTTGACTGCTACATCTGGCACCTTGCCTCCTGTCTCTCTCAACTCCAGTCCATACTTCACTCTGCTGTGCTGATAATTTTTCTTAAAAAAAAAGTTCAGTTCGTGCTTCTCCACTAAATCAAGAATCTCCAGTGGTTACCCATCCACCTTCACTTCAAACTCTTTACCATTGGCTTCAGAGACTCAGATCAGTTTGCCCCCTCCTACCTCACCTCACTGATGAATTACCACAGCCCAGCCCATGCGCTTCGCTCCTCTTCTGCCAGCTTGCTCACTGTGCCCCAATCTCGTCTCTCTCACCATCAACCCCTTTCCCCTATCTTCCCTCTCTTTATACATCTGACAACCAGTCTAACGTCACTAAGGCCACATCTCCTCCAAGAGCCCTTCCCTGATTAGTCCCTCTTATCCCCAGCTCCCTCTCTCTTTTGCGTTGTCTCTGCACTTGGATCTGTGACCTTTGGTCATTTAGTATTCGCCCCACCCTCAACACCACAGCACTTATGTAAATATCTCCCAGGTACTTAGTAGAGTGATCTGCACCCAGTAAGCGCTCAAAAAATGCTACTGATTGACAGATCATCTGTAAAATGGGAGTTCAATGCCTCCTCTCCTCCCCTTAGACTGTGAGCCCCATGTGGGACAGGGACTGTGTCCCACTCGATTACCCTGTATCTACCCCAGTGCTTGGCCCACGGTAAGAGCTAAGCAAACACCACATTTATTATTATTGCTGGAAACCATCCCTAGAGAATGTAAGAATGCCCACCCGGGCATGGCCCATTGTACATAATAATTAAGGAAAGCGGGGAGGCAAGCACACCACTTTTCCCCACCACATACATCACAGGCACAGTAGGTGTGGGAGGGGAGACGCTTGTTTATCCCAGACATTTCCGGGACTGGAGTCCCAAGTCTCAACCTTGAACTCTCAGTGCACTCAAGAGTCCAGAAAGCCGGCAAAGGGGTGAGTGTCTGCTCCACTTGTGAGAGGCCTCACGAAGCCAATTGCCTCGGCTGCAGCCCAGTGACGCCGCAGGCCCAAGCGGACTTCGTTCCATGTAGCGCTAACTCGGGATCTCGGGCACGCTTGAAGAACGGGCCCTTGGGTAAATTTGTCTCTCCGGCCGGGTTAGGAGAGGTCTTTTCCGCCTTACTTTCCAAACTCATCCCTCCATCAGCCTTTTAAAGCCACCCTTATTTTGTATTTCCTTCCTCCCCCGTGAACTCAGCTCCTGGAAAATTCAGAACAGGGTTCCTGTTCTGATGGGATGGAGTGGAGACGGGGGAGGAAATTAATCTTGAATTTGAGACTCATCTCCCAGTCAAGACCCCGGCGCTCTGCCTAACCTGCTGTTACTAAGGGCTACCTCCAAAAACTGTCACCTAGCTGTTCCTAAATTTAGTTTTCATTTTGCTTTTGTTTTCATTACAGTCGTCTTTAGCTGCCTCCCACTCCGACAAATTCCCTAGCGAGAGCGTGTCAAGACAAGCCGTGTCTTGTTACCGTGCAGTCACAATACCTCATACCCTCCTCCACCCCAAGGACAAAAGCTTGGAAATGCCTCTTTGATTTCCAAAGCTGCAGTTGTTTTTGTGTGGCCGCAGGAGGAGCGGCTTAGCATTTTTTGGTAGCCTGTGCTAATTATGTGGCATGCTTTAGAAGAGGCCTGGAGATTGCAGCTCTTAGGGAGAAAATGGAGAAAATGTCCCTGCTATGAAAGAGCAATCGATATTGAAAAAAAATTCCTGTTCTGGGCTCTTTTGATCACATGCAGCCAGCCCGCCTACCTAGGCACAAACCTCCTGGCTTTCCACCTTCAGCCCCACAGCATTTATGTACAGATTTGTAATTTATTGCAATTTCTATCTCTTGCTCTAGGCCGAAAACTCTTTGTGGGCAGGGAACGTGTCTGCACGAGTCTATATGGACTCTGGCAAGCGCTTAGTACACAGTACACAGTAAGCGCTCCATAAATGCGACTGAGAGCTGCAGTAGTGCTAAAAAAAAAACTTTGATACAAAACACGAGCTAGAAAGGGTAAGGGTTGAGGTATATGAGATATATATATATATATATAGTATAACACTGTAGAGCTCAGTCTTTTTTCCCTTACTTTCCCTATTTACCCATCAGCATTTTTTTCCTTCCTCTCAAGTAAAAAGCATTCCTTTTTTTCCTTCCTCTCAAGTGAACTCGGCAGAAGTTGGCTTACTCCACAGCTCACTAAGGCTAGTACTTTTTTTATGGTATTTGTGTGTTTACTATGGCCAGGCACTGTATTAAATGCTGGGGTAGATACAAGCTAATCAGCCCATGTCCCACAGGGGGCTCACACTCTTTATCCCTATTTTACAGATGAGGTAACTGAGGCGCAGAGACGTTAAGTGACTCGCCCAAGGTCACACAGCCAACAAGCAGCAGAGTCAGAATTAGAATCTAGGTCCATCTGGCTCCCAGGCCCTGGCTTCTCTAGGCTCTTGCTTACAACTTGAGGATATTCTGACATATTGGAGAAGCAGCGTGGCCTCGAGAAGAGAGCATGGGTGAGGGAGTCAGAAGGACCTGAGTTCTGATCCTGTCTCTGCCATTGTCGCAAATCACTCAACTTCTTTGTGCCTATTACTTCATCTGTAAAATGGGGATTAAGATGGGAGCCTTGTTGGGCATGGACTGTGTCCAAAATAATCTTGTATCTACCCTAGTGCTTAGTACAATGGCTGGCACATAGTAAGTGTTCAACAAATACCGCAAAAAAAAGGCTTCCAAAACTGATAAAATTATCTAACAAAGTTGGAGAGGACAGGGATTGTAGATTAATGGAATATTATAATCTGTACCTAAAAGGTACTTCAGTAATATGTTGGAATAATAGTCTAGTTCTTTCAGTAAATGTGTTACTTGTTTCTCATGTGAAATACAGCTAAAATAGAGGACACCAAAAAGACTCGGGTTTAGTACTGAGGTCTTCTTTTGGAAATGTGCTCTTTAAGAAATATGAGATGCACTCACATCATCTCAGTCAACTGTGAATTTGGGACATTTACTACGAACTCTGCTTTCAAGTAAATAAGTTGAAATATGGCCTGGGGGAAAGAGCACAGGCCTGGAAGTCAGAGGACTTGGGTTCTAATGCAAGCTCTATCGCTTGTCTGCTGTGCAACCTAGAAAAAGTCACAACTTCTCTGTGCCTCAGTTATTTCATCTGTACAATGAGGATTAAAACTGTGAGCACCATGTGGGACAGGGGCTGTTGTACAATCTGATTAGCTCGTATCTACCCCACCACTTAGTACAGTGCCTGCATATAGTAAATACTTAACAAATACCATTAAAAAAATAGATTGCCATCATTTATACTTCCTCCCCTACAAACTTTGGTAATTTTGACTCCTCCATAAATATCTGTAGCTAAAAAAGTGAAAGATGCTGTTAGAACACTTGCCACTGTCCACGCTTAAGAACATGACCAGCTAGCACTCTTCCCAGAGACGCATTTTAGCAAAAACCTGGCCTACTGCCGTACACACTTAATCGGGAAAGTTTCAACAAGGGCCTATGGTTGATAGTAAGCGCATAAGAGAAAAAGAAAAACCCTCCTTATTGGAAATGACTGAGCAGCCACTGAAACTTTGGTCAAATGTAGCTCTTACCTGAATCATCTGTCAAGGAAATACTGGTAAAAGTGCTGTCTTCCTCCTCTTTGACCCCGTCCATCTTTTTCCACTTTCTCGGACTAGTTGTTGAGGAGTGAGGGGGGTAAACTAGGAGAGAGCTCCTCACAGTGCATGTGACTGTTCTTGTTAAATCATTAATGAGCAAGTGCAACCTGCAAATGGTACCACCTGATCTTGCCAGTAACCACTGGCTTTTTTTTTTTCATCTCTTTATGAGCTCTTTCCTGAGCCCTGATTCTGAAACGGAAACCGTTGAAGCCCCAGGTTGAAGAGTTTCAAGCCACCCCACTAGATAACTGCTCCTTGAGCATTTAGTATTTCTAGCTACCAGCGTTTTGACTCTCAGCAGTCTTCTGTGCTTGGGGTCCACCTTGGAGAGGAGAGTGGATTGCGTGGCAAACAAATGCCTTAGGAGATCATTTGTTCGGGATAGGCAAGGGGTAACTTTTGAGATAAGATTTAGTGTAGGGAGGGTCATCACCAAGGAAAATGTAGCACTTTTTTTTATCTGACCTTGAGCAAGAAAACAGTAACAGTTTGTCGTCTGTTTCCTTGCTCTGTTCTATTTCCTTGCTCCGTTCTACTTTCACTCCAGCTGCGGTATTTCAGTCGGACTCAGAAGATGTGCAGTCAAGGGGCTGACTGATGTGGGAGGAAGGGGTAGGCAGGATGGGGAGGAGCAAGAGTACTGCATACTTCATCACAGCCAGCTGCACGGAGTTACATGCTGTGCTTTCTTGCAGGCTTTCTTGCTTAGGTCCAGGTTATAATAGTAATAAAGGTGATGATATTTGTTAAATGCTATGTGCCAGGCATTGTACTAAGTATTGGGGTGGATACAGGCAAATCAGGTTCAACACAGTCCCTGTCCCACGTGGGGCTCCCAGTATAGTTCCCACTTTACAGATGAGGTCCCTGAGGCACGGAGAAGTGAAGTGACTTGCTCAAAGTCGCACAGCAAAGTGGCAGAGCTCCCAGGCCCGTGCTCTATCCACTACGCCACGCTGCTTCTCTGACTATTATCTGCAGGCACCCAATCTTCTACGTGCTTACAAGGCTAGAGCACAGGCCTAAGAGTCAGAAGGCCCTGGGTTCTAATTCTGGTCTGCTCCTTGTCTGCTGTGTGACCTTGGGCAAATCACAAAACTTTGTGCCTGTTGCTCATCTGGAAAATGGGGATTAAGACTGTGAGCGCCATGTGGGACGTGGACTGTGTCCAAGCTAATTATCTTCTACTTACCCCAGTGCTTAGTTCAGTGCGTGACATATAGTAAGTGTTTAATAATCAAATCAATAGAGCCCTGCACATTCAGCTTCTTGAAAAATTGCATACTGCCCCTTGCAAGCTACAGCCAACTTTAAATAGCCATACAGGATCTCCAACAATGAGGGCCTGGAACCTAGTCCGCTCACTAGCACTGGTGAGGTGATCACAGAGGGGAGAGGACATTTGAAGAGGATTTCTAAGCAGCTGCTCTACAAAGAGCTGAAATTGTACACACTTTAAGCAAGTAGGCAAGACAAAAGTTTTAAGAGCATAACACCACCCACCTTCAAAGAACCTGGGTTCTAACTTTAGGTCCACCAATTTCCTGCTGTGTGATCTTATCTGTGCCTCAGTTTCTTCATCTGTAAAATGGGGTTAAAAGTCTGTCCTCCTTCCCTCTTAGGCTGTGAACCCCATGTGAGACAGGCACTGTGTTCAACTTCATTATTTGGTATCTAGTTCAGTGCTCAGCACATAGTAAGCGTTTAACAAATGCCACAATTCTTCTTCCTTCTTCTTCTCCTTTTCTTCCTCATCCTTCTTCTTCTCCCTCAAATATTATTGTTTGATTTATTGGTGGTGTGGCAGTGGCAGTAACCATGGTGACTGGGGTTGCCGACCCTGTGAAAGAGGAGCGGTTGCCATGGCTACTGGCATCACCATCTTACTTTTCATTTTGAGCACAGGGTTGTAAAGGGGGCCTTCCGGGATGGGGGGGATGAGGAGGACTTGGAGGGGGCTGGCTACAGAAAACTAACAGGCAAGAAAGTCATCAGTTTGGGCCTTTTCAGCTCTAACTGGAAATTCTTAGGCCTGGAGAAGCAGCATAGCCTAGTGGAAAGAGCAACAGGCCTGGGAGTTAGAGGATCTGGATTCTAATCCCAGTGCATCAATTGCCAATGGGCAAGTCATACAACTCCTAATTGCCTTAGTTTTCTCAACTGTAAAATGGGGATTTAATGCCTGTTCTCCCTCTTGCTTAGACTGTGAGCCCCTGTGGAACAAGGACTGTATCTGACCTAATTAACTTGTAGCTATTCCTGAGATTTGAACAGTATTTGACACAGAATAAGCGCTTAACAAATACCATTTTTAAAACATGTCTTGTCACTGGTTTGGGAAAGGCAAGCCTGAGAACCCAGATGAAAAAGCTGTGGGAACAATCTCCTTCACCAACTTCATGGATTGATGGACTGGTCCCCCTCTGGCCTCAGCAGTTGACGGGCTTTCTCCTGCAATCCTGACCAAAAAGGGATTCTTAATGAGTCCCCCAAACTTTCTCATCACTACCATCCTCCCTATCTCACAAGTCTGTAAACTTGGGCATTATCTTCAACTCATCTTTCTAGTCAACCCACATGTTCAATCTATCAACAAATCCTATATCTTCTACTTTCACAATATCTCTAGACATCATCCTTTCCTTTCCATCCAAACTGCCACCCTGCTGATCCACATTCTTATCATTTCCTGCCTTAGCTACTGTATCATCCTCCTTGCTGGCCTCTCTGCCTCCTAATAATAATAACTGTGGTATTAAGCGTTTCCTATGTGCCAGGCACTGTACTAGGTGCTGGGGGTGGATACGAGTAAATCGGGTTGAAAATAGTCCTTGTCCCATGTGGGGCTCACAGTCTCAATCCCCATTTTACAGTTGAGGTAACTGCGGCCCAGAGAAATAAGTGACTTGGTCAAGGCCACACAGCAGACAAGTGGCGGAGCTGGGATTAGAACCCATGACCTCTGACTCCCAAACCCGTGTGCTAGCCACAACACCGTGCCACCTCCTTTCTCCTGTCCATACTTCACTCTGCTGCCAGGATCATATTTCTAAAAAAATTCAGTCTACATCTCCTCTCTCAAGAACCTCCAGTGGTGGCTCAACCACCTCAGCAGCAAACAGAAACTCCTTACCATCTACTTTTAAGCACTTTAATCAGCTTTCCCCCCTTACCTCTCCTGGTTGATTTCCTACTACGCTCAGCTTGCCCACTTAATAATAATAATGTTGGTATTTGTTAAGCGCTCACTACGTGCAGAGCGCTGTTCTAAGCACTGGGGTAGATACAGGGGAATGAGGTTGTCCCACGTGAGGCTCACAGTCTTCACCCCCATTTCACAGATGAGGGAACTGAGGCACAGAGAAGTGAAGTGACTTGCCCACAGTCACACAGCTGACAGGGGCAGGCCGGATTCGAACCCATGACCTCTGACTCCCAAGCCTGTGTTCTTTCCACTGAGCCACGCTGCTTCTCTAACTCCTTTAGTGCCAACCTAGACGCTGTTCCCCGATCTCATCTGCATCACTGTCAACCCCTTGTCCTTCCCTCTCCCTTCATATCTGACTAACCACCACTCTTCCCATCTCCAAAGCCCTTTTAAATCATATTTCATCCAAGAGGCCTTCCCTGACTAACCTTTCTTGTCCTCGCCCTCCCCTCGTTGTTGCTTCTGCTCTTGGCTCCGCTCCCCCCCCCCCTTAAATACTCTGAGAAGCAGCGTGGCTCAGTGGAAAGAGCACAGGCTTTGGAGTCAGAGGTCATGAGTTCAAATCCCAGCTCTGCCACTTGTCAGCTGTGTGACTGTGGGCAAGTCACTTAACTTCTCTGGGCCTCAGTTACCTCATCTGGAAAACTGGGGATTGAGACTGTGAACCTCACGTGCGACAACCTCATTACTCTGTATCTCCCCCAGCACTTAGAACAGTGCTCTGCACGTAGTAAGCACACTCTGTCCATCCCCAACCCCACAGCACTTACGTACATCTCCTTATTCTCTGCCATTTCCCTTCTCTGTATTGCATTTTAGTGTCTGTCTCCCTCTCTAGACTGCATGCTCCTTGTCGGTAAGGATCACGTCAACCAACTCTGTTTGTTTTGCACTTTCCCAAGTACTTAGCACAGTGCTCTGCATCCAAAAAGCATTCAGCATTCAATAAATGCCACCATTTGATTGATTGAGAAGCAGTTTTACCTAGTGGATAGGCACGGGTCTGGGAGTCAGGAGGACCTGAGTTCTAATCCCAGCTCTGCCATTTGTCTGCTGCGTGACCTTGGGCAAGCCACCTCACTTCTCTGTGCCTCAGTTCCCTCATCTGGAAAATGGGGATTAAGACTGTGAGCCCTATGCGGGACAGGGACTGTGTCTAACCCAAATTGCTTGTATCCACCCCAGTGCTTAGAACAGTGCCTGGCACATAGTAAGCACTTAAAAGTACCACAGTTATAATTATTATTGTCAGGAAGACCTGAGTTCTAATCCCAGCTCTGCCATTTGTCTACTGCGTGACCTTGGGCAAGCCACCTCACTTCTCTGTGCCTCAGTTCCCTCATCTGGAAAATGGGGATTAAGATTGTGAGCCCTATGCGGGACAGGGACTGTGTCTAACCCAAATTGCTTGTATTCACCCCAGTGCTTAGAACAGTGCCTGGCACATAGTAAGCACTTAGAAGTACCACAGTTATAATTATTATTGTCAATAATACTAATTGAGTCCAAATTAAAGGGGATAGAATCTCCCAAAGTCTGACTATCCCATGCCAATCAATCAGGCCTTCTGATACCTAAATGACTCCTTCATTCATTCTGCTGGATTTCTGATTTCAACCTCTACCTTCAGTACATGTTGACCAGTTATAATAATGTTGGTATTTGTTAAGCGTTTACTATGCGCCGAGCACTGTTCTAAACGCGGGGGTAGACACAGGGGAATCAGGTTGTCCCACGTGGGGCTCACAGTCTTCATCCCCATTTTACAGATGAGGGAACTGAGGCACCGAGAAGTTAAGTGACTTGCCCAAAGTCACACAGCTGACAAGGGGCGGAGCCGGGGTTCGAACCCATGACCTCGGACTCCGAAGCCCGTGCTCTTTCCAGTGAGCCACGCTGCTTCTCTAGTTGGCAATAGCAGGAGAGATTGCTGTGACCTAGCGATAAGGAGGTCAAAGGGCCATCAGACAACGGAAAAGATAAGGCAAGACTACGGAAAGCAGTATGGTCTAGTGGAAAGATCCAGGGCCGGGGAATCAGTAGCCCTGGGTTCTAATCCTGGATCTTCCATTAGCCTGCTCAGCGACCGTGGGCAAGTCACTTAACTGCTTTATGCCTCAGTTATCTCATCTGTAAAATGGGGATTCAATACCTGTTCTCCCCCCTTCTTAGACCATGAACCTCATGTGGGACAGGGAGTGGGTCCAAACTAATTAACTTGTATCTTCTCCAGTGCTTAGAACAGTGTTTGACACAAAAGCGCTTAACAAAGACCATAATAATATTATTTGATTCTATGCTAGTCATATCCAAATTTCATTTTTACCTGGCTCCCCTTCTTGCCCCGTTTAACATGGGGAGTAAAGTAGCGGTATTCTCATTACTTGATCAGCCTTCTTCCCTCTTAAAACAATCCCGCTGTTCGGAAACCGGGGGGGATTTGACAGCGGTGAAACTTTGCATTTCCGAGGAGCTCTTCACAGGACCAAAGGGCTGGGTACACTTCATCTGAACTCTGCAGCCCCTTTATCTAAAGTGCCTAATTAGTTTCCTGCCAATGTCAATAAATTTATATTATTCTAGTGGTATTGGCTCCCTCTGGTGGAATGAAGATAAATATGGGGTTTTTTTGGTTTGTTTCAAAGGTATTTGTTAATCGATCAATCAATCAGTGGTATTTATTTAGCACTTACTATGTGCAGAGCACTGCATTAAGCCCTTGGGAGAGTACAATATAACAGAATTAGCAGACACATTCCCACAGCCAGTTTACAAGAGCTTACTGTGTACCAGGCACAGGGGTAATCAGGACGGACACAGTCCGTGTTCCACATGGGGCTCGCGGTCTTAATAATAATAATAATAATGTTGGTATTTGTTAAGCGCTCTCTATGTGCAGAGCACTGTTCTAAGCGCTGGGGTAGACCCAGGGGAATCAGGTTGTCTCTCGTGGGGCTCCCAGTCTTAATCCCCATTTTGCAGATGAGGTAACTGAGGCACAGAGAAGTGAAGTGACTCGCCCACAGTCACACAGCTGACAAGTGGCAGAGCCGGGATTCGAACCCATGACCTCTGACTCCAAAGCCCGTGCTCTTTCCACTGAGCCACGCTGCTTCTCTGTCCCATTTTTACAGATAAGTGAGGCATATTCAGTTAAGTGATTTGCCCGAGGTTACGCAGCAGACGAGTGGCAGAGCCAAGATTAGCACCCTGGTCCTTCCGACTCTAAAGCCCGTGCTCGATCTACTAGGCCACGCTGCTTTTGTTCTGTATCGAAAAAGAGCTCTGAGAATGGGTAAGGTCTCAGAGCTGTCCTGTTGGCTGAACGGAAAAACAGCACCAGGAGAGATGCTAATCTGATAGGCCTTTAATGATGATGATGATAATAATAACAGGAGTAAATATTGTGGTACACGAGTGCTGACTATGCGCCAAGTACTGTACTAAGGATTGAGGTCGATATGAGATGATCAGGACCTGCGGCCCCTGCCCTACATGGGGCTCCCATGTCCTTCCCGGTAGAACGTGTTGCTGCGAGCTTGGTTTCGGGGTGATTACTGCCTTCCAGGACCCCATCGTTGATAATCTATTCGATGATGAGGCTGGTTTGTAGAAAAAGTCAGAGTGGCCCTTTGGATTCTACCTCTTTATCCATCTGCACATCATTGCTGAGGTGGCAGAATTCAGTGACAGCTTGGAGTTCTGTGCTGCCGATGAAAACCCTTGGTTATGTGTAGGTCGTCCTGGGCGCGGGCTAATGTACGGCTCCCGTTTCCCCCTAGCGTACCGCCCCACCACACAACTGTGCTGCATCTACCAAACAATTTATAGCTTGCTTTACAATCTTGCTTACTTACAGGCCAATTCTGCCCTCCTGTGCCACGCAGTCCCAGATCCCCTGTCTGAAAGAAGAGTCAGGCTGGACCTGGGAAGGAGGCAGCTGAAAATGAGCACAGACTTATTTCCCTTTCAGCCTTATTTAATAGCTGAACCCCTGTGCAGGTTTTCAGGCTGGTGATTTTCACCTCCAGGAGGCTCAGGGGATCCTTCGAGCACCGATGTGTTTTCTAAATCAATCCAGGGATGGAAAATTCCATGCGGTGGTCGGTTGCGGGGGTTAGCTCATTGATACATCACCCACGGTGCCTATCACTTCTGAGCCAGACACCTACTCTGAGGCACTGAACTTGAAGTTAAAACTGTAATTATGCTCCTTTTGCTTGCCAACACTTTAAAAATCAACTCATTTCTCCGCAAACTATGTGTAAGTGCTCCTGTGACATTGCATAGCTGTTCTTGTCTTGGTGGATGGTACAGGTTAGGAAACTCTTACACGGTATAATGATCAGTGCCTGAACCTAAACATGATATACAAAGAAGTGTTCTGCTGGGTGGAAATCATAATTACAAATCTATTCAAAGTGGATGAGACAATAAAAATTCCTTGGTTTCGAGTGTAATTTTTTTTGCAGGACTCCTGACAAAGCATCTAATTGCATAATCAGATCTGTAAATCTGTTTTATTTTTGGCAACCTTAGCTGAAACCAAAGGATATTTTTAGGTTCCATTTACAAGGCTAGATCATTAACGGGGACAATATAAGCTATCATCTACAGATTGGAAAATGTGGTGTGTTTGAGCTTCACAACTTGTTAGAAAAATATTATTGGTCAATGAGTTTAAAAGACCACATCAGGCCTAACTGGAAGCATTCTCACAGGATCACAGAATCAGAGATCCGGGGATTTATTTTAATGGGGAAAAGAGGCCAGGCTATGCCCTCTCGTCTCCTTTTCCACACTCTCGGTGACACCCTGTCTGCAGAGTCAGGATGTGGAATCCCCTATCACGATATTTCTCTTGACCCCGAAGCTGCCCAACTTCATCCAGCAGCTCTTTGGCCACCACTCTCCCCATCTTGAAAGACTTACTAAAATCACACTTCCTCCCACAGACCTTCCCCGACTAAGCCCTCTTCGAATCCCTCTGCTTCTCACATCGCCTTTGCATTTGGATCTGTACCCTTTCAGCGTCTGATATTCCCCCGACCCTCTCCCCTGCAGCACTTATGGACACAACTGTATTTTATTGTAACGTCTGTCTCTCCTTCTAGATTGTAAGATCCTTTTGGGCAGAGTATGTGTCTATCAACTCTGTTGTGTCGTTCTCTCCCAAGTGCTCATTTCCGTGTTCTGCACACAGTAAGAACTCAATAAATACCATTGATTGATTGATAAAATCAGTGGATATTGCTGGTAAGAATGAGGGGAGTGAGGGGTTGGGCTGGACCCACTGTGACCTCTGCCCATCTCCACATTTCGGAGCCAGGATTCGTCACTGTCTCTTATGGGTCTTCCAACCCGTTTTCCTAAGCCCAGGTGAGCCTTTCCCTTTCTACTCTGTCTCACCCAGCTCTTCTCCCTTGCTGATCCTGTCCAGGAAGCAGCTTCCCAACTTGCCCAAGAAGGGGCCAACAAGCATTTTCTGGGGCTATGAATCACCTTAAAGGGCTTGGCAGACTTTGTGTTCAGGCCCTGTTTAGCCTGGTTATTCCTTTTCCCCACTGGTCTGATTCTCCTGGCCCAACATTCAAACTTACTTGGGTGAGAGGGTGGGGCTGAGGATGGAGGCAAAGCCCTGGACAAGAACCAACAGGCCACGCTAACTCTTGTCCTCACTGTCCACCTGGAGGCCAGATAGGAAGGATCACAGTGTGTCTGAGAATTGATCTGGGAGCTGAAGCACAGATGTGTGGTGAGAGCAAATTACAGACAACTTCGCTCCTACAACGTGGCAGGGCTATGTGGGTGAAGCACTCCCTCCACTGGACAGTCTCCACCGGGAATTGGGGAAAACATCATTCGTTTCTCACCCGCGACTTCTCTAAAGAACGACTAAAGCGGAATCTTGGTGCATTTAGGAAAGTGCTCTCCCTGTATAGAAGCAGCGGGGCTTAGTGGAAAGAGCATGGGCCTGGGAGTCAGAGGACTTGGTTTCTAATTCCAGCTCTGTCACACATCTGCTGTGTTACCTTGGACAAGTCACTTGGCTTCTCTGGGCCTCAGTTACCTCATCTGTAAAATGGGGATTGAATTCTACTCTTTCCTACTTAGACTGTGAGCCCCATTTGAGAAAGGGACTGATTCCAACTGAATTAACCTGTATCTACCCCAGCGCTTAGAACAGAGCTTGCCACATAGTAAGCAATGAACAGGTACCATAATAATAATGATGGTATTATCAATTATTAATATCGATTATTAATGCTTATTCATTTGATTGTAGTATTTGTTAAGCACTTACTATATGCCAGGAACTGTACTAAGGACTGGGGTAGATACAAGGTAATGGGGTCAGATAAAGTTCCTGTTCCACATGGGACTCACAATTATTATTTTTATTATATCCTGTGTGCGTATGTGTGTGTGTGCGCACGTGTGTACGCTTTGTGTGCCTCACATACATGTGTGAGTCAGCCCCATAGAGAGTCACCTTTAGTAAATACTGCAGATGCTTGCAGGGCTGAAGGATCTGGAGGGAAGCTGGAGGCATTCCAAAGACCTCAGAAGGAGGGTGATAAAGCAGTGTAAATTTGTGGCATGCCTAGACTCCTCAAATCTCTGAATAAGGTCATCTTCTGGGGAGCCCCTTAGATTATAAATAGCCAAGCTCTCCGCAGTGCTTGTGCTGCCCACCACCCTCTTGAATGAATCACCTAAATGCTAACCAAGTCCCTGGGTTAGCGGCATCTAAGTAGCACCTGAAGATGGCAAAGAATGGAGAAATGGAAACGCAAGGGGTTCGTTCACTGTTGAAGAGGAAAGAGCACTTCCTTCAACTATGGAGTAGGGAACAGAAGCCAGTTTAAGTGTGGCCAATTTTTAATCACCAGCACAATTAGCCGCCTGGCTTAAATCGTGCCCACTTTTGTCGAACTCTGTTTAGAAATGGATGAATTTTGAAGTGTGATCGCATTAAGTAGTTGGGAGCTAATCCACTTCCAACACATAATTATTACATAGAATTAAAACATCTGAACTCGACTGAGGACAGAGACTGTATTCTTTACCTCTTGGCCCTAGTGCTTAACCTGATACTTCCCCATTCTCTAGGTGCTTAATAAACATGAGTCAATCGATCAGTGCTATTTATTGAGCACTCGCTATGTGCAGAGCACTGTATTAAGCCCTTGGGAGAGTACAATTCAAGAGAGTTGAGAAGCAGCATGGCCTAGTGGATAGAGCATAGGCCTGGGAGTTATAAGGACCTGGATTCTAATCCCAGCTCTGCTACTTGTCTGTTGTGTGATCTTGAGCAAGTCATTTGACTTCTCTGTGCCTCGGTTATCTCATCTGTAAAATGGGGGTTAAATCTGTGAGCTCCATGTGGGACATGGTCTGTGTCCAGCCTGATTGGCTATATTTACCCCAGCACTTAGTACAGTACATACACGTAGTAAACGCTTAGCAAATACCATTAAACATACAAATAAAACAGAATCGGTAGACATGTTATGAATGGCATTGAATCAAAAGCTGATCCATCCATCTAGCTATAAATCTGCTGATAAATTAGCAGGGTTCTTTCCTCTACTCCCCGTCCTTCCCCAGCCCTTTCCACTCCCACCTCCTTCAATTTAAAATCTCCAAGAGGGGCAGGTCCTGGGACCACTAAATGATGCCTCTTCCTCTCTTGGTGCATTCTGGAACGGAGCTGTAGAACATCTGCTTCCGATGACACTCGTGAAAAAGGGTAAAAAGATCTCTTCTCATACCTTGCTTCTCAGAGGGCATCCTCAAAGCCCTCCTCCTTCAGCTGCTTTCTTTTAATCGCCACTACTTTGGCAGCATGATACAATCAATCAGTCAATAATGTTTACTGAGCACCTGCTCTGGGCAGAGCACTGTACTAAGCACTTGGGAGCCTACAAAAGAGTTAGAAGGTACCATCCCTGCTCTGAAGGAGTTTACAGTCTAGCTGAGGGAGGAAGACCCTAAATCACAGATGTTGAGAGGATAGCGTATATAAGACATATATAAGTGCTACAGGCTTGGGGGTGGTAATTTAAATAGGTGGTGCAGAAGGGCTGAAGTGGCAATTGGTGGATATAAAGAGAGGAGAGTGGGGAGATGAGAGGCTCCTTGGGAAGGATTCCCGAAGGAATGTAATGTCAGAAGGATTCGAAGGTGGGGAGAGCAAACATGAAAGGCAGGTGGCAGCTTATGTCCATTTGGGCCTGAACTCCAGAGAACTTTCTGGCCAAAAACCTCTTTATGGTTGATCCAAGTCTGTGCCAGAACCGGCCCCCTTGAGCATTTCTCCAGACCAACGTCATGGAGAACCTGGTAAATCTCAGTTCCTGACTTTCCACTCAGCCTTTAAGGATTGGTTTCCAGCTAGAGCACCTCGAAATGGCAAGTTAAGACCACCAATGCCCTTATTCTCTCAGAATTCCCTCCTGAAGGGCCCTGGGGGAAATTTGGGGTTTTGCTTGGCTGCTCCTTCTTGTTGGGCGTCATCCCTCCCCTAAACTACAGCCCCGAAACCCTTAGCCCTCGGGAAAGGTTTAATTTTTTTATCAGTTATGAAGTAATTTAATAAGAATCAAAAGTAGTTGAGCAGAATTAAGTAACAGAACAAACAACCAATTAATATTCAACAGATACATATGTTAACTGTTCTAAGCAAGGAGAGCCTAACCCTGAATCGAGCGATGGACGCCAATCCTTTCCCTCTCTTGACCTAGCCCTGTGCTAGAGTTCGGTCAGTCTTTCAATTCCAGAAAAAATGTCCTCCTCCGTGACTCCAGCACAATACCAATCCTAGACTAATTTGAGGGAAGAGGGTCTGATTTGAGAGGGAAGGATGTGGTCTCCCTACAATACAAAAGAGTTGGTAGACAGAATCCCTACATGGAATTTACAGACGAGAGGGGAAGACGGACATTAAAATAAATTACAGACGAGAGAAGCAAGAAGCTAGTCCCCACTTTATCGATTTGGAAACTGCAGTGTGGAGAAGCAAAGCGACGCGCTCAAGGTCACAGGCAGGTGAGCCACAGACCTGGATTTTAAGCCCTGTGCTCTTTTCCATTAGGCCATGCTGCTCCACCCTAGTTCCTACACCCCCTCACTGGGTGAACATGCTAGCATCTCCACAGGAACGAAAAGCAATTGTTCTCAGGGGTCCTGGTACTTTGGAGGGTTCTGGGGAGAGAGGACAGCAACGGAGATCCCACACCGTCTCCTCCAAAATGAGGATTGGAGCTCATGAGGCAGGGAACCTCAGACTTCTGCCGGGATGACTATATCGCCCCATTTCGTCTTTCCAATCTTCCAGCCCACGGCCGGGGAGAGGGTGGGGGTCTCTAGGACAGGTCTGGTTGCAGAGAATCACTTGGGCCCTGGGCAAGCTGCGGGGGCTTCTGACTAGGATGGGACTGAGAAGGCAAAAAGAGGGAATGGGGGAAGTGCAAACCTTCGAGAGCAATGGCCCCAGATCTACGGAGTGCTAACATCACCTCAGCTTGCAGGCCATCCACCAGCCTGAAAACCCCGGGTTCGCTCCACAGCCCCAGCCCGCCCAGCAAATCCCAACCCACCTGACAACTTCTGAACTTGGGCAAAGCCCTCTGTGGGTCTGTGGTACCATATCAGACAACTCGTTTCCACGGAGAAGACCTAGAAACCCTCGTGGCAGGGAGAGTTCAGTCCATCTTCTAGCCTTCCAGGGGGCTCCCCTGAATTTGAGTGGCTATTTGGAACTGCCTTAACCATTCTGAGAGGAATGTTCATTGTTTGAAAAAGGGAAAAACCCTGCCTCAAACGTTAAAAAGGGTTAAAATGGAGACACTCACACCACCCCCACTCACGAGCTTCCCCTGCCCCCGTTCAAACCAGAATGAGGTTTGCGTCATTTGTATCCTTTTTCCTGTTATTGTCTGGCAGGTTCCATCTTCTCTAAATGATGCACACATTCTCTCCCATCTGTGATTTGTCCACTCCTGTATTATTATAAGCATTATTGATCACATAGTCCATTAAAGCATTATTCACCATAAATAATTCATCTCTCCAGGCACGAGCCCGTCTCGGGCCCAGATGCCATCAGCAAGAATCCCCGTCAGGAGGCTCGTATTGGAGGAAACCAGCATGATTTCAGCCACAGTTTAAATACGAAGGCCCAAGGATAAGCGAGGAAAAAAATGGTTGAGTGAACACCACCCTCTGAGACCGCATTCCCCAAGGTTTCTGCTGGAGAGAGAGAATGGCTCGATGTTTCAAAAGCACAACACGTCAAGGGAAATGAATGTGCAATCCTGACAAATGATTTATTTATATATTAGTATTAGTGATAGGCTACAGGTCTGCTATTTTAGGCTTAATGTTTATCCAGGCACCTTTTCAAAAAGACAGTGCTGTGTAACGATGGTGTTAACCAGGTTGAATGAGACCCCTGGGTTCCTACAAGACTCTCGAACCAGCGTTTCTTCACTAGCAGAGAAGCCGTGTGACCTAGTGGAGTCAGGAGAGCTGGGTTCAAATTGTGGTTCCGACGCCTGCTGTGTGATCTTGGAGTAAGTCATTTTACTTCTCTGCATCTCAGTTTTTTCATCCGTAAAACGAAGAAACTGCCTTCCCCACCGTACACTGTGAGTCCCATGTGAGGCAGGGATGTGTCCGATCTGATTCTCTTGCATCTACCACAGTCCTTAATACGGGGCTTGGCACCTAGCAGGTGCTTACGAATATTATAATCATCCTTATTATTACTATTATTTCCTGGATCACACTAGGCATCCTTGTGGTTCCAGGAAAGAGGATAAGGCCAGAGTTCCCCTGGAGCCCCCAGGGGACACCAGGTGATGGAGCTGCCCACAGTATTTCAGTTTAGATGTAAGACTTCCACTCCTGCCCTGGGGACTCTTTCTCATCCTCTCTCCCATGTCTGGTACCACCACCAGTGACCACAATCTGGGGTGGGTGTCCCTTCCTTCCTCTGACCCTGCTTTGGGATCCAAAGTATAGATGACCTCCAGGGGTGGATTTGTCCTTGTACTGCCCATAAGCACTAAGCCTCCAGTAGGCTCCCTCTGCTTTGCCTTAGTTTAAGAGGAAAAAACAGTGTTGTCGAAGCATATGCAACTGCCCCCCTCCTTGTACTAGCTCTCTTCCTGCCCTCCGTGGTCATACAAGGAATCCCACTGCATTATCCTGGGCAAACTATCTGTGTTACAGTGTGCTCTGGTAGTTCATAGGATTCAACCTGCAAGTGAAAATAAAAAACAATCACCAACCCCCGAAAAAATATGCCTCTCTGGACAGAACCCTTTAGGATCCAGTAGAAAATTCTCCATGGACACCTAACTTTGACAACCCAATCTGTGTGGACATTTCCCACTTGGCACTGATATTGTTGTATTGTACTCTCCCAAACGCTTAGTTCACTGCTTTGTACACAGTAAGTGCTCAATAAATATGAATGAATGAATGGATACGGGGAAAGGGTTAGCTTCCCCACTCATATGACTCCTTGGGGTCTGGCTCAATGTCTGGGGGCATATTAACTGGATCTCCTCGTGCCATTGTGCAGCTGAATTCCCACACTGAAAACTAAACCAGCATGGAGGCTGGTGATTATTTGGACCGAAGAGCCCCTTAATGAGTTTTAGTAAGTTGTTGAAAGCCACATACAGGAAATATTTTGTGGCTGTAATACCTATCAATAAAATTTGATATGACATTTTTGTATAAAGTACCCTTCAAAATTGTGCCCATGTTGAACATAGAGGAATTTTTTTTTTCAGGGGTAAAGATGATATTACAGATGTGTATATTTTTTTTGTTGTTTTCTCTGAAAAGAGTATTGGGGTGGATGGAATCAACTGGAGACCAGATGTGGGCCTGTTTGCCTTTTGACCTCCTTTGAACTAAAGTCATCTTGGTTAGTTTACTGTTTTGAAAGAAGAACAATGCCCTTAATTATATTTGCTGGTCTGATTACAGTGAAAGAAGAACACATTTGAATATTCAATTGAACAATTGCACACTGAAAGAAGCCATATTGGGGTTTTTGCCTTGTGGACTTGCAGAACCATGAACTTGGAGACACAATAATAATCTAAGTCTTAATTATAATTAACACCGTGAGCCCGATGTGGGACATGGCCTGTGTCCAACCTGATTATCCTGTATCTACTTCAGCACTTAGTACAGTGCCTGGCACAGAGTAAGCACTTAACAAATACCATAAAAAAGTCTTGAAAATTGTTTTATTTGTTAAGGCCTATCTGTGCTGGGGTAGATACAAGATAATCAGGTCCACATGCAGCTCACAGTTCAAGTAGGAAGGAGAACAGGAATTGAGTCCCCATTTTGCAGATGAGGGAACTGCAGCATAAAGAAGAGAAGTTACTTGTCCAAGGTCACCCAGCAGACTGGTGGCGGAGTCAGGATTAGAACCCAGGTCCTCTGACTCCCAGGCCCATGCTCTTTCCACTGGGCCATATTGCTTCTCCACTATGTCTCAATGTCTTTGTTTTCTTGTTAATAATTTCAGCCTTGCTCAGCCAGCTTCCCTCCATCTTGGCAAACCACATGCCCAAGCAGGGATTCCATTTAAGTCAACACCGCCTGGCTCATCTATTACCTTTTACCTAAGGATGTTAAAGTATAAATGAGGAAACAAAAGTTCAGACAGGTAAATGACTTACCCAAAGTCACACAGAGTCAGTGACTGAGCTGGAAATAGAACAGAGGATTTCTGATCTCCAGGCCCCCATTTGGCAATAAGGATCTACTCGACTAAATAATTCATTGAAGTGACCAAACACCCTTGACTCCCCTCTGCTGCCATCGAATGTGCCTGCCCATTTTTATGTTTTGTAACCTGAGTGGGAACAGCTGAGCTGAACCATATAATTAAAAGAGCAATGGAAACCATCTTCTGTGTGGCTCGCTGAACTGGTTGTTCGATCCCTAGAAAGACAACTCTTGTTCAGTGAGATAATGTAGATAGATATGCATACCACGTGTATCACAGTCCAGTTTGAGTTGTATAGAACTTTGGCCACATTGGCTCAGGGGTTTCTCAGCTTTTATAAACTAAGTTGTGGTTTGGATGAATTCGATTGGGACAAACTGCAGGCAATGGGGTGGATAACAGAGGTCAGTGAGACTCATTTTTTTTGAGTCATTACTGAACCATCGCCCTAGCCCAGCAGGAGGGGTTGCTGCCTTTAGATTAGATGAAACTTAAAATTTAGGTCTTCATCCTCGGAGGTGGCTCTCTTGTTACCGTACTGCTGGTTGAATGAGCGTTAATAGAACACTCACTAATCCAAGAATTGCAAGACCAGGAGGGACCTCCATTTGACCTCTTCCTTCTTCTTCCAGGGATTGAAAGTCAAAAATATTTCTTACTGGAACAGCCATGCATTTAAAAACACTGCCTCCGAGAGGGACCACAGAAAGCGGACACTGTACGAGGGGAGGAGAGGGCAACTTAGGCCGGTTGCAAGAGTACTAGTCTGCCCTTCCCTCTCTCGCTCCCTGTCTCTCTTCTTTCACTTCCTTCCTGTTTTCCTTCCCTCACTCCCTAGCCTTCCTTCCCTCACTCTCTCCCTTGTTCCCTTTTCCTCACTGATTTCAACTCCTTTCCCTCAATCACTTCTTATCCCCTTTCTTCACTCACTCACTTCCTGCCTCCCTCCCACCACTCATTCCATCTCCCTTTCCTCACTCATTCCTTGTCCCTTTTCCTTCACTCATTCCCTTTCCTCACTCTCTCCTTTTCCATACTCATACCGTCTCTTTTTCCTCATTCATCCCATCTCCCTTTCCTCACTCACCCCATCTCCCTTTCCTCACTCATTCTCTGTCCCCATTTCTTCACTCACTCTGTTTCCCTTTCCACACTCACACCCGGTTCCCTTTGCTTCACTCACTCCCTGTTTTCCTTTTTTCACTCACGCCCTGTCTCCTTTTCCTCACTCACTCGCTGCCCTCTTTTCTCCAATCATAGTAACTCACAGAGAAATGAGGTCAAAAAGATGAAGTGACTTATCCAAGTCATCTAGCCAGCAAATGACAGGATGTTTGGAGGAAGAGTGAGTTGGCTGCCCTTCTTGACATTCAACTTGGAGAGTAGGAAACGTACCTTCTAACATCACTCCCTGGTAGCTGCAGGGCCGAGCCGAGGAATTTTCCCCTCCAGTCAGCTTCAGGTGAGAAGATAGAAAAGCAGCGTAACCTAGTGGAGAGGCCCCACGGGCCTGGGAGTCAGAGGACCTGGGTTCTAATTCAGGTTCCGCCACTCACTTGTCTCCTGTGTGACCTTGGGCAAGTCACTTCACTTCTCTGGGCTTCGGTTATCTCATTTGTAAAATGGGGATTAAAACTGCGAGTCCCACTTGGGACGGGAACTGTGTCCAACCCAATTTGTTTGTATCCACCCCGGTGTTTAATACAGTGCCTGGCACATAGTAAGTGCTAAACAAATACCGTTATTATTGTCATTATTATTATTCACGTCAGAATGTGGGAAGAAGGTGATGGAAAGCACTCTTCCCTCCGTGCCACTTAGAATGCTTGGCATTTTCCATCAAGGGAGAATCTTAGTCCCCATCTTTCAGAGAACTCTCTGCCCCTCCAACTTGGCACCACCCCTAAACTGTGTTTAAACTAGTTCTCAAGGATGGGTCCACATGCATGACCTTGAATGTCTTCTGGAAGCACCGATCTTTTTGTGAACAGTCTCTACGCCGAAAGCCCTCTGACGTCTTCCCTTCATGATTTCTTTTCCTTTCCCTCTCTACGGTGTCCAATGCGTCCACTTGTTTTGCTCCAACTGTGTCCTGAATCTGCTGCCAGCATACGGCAGTGAGGTTGGCATCCGTTCCTGCTGATTGTTCACGTTCAGTGGATTCTAGAGCCTGCGCGTACTTGTCCTTGGAAGTATTGGAAAGAGAGATTGCTGAATTTTGTCTGCTATGACTTGTGGTTTGAAAAGAATCTCTGCTGTGCAGAACCCCAGTTTCATTCTTACTGACCCAGGCAGGGTTGCCTAGTGAACTGAAGGTACATTTACAAGAGAAGCAGCATGGCTTAGTGGAAAGAGCACGGGCTTAGGAATCAGAGGACGTGGGTTCTAATCCCGGCTCTGCCACTTGTCTGCTGTGTGACCTTGGGCAAGCCACTTAACTTCTCTGTGCCTCAGTTACCTCATCTGTAAAATGGGAATTAAGACTGCGAGCCCCAAGTGGGATAACCTGATTACTTTGTCTCTGCCCCAGCACTCAGAGCAGTGCTTGGCACATAGTAAGTGCTTAACAAATACCATCATCGTTATCATCATCATCATCATTTGCAGAAGAAAGGTCCAGACCAACCAGCAGAGAGGACAGGGTCTGGACCCACTCATGTATCTAGTTATGACCGAATCCTGGGTAAGTTTCCCAAACTGCACCCCTACTCTCAAAAAATACACAAAACCATGCTGCAATTCGATCTGGAATGTTATGTCTCTTTACTCTATGCGACTATGCCACAAGTTGCAAGTGAAGTGTAAAGTTTTCACCTTGAATGAACCAAAAGAAATTAACTGAACCTTGCCTTCCATTAGAACTGAGCCACCATCTCTGCACCCAGCTGGTTGGTTCTCACTCTGGCCCTGCCAAACCCTCTCCCATGGCCTCCCTCTGGCCTGAAACTCCCTTCCCCTTCATACCCAAGGGATAATCACTCTCCCCACCTTTAAAATCTTATTAAAATCACATCTCCTGCCCCGACTAAGCCCTCATTTCTTTTACTCAGTCTCCCTTCTGTGTGGCCCCTTGGATTTGGACCCTTTATTTACCCCAGCTTCAGCCCCACAGCTGCTTTATTTATAAATTTTGAAATTATTGAAATAATTTATTTTAACATCGGTCTGACCCTCAAGACTGTAAGCTCCTTGTGGGCAGGGCACATGACCACCAACTATGTACTCTCCCAAGTGTTTACTTTGTACAGTACTCGGCACACAGTAAGTGCTCAAGAAGCTGCGCGGCCTAGTGGATAGACCATGGACCTGAGAGTCAGAAGGACCTGGGTTCCGATCCTGGCGCCGTCACTTCTCTGCTGTGTGACCTTGAGCAAGTCACTTAACCTCTCTGTGCCTCAGTTACCTCATCTTTAAAATGGGGATCAAGGTTGTGATCTTCATGTGAGACAGGGACTGTGTCCAACCTGATTTACTTGGATCTACCCCCGTGCTAAGTATAGTGCCTGGCACATAGTAAATGTTTGACAAATGCCATTAAAAAAATACGATTGATTGATTGATTGACTGACTTCAGTGTTCTGGAGGTCCTTTCACTTCTCCCTAGCTTCTGCTTCATGGTCCCATCTCAGCCCTGTTGTCGGTCGGAAGCACAACTGGTCTTATCCCTCCCATCTTCAGGGGGAAACGCCAGTTTCCGGACACTGGCTGAAATATACCTGAGAAGCTCTGCTGGAGGGGTAGATCTAAAGGAGGGCAAAAAGAGCCTCTGAACTTGGTCTGGGGTGCAGAGTCCCCTTCCCATAGTTCTCCTGGGTTGGACAGCTTCCACTCTGCTCTCTGGTTCCCGGTCTTTCACAGGCCGGACCCTGTGCAGCTCCTAGCCCCAGTTCTCAGGGACGAGAGCACTGATCTCAAACATGTCAGACAACACAGTAAGAGATGGCCTCCTTTGTGTATGCCCAGCGTGGCCAGAGTGTGGGCCTCCCATCGGCTTCTGCAGCCACATAAATACTGGCAGGTGAATTTCACCTTCAGTGGTGCCTTCCCCGACCCCAAAGGCCACTAGACCTATTAGAAGAAAACCTTCCGTCTCCCAAGAGAGTCTGCTCTCCATGACGCCAGACTGCCACCCACCCCCTCAATCACCTGTCAGCTCTTTGAGAAGAGACATTAAACTGAATCCCTGACCCTCTCACTGAGGGCCTTAAAAAGCCACTGACGGACACACTGGGCCAAGAGTTTAGGAGGGAGTCCAAGGGGGAAAGATGCATTATAACATTCAACCTAGAAATTTGCTTTAGAAAATTTTCTCTAGACTGTAAGCTTGTTCATTTTGTTGTTTGTTTTGTTTTTAATGGTGGTATTAGTTCACCGCTTACTATGTGTCAGACACTGTATTAAGCACTGGGGTAGATTGGGCACAGTCAGTGTCCCACATGGGGCTCGCAGACTTAATCCCTATTTTATAGATGAGGTAACTGGGACACTGAGAAGTGAAGTGACTTGTCCAAGGTCACACAGCAGACAAATAGGGGAGCTGGGTCCTTCTGACTCCCAGGCCCATGCTCTATCCGCTAGGCAATGCTGCTTCTTGTTGGGGCAGGGAATAGGTCTATGAATTCTGTTATCTTGCACCCTTCCGTGTCCTTAGTACAGAGCTTTGTGCACAGTAAGTCCTCGATAAACACGATTGATTGATTGACCAAAAAGTCGATGGTCCCTAAATGAAGTCAATGTGCAGAGCAGCCCTGTGTTTTAAAAATGAATTGGGCTTCACCTTAAAAGACAGCAGTGTCAATGGTCTAGGAGCTGATTCATGAAATTCATCTCCCCTGTACCATACAAGGTAGACTAAAAGACATTAATGACAGTGCATATTTATAGTCATGAGGCATCTGTTTTCTAAAACATCTTGCTTCTGTGGATTTCCAAGATCTTTATGCACAGTAATGAATCGATTAAGCCTTAATATACCTCTGTGGGGCAGGTACGGATTTGATCAATTAAGCATTAACAAACATTATTCCAGTACAGAGGTGATATTTTTCACCTGCAGAAAAATATGATTTAGAAAAGGCGCAAGCCTCCCGAAATAATGCCTTTCTTCTGGGGAGTCGAGATGAGATTGAGGCAGGAGCAGAGCGTATCAAGCAGTGTTCCCTGTGACTTGAACCTGCAATAGGGGAACCGGAGAAGAACCGGGTACATTAAAGGAACGAGACCTAGATCCCTCAGAAAGGGGATGGAGATGAGTCGGCTAACTCTGTAAGAGTAGGATACCGTTTAACAGGAGGAAAACAACGCTGAGACCTTTGTGAACCAGGAGAGTGAATTACAAGTCTTCTTTCTGGTGACCTTGTGATACCCAGGAGCTCCCCATCAAACAGCCAGCTTTGACTTCAACCACCTGCCTGAATCGATAAAAGTTTCCGAGGCTGTTGAGAAACAGCGCGCTCTGAGGCAAAGCAAGCAGCATCCAGCACCTTGTCCTCCGTGGGACCATCTTCTCTGTGATGCCCAGTGGTTTCCGTTCGATCGGCAGAGGGCTTTTCTACTGCACTTCAGAGATGAGCCCGTTCACACTGTTATTTTCCACTAGCTCAGGCACGTGGCCATTCATTAAAACAGGAATAAATAATGCACAAGCCCCTTAGGGACTGAGGCTTTTTTTGTTCAAGTAGGATGGAGGAGTCTTCGCTATTACCCAGTTCTACGTAAACAGAATGCCATTTATTTTTAGGCTCTGAGTCTTAAGAGAGTTTTTGTCAGAGAGAAAAATACTATTAAAAGCAGCTTTTGTCTTAATGTGTGTGATAATAATAATGGAGATGTTTGTTAAGCACTTACTATGTGTCGAGCGCTGTACTAAATGCTGGGTTTGATGCGAGATAATCAGGTCAAGCACAATCCCTGTCCCACGTGGGGCTCACAATCTACGGGAGAACAGGTATTGAGTTCCCATTGTACAGATGAGGAAACTGTAAACCGTGTGTGTTCGAAGACCCCAAAAGGGACGGGACAAGAGATAGTTTGTCCAGCCAGATTTGCATCTTCAGGAGAGGGAATTTCAGAGGTTAATAAGGGCAGGGTCTCTCTTCCTCTTGGACCGACTCTCAGGTAGCAGAGCACGGCTACTAGAAGGTTCCAGAAATGACATGGAGTTGGATCCTGACTGATTCCAACCAGATCCTCCTGGGGCTTTTTTCAACCATTTGCAGTTGAGGGTGGGAGGGTGCTGGTACCCTGCTCTCAGACCGCCACTATCCCCCAGTTGGTATGTTTTTCACAGTACTTGTTAAGGGGCGGTCAGTCGGCCGGGGGGGCTCTAGGATCCCTCATTGGAACCGTGCCATTGGATCATCTACCCTGAGGCCGGATTTGCCCAGAGAAGGAGTTCCCGCCCTTTTGTGGTGAGAAATCCTGGCCCACCCTTGAGTCTCCTGAAGGCCTTGGAGCCAGAAAGGAAGTAGGGAGGGAGGCAGCGGGCTGGCTGTGGGAAGGACCGGATTTCGTCACCACCACACAGCCCAGGGAAGCCCTTTCCCCCAACCCCAGGCCAGAGCAGCAGAGCAGGCCCTGCCATTACCGTGGGGCGAGGGGGGACGGTGTCCTGCCACGGGCTGGGGAGAGCCACATTCGGCTGCCCCGCTGCGGCCCCTTTGCGGATGGTTCCGGGCAGCAAAGGAGGGGCCACACCGCTGTGGCCGTCTAGACTGTAAGCTGGTCGTGGGCGGGGAATGTGTCTGGTTTGTTATACTCTACTCTTCCAAACGCTTAGTACAGTGCTGTGCACACAGTAAGCACTCAGTAAATACAACTGACTGACTGGCTGACTTCTGCTGCCCTTGCCCATCCACAAGGGCACTGCCCTCTTGCATCCCTACGGTATCTAACTTCTTCCAGGACCAACCTATCATACTGCCCCTTCCCTCCCTTCCTTCCCTTCCTTTACACTTCCTTCCTCTCCCATCCCCCATCCCCAACTGTTGCCGTGAAGCAGCTGTGTGGAGCAATGACATCATCAGATTGTGCCGTGCCAGGTGTGACCTAATAATAATAATAATGAAACACAGGGTACACGGAGTCCCATAAAATCCAGAAGCCCTGGGTCCCTGAGTGTGGGGTGAGCATTTAAACCCACCCCTGTGACTCTGGGATGTTGGACAAGGTATTCAAAATTGTCACAGTGAGATAAGCAACAATACTGCGTTTAAATAGTAAGATTGTCTCTTTACGTACCATCTGCTCGAAGGGATCATTTCGTTTGGCTCTTCTGCATGAACTGGTCCCAGCTCTAGAAGGATGAATCTTCCGTGAATCCCCGAGGAGAAAACCGTAAGCTGCTCTGTTCTTAAAGGTCAGGACCTCAGGTACCATCTAAACGGCCGGTCTGCCAAGTCACTTCCCGAGTCATCCATTGAATGTTTGACTCCCACAGAGGGCTTGACATGTGGACAACTCAGCTCTTTTGCTGCGGAACATTGTTTCCTCTGTATATCACACTTGTCACACACTAAAGAGATTTAACTAACCAAGCATGATATTGGCAGTCGTCACGCCAGTGCACCTCAAACCTCGGTGTGCATGTGAGGAGGAGGAAGGGCACGGATGGACTCCCTACTCTCGGGCATTCTTCAATAGTCCTGCAAGTGACCAAACTTGCAAGCTAGCTTTGGAGAGACTAAATCCAGGGTCTCACCCCATGTCCTGCCACCGATCCGGCTTCTGCTTTTCCAAGTTGACACTGGGGCTCATCCATGTGGAGAGTCTACATTAGCTCTGTTCAAAAATATTGCCATTTCAAAATACTGCAACGTCAAAGGCCAAGTGGCTCCCTTTGATTCCCTTGGGCTTTCCATTTCTGGGGTAAGTCAGCCACCAATATCATACATATGATGAGGTGGTGAGAACTCTGGATATTCATTGGAGTTCATAGAATTCACTGGAGTTCTTTCCGTCCCGGACCCCTGAAGCCCCTGATAATCAATCAGTTGTATTTATTGAGCAGGTACTGTGTGCAGAGTACTGTACTACGAGCTTGGGAGAGTACAGTACAGCAGAGTTAGTAGTCACATTCCCTGCCACAATGAGCTTACAGCCTAGAAGACAGTTCCAAGGAAGCACTTGGAAGCACCAGGAAGCACTATGGAAGGGGGCCTTCTTGGTGAAGGTCATGATTACTTCCCCCTGGGGGGTCCTTATCAATGCGGATCGAGCGCGGGCCTGGAAGTCAGAAGGATCTGGATTCTAATCCCGACTCAGCCCCTTGTCTGCTGCGTGACTTTGGGCAAGTCACTTCACTTCTCTGTGCCTCAGTTACCTCATCTGTAAGATGGGGATTGAGACTGTGAGCTCCGTTGTGGGACATGGACTGTGTCCAACCCAATTCGCTTTTACAGAGCTTAGTACAGTGCCGGGCACATAGTAAGTGCTGAACAAATACGAGAAGTGTGATTATTATTATTATTATTATTATTATTAATAAGTATATCTGGTTTGTTTGCTCTGTCCAAGAGGAAGCAGCATGGCCTAGTGGAGAGAGCACTGGCCCGGGAATCAGAAGAAACTGGGTTCTAGTGCCGGCTCCACCACTTATCGGCTGGGTGACCTTGGGCGAATCACTTCACTTCTCCGGGCCTCCGTAAAATGGGGACTAATTTTTTTCCCTTGTCGACTAGTTCATTTCTCTTTGTTTAGTACCACCTAGACATGGTCTGGATTTGAGTCCGAAGAACCATTAACGGCTGGGAATTTTAAATCATCGATCATTCTTAAGTTTGTTTTCTCAAGAAGATACTGCTGGGCCTAAGAATGGGGACTAAGACTCTGAGACCCAGGTGGGACAGGGACTGTGTCCAACCTTATGATCTTGTATCTACCCCGGCATTTAGAACAGTGCTTGACACATTGTAAGCGCTTAACAAATACCATCATCATTATTCTTATCAGCAATAGATGAAACCTTAACCTCGATGATCCAGGCGTGACACCGAATTAAAGGTCTTCCAGGATTTCAGCTCAACTTCCCTCTTCTTCATGAGCCTGGGGTCTCAAGCCCTGGTGTGACCTCTTTACTGAAATCTGATTTCAAAAGATCTCAATCACTGAGCCAGGTAAATCTTTTTGGTCGAGTTCTTTGCTAATTCACGTCTAGAGAATTGCTTCTGTCTTGGAGAACAAAGAGGAATGTTTTGTGTATGTCTGAGCTTCCCACCCTGCAGCAAAGTGCTGTACCGTGTTACGGTGTTAAACAGGGATCTTGGGATTCTGCGGCTCCAATCCAGACAAGGCAGGTAGCTGGTCCCTCCTGCTCTGACTGGCATTTATATCGCCCTGAAGTAATTCCCTCCACTACGAGGCAGGCCCAGCAGTATCTTCTTGAGAAAACAAACTTAAGAATGATCGATGATTTAAAATTCCCAGCTGTTAATGGTTCTTCGGACTCAAATCCAGACCATGTCTAGGTGGTACTAAAAAAAGAGAAATGAACTAGTCGACAAGGGAAAAAAATTAGGCACCGGTGAACGAAATGCTTTTTGCCTTTCTTTTGCTACACACCCCCCGCCCCCCTCCCCCCCACCCACACACATTAAAAAGCCGCCTAGAACAGACTGTATCTGTACTTCAAGTTCAAATTTCCTAGAGGTGAGATTCATGATCAACTAAGCTAAAATTTAGATTAGCCAAGAATGACAGGGTTCGATGCATCATCTTTGGTCTCAGGAGCAGCTTTCTGGACTTAAATTATTAAGCAGGCGCTATTGATCCCTATTTACACTTTTTTTTTTTGCCAACACCTCATGATGCCGGTACCACTGGAGTAACCGCTTCGTTACAAAAGAAGTGTGCGTCTGATGCTGTCTTCACTAGATGAAATGGAGCAGCAATTCAATCACTACTCTGTTGGCTGCTATAACATCTACATTTTAATGCTTTATTTTCATTCAATACAGAATAAATCAGGGAGAAATTCCAATTCCTAAAATCTACATTTTAATAGTCCTTAGACTCGACCATGGGTTCTTACCTCTGGCCACAGTTAGATGAATACACACAAATGATTTGGGTGCCGGGGCCTTGAGGAGTAGGGATGTGCAATGGGTGCGGGGAGAGGGGATTCTGGCCCATTTGAGTCCATGTGACAGAAGGGCAGAGTTCCCCGGGAGGGACATTTCTCTGTAATCATAAAAAGATAATAGAGATGGAAAAACCGAGGTGGAGAGGGTTTAAGGAGTCATAAAGCTTGGATCTACCCAGGCAGATTAGCCAGACGACTGAGGCTTAAATAAACAAAGGTCTTGGTTTTCAAATATGTCAGATAAAAAAAAAAATTTACAGGTATTTAAGGTCTAAATGCATTCGAGGAGCTCGAGTTATCTGGATGTGTGGGTGTAGACCCAGTTGTGAAGCTAACATAGCTACAAGAAACAGACGGCAGGAGTTGGGAGTGTCATTTCCGTTCTGGGCCGGACACTTAGATGTCTTTTGTCTCTCTCCTCCAAGACTGCTTCTGTCTTTGGGTATTTTTCATCCCCCTGCCCAGGTGACCAACCGGCAGCACTCTATCATTTGAAGTAATCCAGCCACAGCTTTTCAGAGAGTGAGGGATTGCCTGGCACAAACATCCACTCTCGTCTTAATTTTTATCGTACTTAAAAGTTGATCTTCAGTAAAATGAATACGTCTCAATTGGCTTTTCAAAAGCATCTTCACCCTGAGAAAAACTGCTTGGTGGGATAGGGTTCTTAAATGGCTAATTGTCAAATTGCTTAGAAGCAATTAATTTTGCCTTCTTTATCAGATCAGTGCCATAACACGTGACAATAGGATCATGAGTGGAGGTTTCAGGAAAATAAGTCCTGGCTTTCATTAGGAATGCCCATTTTATTTTCAACCAGCGCCTTCGCAAGACTTCAGAATAGTATTATTTTCTCATCAACCCCCCTGGCTACATGGCAGCTTAGTCACTGGGGACAACGCAGGGCTACAAAGGTCTGTAGTCCCTTTCTATTTTCAGTCGTTGTGAGAATCTGAGCGTGGTAGACTCACAGTTTTAATTCCCATTTTACAGATGAGGTAACAGATAAATGACTGTATGTTAGAGTGTGTAGTATGCATACACTACTAAGGATAGAGGAGCAAAACTGAGTGCTAAGCAGACCTCTTGGGAAGGGGAAGTTTGTTTAACAAGTAACAAATACCATACAAATATCATAATTAATGAGAAGCAGTGTGGTTTAGTGGAAAGAGCACGGGCTAGGGAGTCAGAGATCATGGGTTCTAATCCCGGCTCCGCCGCTTGTCAGCTCTGTGACTTTGGGCAAGTCACTTAACTTCTCTGTTCCTCAGTTACCTCATCTGTAAAATAATAATAATTATGGTATTTGTTAAGCGCTCACTATGTGTCAAGCACTGTTCTAAGCGCTGGGGAAGATACAAGGTAAGCAGGTTGAACCACGTGGGGCTCACGGTCTCAATCGCCATTTTACAGATGAGGTAACAGGCCCAGAGAAGTTAAGTGACTTGCCCATAGTCACACAGCAGACAAGCGGCAGAACGGGGATTACGAACCACAACCTCTGACTCCCGAGCCCAGGCTCTTTCCACTGAGCCACGCTGCTTCTCTAAAACTGAGAGCCCCACATGGGACAACCTGATAACCGTGTATCTACCCCAGCTCTCAGAACAGTGCTTGGCACTTAGTAAGTGCTTGACAAATACTATCGTTATTATTATTATTTCCTGAGGGATTTGAATCTGGGAGAGCTACTGGATCTGTCTCCTTCACTAAACTGTAAGCACTTGATGGCTGAGATCGCATCTTGTAGCTACCCCAGCACTTACTACAGTGCCCGGCACATAGTAAGCACTTAACAAATTCTTGTCTTATCCTTTGCTGCCATGTCATCTCCGACCCATAGTGACACGATGGACACATCTTTCCCAGAATGCCCCACCTCCATCTACCACTGCTCTGGTAGTGTAACCATAGAGTTTTCTTGGTAAAAATACAGAAATGGTTTATCGTTTCTTCCTTCAGTGCAGTAAACCTAAGTCTCTGCCCTCGACTCTCTCCCATAGCGCTGCTGTCCAGCACGGGGGAGTTTTGACTTGTAGCAGATTGCCTTCCATTCGCTAGCCACTGCCCAAGCTAGGAAGAGAATGGGTATTGCCTCTGCTTGACTCTCCCACCCATAGATGAGACTGGTAGAGGACTGAAAACTCTCCAGGTGGAATCCTGAGAAGGGACTTAACAAATACCATTATATGTATTAATTTTACCATACTCTCTCAAGCCCCTAGTACAGTGTTCTGCACAGAGGAGGTGGCCAATAAATAATAACGTTGGTATTTGTTAAGCGCTTACTATGTGCAGAGCACTGTTCTAAGCGCTGGGGTAGACACAGAGCAATCAGGTTGTCCCACGCGAGGCTCCCAGTCTTCATCCCCATTTTACAGATGAGGTCACCGAGGCACAGAGAAGTTAAGTGACTTGCCCACAGTCACACAGCTGACAAGTGGCCGAGTGGGCATTCGAACCCATGACCTCTGACTCCCAAGCCCGTGCTCTTACCACTGAGCCACGCTGCTTCCATTCTACCGATTGATTTGGGCTGGGCAAATTTGAAGGGGACTGGGTGAGAGTTCCAGGAGAGAGGGAGTACGCAAGAGGTTAGTGGTCAGAAAGTTGGAAATGAGGCAGATGAGAGCATGAGGCAAGTGAGAACATGAGCTTGGGAGAAGAAAGAGTAATTCTCCTGCCACACATTTCAAGTCCCACTTTTATTCCTCTCAAACTAAACAATAATGACCGGTCCCAATAATGACCGGTCTTTCTGCTGCTAGTAGTGGTACCTTAGATGATGCCTCATCATTTAGGGGACCTCACAGTGTTCTGCCTAAATTAGTTAATGGGAAAGGATTGTCAGTAGCTCATGGTACTTCCCCCAGGGGATCTCTATTAATCACTCATCATCCTCTGGGAAAGGGCTAGCAGAGAGGTACATATGTCATTTCCCTATCCCAAATGAGGAAGTAGAGAGATAGAGAGACTAAGTGACTTATGACAGTCCCCCAGAAAGTCAATTAGGCAGCACTTGTTCCATTTACCCCCAAAACCTCTCTGATGAGCTTTAAAAAACTTGGGAAGATTATTGATGGTGGAAGAAACTGGTCCTATAACTATAAAATAGAAAACAGCCTAGATATGAGGAAACTGGATCTTCCCAGGAACGGTCAGGGCAGGAGGCAGACACAGAGAGCTAGGAAGAGAGAGGGAAGGGGAGACAAAGAGAGGAATTAGAACCCAGGTCCTTTGACTCCCAGGTCTGTGCTCTTTCCACAAGGCCATGCTGATTCCCAATAGCTCTAATACCTCTCAGTAAGTTCAGAAGGAGAGATGAATTCTAATTCTGAAGTCTTGTACATTTGAAGGCAGAAGATGGGGGAATTGAACAAGAGAATGGGAGCCCAAGAGTTCCCATCATCCGGGGCCGGAGTGGATGTCAAAAGAACGTTTCCACGCCTCCAGGGGCAAAGGGAGCAAGTGACCATGCCCAGTTCTTCAAAGTCTCCCCCAGGGTTTGCTCATTCCTTTTCCCCCTCCTCTTTCTTTCCATGATCTTGTGCAGGACGGTTACAACGCTGAGAGGCCTGGCCACTAGCGAAAGACGAATGCCTTTCTGCAAGTATTTACCATCCCCAGAGCCCAGAGGCCTCTCCCTACTGAAAATCAGGCCTCTGAGCAGCTTGCAGACCCCTCCTCTCCCCACATCACAGGGTGATAATGAAAACACCACCAAACCTCCTAAACCCGCTCCCAAAAGGGTTTGCTTTCCTGGGCGGCTTTATCACCTTTTTTTTACCTTTCCAGTGAAAGTCAGCAACTCGAAAATCACTTGCACAAATATGTCAAGGGACAAGCCCTACTTGGACCGCTTCCCTAAAAATAAACTTTCATATCTGTTTGATGACACAGAGCATAGAGGTTGTACGAAAATCAGATGCTCACTTCATCCACTCTTTGTGTCTCTTCTGAATGCGTTTTACATCATCTTCCCTAAAAGTGGGGCAAATAACCGAGATTTTATTGAGCCTGAAACTCCTCCGTGTAATACTCTTCAAAAGTTCTGAAATTAACTCAGGAGACCTGATTTCCTCCCCACTCCAATCCCCGAGAAAAGAAAGACTGGAGATGGAGTATTCCAAGATGAAATCGCTGACTGGGATTCCAATGCATTCTCCAGCCAGGGAGGAAATATTCCCTCGGAAACAAGGGCCATGGTTTGGAACAAAATGAGAATGGGTAATTTGTGGGGGATGAAGTAAGCATTTATCCACGTATCCATCTTGCCATAATCTTCTTCCTCCCATCTGTAATTTAGCTAGATGATAAGCACCTTGAAGGCAAGGGATCGTGTTTTCTAACCTCGTCGTACCCTCCTAAGCGCTTAGTGCAATGCTTGGCACACAGTAGGTGCTCAGTCAAGACTACTGAAATCGACTACCTTCCCAAGCGGTTAGTACAGTGCTCTGCACACAGTAAGTGCTCAATAGATACAATTGATTGATTGGTTGACTGGTTGGTTGATTGCTTAATTAAGGGAAGACACTCCAGGAAGAGCCCTTCTGGCTGAGCTGAGGAATAAATGAGTGGACTCTCAAGTTGGGGGCCACACTTTAAGGGGACTGGCTGGCTTGAACTGCCTTGGATCCAGCCAGCCCTCGATGGGTAGTGTGACCTGGTTATCGTGTTTCTACCCCAGTGCTTAGTACAGTGTCTGGCACATAGCAAATGCTTAACGAATACCACAATTATTATTATTATTGTTGACTGTAGACTCTAGACTCTAGGCTGTAGACTTCTTAAGGGCAGGGAATGACTCCGCTGATTCCGTTGTATTGTGCTCTCCCAAGCGCTTAGTACAGTACTCTGCACAGAGCACTGTATCTCTTTTATCATTCTTATCTTATCTCTCTGTATCTCTTATCTTATCAAAGCACTGTTATCATTATTATTATTATTTCTTTTGTTGCTGACTGAAATCTGTGTTTCCACTTACCCTTTGACATCCAAGAAATGGACAAGCGTCTAAGGGAAGCTTTCTCTTCCCAAGAAAACGAAAGAAAGATTCCCAATCTGGAATCCTAGGAAATATTACCTAAGGAACAGAACAATTTAAGATCTCAAAAGTTTCCTTCATTTCTCTGTTTCTCTCCTGGGGAGAAGTGGTTGAGTCTTATTATTGGTTGGATCATATTAATGTCTACCTCCCGCTTTAGACTGTAAACTCACTGTGGACAGGGAACGGGTCTGTTGTAATCTCCCAAGCGCTTAGTACAGTGCTCTATTAGCACATAGGAAGTGCTCAATAAATACATTTGATTGATCGATCCTATCTGAGGAACAAAGGCAGACAGCCTTAGTCAGAGGATGTTTTGGTAGTTTGGGAGGAGGTTAGAGGGAAAGCAGACTCACAGCTGGTGAAAGTTGAAAAGAGTCTTTCAATTAATCCGACTTGTTCATTCCAAGTGCTTAGTACAGTGCTCTGCACATAGTAAGCGCTCAATAAATACTATTGAATGAATGAATTAATCCACACCGTGAAAATTGAGAGTTGGCTTCCCAGGATGGGTAGAGGAAACTGGCTGCTATTTTCCTCAGAGGGTTGTAGCTAGGCTTGGAAGGTATGGAACTGGGATAGATCTTCCACATAGGGAAGAAAGCCTGTCCAGGTGGAAAGGGTTCAAATCACTGCCCTTTTCCCTCTAGCCCAAGTCTTTCTTCAAGAAGCTATCTGGAACACAATCCTTCAGGGAAGGATGTGGGAAAATGAGTGAAACCTTCAAGTTCAAATTGAAAAAAAACCAAAAAACCAAAAACACCCAACACATCATCATGCCTATCAGTGCCTGCACTGAAGTAAAACGATTTTCCAACCTGCAAGTGGAAACATGTGAAAACTTCTACAGCATTCCACGGCACACCGTCTTTGTCATTCCTTGAGCACAATTTATTTCCAATTCTAATTCAACCTACGCAGAATATATTGGTGTTTGCTTGTAATTAATCATGCATGCATGAATACCGGTAAGTTAAACTTGTTCATTTATTTACCAAGAAGGTGAGATATTTAGTAACCTAAGATTTGTTTTTTTCCCTGTGATTTTATATGTGCAGCGTGTTTCTTTCTAAAACACATATTTGCAGATGTCACTTTAAACACTATTTTCCAAGATTATATTTTCCATAGAAAACAGATGTCTGCAATTATCTCTTCTTTGACCTCTGAGACTTATCAAAGTCAAATAGGTAATCATCCAATCAGACGGGCTATCATTATCAGAAGAAAAGTAATTATAATCTGAATATGTTTGAACATGATTATTATAAGCCTTAAACTGTTACACTTTTGATTGGGGCAGAATTGGAAGACATTATCACTTCATAATTCAAATGATGCGACTTCACTTGTTTTTGTCATTTGGAGAGTGGAGAGCTAAATTTATTTAACAATATAATTCTTTAAACATGAACAAATTATGTGCAATAATCTCTTAAAAATCATAAAAAAAATACTTCTCAAAACCTTGATAGTAAAATTAAGGAAAATGATTTTTAAAAGATTAGGGCAAATCAGAACTCGAAATTGAGCCCCATCAGAGGAAAAAGCTTAGGCAGACATATTTGTATAAGAGACATTTTGTGCAAGTGTGTTCTGCTTCTTAGAAGCTTTATCACCTGCACAGTCCTTATTCTAGGTGAGGCTTCCACAATGATAGCAAATAAAAGAGATACAGAAACGGATAAAATACCCAAAAAACCCTCAGAGTGCACAGAGAAAAAAAACCTCCCAGAAGAAGGGGGAAAAAAAACCTACAGCAAAATCAATTAGCAACAAAATAAAAATCGAAAAGAATCTATGGAGAACAAAGCGGGTGAGAACACTTGATTTTCACTCTTGCTGGCTTGTAGCTTTTGGCTTACATGTCATTTCCCATTTAAATATTTTGTCTTAAACCTAAACCCAACACATTCTTTCTCATGCTCACACAAGCCTGTTCCTGACTCTGAAATGGGCTTCTCACTTTCCTCCTCATCCCTCTCAAGCCACGCTCCTTTCAACTGGAGAGTTTTCCAATGAGGGGATGGAAGGGGAACAGAAGAACCCTCAGATCTGCCTTCCTGAGGAACAGACCAGGGAGCTGGAAGGAGCCTGTTATGGGCTGGACAGAGAGAGGGATGCATTTCTCCCACTGGTGGTACTCACCTAATCCCGGCTCTGCCACATGTCTGCTGTGTGACCTTGGACAAGTCACTTAATTTCTCTGGGCCTCTGTTACCTCATCTGTAAAACGGGGATTAAGAGTGTGAGCACCCAGTGGCTTATTCTGTAATAATAATGTTGGTATTTGTTAAGCGCTTACTATGTGCAGAACACTGTTCTAAGCGCTGGGGTAGATACAGGGTAATCAGGTTGTCCCGCATAAGGCTCACAGTTAATCCCCATTTTACAGATGAGGTAACTGAGGCACAGAGAAGTTAAGTGACTTGCCTACAGTCACACAGCTGACAAGTGGCAGAGCCGGGACTTGAACCCATGACCTCTGATTACCAAGTCTGGGCTCTTTCCACTGAGCCATGCCGCTCCACCTACTCCAGCGTTTGGAACAGTGCTTGCCATATAGTAAGGGCTTAACAAGTACCATAATTATTATTATTATTGTTACCTAAGACCCTGGGAGGTACCACTGGCTGAAAAGCACTGTTTCCGGGCTAGAGGGCTACCAAGCCTCTATTCATTTGAACAATTTGTGATATTTATTGAGCACATACTGAGCACTGGTCTAAGAACTTGGGAGAGTACAACACAAGGGAATGAGCAGACACCTTCCCTGCCCGTAACGAGCTTACAGATGAGGTGACTGAGGCCCAGAGGAGTGACGTGACTTGCCCAAGGTCACACAGCAGACAGGTGGCGGAGTCAAGATTAGAACACAGGTCCTTCTGACTTCCAGGCCCATGCTCTATCCATTAGACCACACTGCTTCTCTGAAGTAGGGAAGCCTCAAGCCTGGAGGAGCACCACCGAACAGCTCTTTCTGGACACCCGCTGTCCAGGATCTGATAATCGCCTTCAAAAGCCTGCCCGCCTCTAAACTGCGAGCTCTGTGTGGGCAGGGAAGGTGTCTACCAACTCTGTTGTATTGTACTCTCCCAAGCGCTTAGTACGGTGCTCTGCACATTCAGAAGACATCACTGAATGAATCATCAATGATTGATTCAAGACGATCCAACCTGCCCTCCCTCATGGCTCCGGTCCAGCTCGACTTGGACTTTTCACATGGAAAATTTCCCAAACTCTTCCTACTCAGCGTTTCCTTTCCTTGAGATGCTCAGATCCTCCCCACATCATGGTGCATCGTGGCACCGGGACCCCATCACGGACCTTTTCACATATTGCAGGCAAATTTAGCTCAGGGCTGTGGCAGATGGCTAAATGTATCCCTCTGGAATTCCTCCCTGAGATGATTCGGCATCACATGGTCTTGAGCTGTTCAGATTTCATTGTTGAAGTTACTAAAGGAGGTGGGTGGGACTGCTTTCAGTCATTTCTGAAGCAGCATGGCCTACTGGAAAGGGTATGGGCCTGAGAGTCAGACGACCCGAGCGCCAATCCCTGCTCCATCGTGTGTCTGCTGTGTGACCTTGGGCAAGTCACTTAAATTCTCTGTGCCTCAGTTCCTTCATCTGCAAAGTGGAGATTCAATACCCGTCTCCCTCCTACTTAGACCGCGAGCCTTACGTAAGATCTGATCATCTTGTATCTACCCCGGCGATTAATACAGCGCTTGGTACACAGTAAGTGCTTGACAAATACCATAGTCACTCTATCTGCTAAAATATGTGTCTACATTACATGATTTGGATATAACACGATGATCCAAAAAATATAAAAATAAATGCTATTCACCGTCACATCCCATTCAAATGCACGCAACAAAGGATATCCTGGTTAACCTTCACAATTAAAAACATCTTGAAGCTAAAGCCTCAAGTAATGTTTACTTAGAATGTGTGGGTCCTGAGAGGAAGGAGAGAAGTGGAGGACTTGAATCAATCAGTTAATCTGTCAGGGGGTTTTACAGAGTACTTATTTTGTGCAGAGCACTGTACTAAGCACATGGGAGCGTTCGATACAGTTCATAGACACAACTCCGGCCCTCGAGGCATTTAGAGTTGAAGGGGAGTGATAAGACATTAAGATAGATTACAGTTAGGAGAAACAACCGAGTATAAAGATGTGTACATACGAGCTGAAGGGATAGAGATGGCGGAGAGAGAACTTCATGGGTTCTAATCCCGGCTCCACCACTTGTCTGCTGTGTGACCTCAGGCAAGTCACTTTACTTCTCTGTGCCTCAGCTACCTCAACTGTAAAATGGGAATTGAGACCACGAGCCCCACGTAGGACGGGGACCGTGTCCTACCCGAGCCCTAAGTTTAGTGCCTGGCACATAGTAAGTGCTTAACAAATACCATAATTTTTATTAATTATTACTATTACGTAAGTACTTGGGGTGGGACTAAGTGCATGGAAGAGGCAGAAGAGAGGGAATATGGTGGGGTTGGGGTAAGCTTTACCCTGGAAGGTTTTGTAAATAAAGATCAAGGGTATTGCCAATTGTTTGTCAGAGTTCAGGAATTTCAGGGGTGAAAGAAATGTGGAATGATCTGGAACGGGGTACGTTGAAGGATAAGGTTCAGTGCATACCTTTTGGCTTGAATGATTTCCAAGTGGATGCTTTTAGGGCTCCACGTGGTATGGGGTCTGGGTCATCCCTGAAGGGCAGATGTTTTCCAGGAGTGGATTCGGCCCTAATGCAGATTGATCCCCAAGTTGCACCTCTCTCCAACCCCCCTGGCTTGCACCCAGTGCCAATTAATTTCCAAGATTAGGCAAGGTCAGCAAGGATCTTACTTGCTTCTTTTAGGGTTTGGGTTCATCCACAGTAAAGGCTGGGTTTGGGATTAATTCATTTTTCACCTGCAGCTTCAACCTCATTTCTCCCCCATTTCCCCCACTTGATACAAGCTAAAAATTCCTATTCCTAAAAATAGCGATTCAAATTTCCTCCAGTGCCATACCACTTTCGTGCCTCAATCTTCAGCTTCATCAGCACTTTAGTCTCCAGGTTGTGTGCAATGATTGGGTTTTTAATTGGTTCCTTTACAAACTCTTTCGGATCTAGCGTATCATCTTTTCTGACCGTGTCTAATTCTCATCCGAGACTTAGTACAGTGTTTCGCATGCAACGGGAGCTTAATAAATATCACTGTTACTACTAATAATAACAATAATTAATTACGGTATTTGTTAAGCACTTACTATGCACCAGGCACTGATCTAAACCCCGGGGTGGATACAAGCAAACCGGGGTGGACACGGTCCCTGCCCCACATTGGGTTCACAGTCTCAATCCCCATTTTACAGATGAGGTAACTGAGGCAAGGAGAAGTGAAGTGACTTGCCCAAGATGACTTAGCAGACAAGTGGCAGAGCTGGAATTAGAACCCATGACCTTCTGACTCCCAGGCCGGTGCTCCGTCCACTACACCACGCTACTTCTCACTACTCAGTGGTATTTATTGAGTGCTTACGGTGTGCAGTGGCACCATACTAAACGTTTGAGAGAGTACGATAGAACAGAGTTGGTAGACATGTTCCCTGCCCACAGTGAGCAAAATCTGAAGCTTCTGATCATTGGGATCATTGAAAAGTTAATCCAGCAGAGATGGCTGGTTATCCAGATAAAACCCCTTTCTAGTGATTAAACTGTTAATAGAAGTAATAGTGGTGTTTGTCAAGCCCTGGGATAGATAAAAGATAATCATGTCAGACACATCCCTGTGTCACAGTCCAAGGGGAAGGAGAACAGATATCTTATCCCCGTTTTATAGATGAGGAAATGGAGGCATAGAGAACTTCAGTGACTTGTCCAAGGTCACACAGCAGGCAAGTGGTGGAAGTGGGATTAGAACCCAGGTTCTCTGACTCCTAGGTCTGTGCTCTTTCCACTAAACCCTGCTCCTATCCTAGGATGCAATTTGAGAATCTACTGAATGCAGTGCACTGTACTAAGCACTTGGGAAAGTACAACAGAACCGCAAAACATGTTCCCTACCCACAAGGAGTTTAACCTTCTAATAGGGGAGACAAAAAATATTTAGAAATGGTGATCATAATAAAGAATTGACTGTACTGATGAATATATATATATAATATATTCAATCACATTTATTAAGCACTTACTGTGTGCAGAGCACTGTACTAAGCACTTGGGAAAGTACAATACAAAAATAAAGAGTGACAATCCCTGCCATATACATAAACACACCACCATACGAGCGCTGAGTTCAGTATAAATAACTATGTAAGGGTTAGAGGTGACGGTTGGTTGACAGTGGGCATTAATGTCAGGACTTAAAAACTCAGCGGTGAGAAGGCAACGAGCTACTGACTTCAGAAGTGCCAGGGCAATGAGCTACCAACTTCAAGGGTGCCAGGACTGAGTCATAGACATCCCAGGCAAAGATTAAGCACTGTCCTTTCCTTTTTTGAGCTAATATATTGATGAGCTCTAAGCCCCATGGGAGAAACTGACTCTTAAAATTTTCCTATATGATTTCCATCCCTCAAATCCAGCTTCCTAGAAAGGCAGATTAAAGGTCTCTCTCTCCTGCCTGCTACGGCTGCTGATCAGGATCCCTCCGGTCGCTCCCTGCTCCAGGAGGGCAGCCTACGCAGAAAAACAAATTCCTTTCTGAACCATCTCATAAATTATTTCTCCACGAGCCCTCCGGGTCCGCTGGCAGAATTGATTCGACTTTAGAACTGATCAACCTTACGTTTTTGACATTGCCCCGAAAGGGTTATTTACTTTATATCTCAATTACCTTCCTCCTTCAGTTTCCTGTCTGTTTGCCACCCTCTTTTCCAAAGTTTGGAAATCTAACTGAGAAGGTGGCTCACTTGCTTCATAAAGCTTTTCTTCCAGGGCATGGAGTCCTAAAATCCATCCCTTTTGAAATCTCCCCTGACCGCCCCTCTATCCTTCCTAAATCTTACCCTTGGGAAATTTTTCTATCCATCTTTCAGGGTGTTTTACCGAATCGATGAAGGGTTGGATTCATCTCGGGGCCCACCGCTCCTACCTGCTACTTCTTAAATTCATTCTTATGAGGCTAGGCTTCACTTTGGGTGATTTTCTTTTCCTGTGATTGCTGGGTTTTCCAGCTTCTGACACAGAGCACAGCAAACACGACGAAGCCCAATTTTGACGGTACGAGTCCACCTGCGCTTGTTGTTCTCAGTTTTTGTCCAGAAACCCCCAATCTGTGTTTTTTTCGATAAACAGAAAACTATCAGAGGTGAGAGAACACAGTAACATCCCACGAAGAGCAGGCTCTCGTGCTGTAGCACCAGGTAACCCAGTCACAAACTGAACACCTCAAAAGTCAAATGGCTTTGTTTCGATTTTTCATCCTGCTAGCAGAGATTCCAAAGTCACCCGCTTTGAAGGGTCCATCAAGAGAGAAACAGGTCAGGGAGCCTTTTAAGGTCCGGAAGGCAGTGCTACCTCTAGCTCCGATTTCACCGTTCCGCTAAGAGGCCGGCTGTGGGAATCGGCTAGTCCATTTATGCAAATACGATCCCCAGACTTTCATCTGCTTTGCTGCTTCATTGGCCCTGAAACTTGTTCCCCGTTGACATGATTAGGCTTTCTTTAGTCTCTTCCTGGCAACAGAAATGAATGATTCGGATACGCTCCCCATAATGAACGCTGAACTGAAGGGGCTCTCTTGCTCTGAGCACATTCTGCTGCAGTTTCTCAAATGCTTGTCAAGACACCAGTTCATTTCCCCAAGCTTCTTGCATTTCGAGATTCTATAAATCATCTATCCAATTTTATCTCTTCTTTCTGAATTTAGGTTCTCGGCCCCTGCGGCATTAGGATTCCTCTTGGTAATGTTCACACTGTTGACTGAGTTCCCACAATGCACTGGGCACCATCCCATCACTAGGAGGGGCCTTGCACGGGATAAAAGTCATCTGTCCTCCGAGGCCAACGCAGGACTCATTTTGAACAACCTTTTTGTCAAACATCTAGTCCCAGTTTAACATTCCTTCCAAAGAAATGCAACTCACATTTACCAGGAAATCGGGTTGATGATGACGATCTGCCAGGCAACCCTTTAAGCCCCAAACCCGGGACTCCCCCCCAGGATGGGTTCAGCTTCCCAGAGGTTGTCCAGGAAGAAGTTGGCTTGGCCTGGGCTCTCCTCCGTGGGCCTGCCCCAGCTTCCACCTATGTTATGGTAATTATGGTGCACTTACTTTGTGCCAGGCACCAAGCGCCGGGGTGGCTACAAGCAAATCAGGTTGGGCAGAGTCTCTGTCCCACATGGGGGTCCCAATCTTAATCCCCATTTTACAGATGAGGGATCTGAGGCACAAAGAAGTTAAGTGACTTACCCAGGGTTACAAAAAAAGACAAGTGGCGGGGTCAGAATTAGATCCCAGGTCCTTCTGACTCCCAGGCCTGTGCTCTATCCACTTCTATCTTTTACTTGGCTTGGCTACTGCACAGACCGAACAGATGAGAAGATCAGCACCCTGAAGATGAGGAATAAAAAAGAGAGGGCCAGAGAGAGGGAGGTTTGGGATGAGCTTACTCTCTGAAGGAACACTGAATGAACACCTTAAAGGGCACTTTTATTCATTCATTTATTCATATTTATTGAGCATTTACTGTGTGTAAAGCACTGTACTGAGAGTACAATATAACAATAAACAGACATGCTCCCTGCCCACAATGAGCTGACAGTTTAGAGACAAGTTTCCATGTCTGCAAAGTCTGAATCCACAGAAGGGAAGGGAAAGGGAAAATCAGTCTATCAATATTTCTCGAGTGCTTACTATGTGCAGGGCACTGTACTAAGCGCTTGGGAGAGTACAATACAACAGAATTAGCAGACACATTCTCTGTCCATAACAAGCTTACAGTCTAGCGAGAATGAGCTTACAGTTTAGAGAAGGAAAAGAAAATGGAGGACTTTCTTTTTCCCTTGGCTTTTGCCTATTCTTTTTGTCTTTGCTTCCCCCATCTTCCTGCCCAAAAGAAGCTAACAGTCTAGAGAGATAAAATGCTATCACTGCACCCCCGAGGGTCATTTCATCATCCTCTCCGCCATCATTACCACCATCACCAGGATTCTTCTTCCTTCTTCTTTATGGTATTTGTTAAGCACTTACACTGGGGTAGATACAAATTAATCAGATTGGAGACGGTTCCTGTCCTGTTTGGGGCTCACAGTCTAAGTAGGAAGGAGAACAGGTATTGAATCTCCATTTGCAGCTAAGGAAACTGAGGCATAGTGAAGTGACTTGCCCCAGGTCACACGGCTAGCAAGAGGCAGAGCAGGGATTAAAACCCTGTTACTCTGGCTCCCAGGCCCTTGCTTTATCTATGGGGTTTCCCTCAGTTGATTAGGCACTGGGGAAACAAAAAAATCAGGGCCCCCCTGTCCTGAGGGAATTTATTGTCCAGGCATAAATTGATAAACATTTATTTGTCTTATCTTTATTCTTTCACTCCCACTGACTACCACTGCCCACAGCAAAAACATCCAGCATGTAAAGGGAGGTAGCTCCAAGAGTCAGAGGAGGAATCACGGGGAAGTGACAAGAAACCCTAGAAATGCTCAGCTTCAGTCTCCTGGGTCCCAGCTCCCCATACTAACAGTGCCCCTTCTGCCTACGTGTTCTGCCCTGGCTTATGTCAGGGTCTTCTGGAATGTCTCTGTCTTGGGACCTGCGTCTTTTGCCTATCTGAGCGTTCCAAATATGTGATTTTCCTTTGCGGGTATTTTGCAATGTGCTGCATCCCTGTCCCGCTCACTCATTTTGTTGCATTCGGGGTCCCGGCAGGAACACGATGGATGGGGTGAAGAGAATTTGAGTGGAGCTAAGCAGTCCACTATCACAGTAATTAATTCTTCTGTGCTGGATCTTGGTCTTGAAACCCCAGGACTGAAGCTCTGCTTTCTCCCAGGACATACGCTCTAAGTACTCCATCTCACCCCTAACTCACCAAATTTTCTGCTCCGGTCAAACAGCTCCTGAACATCCCAGATGTTTAGAAGTTTATAAGATGTTTATAAGTGGGTGATTCCCTCCCTTTGTCCTCAGCTTCAAATCACTCAAGCAGCTGGCCCCCTCCTCCCTTACCTCACTGATCTTCTATTATGGTCCAGCCTGCGCACTTGGCTCCTCTAGCACCAGCTTTCACCATGCCCCAATCTCCTCTACCTCACAGCCAATCCCTTTCCCACATCGTCCTACTCCAAAAAAGCCAGACCACCGCTTGCCCCACCTTCAAAACCTTATGAAAGTACCATCTCCTCCAAGACGCCTTCCCAATTAAGCCCTCTTTCTCCGAATCCCTCTCCCTTCTGCATCATCTCTGCATTTGGATCTGTACCCTTTGGGCACTTGGTATTCACCCCACTCTCAGCCCCACAGCACTTATCTCCACATCCATAATTTCTGAATTTATTTTAATGTCTGTCTTCCCTTCTAGACTTGTAAGCTCATTATGAGCGGGAAACTTGTCTACCAATTCTGTTGTATTGTACTCTCCCAAGCACTTAGTACAGTGCTCTGCACACTGTAAGTGCTCAGTAAATACCATTTATTGACCACAGACTGATTGATTCTTCCTGACCTGAGCTTCCAAAGCTGCTTCTCCATTCGCCGGCAAATGCATCTACTCTGGGCACGTATAATCCAAGGGTTCAGATGGATTTCATACGCTTTTCCTTTGTGTTTGTTCACATATCTAAATGTCCCTTACATGTCTATTAGCAACAGAGTTGTCTGTGTCAGGCAGAAAGCCCCTTGAGGGCAGAGGCTCTGTTAGGTCAGCTCTGTACAGTGCCCACACCTGCTTAAATAGATGTTTTGATATGATGATGATATGTCTTTGTTGTGAAGGAAGAAAGTTGGTCAAAAAAGAAATGAGACTCACCATTCTGCTGACGCTCGAAGAAAAACATCAAGTCACTAAAAGGTATGCTTCTCTCAGAGCCTGCTAGGGGGGCGGAAACGGCCAAACTCATCTAGAAACACTTCAGCCCGCTTACCTTAGAGAACAAAATGGAATCCTGATGGCTCCTCAAGCACAAGGGAGTCTTTCACAACCGCGGTATGTTCCCACATGGAGTTCAGTGTGACGTATGCAGTTGTTGTTCAATAAATGCCTCTGCTGATGAGTAGATTTCCAAACTAGCAAACCGGGAGCAGGCGGAGAGGGAGGTAGAGGCTGGGGTGGGACCTCTTCTAAGAAGCTCATGAAAAGAAAGAGCAGCGTGGCCTAGTGGAAAGAACACAAGCCTGGGAGTCAGAGGACCTGGGTTGTAATCCTGACTCTGCCACTTTTTCACTTCTCTGTGCCTCAGTTTCCTCCTTGGTAAAATGGGGATTCGATCCCTGTTCTCCCTCCTACTTAGAATGAGAGCCCTTTATGGGACAGGAACTGCATCCAAACTGATTAACCTGTATTTGTCCCAGGGCTCAGAACAACACTTGACACACAGTAAGCTCTATACCGGTACCATAATTATTGTTAGATGCTTGGGCTACCTGGGAAGAATTCAGTCCCCGCTGCCTTTCTCTGCAACTCATCTCCAACAGGGTCCTGCCAAGGATGATGTAGCCATGGCAACTGGAAGAGGATGAATGCTAACATCCTAACTGCTCCTCCTGCCCCTGCAACCCTTGTTTGCCGAGGCAGAGGTGGGTGGGTAGGCTCTGGAGAGCCCGTTGAAGCCTCCAGCAGAAAGACTTGACTACTTGTCAGCCTTCTTCCTGACCTCCCTGCCTTCTGTTTCTCTCCCCTCCAGTCTGCTGCCCGGATAATTTTTCTTCAAAAATGTTCAGTCCATGTTTCCCCACTCCTCAAGAACCTCCAGTGGTCGCCCATCCACCTCTGCATCAATCAGAAACTCCTTTCCATCCTCTTTAAAGCGGTCAGTCACCTTGCCCCGTCCTACTTCACCTTGTTACTCTCCCAGCCCGCATGCTTCGCTCCTCTGATGTTCACCTTTCATTCATTCATTCATTCATTTATTCTATCGTATTTATTGAGTGCTTACTGTGTGCAGAGCACTGTACTAAGCACTTGGAAAGTACAATTCAGCAATAAAGAGAGATAATCCATGCTCACACCAGGCTTACAGTCTAGAAGGGGGGTGTTATAGAAGGTACCTATACATTGTACCTCGATCTCGTCTACCTCACCACCGACCTCTTGCCCATATCCTGCCTCAGGCCTGGAACGCCCTCGCTCTTTATAACCGATAGAGAATTACTCTCCCTACCTTCAAAGGCACATCTTTTAAAGGCACATCTCCTCCAAGAGGCCTTCCTTAGTTAAGCCCTCCTTTCCTCTTCTCTCACTCCCTTCTGCGTTACCCTGATTTGGTCCCTTTACGCACCCTTCCCTCAACCCCACAGCACTTATGTACATATCCATAATTTATTTATTTATATCATTATCTGTCCCCCCTCTAGACTGTAAGTTCATTGTGGGCAGGGTACATGTCTACCAACTCTGTTATATTGTTACAGTGTACTCTCCCAAGCGCTTAGTACAGTGGTCTGCGCACAGCAAGCACTCAATAAATATGATCAATTGATTGATTAGCAAGGCAGGAAATGAGACTTCCAATCATCCCCCTCAGTCTTCCAGGCCCTGGAGACATCACAGTTCGCTCTGGCTGCCCTTCACCCACCTATAACCTTACCCATCTTATAGCTGTAATAATAACTGTGGTATCTGTTAAGTGCTTCCTATGTGTCAAGCACTGTTCTAAGCACTGGGGATGATACGAGATAATCAGATCAGCCTTGTCCCTCACAGGGCTCATAATGTAAATAGAGGAAGGAAGAAAGAGAAAGAAGATTTTTTTGTTTGGTAATGCACGATGTATTGATAAAGGCAGTAAGGAATCGTAGGCAAACTGGCAGAGGGAATAACGGGGAAAGCATTTAATAACGGGAAACCTACCGAGTAAAGAAGAGCAAGCTCAAAAAGGAAAAATGAACGCCCCTCCCTCAAGCCCTCTCAAACTCTGCCTCCTGCTAACAGGGGAAAATAACGTTCATAGGTGCTTCATACTGGAACTATAGGATCCATAGCAGTCCCACCCAACCCTGACATTACCTTTCACCACCTCTCCATTTACCTCTGAGCATCCCCCCAGTCACTGTGAGCCAGTCTCTTGGGCACTGGGGGATAATCCTGATAGGTTCATTATCATCATCAATGATATTTATTGAGCCCTTACTGTGTGCAGAACACTGTACTAAGCACTTGGGAGAATACAGTACAACAGAGTTGGTAGACACGTTCCCTGTCCACAACAAGTTTACAGTGTAGCATACAACCCTGGTTCTTCAGTTAATTAAGTTAATTTCAGGGCCCAGTAAAGCAACCAGAAACATCCCAAGGCTCGCCACACCCTCCCACACCAGTTGCCATCAACTCTGTAAGGGAGCCTGGCTCCAAGTCCAACTCTGGCCCTGGGCAGCGGGAGGGTGATGCTGCTGGGGATTATTATGCAAAATCTGAGGGATCCTGTTGGGCAGACAACTGGGCAGGATGGGCAACCAGACAGGGAAGATCTATGAAAAGGGAAGGGAAAGGCTTACAGGGATATCCCCTGGAACCTGGGGATAGGCTAATGCCCTGCAGCCAGGGTTGGGAAGACATTCTTTCCCCTGTCTGCAGATTTCTACTGGTGACTAATCAGTCAGTCAGTCAGTCAGTCAATCGTATTTATGGAGCACTTACTGTGTGCAGAGCACTGTACTATGCGTTCGGAAGGGTACAATATAACAGACATTCCCTTCCCACAGTGAGTTTAGAGAAGGAGGCAGACATTAATATAACTAGCCTCCTGCCTCCCTACATAACTGGGCTTTCTAGCCCTCCTTCTCGGGAATGTTGCTAGGATGTTTCTTTCCTCTGGCACGGGGATGATGTGAAGGTGAATGAGTTAATGTCTGAGAGCCCTGGATGAAAGGTGCTAGGTAAGCACAGAAACACACACACACACACACACATTTATTATAAAGAGGGTGTTGGCCAGCTGTTCTCCTCCTCCCAGGGTGCAGGACTGAAGGAAATTGAACCAAAAGCAATTTGAGTGAGAGCAATAGAAGGAAGAAATTCTTAGCTGTCAGGGGGATTAAATGTTGGAATACGCTACCAAGGGAGGTGATGGAAATCCCTCCCCTGAAGCTTCGGAAGACTAGGAGAGATGACTCTCTGTCTTAGAGAGATTACTGTGCTCCTGCCTGGAGGCAGAAGGTTGGCCAAGATGAGTTCATGAGGTCCCTTCCCAGTCACATGAGTCTACCTCTCTGACTTCTCATCTAAACTGCAATCCTACATCTCCTCTTGCCTCCAGGACACATCTATTTGGATGTACTGCCATCCCCTCAAACTTGTCTAAAACCAAATTACTCACCTTCCCTCCCAAATTGACTGCTCCTCAAAAATTCTCCACCACCATTCTCTCTGTCCCCGAAGCCCGCAACCCGGGTGACATCTTTAATTCTTTGCTGTTTTCCACTTCTCCCATTCTACTGCTACATCCTGCATCCTGGAGATTCTTGCTATACCAGCTACCCATCTGGAACAAGTTTTGATCATATGGCACCTCTAACAGCCTTCTCACTGTTCTGTCTGCTTCTAGTCTCTCTCCTCTTCAATCTTTACTACATGCAAAAATCTGTCAGTACTATCTTCTTCAAATTTCACTTAGCACACATCTGCCTGCTCCTCAAAGCCCTCCACTGGCTCCCCATGTCGCTCTACATCGAGCAAACACTCCACTCGATTGGCTTCTGAGCCTTCCCTGCCAATTTAATCCACGATATAAATTTGCTCCCTTCAACCTCTACTCAAAACCTGCTCACCTCATACCTTCCAGGCCAAAACTTCTAAATGTTGATTGTGCTCCATTCCCCGCCTTCTGTTCCTTCTCTCATGTTGTTCTCCCAGCTTGGAACACCCTCTATCGATCAGTCGAACGATAATGCTTATTGAGTTCTTACTGTAGGGAGACCCTAGCCCGTCCCCTATTCAAAAGTCCGCCTGAAGAGCTCTAGGAGGAGGTGGAGGTAGATGGATGTCAGGGTGAAAGGTGGAGGAGCAGCAAGGCCTAGTGGCAAGACCACGGGCTTGGGAGTCAGAGGTCGTGGGTTCTAATCCCGGTTTCGCCACTTGTCTGCTGTGTGACCCTGGGCAAGTCACTTAACTTCTCTGTGCCTCAGTTACTTCCTCTGTAAAATGGGGATTGAGACTGTGAGCCCCTCGTGGGACAAGCTGATTACCTTGTATTTACCCCAGTGCTTAGAACAGTGCTTGGCCCATAGTAAGCGCTTAACAAATACCATAAAAAAAGCCATCCTGAAAGTCCCCACCTCTTCCAAGATGCTTTCCCCATGTAACTCCCAACCTCTCGGATCATAATAATAATAATGACTGTGGTGCTTGTGAAGAACAGTGCCAAGCACATAGTAAGTAGCATGGTGGATACAAGATCATCGGACTGGACACAGTCCCTGTCCCACCTAGGTCTCACAGTCTTAATCCCCATTTTGCAGATGAGGTAACGGGCAAAGAGAACTTAAGTGATTTGCCCAAGTCACATAGCAGAAAAGTGACGGAGCTGGGATTAGAACCCAGGCCCTTCTGACTCCCAAGCCCGTGCTCTATTCACTAGGCCATACTGCCTCCCAGATTATGTAAACCCATCAGCCAGCTCTAGCCCTTCTGTATTATACTTCCCTGTGCATGATTCGGTAGTACACTCAATCATGTATTTTGATTACCCTGTTTGCAAATCATTTTATGTCCATCTCCTCCATTAGAATGGAAGGTCTTTGTGGGCAAAGAAGGTGTCGCTGGCTTGTTTTCTACTTAAGAAGTGCTTAATACAGTTCACTGTACCCAGAGGGCACTCAATACACGTTACTGCTACTGCTGTTCGATTAGGTGTGAGTCCTTTGTTGGTCAGTAACTATTCCTCTGCTCTGTAGAAATGAGGCAGATGTAAAATAATGTATCATCTCCATAAGACTGTTTTGCTCATTGGTGAGTCATTATATTATTCTTTTGGAAAATCTCAAAGGACTCGTGAACACCGAGGGGTGGTAACAAACAATCCCTTACTAGCGAAGGAGTCTTCCTCTGACTCCCCAAAGCATGACAAAATGTTTTCCTCTGCTTCAAATTCATCTTAATTGCAACCCAATCTGCCCCAGTGCCCAGGCATCTCTAGGTGATGCACTAATGGGAGATACTACTAATGAGGTGTTGGATTCTGTTACTCGAGGCCCCACAGACACCCTCAGAGAAACAACACCCTTGGCATCTTTGACGAATCTCGTGGGTGCTCGCCACTGAGTCACCGTATTCTAAGATGGACAGGAGTTTGCGAACAGCAGAGAGTGACTCCCCACCCTGAGCAGGTTTGTCAACAGGGGGACGTGGCTTGGAGGAAATGATCAGCCCGTAGCAATCGCAGCTCATAATTTGAAGGACTGAATCTTGTTAACCATCCTGCTATGAAAATCTAGGTTATTCCTAAGGTTCACCCAATTATCCGGAAGGAGACGAGAAGACTGACATTGAGTCTGGGATTCAGTCCCCAAACAGGAAATCCTAGACTCATATAGATTGGCATCTTCCAATCATGACTGGTTTGAGATTGTAAAATTCACCCGGGGAACTTTGCTGTCAGTGGAAAACAGTCTCAGTTCAGGGCATTCTGACTCAGTGTGTTAGACTTTATTTGGAAAAACATTGTACAGCTTTGTAACATCATTAACTCTCCTCACTTGGCTATTTACACTTGCTATCCAATGGCCAAACCGAGATGCTTAGCAAAAATCATAAGAGCTTTCACCCATTAACACGTGGGCAACGTTAACCTAAAACCTGTAGGTCAGGTTGCAGAGTGGAGAAGAATTAAATAAATAAATCCTCGGAAAAAGTGGAGCCCATGTCATCACACCAAATGGAAAAGTCTGCGATGATGGAGAGTGATTTAACTCAAACCCATTATTGGCCTGAAAACAATTGCTGTGGACAATTTCTAGGAGGGATTCAAGTGAACGAGTTCAAGGGTCTGCTCTAATAAACTAGTGATTATTAGGTACAAACTAAAATGGAATACCCAGACCAAGTTGGCCATATTTTTTTGCATCTCTAAGGGCCTTCCTCGCCCTGAGGGATTGAAATGGGGCAGCAGGAGACTGCAGTGCTTTTACTGCCTTTCCTGAGGAAACGGGTAGAGGTCCTCCAAAATTCTGCCCTTTCCTCAATCTGTGAAGCAGGTTCCCACATGCCTGAAAGGAAGCAGATCAGGTGACTTGGCATCGGGTAGGATCCCGGTTGCCTCGTTCCCTCTCAGCCTGGGGTGCCCGCGGTACCTGGGTCCCAGCTTCCAATTCTATCCTCGATCGTCCAATTCCACCGTCAAGGTGAAGCTCCGAGATAAAGCAGACGGGGAGTTTGGGAGAACAGAGCAGATGAGAAGAGCCAGACAACTTCTGGCTCTCTTTGCTCAAAAGCAGGGAGGACCATTTTTCCTGAGGCCCCTGGGTAGTGGATAGAACCCGGGCCTGGGAGTCGGAAGGACATGGGAGTCAGAAGGACCTGGGTTCTAATCCCAGCTGCACCAACTGTCACTTCACTTCTCTGGGCCTCAGTGATCTCACCTGTAAAATGAGGTCAAGACTGTGAAGCCCCATGTGGGACATGAACTGTGTGCAACCTGATAAGTTTGTATCTGCCTCAGAACTTAATTCAGTGCCCGGTATATAGTAAGCACTTACCAAATAACTACAAAAAAAAAGAGAAAAGGTTGTTCTAGGGTTCAGGAAGCCAAGTGTGATAACTCTGTTACACTGTCATAATGAGGATGTTGAAGATGATGATGATTATGATGGTAGTTGTTAAGTGCTTACTATGTGACAAGTAACACTGGGGTAGTTACAAGGTAATCAGCTTGTCCCACGTGGAGCTCACAGTCTTTATCCCCATTTTACAGACGAGGTAAATGGAGGCACAGAGAAGTTGAGTGACTTGCCCTAAATCACAGAGCTGACAAGTGGCGGAGCCGGGATTAGAACGCACGACCTTTGACTCCCAAGCCTGGGCTCTTTCCACTAACCCACACTGCTTCTCCATACTCTCATACTCTCCCAAGTGCTTAGTACAGTCCTCTGTACCCACTGAGCACTCACTAAATATGATTGATTGATTGACATAGAAAGGGAACGAGCAGACTCTCACGTCTGAGTCTATAACTTGACAGTAAATTTGGATTATATTCTGAGACATCGAATTTAGAATCAAGGATCCTAGATTTGGTGGGGACTCTGGGACTTCTCAGTCACCTTCTTATCTGAGAAAAAGGGTTGTCAGCTTAGTTGTCTCAAAGGGATAATATAGGGACCGGTTGTATAATTCCTATAGGGCCCTCAGACAGGCGCAATGTAAATATGGGGGAGGGAGGGGGGCATCACTGCACATCAGGAATGCTCATTAAACGGATGAAACTCCTAAATCTAGCAATAGTGGCTAGATAATGGAAATGCTGATTTGGATAGAATTTCACTAGCTTGAATGGCGCTTCCTAACTGAAAACACTTTAGTTGCTGCATTTCATTCAAATTTCGTTTGAAAAGGATAGGACGGAAAAGCAGGTTTTACAACAGCTGCAACTTTCTACTACTGAGAACTGTGAGTCTAGAAAAGTAAAAATAGCTAACTCCAATGATTGCTGAAAATATAGAACGGAGAAACTACAGTTTCTGATTTACAAAATCCCAAATGAGGTATCAAGGGAGAAACTCGCAGCTTTGGCTTCGGTCCCTTATGTGGTTCAGGTGTTATGTGTTTAGTGATCCTGTGAGCCGGAGAAAGAAGTCTTCAATAGTTTGAGTGACCTTCAGCTTGAAAATCTATGTGTTTCTCAAGTTCTTTAAGATTAACCACAGCAAGCTGCTTGAAAAATGCCAACATGTGAAGTAAATGAAAAGCATTATCGACCTGAGCCGAGTTTTTGTACATGAGGAGTCATTGGCAGAGCCAACCTGAGCCATTTCCCCTTTAGACTGTGACCTTGTTGTGGGCAGGGAACGAGTCGTACTCTCTCAAGCCTTTAGTAAAGTGCTCTGCACACTCTAAGCGCTCAAGAAATGCCAGTGATTGATTAATGGATTGATCGAGATGTACTGCATGCTCCTTGAGGGCAGGGTCTGCATCTTTTACTTCTGAATACATGGACACACTCACACATGTCTCTCATACTTAAAGACGTTGCCACTGGCAAAATTCACCTATGAGGGAGTGTGTGCGTGTGGCCGAAAAGGCAGCTGAGAGACCCACAGTCCTAACTGCATTGGACACACCTGAAGACTGCCCACTGTGCTGTCATACTTGTCTGCTGTGCCCAGGTACAGTTTTTGCTTAGGTGGGGCGAGTTAAGGAACCCGTTTGCTGTAGGTTAGCTGAGCACTTAGTACAGTGTTCTGCTGCTAGTACTTGATAGATGCTGCTGTTAATGCTGGATTTCATAACATAAAATCCCAGGAGGTCAGTACAGGAGCGGGTTGGATTGGGCTCTGCCGGCTCTAAGTGACTTGTGCTTGCTTTTTTTTTTTAATGGCATTTGTTAAGCACTTACTATGTGACTAAATGCTGGGGTGAATACAAGTTTATCAGGTTGGACACGGTCCATGTCCCACAAGAGGTTCACAGTCTTAATCCCCATTTTACAGATGAGGTAACCGAAGCACAGAGAAATGACTTGCCCAAGTCAACAGCAGACAAGTGGCAGAGGAAGAATTAGAATGCAGGTCCTCTGACTCCCAGGCCAGAGCTCTTTCCACTACGCTAGCAGGTCAGAACCAGTTAGAGAAGCAGCGGACAGAATAATAATAATAATAATGTTGGTATTTATTAAGCGCTTACTATGTGCAGAGCACTGTTCTAAGCGCTGGGGTATACAAAGAGTTAGGTTGTCCCACATGAGGCTCACAGGCTTAATCCCCATTTTCCAGATGAGGTAACTGAGGCCCAAGAAAGACTTGCATTCAAACTCCAACATATTCTGAAGTGTCTGCCCGGGATTTCCTGGTTCGTGATTTCTGGCTATTAGGTTAGTATATCAATTCTCTCTTCAGCGTTTTTTTTTCTGGTTTTTTTGGAGGGGGACGGTGGGGGAGCCAAAGGGGTGCTAAGCTGAGTATGTGGGTTAGTGGCTGTTCCGCAGAATGAACTAGGAACAGTTAGAGATTGGAGGGCCATTTTGAACCTCACTTTGGCAGCTAGAAAATTCATCTTCTCAATGTGCCAGAGATCCAGGAAAAGAGTTAAGATTTCTTCTTTCACATACCTGAACCTATTAAAGGGCATTTTCATTAATTTCAGACATGTTGGGCCTTTGCTCCGAGTCTAATATGAAACAGGGAAACTTTGTTAGATTTGGCCTGTTTGCCTTCAATACGGACTGTAAGCCTTAAAGAGAAGCACAATTTCTCAATGAGCTGCTTTCTTCTGGGAAACCGAGAACAGCACACGGAGAGATTTACCATGCTTTACCACATCGTGACTGAAAATCACTCATGTCCCAAGGGCAACGGAACAATAAGAGTTTGAAAAAGAATCACTGTCTGTACATTTTATACACTGGGAGAGAGGCTTTTTCAACTGGAGGAAAAAATTAACAATTCATGAGCCAGAGGTGAACCTGCACTTATGGCAATAGATTAGCAAATTAATTTGGAAATTTTAAAATCAAATGAAATAACTTTTCCCCGTGAAATGGCTTCTTGTTGGAGACGGAGAGAGAGATGGAGTCAGAGACTGACAAAGACATACAAACAACATGTGAATTAAAGTAAAGATTTAGTCCGGAGACTTGGTCTTCTTTCTATAACTCTGTCATAAGACTTGGGGCAATTCCCACAAGACTGTAGGATTCCAGAAGGAGGGGATTGAGTTTTCTAATTTTCTTGAGGTTCCCTGTCTAGTTCAGAGTTCATCATGCAGTAGGTGCCCCCAAAATAATGATTAATTGATTGATCTCAACTCTTAGTTTTTCCACTTGCAAATGAGTTTGAATAATGCCCTTGGTGAACCTGCCTTAGAAAGAGACTATTGGTAACAACGGACACTAGGATCTTCAGATGGAATTTTCTGTCTAAGGGGATGACAGCGTGGCTCAGTGGAAAGAGCACGGGCTTAGGAGTCAGAGGTCTTGGGTTCGAATACCGGCTCTGCCACTTGTCAGCTGTGTGACTGTGGGCAAGTCACTTCACTTATCTGTGCCTCAATTCCCTCATCTGCAAAATGGGGATTAAGACTGTGAGCCCCAAGAGGGACAACCTGATTACCCTATGTCTACCCCAGCGCTTAGAACAGTGCTCGGCACATAGTAAGTGCTTAACAAATACCAACATCATTATGATAATAACAGTATTCTTTGGTTTTTAGGGTACCCGTTAAGCACTTACTACGCGTCAAACACTGTTCTAAGCACTGGAATAGATACAAGTTAATTAATTCAGGCACAGTCCCCTTCCCAGTTGAAGTACGAGGCAACTGAGGAGACTCAGGATGGTAAGGCAGGTTCCTTGTAAGAGCCAGCTGGGGGAGAAAGATGGTTCTTTCCAAACATAGAAAGACTTTCTCCAAACCCCAGCGGTATTTAAAAGGGGAGACCATCCACCAAAGGAAGCCAACTGGACTCTTCGCTGTGATGGTGAAATGGGTGACATCCTTCAAAACGCACACCAAATTCACAAAAGCCAACAAACTAAGGCCTAGGAACGCTGAACTGCTTAATAATAATAATAATGTTGGTATTTGTTAAGTGCTTACTAAGAGCAGAGCACTGTTCTAAGCGCTGGGGGAGATACAGGGTAATCATGTCATCCCATGTGATGCTCACAGTTAATCCCCATTTTACAGATGAGGTAACTGAGGCACAGAGAAGTGAAGTGAGTTGCCCACAGTCACAGAGCTGACAAGTGGCAGAGCCGGGAGTCGAACCCATGACCTCTGACTCCGAAGCCCAGTCTCGTTTCACTGAGCCACCCTGCTTAAGAAAACATAGTGGTGTTTCATGACCAGCCCGTATTAGGAGCTTAATATCATTTTGCCAGAAGCGACTGAAAGTCTGTAGTGTTACCAAGGATAGAATTCTAGGGGATGAGATGAAAAATCATCATCATGTTGGTATTTGTTAAGTGCTTACTATGTGCAGAGCACTGTTCTAAGCGCTGGGGTAGACACAGGGGAATCAAGTTGTCCCATGTGGGGCTCACAGTCTTAATCCCCATTTTACAGTTGAGGTAACTGAGGCACAGAGAAGTTAAGTGACACACAGCTGACAAATGGCAGAGCTGGGAATCGAACTCAAGACCTCTGACTCCAAAGCCCATGCTCTTTCCACTGAGCCAGAAAAATGATTTAAAAAATCCTTCATTATCACCTCCAGGTAAAACACCAGAACTAGGAGTTCAGAAAAAACTCACAGCTTGAATCTTAAAGGGAGGCTTTCAAAACAAAAGACGTGGCCCCTTCTCTCCTCTCACTCTGAGAACACCTTGGGCCTACAGTTAAACGTCACCCGTCAAAGGGCAGGGACTGTCACTATCTGTTACCGATTTGTCCATTCCAAGCGCTTAGTACAGTGCTCTGCACATAGCAATTGGTCCCTTAACCTCTCTGTGCCTCAGTGACCTCATCTGTAAAATGGGGATTAAAACTGGGAGCCCCACGCGGGACAACCTGATCACCCTGTACCTACCCCAGTGCTTAGAACAGTGCTCTGCACCTAGGAAGCGCTTAACAACTTAAGGAAGCGCTTAACAACTTCTATAAAATATAATAGTATTGATAACCAACGTTATAAATACTATTGAATGTATGAACCCCAGGAAACATTTCCCCTGGCTTTGTTGGTCCAGAAGGGGATTCTTTGTCCTCTAGGTGATGGATAAGTAGAAAGACGTAGAACAGGGTTGTTGTTTTTTTTTAAAAAAAAAAGCGATGACACAACGCACTCCGGCCTCCTCCTTTCTCCCCCTCCTATATTAAATCATTTTAACAAAAAAATGCGCCCTTATTGTCTATTGTCCATCAGGAGGAAGAGGCGGCTGCAGGGACGGGGTGCGGCCGGTAGATGGCGCGGCAGGGCAGCGGCAGGCGGGAGCGGCGGGCGGGGGAGAGAGAGACCCGGGCGGCGCGCGCGCACGCGCGCGACCATCCCCCTCCCCCCGCCGGATGGGGGCTCCGCGGGGGGGGGGGGGGGGCGGCCAAACAATGCTCCAGGGCGGGCGGCCAAACAGCGCTCGGCGGCCGCTGCTTCCGGCTCGGCCTCGCTGAGCGGCGCGGGAGCGCGCGCGCAGGACGCACGGGGCGCGGGCGTGTCGAGGACGCGCGGGCGCGTCGAGGACGCACGGTCGCGGGCGCGCGCACGTCGAGGACGCACGGCGCCCCCCCCGAGCCCGTGCGCGCCCAGCCCGGGCACGTGGGCCGCCTCACGCCCTGGCCAGGCCCCGAGGGATCAATTCCCTCATAATAATACTAATAACAATAATGTTGGTATTTGTTAAGCGCTTACTAGGTTCAGGGCACTGTTCTAAGCGCTGGGGGAGATACAGGGTCATCAGGTTGTCCCACATGAGGCTCCCAGTCTTCATCCCCATTTTCCAGATGAGGTCACTGAGGCACAGATTAATAATAATAATCGTATCGTCATTTGTTGAGCGCTCACTATGTGCAGAGCACTGTCGTAAGCGCTGGGGGAGATACAGGGAAATCAGGTGGTCCCACGGGAGGCTCCCAGTCTTCATCCCCATTTGACAGATGAGGGAACTGAGGCCCAGAGAAGTGACTTGCCCACAGTCACATAGTCCCTCATAATAATAATGTAATAATAATAATGTTGGTATTTGTTAAGCGCTTACTAGGTGCAGAACACTGTTCTAAGCGCTGGGGGAGATACAGGGTCATCAGTTTGTCCCACATGAGGCTCCCAGTCTTCATCCCCATTTGACAGATGAGGGAACTGAGGACCAGATATAATAATAATGATGTTGGTGTTTGTTAAGCACTGAGGACCAGATATAATAATAATGATGTTGGTGTTTGTTAAGCGCTTACTAGGTGCAGAACACTGTTCTAAGCGCTGGGAGAGATACAGGGTCATCAGGTTGTCCCACGTGAGGCTCCCAGTCTTCATCCCCATTTGACAGATGAGGAAACTGAGGCCCAGTGAAGTGACTTGCCCACAGTCACACATTCCCTCATAATAATAACGTAATAATAATCATGTTGGTATTTGTTAAGCGCTCACTATGTGCAGAGCACTGTTCTAAGCGCTGGGAGAGATACAGGGGAATGAGGTTGTCCCGCGTGAGGCTCACAGTCTTCATCCCCATTTTACAGATGAGGGAACTGAGGCCCAGAGAAGTGAAGTGACTTGCCCACAGTCACACAGCCGACAAGTGGCAGAGCTGGGATTCAAACCCATGACCTCTGACTCCCAAGCGCAGGCTCTTTCCACTGAGCCACGCTGCTTCTCCGTTCAATTGTACTTATTGAGCGCTTACTGTGTGAGGAGCACTGGGCTAAGCGCTCGGAATGTACAATTCCCAGACGGACACAATCCCTGCCCAACCACGAGCTCACAGTCTAGAAGTGGGGAGACAGATAACAAAACAAGTAGACAGGCATCAATAACATCAAAATAAATAGAATTATAGATCTCGACACATCATTCATCAAATAAATAGAATAATAACTATGTGCATTTCATTCAATCGTATTTATTGTGCGCTTACTCTGTGCAGAGCCCTGGACTAAGCACTTGGGATGTACACTTCCCAGACAAAGACAATCTGCCCAACAATGCGCTCACAGTCTAGAAGGGGGGAGACAGATGACAAAACAAGGAGACGGGCATCAAGGGCATCAAAATAAAGAGATAGAATTATAGCTCTAGACACATCATTCGTCAAATAAATAGAATAATAACTATGTACATTTCATTCATTCATTCAATCGTATTTATTGAGCGCTTACTATGTGCAGAGCACTGGACTAAGCGCTTGTCTCTCCCAGACAGAGACAATCGCTTCCCAACAACAACCTCGCAGTCTAGAAGGGGGGAGACAGACGACAAAACAAGTAGACAGGCATCAATAGCATCAAAATAAATAGATAGAATTATAGATCTAGACACATCATTCATCAAATAAATAGAATAATAACTATGCACATTTCATTCAATCGTATTTATTGAGTGCTTACTCTGTGAAGAGCACTGGACTAAGCGCTTGGAATGTACAGTTCAGCAGCAGAGAGAGACGATCCCTGCCCAACAAGGGGCTCCCAGTCTAAAAGGGGGAGATAGACAACAAAACAACCATGGCCAGCTTCAGATGGTAAGTAAAGGAGGCAACTGGGTCAGGGGACAATAGTTGGGGCATGGGGTGGCCACGGTTGAAAATCTGCAAACACCCAGCCTCCCTCCATCCCAGAGAACTCTAAGGGCAAGCACAGGCAATTGCTCTTTCCTCTCTGGTTCTCCGACGGTTCGGCAGGGCACAGGAGCGGGGCTGGAACAGGAGGTGGGCGTTTCTCGCTCTCGATGACTGTTTCTGAAGGGAAGCTCGACCTTTGGCCACCTCTGGACTCGCCACAAGGGCATTTACTACTTCAGCACCATAGCTACCTCTGCCTGGGAACAGAATCATCACCATCCCATTACACCTAACAACAACTGTTACTATTTTGTCCTTAATTTGGCCTCTTTCCCAAGAAGCAGTGTGGCGTAGTGGATAGAGAACAGGCCTGGAAGTCAGAAGGACCTGGGTTCTGCTGTGATACTTAGGGCAAGTCACTTTATTTCTATGTGCCCCAGTTACCTCATCTGTAAAATGGGGATTAAGGCTGAGTCCCGTGTGGGACAGGAATCGATTCCAACCTGTTTATCTTGCATCTACCCCAGTGCTTAGTACAGTGCCTGGCACATATTAAGCACTTACAAATACCACAGTTAAATTTTTTTTTTAAAGTGTGCATTAGAGTCACTAACCTGTCAGCCCTCTTGGTCAGGAAGGGTTAAACCCCAGCACCTCCATTTCCTCTGGACAGAGGAGAGTTGGATCATGTCAGAAATGGGGGAAAACAGGGGTCAGCAGAACTAAATATCTGGAATCCATGTGTTTCTTCATGGGACAAATGTATAACCTTGTTTTCCATCTCAGCAAAAAAGGAATTGCAACCACAGTAGTTGATTTCTGTGGAATTTTTCTGGTTTAGCTGAAAGTCATTGGGTTGACAATGTACCACACACATCTTCCGGTGTGGCCTTGGGGAAAGATCTTGGGTCTGGGAGTCAGGGAGCCTGGGTTCTAATCATGCCTATGCTACTTGCCTGCTCTGTGACCTTGAATAAGTAACTGGACTTCCCTGTGCCTCAATTTCCTCATTGGTAAAAGGTCGATTAAATATCTCTTCTCTTAGGCTGTGAGGCCCATGAGGGACAAGGACTGTGTCTGACTTGATTATCTCGTATCTAATCCAGCACTTGGAACAGTGTTGGACACATAGCAGGCTCTTAATAGACCGCAAATATTATTAAGATCTCCCCACTCCTCAAAAAACCTCAAAGGTTGCCCATTCCCCTTTGCCGCAAGCAGAAATTCCTGAACCGTAGCTTTAAGGCACTAAATCAGCTCTCTCCCTTCCACTTATCCTCTCTCCTCTTATCCTCTTTCCCACTACACCCAGGCTGCCCTCTTCATTCCTCTCAGCCTGCTCCCTTGCTCTCTTCTCCCCTGCTGCCGACCACTTGTTCATAGCCTTCCCCATCTGGAATTCCCATCTTCAAAGTCCTACTGAAATCCCTTTCCAACCAGGAGGCCTTCCCTGATTTTTCCCACCTTAAAACCCCCAACTCTCATGGCAGCACATTCAGGCCACTTATGCAATTAAGCACACACATACCTAGGACTTCTGTACATATCTTGTATCCTCTATTACTTCCTCCGAACTGTAATATACTTTAGGGTCGGTCTCCCCCAGTGGACTGTTAGCTCTTTCAGGGCAAAGATCGTGTCTACCGTTTCCATGGCATTCTCCCAAGGGCCTGGCACAGTGCTCTTCACAGGACGGTTGCTCAGTAAGTACTGTTGATTAATGGATATTTGGTTATATGATTACGTGATAAGCTTGTGAGTCCCCCGATTGGCAGTTTCAGCTGGGCAGTCTAGGAGTTCTGAGCTAGTCAGGGGCACCGTTGCCCATCTGTCTGGTTTCTAGGCTCTGCCATGATTCCCCAAGGTGGCAATTGGATGGGGAGACAGGGTTAGGGGCCTGGGAAACCCTGCCAATCGGGAATCTCCGGGTGGGCTCTAGGAAGGGACAAGGCTAAGAAGAGTTCAGGGTCCCTGGTTAGCAGTGTAAGAATTCACGGGAATCAAAGAAACTGCTTGCCAGTTTTTAGGGCATCACTAAAACTCCCCAAAAGCCACTTCCCCTCTCTGCACAGTTGTTCCCCCCATAATACTGGTGTGGTGTTCACATATATGATTGTCCCATTTATTCTCCAGAGAGACACACGGAGTGAAAACCAAACATTACGCTTACCTGCTGCACTCCTGACCACCGAATCCAAAGTAGGATGAGATGCCCCAAGTCACATGATAAATCCAGGGCTAGATCCAGAAGTGGAGACAGGACACGGGGCGATACAGTGACCTGAGAAAGTAAAGGTCCCCAGCTTACATACAAGGATCAACCACAGGCCTGGGAGTCAGAAGGACCTGGGTTCTAGCCCTGGCGCCGCCACTTGTCTGCTGTGTGACCTTGGGCAAGTGACTTTACTTCTCTGTGTCTCTGTTACCTTACGTGAAAAATGGGGATTGAGATTGTGAGCCCCAAGGCTCCTGACTCCCCGTCTCCCAGGCCCTTTCCACTGGCCCTCGCAGCTTTCTTTTGGAAGCTCCCCTCTTCTTATCTGGAGCCCCAGGAGACAGGGTGGGACAGGGGAAGGGAAACCTTGTAGCAAGGAGCCTTGACAGCTGGGAAAGTCCTCCAAACTCCCGCTCCAGTCCCTGCTCCTGCTGAGCACTGGGTCGGACCAGACCACAGCTCTGTTTGCCGGTCAGGTGTGTGCTGCCTGGACCCTGAAATCTAGTCAGGGACCAGTCAGGAGATGAATACATTTCCCTGGGCCCCAGAAACAACCAGATCCTCTTCCACACCAAGAACACAGAGGAGGCATAACAAGTTCCATTGTTAGTCACCACTAAGGATTTTGGGTTTAATTCCAGCAAAGCAGATTAAAACGCTGAGAGAAAAAGTTGTCTCTTGGGCAGGCTGCTTGCCCCTGCAGTCCAAAAGTTCCAGGAGGGATCAGTCAGCACATGCAGTTAAAGGGTTTTGCTTAAGTTTTGAAAAACAGCAGTTTTGATTTATCTCACCCCTTGCAGTTAGGTGCTTTAGAAATGCAGGTTCCAGACGTGTAGTTGCTAGAAATAGTATTTCTCCATACTACAACTACATAAGCTTAGGGCTGCGTTGCCAGGATTTCTCTGGGGGATAAAAAAGAAAAGGCTAACAACCCCCCGCCCCGCTCGGCAAAACAGCTACCTTTTGAAAACAGTCCCGATCCTTGGAAATCCAGTTCACAGTTTGGATGTGCTCTTTAGTTTTAGCTTTTTCAAGAAGTTTTATTTCTGCTTTTGTTTTTAATCCAAAGCATTAATTAAAGGTGTAAATAAATGAAATACCCTATACTGATTCCTAGCTTGATTTAAGCTTTTGGGGTTGTCGCGGAGGAAGGAGGAATAGGCAAAACCTGGGAATATCATGCCCATCCATTGGTTTCAGAGAATTTTAGCTATGTTTGCTTATCATATTGTGAACTTGACGAGACAGGAAAAGGAACAAGATATACATTAAAGAGCAAATCTCGATAAAAGTGGAAAACAAAGTTGGCTCCAACTGACGAGGTTGCCTCTCGGAGAACAAGAAGAGCGCTCTCTTGGCAGAATACGACAGTCATCTGTCCACAGAGAGGACTCAAGACGTTATTAACGACTTAAATTTTTTCTCTTAGTTTTGGATGTGAGGTTAAACCACCAAATTCTGTTTTCCCCAAACAGCCGCGTTCTCCTTTGTTCCCGCTGGTTCTAGTTATTTGTGCACAGTGTGCCTGTCCCCAGGACAGCAAGCTCACCTCCCCGGCTCACAGAAAGCTCAGCAGGCCGGGACTCCACGCTCCGAGGGGGTCAATGAGGCCACCAGCCAAGTTAGTTGAAAGAGTATTTCAGAAGTCATTCTGGGCCTGTTAACGCTACCGGGCCGCTCTTTATAGTTTTGGAGAGCGTGGGGAGCGGAAGGGTCAGCAACTCAGCGGATGCACATGAAGCCCCGGTGTTCTTAAGAGGTCACCACATTTCTAGACTTGTGAAATTATCCTCATTCACTCACTCTTGTTTTCTGTTACTCTTCGCCGCTCCCAGATCGTCCCTCTTATCTGCTTGCAAGGACACACAGAAATTCTCTGTTCAAAGACTGTAAACTTATCCTCTAGCGCTGGTCTCGCAGTGCACGCTATTGGCCGGAGGGGAAAATGCGGGGACAGAACGTGAAGGATCCTGCACAAAGCAACACAATTATTGGAGAGAGAAAACTGAAAAGCCGGTTGCTAAAACATGTGATTCCCCAAACCTCGGCCCGGTATTAGTCGAAAATTGCTCTCGGTTCCTGAAGGGGGAAGAGTTCTAAGCGGCAGCGTCTCGATTAGGGGAACTGCCCTCTAGAAGACCTAAAGGCTTGCTTACCTCCTTCAGAGTAGCCTGCCAGAAGACAAAACTGGTAGGCTTTATCTCTGCTGTGCAAAATCCAATATAAATTTTCCTCGAAGAAAACAAGGGGTGTGTTTTGGAGCGTCAGGTGGCCATCTAAGACAAAGGACGGTGGGGACCCGGGGGCTCTCGGCACAGAAAGTCGCCTGTCATGCTGGGAGAAAAACTTTAAGGCACTTAATCAGTAATCCCCCTCCCACCTATTCATACCCAACAGAACCGCTCTGTCACGCTGGGAGAAAAACTTTAAGGCACTTAATCAGTAATCCTCCTCCCACCTATTCATATCCAACACACCCCCACTCTCCACCATCTTCAAAGCCCTACTAAAATCATATCTCCTCCAGGAAGCCTTCCTTGACTAACCTTTCATCTCTCCACCTCATTCTCCCTCCCTTCTGTGGCATCCCTGCACTTAGGTCCCACCCCACTAAGCACTTTGATACCCACCCCACATTCACAGCATTTCCACACAGCTCCTCCTCCTACTTTGCCGCTTCCCTGATCTGTAACGTATTTTAAAGCCTGTCTTCCCGGTTAGATGTAAGCTTCTTGAGGGCAGCGATTGTGTCTACAGACTCTATTGCGTTCACCCTGAGCAGAGTAAGCGCTCAACGAACACCACCGATCGATCGATCGGGTGACTGATTGAAGCTACACTTGCCGGTGAGCCAAGCGGAAGGGAGCTTCAGCTGCTCCACGGGAGAGTAATAATAACTATAATATTTGTCAAGCACTTACTGTGTGCCAGGCACTGAATTAAGCGCGGAAGTGTCCCCATGCCCGTGATCAGGCTCCCGATGCTGGGCTAGGCATTCAGCAGCCTCTGGGTGGCACTTTGGACTGGCTGGCATCCTCCGGGCCCCGCGCTGGGCTGCCCGCTTCTCAGGCGGGCATCTCCCGTCAGTGATCCGATCCCCTCCGCCTGGGGCCACCCGGAGCCTCCTGGGACCACCCAGGCCCGGCGAACCAGGAACTGGAAAAGACCGACCCTAGAGTGAACCTGGTTCAGGGGTCAACCAGGGTTGGGCCTGACCTCTGGCCAGGACTCAGGAGTGTATGGGGCCTCAGGCTTCGAAACCACAAACCTAATAATAATAATGTAATAATAATGTTGGTATTTGTTAAGCGCTTACTATGTGCCGAGCACTGTTCTAAGCGCTGGGGTAGACATAGGGGAATCAGGTTGTCCCACGTGGGGCTCACAGTCTTAATCCCCATTTTACAGATGAGGGAACTGAGGCACAGAGAAGTTAAGTGACTTGCCCACAGTCACACAGCCAACAACCTGCCAGGGAAAAGCAAACTCTGCCCCAAACTCACCTACCCTGAGCCCACCTGGCCAAAACCTGCACGCCTCAAGCCCATCAGGCCCAAGCCCATCTACCCTGGAGTAGGCAGGGCTGCCCGCCGGCCAGAGGTAGCAGGGTCCCAGCCTGGCTCCCTCAGGATCCACCTGTATCTCCAGCCCCTGACTTCCCGCTCCCCTTAGCCCCGCCAGCACAACCTTTCCCCAGCAGCAAGGCCAGCCCCAGACTTTCATTCATTCATTCATTCAATAGTATTTATTGAGCACTTACTATGTGCCGAGCACTGTACTAAGCGCTTGGAATGTACAGATCGGTTACAGATAGAGACAGTCCCTGCCCTTAGACGGGCTTACAGTCTAATCGGGGGAGACGGACAGACAAGAACAATAGCAATAAATAGAATCAAGGCTATTCTTTGTCAGGGCTTCAGGGCTTACAGTGCGCAGAGCACTGCACTAACTGCGTGAGAGAGTTAATAATAATAATGTTGGTATTTGTTAAGCGCTTACTATGTGCTGAGCACTGTTCTAAGCGCTGGGTAGACACAAGGGAATCAGGTTGTCCCACGTGGGGCTCACGGTCTCAATCCCCATTTTACAGATGAGGTAACTGAGGCACAGAGAAGTTAAGTGACTTGCCCACAGTCACACAGCTGACAAGTGGCGGAGCTCGGATTGTAGACGCAATCTCTGCCCGCAGGGAGTTTACACTATGGAAGCCCAGCCACTGGCTCAGCAGCTGCAGCCCCAGATGTGGTCCAGCAGTAATGGCCTCAGACATGGGCCAGACATTTCCAGAGCAGCGGTGATGACCCCAGCTGTGATCCGCCTGCTTGTCCGCCCACTTCTCCGGCAGCGGCGGTGGTCCCAGGCCTGATCCTGCTGCTTCCCCAGCAGCAGCAGCAGCGGCAGCGGCCCCTGCCCCCCCAGGAATACGGCTTGATTGAAACCAATGAATAAACACGGAGCCTGGAAGCTTCCGGTGGGGAGAGCTAGGCCCGTGGTAAGTGAGGAGACTCTGGTCAACCAGCAGAGAGGATTAGAGAGGATGGGGAGAAGGAAGGATTGAGGAGCTGAGCCTGCCTGGCCCCAGTGTGTCTGTAACGAGTCTTCTAGACTGTAAGCCCGGTGTGGGCAGGGATTGTCTCTCTTTATTGCTGAATTGTACTTTCCAAGGACTTAGTACAATGCTCTGCACGCAGGAAGCGCTCAATAAACACGATCGAATGAATGAATGAATATTTTGGGCCTGTTTGCCACTGACTAGGTGATTTCATGTTTTTCTGCTGGAGACCTGGGGTTTAATCCCAGTTCTGCTGTTTCCCCACTTTGTGACCTCCCCAGAGGAGCTGACTTCAAACCAATTCTGGCTTATTTCCAACACTGTTTCCATTCCTCAATTTCCTCCACTGTAAATAGGGGATTAGATATCACTTTCTCCCCTCCTTATATTGTGAGCCTCATGTGGGACGGAGACTGTTTCCACTCTGATTATCTTCTTTGTACCCTAACCGATGTTTTGCACACAGTAAACACTTCACAGAAGTCACTCTTACTATTTTGCTTCAGTTTACAGACATGTAAAGTGGGAATAATGCACCTGCCTTCCTTATCTTTGAGGGTCCTGACAGCCGGCCGTAAGGGCTCCTCATAGGGATGGGACTGATTGAGAAGCGGCATGGCTTGGTGGGCAGAGCACCGGCCTGGGTTCTAATCCCAGTTCCACCATTTTTCTGCTGTGTGACCTTGGGCAAGTCACTTAACTTCTCTGTGCCTCGGTTCCCTCATCCGTCTAATGGAGATTAAGACCGTGAGCCCCATGTTGGACGGACCAGGTCCAATGTGCTTTGTTTGTATCCTCCCCAGCACTTAGTATGGCGCATAGTAAGCTTTTAACAAATACCACAATTATTATTTATCATTAGAATGGGCCCCTTGCCCTGTATTTTATATGAGCTCTTGTGGAAGGTGACACCTTTAGAGGGCGAAGAATCAACTCTGCAAGCCTGAGTAGCAAGCAGGCCGTGTGTGAAATCTGGATAAACTTCTGCTGATGTGGATGGTTGCTTGGTTTGGAAGGTTTTGTCAACGTCTGTCCTTCCTTTGTTATTGAAGAGTTGTGCGATATATTATTATAGGGTTGCATAGACTCTGGTTGCATTTGGGGTGTCTTGTTAGTATTGGTGTGTTTCCGTGAGGCCAGAAGGCGTGGTCAGTTATCCAGAGTGATGGGGCAGGGGGATAGTTCGAATAAACACAACACACAGATCATCCCCAAACTTTATTTGACCAAACCTTTGCCCAGAGGTGCCAAGCTAACAGAGACCTGCTTTACCTCCATTTCTGTTCCCTGCCCGCACTCCGAGGAAGGTGCCGGTGAACAGGGAAGTGGGCCAAGGAGGAGGGTTGAGGGTTGGGAGGAGCGGGGCAGGGAGGGGAGAGATGCAAAGAACTGGAAAATCTGCCCCTGAAAATTGACCTGACTTAATCTGCCTTTCCTGTGGTAGGATGTTCCCAAACCTGCGGGTTTCCGTGGGACCGCTCCCCCCCGGTATGTGTCTCCGCTCTCTCGGTCTACGCCAAGCTGCTGCGGGTGGATCGGTCCAGAGCTGGCCATCGCTGGTTTATTTCATGCCCTTGTCCACGATGACAAGGTTTGGGCCTTGCCGCTCGGAGGAGACGTGAGAGCCGTCCACCGTGCCTGAGAGCCATCCACTGTGCCTCCTGCCATGTTTCCGTGTTGGGGAGTGACAGGCATGATAATGAAAAGCAGCTGGAAGTGGTAACCGGCACTGGGGGCTCCAGTGTCAACTGTTCCAAATGAGACTTTAAGAACCTGTAAAACTGGTACCAGCAGTGCAAGTAGCCAACTAAATAAACAGGCCAGTAGACCGATGGCTCTCTCAGTCTGTCCAGACCCTGCTGCCGGTCTCTCGGTTCCTGTCTCCCTCTATCTCTGAGTGCAGCATTTCCTGATTGAAGCTGTGAAAACAATATTCATTAGCAGAAAATCATTTGAGCCATGAAACCGGCAAGATCTCTCTTTTTTCATTTGGACTAGAATTTGTTTTTGAAAGACGACTGATTCCAGAAGGTCCGCGGTGCTCGACTGGTGGGGTACATTTAGCGTAATTTTTTAAATGGTTGTATTCATTACAGTAAAAATCCAACTGATGAAACGTAGCCCCTTGCTTCCCCAAAACAAGTTTAGCTGCTTCCCCTGCTCCACAGTTTTCTCATTCTTATTTCATACTTTCCCTCCTTACTGTGTTTCCAGTAGAGCCACCCTGATTTGCTCCCTTTTTCACCTCCTCCTCAGCCCCACAGCACCTAAGTGCATAACCATAATATATTTATTTATATTAACATCTGTCACCCTCTCTAGACTGTAAGCTTGTTGTGTCCAGGGAATGCATTGTTATATTGTACTCTCCCAAGTGTACTAAGTCTCCCAAAGGTAAGCACTCAGTAAAATATGACTGAGTGGATGAACAATAGAATTCTAGAATTCTTGAAAAGGTCATCTGGACCATCCCCTTACCTCCAGGCAGGAGAATAGCTACCCAGCCAGGACAGATCGTGGTTGATTATTACTGTGCTTTTGACCTCCAGGGAGGTCGCCTGAGGCCCCAGTTTCTGAGATTTTTCCAAGATGTCTTTTAGGTCCGATCAAATTCTCTCATACAACCGAAACACATTTCTTCTGTTCGATCCTTTTTCGACACGGGAATTCGATAACTAGCCTTCATGTGCAGGGAGTTCTGCAGTGTGGGGGTTGTATTCTTGAAAAATCTCATGTTATGGGAAAATCCCAATTCACCAATGGTCTTTATTGATTGCTTACTATGTTCAGAGCACTTGGGAGAATATACTTGGGAGAAAAACCTGGGAAAGTGCTTGGGAGAATATGATAAAACAGAGTTAGTAGTCATGAACCCTTGTCTACAAGGAGCTTACAGGGGAAGACAGGCAATAATATAAATTGTCTCAGAATAGAAACTATTGATTCATTAGGAACCAAAGTTTTATGGGTTAGATGGATTGAAGATTCCACCGAAGGTGACAGTTTTCTATGCAAATTCTGATCTAATCATAATCTGGTAACAGTGCTTGAAACATAGTAAGTGCTTAACAAATGAAATTATTGTTATTATATGTCTGACGTCTGATTTGATCATCTGGTTTCTAATCCCAGTGTTTAGCAACTAGTAAGCACTTGATTAATATCCATTTAAAAATCCTATATTGTTATGAGCACTACTGATAGAGTGCTTTTACACCCTTGCCTTTCATTGTTTATCTATCGTGTTATAGACCGCAAAGTTGCAAAAACACAAGGTACTATACTGTACCATCCGGTAAGGGAACGGATAGAAGCCGGGAAGGGTCATGCTTTGACCTCGTGCCTGCACGTAACTGTTTCTTCCTACTGTGAATCTTTTAGAGTCAAGTTATGGATTGTGTTATTCTAGGTTCATATTATGGGAAGAATGTTCTCCAGTTCTTACGTCAAGGCCTAGCCATATCGGGCAAGGCAAATGGGTGTTTGAACGGGACTGGATGTTCTTGATTGTTTTTTAGTTGCCTTTCCCTCCCCCTGTCCACCACCTCATCACCAGGCTAAAAAAAAATTCAACTTCCCTAAGCTCTTCTCCTAGTTTTTTTCTCTCACTATCTGCTCCCTCCTGCTCCACTCTCTCAGTGACCCATTTAAGCAGTCTCCACTTCTTCACTTTTTCCTTCCTTCCTAGTTCTTGCCTATGTACATAGGCGAACACATTCTCCTGTGACATTTCTTTCTCCTGCACTAACTTCTGTGCGTGTGAGTATACGTGTGAGCGTATGTATGCGTGTTTACACACTGGGGCTGTGCCAGGGCAGATCACTGTCTTTGTTTTTCTTTCTCAGAGCCAGGGAGGCCCCTGGTAGGGGGCTTGGGGAGGGGGCAGAGCCCTTTACGGAGAGTGTGGGGTGGTACCCGGGGTGGGTAGGGGGAGTCAGGAGAGGAGGAATTTGGAGGTAAAAGGGTCTTGGGTGGCCAAAAGGCCCGAGACTGTGGGGCTACAGCCATACCCAGGCCATTTGGGCTATCTGGAGAGGCCTCTCTCTCACCTCCACACTCCCACCTGCGGCAGAGTAGCAAGGAGACTTACACTACAGGAGCTACTTCGACCAGCAAGAGGAGAGGCAGAGAGAAGAGGGAGGACATTAAAGAGAAGATTCAAGAGCTTCTTTGTTTTACCTTTTTGGAACCTAACCCCTCCCCTTTTAGATCATAAGTCCCCTGGGGGCAGGGATCGGGTCTACCTGCTACGTCGTACTCTCCGGAGCGCTCAGTACAGTGTTCCGCGCACGGTAAGTGCTCAATAAATAGCACCAATTGAAGGGCCAAAGCCCTTGAGCTTCACGGGTTAGGACTGGCTGCGTACTGTGTAGGAGGTAAGCAGCTGTGCCGGAGTGCAACCCAGAGGCTGCGGCAGTAGAGGGTGGCAGGGTGGGGCGGGGAGGGCGGGGGGCCTCTCCCAGAGATGGCAGGGGCAAGGACCAAGGCTCCCTCTGCCCCCTCCTCAGACGGAGACACCAGGGATATGGGACCCGCGGGACAGAAGTGACGCCACAGCAGGGAGAAAACTAGGATCTTAGAGCTGAGTGGCCTGGGGCTCGCAGGCGAGGGCAGGAGGGACGTGATGGCGGAGGTTGGCTCCAAATGTTGCTCACTGACGCCTTCCGGAATGGAAGGGCAAGGATAATTTTTCCTCGCCTCAGGGTGGCCAAATGTCTGAATCCAGCCCCGCCGCTGAACAGGCAACCGAAGCCCTGGAGCTGGATTTGAAGTGGGCAGGGAACTTTGACTAGTTCGCCAGGCCACAGGCAGATCTTTTCACACGTCAGGGTTCAGGAGGGCCGGACCCTGAAATTTCCACGTTAGCCGGGAGGGGCTACGCCGGACTGGGCACCGTCGTTATCTGGAAGATCACATTGAGAAACCTTATGTACTACAGCGCAAGAACCCCTTCCGGCCTGCTTATATATTTATGCGATTGTTTATTTTGATTGCTCTAGTTGTAAATATTTTTAGGTCTGCCTCTCCCAAAAGGAGTGTGCCTCTCCTTGTGGGCAGAGAACATGTTTCGTATATCCCAAGTACTTTATTGTATTTTCCAGTGCACTGCATTCAGTGGGTACTCAATTAATGCTATTAATCAATCAGTTATATTTATTGAGCACTAACAAGGTGCTTGGGAGAATATAACAAAGTTGAAAGACGTTCCCTGCCCACGATGCGCTTACAGTCTAGTGGTGGAGATAGATATTCATACAAATAAATTACAGATTTTAAAAAAAAATAATATTTGTTACGTGCTTACTATGTGCCGGTCACTGTACTAAGCACTGGGGTAAATACAAGGGAATCAGGTTGGACACAGTCCATATCCCACGTGGGACTTACGGTCTTCATCCCCATTTTACAGATGAGGTAACTGAGACACAGAGAAGTGAAGTGACTTGCCCAGGGTCACATAGCAGACAGATGGCAGTCAGAATTAGAACCCTGGTCCTTATGACTTCCAGGTCCATGCTCTATCCATGCTGCTTCTCATATGTGCATAATGTTGTGGGGCTGAGAGAGGGCCGATTAGACTGTAAGCCCGTCAAAGGGCGGGGACTGTCTCTATCTGTTACTGATTTGTACATTCCAAGCGCTTAGTACAGTGCTCTGCACATAGTAAGCGCTCAATAAATACTATTGAATGAATGAATAAAGGGAACAAATATTAGCACAGCTACATGGCAGCTGCTTCTGGTTCCCCTGATCCAAATCTTGTCTCTTTTCCATCAAATCCATCAGTATTTCTTCTCTCTTGGAAGGTGTTGAAGATGGCCAGGCTCAGATTCGGTGAGGGATTGGGGGCAGAGGGAAGAGCCATGGATGGCTGTTGGGATGAAGCTACCTGGAAATTTATCTGAGTGTACTTCCTGGAGGAGGTGGTATTTCATCATTGTCTGCATCAGCCCAACTCCTGTCTGCTTTCGCTCTGGCAGGGAGCAGGGAAAAGCTCCAAAACAGGAACAAGGAGTCTCTGCCCAGTTTAGGGGAATCCAGGGGTTCTGGGCCACTGCTGATGAGATGTTCTTCCCCTCGACTCTATTTATTGCCATCGTTCTTGTCTGTCTGTCTCCCCCGATTAGACTGTAAGCCCGTCAAAGGGCAGGGACTGTCTCTATCTGTTACCGATTTGTACGTTCCAAGAGCTTAGTACAGTGCTCTGCACATAGTAAGCGCTCAATAAATACTATTGAATGAATACTAGGGGCTAGGGGGTGTGGGGAGGAACTTCTCAGGCAGCAGGAGGAGGAAGGGAAATGGTGGAGAAAGGAATCTTTGTGGCTGGCTCAGACCCTTCCTTCCAGAACCAGAGAACTTCACCCCAATTAATTGTATTTTTTCTGCACACTATCAGTGTGCCGAACACTGTATTAGACATCTGAAAGAGTACTTTAGAGGTAAAGAACAAGATCCATGCCCTGAAGAACTTGTAGTTTAAGGGGGAAGGCGAGCAGACGCAGATGACAAATAGTGGGGCAGGAGGAAGAATAAAGATCCAGTGGTTCAAAAATAAGGGCATGGAAAATGGAACGGATGCATAAATTGGTGAGTAAGTAGGGCTTGTAAATCATTACATACGTGGATATCTGTTGGGATGAAGCCACCTGGAAATTAATCAGAGTGAGGAGGTGGTATTTCGGGAGGGCTTTGAAAACGGGAGGTTGGGCGGAGATTCTAAGTGGGAGCGCATTCTAGCTAGAGAAAGGATGAGAGCAAAGAGTTAGAGATGGGAGAGTTGAGAGCAAGGCACTGAAAGAAGGGTGTTCCTCTCCAGAGAGAACAAGAGCCTGCCAAGCCATCCACTAGACTGCAAGCTCATTTTTTCTTTTTTGTTTTCTGTTTCTTGTTTTTGTTTTCTTTTTGTTTTTTTATGGTTTTTGTTTTTTATGGTATTTGCTAACTGAGGTATAACTGTGGGCAGGGAACGTGTCTACCAATTCTGTCATACTATATTCTTCTAAGCACGTAGTACAATGCTCTGCATGCAGGAAGCACTCAATAAATACCACGCCGATCGATTGATTCCCCCACAGGGCCAAGTCCCTCTCTGTGTGCTGAGCCACGGCAGAGTGGGCATCATGACTAGTATGAGCCAGGCAGCCAATCAGTCAATTGATCAGTGGTATTTATGGAGCGCTTACAGTGTGCAGAGTACACCACTAAATGCCTGGGAGAGCGCAGAGCAACAGAGATGGTAGGAATGTTTCCTGCCCACAAGGAACTTAATGTCTAGAGGGGAAGACACTTAAAGAAATGAAAGTAAAGCAGTGGGGATGCCATGCTCATGCCCATCTGCCAGATTTTTCGGGCAGCCAGACCGGTTAGAGCTTTACCGACCTTGCAGGCCGGATTTTACCCACCTTCTGACCCACTAGGAAATCCAACCCTTTCCAGTTCTCAAGCAGAAGGGCTGTGTCATGATCATCACCTTCTTATGTGGATGTCCTCCAGGGACACTGAGCAATCAAGAGAGAGGAAGAAGCAGCTTAGCCTAGTGGAAAGGCCACAGCCTTAAAAGTCAGAGCACCTGGGTCTGCTGGGTTTCCTTGGGCAAGCCACATAACTTTTCTGTGCCTGCTACCCCATCCATAAAACGGGGATTAAATCCTACTCCTTCCTACTTAGACTTTGAGCCCCATGTGGAAACGGGGGCCGTGTCCACCCTGATTAACTAGGACCTACCCCAGCCCTCTCCTTCTTGGGGTCACACCTGGAGAGTTTCTAGTACTCTACCAGTCTCAAATATGGGAGGGAGAGACAAGCAGAGGCTTACCCATTCCATTCCTAGCTTGGGCAGTGGCTAGCGAGTAGTAGGCAATCTGCTACAAGTCAAACTCACCTATGCTAGGCAGCAGAAGAACAGGAGAGAGTCAAGGGCAGAGACTCAAGTTCACTGTGCGGAAGGAGGCATTGGTAAATCACTTCCGTATTTTTACCGAGAAAACTCTTTAGATACACTATCAGATGGAAGTGGGGCGTTCTGGAAGAGATGTGTCCATGGTGTCGCTATGGGTGGGAGATGACTCAACAGCATGAGACGAGACAAGACCCCAGGCCTCAGAACAGTGCTTGACACATGGTAAATGCTTAATACAGTAATTATAATAACAATAATCATCATCATCATCACAGGCCTGGGACCGGCACAGGAGAAGGCAGTCAGCGTGGCTCAGTGGAAAGAGCACGGGCTTTGGAGTCAGAGATCATGGGTTCAAATCCCAGCTCTGCCACTTGTCAGCTGTGTGACTTTGGGCAAGTCACTTAACTTCTCTGTGCCTCATTTACCTCATGTGTAAAATGAGGATTAAGACTGTGAGCCCCACGTGGGACAACCTGATTCCCTTGTGTCTACCCCAGCGCTTAGAACAGTGCTCTGCACATAGTGAGCGTTTAACAAATACCAACATTATTGTTATTATCGGACAGAATGATTGTAGCGAGGTGTTTCAACGTAAGTCAAGGCGATGATGATGCAGACAAGTGAAATAAAGTTGGAGTCCAGTTGATTGGAAAGCTGAAGAGCCAACATCCACCCCTCTTTGTGAAGTGGGTTGGACAACAGCGTGTAACCCCCAACAATCCCTTTCACCATGGGTGGGAGACATCTTGGATGCAGGGAAAAACCAGGCCTAGTGGATAGAGCCTGGGAATCAGGAGGAACTGGGTTCTAATCCTGGCTCTGCCACTTTTCTGCTGTGTGACTTTGGACAAGCCATTGCACTTCTCTGTGCCTCACTTATCTCATCTATAAAATGGAGATGTAGACTGCAATCTCCACGTGGGAGAGGGACTGTGTCCAACCTGATTAGCTTGTGCATACCACAGCGCTTAGAACAGTGCCTGGCACATAGTAAGAACATAACAAATACCATAAAAAAAATGCAGTTAAAAGCCGTGCTTCCTCAGAGGTTGGAGCGTTGCTCACAAGTGCAGTCACTGCCACTTACAGGAATCACCTTCACGCACCGGAAGCAGTTTTCTCCAGTGAATCACGGGTCCGCCTGTGGCATCCACAAAGTCACATGGAGTTCTTCAAGAATGGAGTCATCTGCCAGGAGCTCAGGGACCACCGCTCGGCAGGCTTTCGGGGCCAGGAATCCTAGCAGCGAGCGTGTTGTGAATCACAAGTCGGAGGTTCTCTGAGATGCCGTTTCACAGATGGATGTAAAATGAAAACAGCAGACCCGGCTTGACTAGCGTGACCCAGGAAGCTACTTACAGAAAAAAAATAAGTAAAGCAGCAGGTTGGGGGGAGCCGATTTTACCTGTAGAAGGGTGGGGCCAAACTTGGGACGGGAATGCCCAGAGTTGGCGGAGAGAATCCCAGGTGGATGGGGCTAAGGAAAAAGCGACAAACCTCGGACACATAGGAGAGGGAAAAAGACTGCCTAGCCACCCCCCAGGTCCAGGGCTCTGGAACAAACAAGCAGCGTAACATTAGAGGTCGGAGTGCTGGTCTTAGAGAGCTTGTTCCGAGAGTCTGACTCACCCCAGCCTTTCTGCCAGGTGGCTGGGCTGAATCAGGCCCAGACAAGCCCCTGAGTCGTCCACCAGAGCTCCTGCCAGGACACAGGGCTGGACCAGGGCTGAAATGAGCCTCTGGTTTAGCCCCAGAGCCCAACAGAGCTGAGAGGAATGTCACTGGGTCCCGGGTTGGGTCAGGAAGCCCACGCTGCCAGCCGGGTCCAGAACGTGGAGCAACCATCTTGGTTCCAACTCTGCCTTCCATCCAGCAGTTGGGGGTGGTGTGAAAGAGCCACGGCTACCTCCATTGCCCAAAAAAGCCAATAGCTTTGTCCCCACAGTATCCATCCCATGCCCCCCTCACCCCAGTGGAGCCAGCGCCTCCCTGAAACACTGTCAGCAGCTGCAGCTCTTCGTGATCCACTCCACAAGGCATGAGGGAGCCTTAGGGGTGACCCGCCATGCCCGCTGAGAACAGTCTGCCAACGATCGGATGCCAAGACGGAAGAGATCCAACCGTGCCACCTACCTGAAGCTTCCCATTAAGTGCCGAGGAGCAGGTTTGGACCATGAAGAGTAAAGAACCTGCCAAAAGACAACAATAAGGAGTTCAAAATTTTAAAGACAACTTTCACAGGCAAAGTTGGGCTGGGGCCAGCCCCGCCACGATCCTGACCGAAGCAGTTGCCCTTTTTACGCCAGGGTTAATGGGCTGAGAAAGGGGAGAAAGAGATGAGGCTTGCCTGGGGCTGTTTCCTCTCTCTGTCTCTCCCCTGCCTGCTCCCCTTCTTTTCTCCCTTTTTCTCCTCCCCTTCTCGCTTTCCTTCTCTTCATTTTGCCATCCACTCCCAGGACACTGGGCAAGCCCCCCATCCTGTCGAGCCGGCCAGGTTTCACTTCATCTCTGGAGGCCTTCCGAGTGGTGGTCTTGTCCAGCCGTCTAGGTGACTGCCAGACTCGAGCCCTGCCACAGATTTTAATCCAGATTCTTAGGTACAGGTAGAGGTACATCGGTGTCATCTACCAGCCAAGCCCCACCTTAGATAGCCAGGCAGGACCCCTAGAGTTGAAGCGTGGCTCAGTGGAAAGAGCACGGGCTTGGGAGTCAGAGGCTGTGGGTTCTAATCACTTGTCAGTTGTGTGACCCTGGGAAGTCACTTAACTTCTCTGTGCCTCAGTTATCTCAGTGGTCTGAAGAAGGATTGTACTGAAGTAAGACAAGATCATCAGATCAGATACTATCTCTGTCCCAGTTGGGACAATTAAATCACATTTATTGAGTGCTTAATGTGTGCAGAGCACTGTACTAAGCACTTTACTAAACTCTGCACACAGTAAACACAGTAAACACAGTAAACCAGGTCCTTCTGATGCCTAGATCTGTGCTCTGTTCACCAAACGTAGCTGTTCCACCTTGTAGGTCTTCCTTCTCTGCCTTCTCCTACTTTATAATATCCTTCCTAAGAGTTGGTGACCGGAAATGCATCCAATGTTCCAAATTCCAAGATGCAACTTAACTTCTCTGTGCCTCATTTACCTCATCTGTAAAATGGAGATTAAGACTGTGAGCCCCACGTGGGACAACCTGATTCCCTTGTGTCTACCCCAGCGCTTAGAACAGTGCTCTACACATAGTAAGCGCTTAACAAATACCAACATTATTATTATTATTATCTGACGGAGTGATTGTAGTGAGGTGTTTCAACGTAAGTCAAGGCGATGATGATGCAGACAAGTGAATCTTGCAAGATGTATATAGCATCAAAACTCTTGTCTTCTTCTGTCCCCTTGCTGACGAGGTCCACTATTTAGTTGACCTTTTGGGCTAACTCTGGCCACATCGGTAACCCGCTTGTAAGGTTTACCAAGTTGCGAGTTGGCGGCTTTTGGAACTCATCCGCAAGACTGATTAGAAAGTGTCATCTCTGCTGAGAATCAAAACTGAGTGAAGCTCTGCTTTAAATATTAACAAAGTCGCAGGGTTTGTACAGTTCAAATTGTGCTGCATCTAGGGTGTCCCTCCAAGTCCCAAAGATGTGTTCCTTTAGTGGCGAGACTGTGAGCCCCATTGTCTTGTATCTACCTCAGCGCTTAGTACGGTGCTTGGCATATAGTAGATACTTAAACAAATACCACAATTATTATTATCAATAATAATAATATGAAGGGGCACGGTGGGGGAGACAGCCACTGGCCAGGCTTGCAGCTCCACTGCTTCCCATCTTGTCCTAAAGAGCTTCCAGTCTTCTTTGCCCCCTCAGTCTTGTCCCTAACTGGCCAAGGCCCCCAAACTGAAGATACCTTCCCAGTCCTCAGTGCAGTTACGCTAACCCTGCTAGTTCTCCACTCTGAGGAGCAAAGGAGGTGGAGGGGGGAGTTACATTATTGAGGCACGAGAGTGAGGTGGGGAAGGAGAAACGAGCATCCTCAAGTCTGCCTTGTTTAATGGGGCAAGGGCCCGAAATACCATTGCCTGTGACACCCTCTGCTCGGTTGCAATGAAAACCCAGAGTGTCTGTGGTGATCGATAGGCCCGTTAGGGGAAGAAAAGCCCCTCCGAGCATGGCTGCTATCCAAAACTGCCCAGAAAAATTGAGCTGATTAATCAATTTGCCTCTAAAGCACCTCCCCCCTCCACCCTATGTAATCTGCCCATCTTCTGTTTGGCTGAAGGCTGCTGCATGATAAATAGACTTTCATGCTCTTCCTCCTCTCCTTTCCCCAGCTTTGTCCCCATAGATTTCTTCGCCTCAAGAAGAGCCAGATTTATTCCTCAGCAGGCCACAGCATGGGCTCTGTATCCAACAACAGATTCTTGTTTCCGCAGAAACCCAGGAAGTGGTTCCCTACCCCACATCTCTCTCTCTCTCTCTCTCTCTTTCTCTCTCTCTCTCCATCTCCCCTACACACCTCTTTTTTATAACCAGGAAATCCCCGTGTGCAAGCCCTAACTGGACCTTGAACCCCAGCACGTCACGCTGAAAGTTAAAGGGCCTCAATGCTGACAAAGTGCATTTTCCTCTCCCATCTCTCTGCCGTCCCTACCTGCCTTCCAGTCCCCTCCACCGCCTTCCGGTGGTCTCACTGCACAGAGGTGTTCGTACAAGACCACTCGTCTCTGAAGTTCCATCTTGAAAAATTTTCCCGTGCTGAATCAATCCTATTGACTTTTCCCTTTAAAACAAACAAAAAAGCTTTTCTCCTTTGTCAGTGCCCTTCCTGGGTAATTTCTGTCTCATATCAGTCAGTATTTAACCCTACCCCAAGGCTGATTGATTTTTTTTTATTTTTTATTTTTTTAGATCCTGTGTTTTAGGTGGGCTCCAGGAGAAGTTGCCTGGGGAACAGAAGGAAGTCAGCATGAGAAGCGGAGAGGTGTGACTTAATGGAGCAAGAGAAAACTGGGAGTCTGGAGTTTGTGTTTCTTTCTTTCCCTCCTCCTTCCACACTCTACCCAAGAAAGAGTGGAAGCAATGTTGCCCAGTGGACAGAGCTTGTGCCTGGAAATCAGAATATTCATTCATTCACTCAATCTTATTTATCGAGCGCTTACTCTGTGCAGAGCACTGTACTAAGAACATGACCTAGTGGAAGGAGCCTGGGCCTTGGAGTCAGAAGGACTCCACTGTAATCCCATTGTAATCTCATTCTGCCACTTGTCTGCTGTGTGCCCCTGGGCACGTCACTTCACTTCTCTGTGCCTCAGTTCCTTCATCTTTAAAATGGGGATTAAGACTGTGAACCCCATGTGGGACAGGGACTGTATATGACCTGATTGGTTCATATCATGCTCATCAAGCATATCAAGCAGCATGGCTCAGTGGAAAGAGCATGGGCATTGGGGTCAGAGATCATGGGTTCTAAACCCGGCTGTGCCACTTGTCAGCTGTTTGACTCTGGGCAAGTCACTTCACTTCTCTGTGCCTCAGTGACCTCATCCGTAAAATGGGGATTAACTGTGAGCCTCACGTGGGACAACCTGATTACCCTGTATCTACCCCAGTGCTTAGAACAGTGCTCTGAACATAGTAAGTGCTTAATAAATACCAACATCATTATTATTATTATTATATCTAGGGAATGAGTCTGCTAATTCTGTTGTATTGTACTCTCCGAGCCCTTAGTACAGTGCTCTGTGCATAGTAAGTGCTCAATAAATACCACTGACTGATTAGTATCTACCCCAGTGCTTAGTACAGGGCCTGCCACATAATAAGTGCTGAACAAATATCATAAAAAATAAAGGGGGAGTGGGGATGGAGTAGAACGGGGAGGGGAGGAAGAATCTGTTGCCTTTTCTCCAAACTGTCAAAGCTTTATGCAGCAGATTTATATTCTTTAGAATCTCATAGCTACAGGCTCCTCATCACTAAATCTCACCTAGGGCCCTCTTCTCTAGGCAAGTAACTAAGTCCTTTCCCTGTTTACCTTTGGATTTCCTTGAAAAACAGACTTAAAAAGCTTGTCAGTTATGGCTGCACCCATTTCCTGACATTCCTTCAAGAAAAAAAGAAGTCAGAAGGCAGGAAAAACCCTAAACTACAAAAGGCAAGACAAATCCGGCTAGGAGTGACCCTGGGCAAGACACTTCTCTGTGCCTCAGGTACCTCATCTGTAAATTGGGGATGAAGACTGTGAGCCCCATATAGGATGTGAACTGTGTCCAACCTGACTACCCTGTGTTTCCCCCAGCGCATAGTAAAGTGGCTGACACAGAGTAAACGCTTAACGATGCCATTAAACATATTAAAAAAACTCCTTAAATTAGTAGAGAAAGTTTTTATTTTTCTAAAGTGCTCTCATAATCACTCATATTTTATCCTTCCAACCTCTCTGTGAGGTCATCCCCATTTTATAGATGAGGAAATAGAGTCCCAGAGGGGCTAAGTGACTTATATAAGGTCATACAGCAGAGCTGGGACTAGAACCCAGGGTTCTTGACTCCCAGACCTGTGCTCTAACCATGGGATTCACTATCTCTCCCCATGCTACTAACTCTTTCAGGAGTTTAGCTCATATTCAGGACTTGGGTAGTAAAAGATGCCTAGGAGAAGGCAGTTTGGGGAGCTTGCAGGGGAAAACAGAAAGACCAGTCAGGGTGTGAAGGCTTGGAATCAGAAAGTCGCAGTCATTATGGGGTGGACACTGCTATGGACTTTAAAGGCGCTTTATAAGTAAGCAGTGTGAATTGATCATTTCACTGGCAAACGGAGGTAAAGGGGATAGCTTTGATGTTTTCTAGTTAGTTTCTTTGTTTGTGTCTCTCTCTCCTCTTCTCCGAACCCCACTGAAGCTTGTAAGATCTATGTGAGGTGGGGCTGTCTTCAATTTCTTTTTTTGGCATAGTCTCAAGTATTTTTTACAAAGTAAGCAACAAATGCTTGTAATAAGGAGATAGAGTCTGAACCCACTGGCTCATCAACTATATAACCTAGGTTAAAAAAATGGATCTGGGAAAATCAAATTTTAAAAATCCATTTAACTCTTAGTCCAGTAATACCTGCCATTTGGGTCAAAAGACAAACAAACTTGTAGACAGAGTTAAACGTGAGAGTGGCAGGAGGAAAATTTCAGAAAGGGAAGTTCAGGAGGAACTAGCTTTGCTCCGGAGCATGGGAGTTGAAAAGTGCAAGTGATGAGAAGGGCTAGAACTCATTTTGAAGGCTGATTGTCGATACTGAAGAGTAGCAGAACCTGAAAGGTGCTTAGGACCTATTGGAAGCGACAGAAGAACACCTGGGGTCTGTGTTTCGACACCCAGAGCTTCCTACTGGGGCCATGCTGACTTTAGCGTAGAGACAATCTCATCCGGCTTTGGCAAGATTGATTTGAGGTTTTGGGCCGGGGTGAAGTTGCTGATTTCCCCAGTGCTCCAGTGGGAAAAGTGGAGGCCATCTTACTCTGGAGCCAATACTCAAAGAAGCCTTTGCGAGGGCATTCCCTGGAGATCCCACCACCGGATTTACACGTGGAGCAAAGTCCCATTTGAGTAACAGAAACATCCTCTTCAACTTCCCTATTTGAGGGGGCATTTCCTTCTCAAACTGTGGGACCTGCTGGATTAGAAGACTTAAAGGGGTAACTAGAGACTTGGTCAGCGAAGTTAGGGGGACGTGGGCACTGTTACTGCTGTAGTAGCTCAAACATTTCCGGAGCCAGGAACTGCTCTAAGCGCTGGAGTAGATACATGGTAATCATGTTGGACGCAATCCGTGTCCCACATGGGGCTCACAGTTTTAATCCCCATTTTACAGATGAGGTCACTGAGGCACAGAAGTTGTCACTTGCCCGAGATTCACCTAGCAGACAAGTAGCAGAGCCAGGATTAGAATCCAGGTCTTCTCACTCCCAGGCCCGAGCTCTCTTCACTAGGCCACGCTACTTGTCGGATGCTGGGATGCACTTGCCCAGCTGTAATGTCCAGGGTCCAGGTCATCCCACGAGGAAGACGTCCAGGAAAAATGGCAAGATGCCATAACCTGGGAGTTGGGACACGGAAACCGTTCCCGCCGTAGTCAGTGGGAGTTGGAAGTGGATCTCAGGCAGGGTCTGACGCTTCCATCCTATGGGAGCTTTCTCCATAACCGCCCCCTTCCCTGTATATGAAACCCCTGGTTCGGGGGGTGGGAGGGTGTGCAGATTTAGTGCTGTAGTAAGACTGGCACCATACTTGTGGCCCACTGTGGCAGTTTCTCTGAGCTTGCTGGTAGTCAGCTGCCTAAAAACTTCTAAAATCCTGACCCTATAATTTCATCTCCAATTACACATAATTGAAGTAGCTCAAACATTCCCAGAGCGTTCGTATTTGCCAATGAGAGGCACTGGGGAGGGGGCTGCCCCGTGCGTGCCTCTGGGCCGGTTCTTCGGCCTGAGCCGGCAGGACGTGGCAGGGACCCGGCACCCCCGCGGGAGACGCACGCACCAGCTCCGGTGACTCACTCGAGCTGCATTTGGTTACATTCCCAGGTTGGCCGGTCTCGTTACCGCACTGATGCCGCTCGGAATGCGTTTTCTCCATTTAGAAAATAGGAGTGGAGGGGAGGGGAAAGAAGGGAAGGGCAGGGCTGGCTGAGGGAAGAGTCTTATCAAGCTCATCCCCTTGTTCCTACTGCCTGCAGGATGGTGAGTCTCTGAGGACCCAGATCATGTCTATTAATTCTATTTCATTCTCTCAAGCCCTTAGGACAGTGTTCTGCATAGAGTAAGTCCAGAAGAAATATGATCGATGGATTGATTGATTGATGGGCCAGAGATTCAGGTCTTAGGATAGGGACCCTCCCTCTTTGGAAGTGGTGATACGCAGGGGCAGAGGTGGCTTGTATCTGCAGTTGTTTTCCTTTCAGATTAGGGTTTGCCCCTGATGCCAGTCCAGCCCCTGCAAGTCCCTGAGCCTTTTGGTGAAAGTCTCCACTGGCTGATTTGTTTTAGGTTAGGGCCACTCTAGACATATCAGGAACCCAGCAGGACATCACCTCCCCACCAGTACCCACTCCCCGGATAACCACTTCTCCTTTAGGTGTACTCGATAAATAATTAAGGACACTTAGCCCCCGCACCGCCTTCTTGCCAAAAAAGGATTTGTAGGACCATTGAGTAGAAGGGGACTCCTGAGTGTCCACTAGTCATTTCGCTGCTGTCTGCCTTCTCCTTTCCTCTGGGTGGTTGGTCCTTGATGTGGGGAGAGGGAAAACATCTCTTGCTCTTCCTCTTCCTTAAGGAAGCTCCTGCTCAAGCTGAAATTTCAATTCGGACTCTCGGAGTTGAAATGTCTTTCGGGAACGAGGGACCCTGGCTTTACTTTGGGAAGGGTGAAGAGACATCAGTATCCCGGGTCTCTTTACCACTGGACTGCGAAGGCCTGCAGCCCAGGAAAGAAGCCACCTTACTTCCATGTTAATGGAACTTTTTTAAAATGGTATTTGTCAAGTGCTTACTATGTGTCAAGCACTGTTTTAAGGGCTGGGGTAGATGCAAGTTAATTAGGTCAGACACAGTCCCTGTCCCACATGAGGTTCACAGTCTAAGTAGGAAGGAGAACAGCTAATTCCCATCAACTCCTGCTCCAGACTGGGAAGGGTGAAGAGACAACAGCAGTGTGAGGCCTTTTCAACCTTTAGAGCATTGGGCAGGTCGCATTTCACCCCAACCCTCTGCTATGGCTGTTCCCCTGGCTGTGGCTACCGTGAATATTGGGCTCTAAGCCGCAAGGAGCCGAAATTCTGCTCCTCTCCCCCCAGCAGCATCACTAACAGCATCTCCCCTAATTTAATTTTTCATCGTCCTTGTCTTTGGTTGTTTTGGGGTGTTTATTATTTCATCTTTCCTATGTGTCTCTCACCAACCCAATGTCCCTCCCTTCACTCTGAGATGTGAAGTCCCTTGTGGACCAGAAAAGTGTCCCATTTTTTCCAGGGCTTTAGTATAGAGCTTTGCACACAGGGGCATAATAAACACTACTTCTACTTCCTCTAGGGTGGGCATCCTATTTGAATAAAAATTGCGAGAATATTGCGACCTCCTGTTCGTGACACGCAGGTTTGTTTTGGGGAGATGAGGTCACTGACGGTTATTTGGAAGAGAGCAGAGATCAGGGGCCTCTCTGTCACATGCTCCCTCGGTGAACTCACGTCACCTCTCCTCGCTGTAGGGATGGAGATAATGATACATGATACCTAGCTCATGGGGTGGGGGGAACATCTTGTAAAGCACAGAGAGATGCTAGAATGAGCCTCATTAAGTGGCTTAAATGAGTATCAAATGGTAACAATATGTGGTAAAAATAAAACTGCAGTCATATGTTAATCGAAACAAAAATACAGTCTTCACAGGAAAACAAGTGATCAACTACCTGAAAATAGTCTTGCATTCCACTAATTCTTAGCTGTCTAATGAAAGAGGTTCCATCAGATTAGGTAGTCAGCCTCCAGGAACAAACCCGACTCCATAACTAGCCCTCAGGTTTCATTTCGGTGAAGACCATCTGCATGGATTTCTCTTTTTTTTGGGGGGGGGGTGTTGGCAGGGCAGGGAAGCGACAATCCTCTCATCTCCCATCTCCCTCAAGTTAGGTTTGCGGTGAGCAAAGAGCCCCAAAGCATGACTGTTCGCCGGTTAAACTCGTTCTACAGTACGAGGCTGGAGACACGGGCCGTAGCTCCCATTGCTGAGTCACTGGGACGTTCAAATTGCTCTGTGTGGGGGCGTCAGTCGCCTCGTGCTGCCAAGGTAATCTTCGGGCCGCGTAGTCGCACCGTGTCCCTCTTATTGTTTGGGTGTTTGTTAGGACGGCCGAATCCGGCCCTGGAGATTGGAAGGAGAGTTCTGCATTGAACACCAAAATAACACTTTAAACTCCTCTTCTTTTTTTTTTCCCAAGAGGGAATTAAATTCCAGAGGCAGAAGAAGAAACAGGGAAAGGAGGTGACTACCACAGCACTATCTAGATTGCTCACACCTATCCAACAAAGAACTTTATTTCTCCTAATCCCTAGGTACTAGCCCGATTGTGAATACTGCCTCTCCCAAACTTTCCAGCCCTCTCCGGAGTTCATTCGGCTTGATCCCCTGGCTGCTAGCACCAGAGAGGAAGACACCCGGCTAATCTAGAAACCCAGTGAAATGGAGAAATCTCTCAAAAGAAAAATGAACCGCACTCAATAGAGCCTTCTTAGAACCTCTGAAGTGCTTTGCTAGAGAGGAGGCTGGCCGCGGGAAGCTCCCGGATCCATCCTTCTTGGACCAGTCTTGGGAAGTGCCCTGTGAAAGGAGTGGTTTCTGCCCATCAGCCACTGTCTAACTAATATTAATAATAATAATGATAATAGCATTTGTTAAACACTTATTATGTGGCTCTCTGAGGTAGAAACACCCAGGTTCTACCTTCAATCCACATACTTTCTTCTCTGGGTGCCCTCTCCACACACCATATTGGAAAGTGTAGGTAAAAAGAAGCAATGTTGGATCGAAATTGGAATATGAGATATATCACTGCTTTTGTCTCTGGGTCTCTCCCTTCTCTCTCTGTCTTCCCTCCCCTCTTTTTTTTCCTCCTGTACTGCTCAGTGGAGAATATCTCCAGCCATGTAAACCCACTCCCAACAACACAGTGGAGCAGCTCGTGCCTGTGACTGAACTTGTTGAGAATGGGGGGTGGGGAGGGGGAAGGGCTGCTTGTCATAAAATGATGTACTGTTAACTCTTAATTCCAAGCAGCCAAAAGACACTCAGCCAAACTAGAGTCTAACTCTAGAAATGTCTGTACAAACCAGAAGGCCCTCTCCATCACTCCTTCAGTAGGCAAGGTCTGGTTAGGTATGAGGGAGTGACAGGGACGAGTCTGGGAACCTTAGTCACCCATTCCCAAGGCTGGTTCCACACCTGGATATTTCGGTGCTTGCGGGGTTGGAGTCCGGTATGAGTTAGGTTCGCCCTATCTGATTCTAATAGACCAGTTTGGGCCAAACTAAAGTCAGCTTGGACTTTGCATTTTGGTGCTGTGTGACCTTGGGCAAGCCACTTAACTTCTCTGTGCCTGTTGCCTCATCTATAAAATGGGGATTAAAACTGAGCCCCACGTGTGATGATCTCATTACCTTGTATCTACCTCAGCACTTGGAACAGTGCTTGGCACATAGGAAGTGCTTAATAAATACCATAATTATTATTATGCTCCAAGACACAGCAGCAGTGGCCCACCTGCACAGACACTATTGAACTTGAGGAAATGCACGCACTGCCACACCGGGCCCCTTATCTCCTTGCATTCTTGTCTCCACGAGGCAGCTTCTGGAGTTAGTTTCCCCAACCCACAGGACCACCCATGTGTGTGGGAAACCCCTCACAGGCACAGCCCTCACCAGCGGAAGCACTGTGGAGCCTCTCTGGGCCCTGTCGGGCTTCTGGTTGGACCCAGAGCCCCCTTCCCCTCCCTCCCAAACCACTCCGCTCAGCCCAGCTGGATCCAGTTGGGGCAGTCTCATTAGCCCCTTCAGGTGCGGTTATTCACGGATCAGAAGAGAAGCACCATGGTCTGAGGAAAAAAGCACAGGCCTGAGAGTCAGGAGACCTGTCACAATCCCGGCTCTGTCACTTGTCTTCTGTGTGACCTTGGTCAGGTCACTCAAACTTTTCTGTGCTGCAGTTTCCTTATCTGTAAAATGGGGATTCAATACTGTTCTCCTGTCCCCTTGGGCCATGTAGGACAGGAACAGTGTCCAACCTGATTATTTTGTATCTACTCCAGGTCTTAGTTCAGCAATTGTCCCATAGCAAATGCTTAATAAATAGCACAGTTTACCTCCTGCCATTTTTCCTTTGCACTGCCATTTAGTGGATCAGCGGCAGTGAGCCGGAAGCGTGGGATTTGCGGAGGGAATGGTGACTGCCTTGCATACACCCTCCTCCTTCAAGTTCCTCTGCCTCAGATCCTAGCTGAGTGAAGACAGCTGAGGTAGAAAGTGGGGTGTGGGGTTGGGGGGATGGGGGTTGCTGCTGGTCACAGGGGATGGGGACTACAGCCCAGGGGAGGGGCCGCATCTCTGAACTTTCTTCTGTGGCGGTGACTTCACTTTCCACACCATCTGCAAAACCCAGTCTGCATCACGTTTGAGCATCTGCTCAAGCACAGAGGGCTCGGAGACCCAAAGATTCAAATTCCGAGGCAAAAATGAGGCCCGAAAGGATCCGTTTCTACCTGGCAGCTGTGCTCTATCTTCCTCAAGGGTTTGTGGCTCAAAATCCAAAACAAAATCATAATTTCTTCTTGGCAGGACATGTTTTCTGAGCCATTCTCTCCACAGACTTATGTACACATGCACACTTGATCAGATCGGAAACCCTGTGAGTTCTTGCCCAGTTTAATTCGTGGGCCTCTCAACCAACTGTACCCTCACTCACTTGGTCAGGTGACAGTCAGAGGAAACATCGTGTGTGCTACAGCAGATCCCGGACAATGGGCTGCAACTCACACTAGAAGGCGGTTTCTTCTCCCTAACGTAACTTTCTGACCTGGAATGAAAATCTCTGCATGCTCTTAATGAGGCAGAGAAGAAACCGATCAGTCTGTCCATCATACTTATTGAGCACTTACTGTGTGCAGAGCACTGTAATAAGTGCTTGGGAGAGTACAATATAACAATATAACAGACCCATTCCCTGCCCAAAATGAGCTTATAGTCAAGAGGGGGAGAGAGACACCGATATAAATAAATTACCAATATGTACATATTCTGTGGAGCTGGGAGGGAAGATGAATAAAGGGAGCAAGTCAGGGCGACGCAGAAGGAAAGGAAAAGAGATTAGTCAGGGAAGACCTCTTGGAGGAGATGTGCCTTCAATAAGGCTTTTAAAGGGAGGAGAGTAGTTGTCTGGCGGATATGAGGAGGGAAGACGTTCTAGGACGTGGCAGAACGTGGGCGAGAGGTCAGCAGCGATAGGCGAGAGGTTGGCGGTGGCAGTGAGAAAGGCTCCGGCCTTCTAGAGCCTCCCAAACTAGAGGAGGTGGGGATGGAGGGGAGGGTCACTGCCAGAGATTTTCAGGGTGTGGGGGTGGGGCATTTCCCTCCGTAGCACGGTCGCCAGGCTGCCCAGCCCAGGCGGTGTGGCGCGGGGTCGGCGGACGGCGGTCTGCCCAGCCCGCCAGCAGCCCAGAGCCGCAGCTGCTTGTAATTATGCCTTGCCGCTTCAGAGGAAGTTGCTGGCTGTGGGGAGGGTGTGCAGGCCTTGGCTGCGGATTGGCTGCCGCTCGGAAGGGAACAATGGAGACAGACAAACGGTGGCACAGAGTCAAGCCTGAGAAGGACAGGCCTGCAACTCCAGCCTGAAGGCGCCCGGCCATTTAGGCCCCCAACATGAAAGCTGTGGAGCAGAAATCCACCGTCAGCCACCAGGAGCCCCTGGAGCCCCTCAGTGAGGGGAAAAAAGAAAGCGGACGCGCTTCTTTCTTCTATGGAAAAAAAAAAAGGATTCCCCTGCCCTGAGCTCTCTTTACCGAAGTGTGACTAGGTGACATATTGAATGACACTTTTCAGCCTGGTTCAGCTAAAAATGGCCAGGAATTGCCACGATCGACCCCTAGAAAAACAGGTTTCACAGGGAAATTGTGCGTGTTCCAGAACTACAAAGCACAGCAGAGGTAGTTAGCACTTGAGTTCATCCTGGGAGAGAGGAAGAGGGAGCATTTGCAAATTTTACCAAATAGGAGCAGTGGTTGATTGCCCGATTATATCTAGTTGGAAACAGATGTTTTCTCTTTTAATGGGGGTAGAGGGGAAGGGGGCACTCCATCCCATCACCAAGATCTAATTCAGCACTGTTAAGTACCCAAGCCCAACCTATCCTCTCTTCTGTCTGCGATTCCACAGGTCCTTCCTCCGGTCAAGGAGGGTGCGCTATATAATAATAATGAGATCTATCAAGCGCTTACTATGTGCCAAGTGCTGTTTTAAGTGCCGGCGGAGATACAAGATAATTAGATCAGACATTGCCCCTCAGAATAAAAGGGAGGGAAAATGGGAGAAAAGAGGAAACTGAGGCACAGAGAAGATGGGTGATTTGTCCAGGTCCCACAGCAAACAAGAGGAGGATCTGGGATTAGGTCTCCTGTTTCCTAATGTCATGCTCTTTCCATTTGGGTATGTTGTCTCCTTGTATCCATTCTTACAAAAAATACCTTTCAGGCATGAAGATGCTAGTGGTAGTTGATGAAATCAATGTGAGACCAGCAGCCCCTTTCACTGCGGTAAATTCTGCCCCCCACTGCACTGTTATATTTGCTGCCCTCGGTGCCGATGACTCTTTTTGATTCTGACTCTGTTACAATCTCCCTGAACCTCCATTCTCAGAGAATCACCCCCTTTCTAATTGTCTTGCACTAAGTCTGCCTGCTGCTGCTATCTCCACACCTGTGCCCCATCACCTATCCCCACCACTGACCCCTTGTTCACATCCACCTTCTGGCCTGGAACACCCTCCCGCTTTTGATATGACAGACCACCACTCTCCCCATCTTCAAAGCCTCATTAAAATCATGTCTCCCCAAAGAAACCTTCCCCGACTGAGCTTTCACTTCTCTCACTCCCTCTCCCTTCTGTGATGCCTGTGCACTTGGATTTGTATCCCTAAAGTCCCACAACACTTACGTACATATCTGTGATTCATTTTAATGTTTGTCCCCCGCTTTGGACTGTAAAGTCCTTGTGGCCAGGGAACAGGTCTACCGACTCTGTTGTATTGTACTCTCCCAAGTCTTAGTACAATGCTGTCCACACAGTAAGCACTCAATAAATACCACTGATTGATAGATAAGTGCTAAGGCTGGCTGAAGGGATGACTGACTGAGAGGGTGGTGGGAAACCAATTGGGGAAAGCTCGTTGGCAGGGGTGGAATATTAGGAGGGATTTGAATGTAGGAAGAGATGTGGTCTGTCTAATGTGGGGTACAGGGTGGCGGGGTGGGGCAAGTTAGAACACCACGAGCAAAGGGACAGAGGAAGAAGAGTGAGGTCCAGCTAGAAGGTACATTCAATCATATTTTTTATTCATTCAATCGTATTGCACTTGGGAAAGCAAAGGCCTTCCCAGACTGAACTCCCCTTTTCCCTCTGCTCCCTCTGCTCCCCCTCTACCCCCCTTCACCTCTCCTCAGCTAAGCCCCCTTTTCCCCCCTTTCCCTCTGCTCGTCCCCCTCTCCCTTCCCATCCCCTCAGCACTGTACTCGTCCACTCAACTGTATGTATTTTCATTACCCTATTTATTTTGTTAATGAGATGTACATCACCTTGATTCTATTTATTTGCTGTTGTTTTAATATGTTCATCCCCTTGATTCTATTTATTGCTATTGTTCTTGTCTGTCTCTCTCGATTAGACTGTAAGCCCATCAAAGAACAGGGACTGTCTCTATCTGTTACCGATTTGTACATTCCAAGCGCTTAGTACAGTGCTCTGCACATAATAAGCGCTCAATAAATACTTTTGAATGAATGAATGAACAATACAACGGTAAAGAGTGACAATCCCCACCCACAATGAGCTCACACTCTAGAGAGGGTGAAGCTCCAAGTTTGACTCGGGAAGAAGAAAGGAAAGAGCTTTGGAGAAATGCAGGTGAAGAGAACCAATAGGTAAAGTAGGGCCAGGTGGTGGAGAGCTTTGAAGCTGATTGAAGAGAGACATGGTAAGCCAGAGGAGGGTTTTGAGGAGAGGATAGATGCGGGCCAATCGATGCTTCAGTAAGATGATCCGGGCAACAGCATGAAATATAGATTAGAGGAGGGGTAGAAGCCAGAGGCTGGGAAACCAGCAAGGAGGCTAATGCAAGGATCTAGCCGGAGCAAAATCAGCATTAGTACGAGGGTGGTGACCGTGGGAGTGGAGGGGACAAAGGGGATCGGGGAGATATTGTGCAGGAAAAACACAGGATTTGGCAGTCTCCTGTGAGATCTGAACAACAGTGCAGGGTCGAGGCTGACGCCGAGGTTGTAAACTTTTGGACAGGGAGGATGGTAATGTTGTTGACTGAGATTAGATAGGGAGGGGGAAGAGCGGGTTTAGGGAAAAGGTTGCAGGGTTTGGTGCTGAGTTTGAGGTGTCAGCAGGGTATCCAACTGGGATGTTCGGGAGGCAAGGGGAGATGTGGGATCGCAGGGCTAGAGAGAGAGATATGGGAATCATCTCCATGGAGATGATAGCTGCAGCCACATGAGAACGTGAGTTCCCCAAGAGAATGAGTGTAAAGTGAGATGCCTAAAGAACTTAGAACGAAACCTTGGGAGACCCCCACAGCTAAGAATGAAGAAAGTAGAGGAACCAGTGACCAAAACTGAGAAGATGTCTCAGTTTCCTCTTCTGTAAAATGGGGATTAAGACTGTGAGCCCCACTTGGGACAGGGACTGTGTCCAGCCCAACTATTTTGTATCTACCCTGTTGTTCAGTACAGTGCCTGTCACATACTAAGTGCTTAACAAATACCACAATTTATTATTTTTTATTATTATTACTATTATCATTTTATCATTACAGTATTGGGTCAGCAAAGCCGAGACCTGATAGCTTTTCAAGGAGGAGAGAGTGGTCTGCAGTGTCAGAAGTAGTAGCGAGATGGAGGAGGAACAAGGTAGGGCCTGAGCCCTTTGGACGTGGCCAGGAGGAGGTCATTGGTGACCTTGAAAAGAGCACTCTCAATAGAATGAAGGAATTGGAAACCAGACTGCAACATGTCGAGAAGGAGCCGGTGGAAGGGCAGCGAGTGTAGGCGATCTGTTCTAGGAGTTTAGGAATGGAATGAGAGCTGGCGGGGCTCATGGCATCCAGAGAGGGCTTTTGTAAAATGAAGAAGTCTTGTGCATGCTTGAAGTCGGCGGGGAAGGAGCTAGTGGAGAACAGTTGCAGATTTCAGTGACAGAAGGGAGGAGACTGGGAGCAAGTGATTTTAGGAGAGTAGAGTGGATCGGGTCAGAGTAGCAGGGGACCCTCTAGACTGAAAGATCCTTATGGGAAGAGAACATGTCTACCAACTCTGTTGTATGCTCTGCACACAGTAAGCACCTGATAAATACAATTGATTGAGTGATCAATTGATTTTAAGGGCAGGAGGTAGATCTGCTGTTGGAAGATAGCTGGGAAGTAGGGAGAGATTGAAGAAGCAGTTGAGAAGAGTGTTGATGGGAAGATGGGGAGAAATAGGAAGTTCATGCCTGATAGCTGTGATTTTACCCACTAAAGTTAGTGGGGTAATTAGAGGTTAGGAAGTGAGGTGTGTGGGTGTTCGGTGTTCGATTGGAGATTTCAGGAGGGAGCTGAAGATTTGGAGGCACTAGTGGGGAATGAGGAGGTGTGCGGCAATGAGGGAAGATGAGGTCAGATCCCTCCTGTTCTGATGTGACCAGCCATACCATCATGGAGAACTTGTGATCTTGATCTCAACTTTACAGAAAGACCAAACATTTTTAGTTGTTGCCAGAGCCCTAGTTCACTGATGTACATAGGGTGTAGAAGCTTTGATGTGGTTTCCTGCATTTCTCAAGGCCACGCTACTTCTGCCGTATTTTGTATGTTTTGAATGTTTTGTAGCTCCTACAGTATTTATTCTTGTCCTGATCATTTTATAGGGTACTTTTTTCTATTTTTTAATCTTTCTTTATGCATCCCTCACCAACTCCGCCCCCATTTGCCTTGATTTGGAACCCCTAGAGGTCCAGCGACTCTGCCTAATTCTCATCCTTATTTCTTTTCACAGAACTCTGCACCTGGTAGGTGCTCAATAAATACGACTGCTTGGACTACTGGGAGTAAGTGATTATCCTATGCTTGGATAGGCTCGGCACACAGTAAATGTGCAGTAATTTTGGTTGACTCAGAATGCTAGGACCTGACTGGTTCCAGAAGTTAGGCTAGAGACAGAAATAGAGGATCAGGGAGGAGGATATGGACAGAGGGAGAGAGGAGAAAGGGAAAGAGGAGAAGAGGTGAAGAGGAGAGACAGGAGAAAGAAGAACAGAGAGGGAGAGACATGGAAAGTAGAGAACTTTATAGAAAGAGTTGGGCTCAAAGATATCAACTGACCCTGGATCCCCTAGCTGTGCCACAAGAGACAGACTAACTTTAAGGATTAATTAGTCCACCACTTGTCCAATAACAGCAAAACTGGGGAAACCAATGCCAAATCATCTTCAGAGGTTGATTCCAGGATCTCTCCAGGACAATGAGGTGGAGAGAGGCAGCTTGTAACCAATTTAGACCTCCTCTATGAGGCCTTCCCCATTTAAGCCCTCTTTTCCCCGGCTCCCTCTCCCATCTGTGTCATCTAGGCAATTGGAGCTGTGGGCATTTGATAGTCCTTCCACCCTCAACCCCACAGTACTTATGTATGTATCTGCAAATTATATATTATAAATGATTTGTATTAACCTCTGTCTCCCCCTCTAGACTGTCAGCTCTGTTGTACTTTCCCAAGTGTTTAGTACGGTACTTTGTACATAGTAAGTACTCGATAAATATCACTGATGATAATCTCTGCTTTTTAAAAATCCCCTCTTGAGATTCTTTTGTACAAAGATGGATCATCAGTTCCTGGATTGAGATTTACTGGGTTATTTGCTTGCCTTTAATTGGCCAAATACTCTCTTCTCCCTTTCCCACTCTTCTCTTCCCTCTCAACCATCTGATAACATTTCCTAGAATTTTTTTCCTCAAGAAAAGCTATTACCAAAAGATCTTAAACGATGCCATTACTGAGTCACCTCAGTTATCCCTCCAACCCGATGTCCTATCTCCAACTGTGGCATCAAGATGCCTGGAGAAACCATGAGCTAGGTTAGCTGTGTAATGTCTAAATTTCCCTCAAATTTCCCTTGAACCTCTCAAACTTTACCTTTAATGGTCTGCTCCCTCTTGAACAAGCAGAGAGGATCAGCAGCTTAAAGTTCTTAATGCAAATAGATCTTACACCTATTGCCTGCTTGGATGGACCAGGGGCCCGGGAGTCAGAAGGTCATGGGTTCTAATCCCAGCTCTGCCACTTGTCTGCTGTGTGACCTTGAGCAAGTCACTTCACCTCTCTGCACCGCAGTCATCTCACCTGTAAAATGGGGATTAAACTGTGAGAGCAATGTGGGACAGGGACTGTGTCCAACCCGATCTGCTAGCATTCTCCCCCAGCACTTAGTATAGTGCCTGGCACACAGTAAGAGCTAAACAAATACCACAATTATTATTATTATCATTTTGAACCCACTCTCATCTCTCCGCAGTGAGTGCCCCCAGTTCACTATTGATTGATTCATTCATTCAATAGTATTTATTGAGTGCTTACTATGTGCAGAGCACTGTACTAAGCGCTTGGAATGTACAAATAGGTAACAGATAGAGACAGTCCCTGCCCTTTGATGGGCTTACGGTCTAATTGGGGGAGACAGACAGACAAGAAAAATGGCAATGAATAGTCACAGGTATGTATTGCACGTTTCTGTCCTTACACCAAATTACCCAATTGTTGTTAATAACTATTAGTCTTTTTAAGAATCTTCACAAATATTTCCTCTTGATTACCTCTCGCCTCCCTCAACCCCCTCCACCCTGGGATCCAGGAATGGTTCTTGCTCCTTCAAAAATGCTTGACCTACAGACCGTAGTTTTTCAGGAAGGAAAACTAGTTCCCACTAAACCTCGTTTTCATTTCCAAATGTAGTCTGAAACAAGACTGAGGACTGACAACATTACTTAGTGTGCACTTCATACGGCAACTTTTAAGAATTGGTCTTCCTGTTGCCGAGGGGAAACCACCCCAGTGGCTTCTAATGAAAAACATGGGCTCGTCCCAAAAAGGCCTCCAGCTTCTGCACCACACAGACCCCCGGAGCTATGGGTGCCGCCTTCTTTAGCAACTGCGGATGGGAGGCAAGCCAACAAATCCAACTTTTAAGTTTTCCGTTCCAACAGCACCCTTTTCAGTTCAGCAGAGTTCTCAGAGAGTCCTTAGCAACAGCTGGGCAGGGGAGTGTGAAATACAATGAGCATGGTGTTAAAAAAGATGCCGAGACATAGTTCCATCAGGATTTACTTTTACAACTACAGAACTGTAGTATTTTGCCCCAGAAGTTCATGCACAGAGGCTTTGAAGAAGGGTGAAGGGGCACAGAGACATGAAGCACTTTGATGAGACTGGAGACATCTTCAAAGCTTCAGAGGGAGGAAATCAAACTGCTACCAGGGTATGGTCAGACCAGGTCCTTTCCAGGGCTGCTTTTGAGGTGGGAAGAGAGGGGAGACCCCCCCCCCCCCCACACACACACAACTAAACAAACAACATCAAATCACAACCTCCGAAGATGGTACAAGGTGTTTCCTCTCTAAAGCAGGTTTCCCCTGTGGTAGTGGGTACAGCAGCAGTGCCTTGTGGGAAGGTGCCTCCGAAAGTCAGCTTGACCTCCCGTAGGGACCTAGATGTAGAAATGAAACAAAATGACTGCTCTGAATTTCAGGTTGTTACTGCTCAGCATTAGGATCTTACTCATATTAGTTTGATTTTTCAATACCATTTTGGCACCCTGGTCTGTGAGCCAGCCTCAGATGTGGTGCCAACATGACATTAAAAAGCAATTATAGCACCCTACCTTCTTAGTCTAGTGGAAAAAGCGACAGGCTTGGGAGTCAGAGGACCTGGGTGCTAATTTCTGCTGTGTGACCTTGGGCAAATTCCTCGGCTTCTCCGGTGCCTCAATTTTCTCAAACATAAAATGGAGATTCAATATCTTTTCTCCCTCCCCCTTAGACTGTGAGTCTCAGGTGGTTCAGGGACTGAGATTGACCTGATTATCTTGCATCTACCTCAGTTCTTAGTACTTGGCACATAGTAAGTGTTTAACAAATACCACAATTATTATTATTATTGCTGTTATTATTATAAGGATTGTGCACTGTGGAACATTTACAGTTAGGCAAAATTGGAGCCAATGAATAAAATTGAGAAGGAGCAGTCAGAGAAGGAGAGACAGAAAAGATTCCAGGCACTATGGGTAATGAATGCAGTGGTGCAGCAAGAGACAGTCTCTATATGCATATGGCACATGTGGAATTGTCAATCCCAAATTGCTTTGGCTTAGCCAGCCAGACAGATGAAATTTCACTGTCAATAGTGTCCTCTTCGAACCCAAAGAACAGACATACCTGAATAATATTGCAATCTGTAATTTCAGGGTACTTAAAACTGCACTTCCAGAAGGCCTCCGATCTCCACTTCTTCCATTTGAACTGAACATAACTTGGACTCTAAGAGAACTGGATTGCAAACTTTATTCTAAATGGAACAAAATTATATTTGAAATGAAATGTTGGAGCTGCATGTCCCGTTGTTAAGTGACTGAAGTATCATCTGTTGGGGGCTCCGCACACATGCTCCCACCTGGCTCCAGGCAGAGCAGACATGAGGCAGCAGGGAACTGGAGGTGTACACCGGGGAGGGGGCCCTGAGCAGGAGCAGGAGCAGGAGCCAGGTCTCGGAGCTGGGGGCACATGCATTCAGTCTGGCAAGCAGAGTAGCCTGGGGACTGAGGGTTTAATTCTCCCAACCTCTCTTCCTTCCATTTGTGATGTTGTCTTCAGAGAGGACTCTCCCCCAGGGCTCTAAGTCCAGACCGACCCGTCCCGGTCACCGACAATGAGGTCATCCAAAGCCTTATGGCTGCTCAAGTAGGTTGCACCTCAGGAGCGACAGGCTTTACTGAGCCCTACTGGGTGCGGAGCAATGTATTAGATGCTCCTTCCCTGTCAGCAAGGCCTTCCTCGGTCCCTGGAGGAAATGAATACGATGAGCTTTGCTATTCTCAAAGTCGAGTTGGTTCAGAGCAGTGGGATTCTGATCATCCTGGCCTCACTGGAGGAGACAGTGTCGCCGTGAGGGAGGGAGATCTCAGAGCTTGGGCATTGATGATCCTGTTTTTCCTTGAGAAGCTACATTTTCTTCTTCTTAACCACTTCCTCTTTGTCTCTGTGAGAACAGCCCTTCCCCAAACAAAGAACTTCCCGCCCATCAGGAAAGGCCGTGACCCTTCTTGACCTAGGGCCAGGGCTATAAGTAACTCACTTCAGCATAGGTAAGAATGCTCACAGGACTACCCAAGAAAATTAAGCATGACCACTCTCTCCTAAGCCTGTTTTAGAAGCCACCAGCTCGGGCCCCGGGGGCGGGGGGTGAGGGCAGGGGCAGGCATGCCACACCCCACAACTATCCTGGTAAAAAAAAAAGAGCTAGCACAGTGCGGCAAAAAGCCGATTATCCAGGTACTTGAAAGTTGGAATAATTGAACATAATTGGGCTTGATTAACAGACAAGCCCTTGACCAATTTTCTGGGATTAACCAGTCTTTTTGTGAATTCCCAAATTGGTCTTGATTTGGATAACTGAGCATTCAGGCACAGCCACTTCTCTTGTAATGTGGAGGTTTGTGTTCTAGTCACATGCCTGTCGGAAAGTTGTTAGGGAATTAAGGAACGTTCACCAGCAATACGCACCCATTTGGATACAGCACACCATGGTGCCGGAAGAAACAGTTTTTGTGTATGTGAGTACTCAAGAGGCTATGGACCTGGGAAAATGCAAGTTTATCTTAACGCAGGGTTTCATAGTGACATAGATGCCCACTCCAAAGGGATAATGGGAGTGGTTGGAAGACTTGAGAATTTCCAGTCAGAGCTGAAAAGATCCAAAATGGCAGCCTCTTTGCAGCCAATCTTCTGCCGGTCTCCATCCGTTCCTCGTCCACCGACAAAATCCCTATCCCATTTTAACTCCCACCCTCTAAATGTAAAGCCGGTACTTCTCCCTAGTGGAAATACACATTATGGCAGAAGTGAGGTTTGGACTACTGACTTTCCATTGTAATTGGTGTCTTCTTCCCTGGGACATTGGAAGAGCATTTCCATGCCCCTCTTGCCCAAAAATAGGACCCTCCATCCCATTTGATCCTATGAGTTCACAAATCCCCTCGAGGATCAGAATCAGACCATGAAGACAGAAAAATAAGACATTAACATTTTTAGGAACCAGGGCTGCATCTTCATTTTAAAATTGAGGTTTCCAATTTTACTTTCCCTCTGCATAGGTGAGTTGTTACCTACAGGTTCTATTGGGCAATTAAGATTATGTTTTAATATAATCTTAGAACTTCAGGTTGAAAATTCAGGTTGAATTTGTTTAGTTCAATACACATTTTGAATAATGGAGTGTTACATATTCATTCATTCAATAGTATTTATTGAGCGTTTACTATGTGCAGAGCACATACTAAGCGCTTGGAATGTACAAATCGGTAATAGAGACAGTCCCTGCCCTTTGACGGGCTTACAGTCTAATCGGGGGAGATGGACAGACAAGAACAATAGCAATAAATAGAATCAAGATAGCAATAAATAGAATCAAGACATATGTTTTTCTTATAGACATTAAGGTTTTATATCATTTTCCTATCTAAATGAGGGCTGATATTCAAAAAATATTTAATGATGGCAAGCCTCTCTGCAAAGAGAAAGCTCTGTTTCTGCATGACTGAACTGAGCACTGGGGTAGATACAAGCTAATCAGGTGGACATAGTCCATGTCCCATGTGGGACTTACATTCTTAATCCCCATTTTCAGATGAGGTAGCTGAGGTACAGAGAATAATAATAATAATAATGTTGGTATTTGTTAAGCGCTTACTATGTGCCAAGCACTGTTCTAAGCGCTTGGGTAGACACAAGGGAATCAGGTTGTCCCACGTGGGGCTCACAAGTAGTGAAGTGAAGTAACTTGCCCAAGGTCACATAGCAGGGCAAGTAGCAGAGCCAGGATTAGAACTCAGATCCCCTAACTACCAGGTTTATGCTTTTTCCACTAGGCTTCAGTGCTTCTAATCAGAGGTGTTTATTGAGGGCTTACTGTGTGCAGAACACTGTACTAAGTTCTGCATAAAAATGCCATAATTTTCCCTCTAGACTCTAAGTTTTTGATGGGTAGGGAATGTGTCTAACACCTTTGTTGTACTGTACTCTTCCAAGTGCTTAGTACAGTGTTCTGCACAGAGTAAGCGCTCAATAAATATGATTGAAAAATTGGAGATCGGGCCTGGGGACTCCAAGGCTCAAGTGGAAGGGGCACGTCCATTTCCAAGGTGACTCTAGCAAAGGTGCCAAGATGTCTGTCCAAGAGCCAGGTGGATTCCAGCTGGTATTTGCCTCCAAGTTAAAATACTCCTCATCAGTGGTATTTCTTCTAAGTTCCTACCTGAATGACGGCCCAATCCTCTCTCTCGTCTTTCCGAGGCCAGGAGGGCTGCAACCTGACTGGCCAAGTGCTAGTTAAGTCTCGGCAATGCAAGCGAGGTGGAGATTTCCATTCAGATCAAGCCCGTGGTCATCACTGTCTGGTGGGTGACTGATCCACCTAAGTCGAAGTCGGACTGAAACTTTCCCCCGTGACTAATCCTACAAGGGAGGGCGGATGAAGGAGCCAGTATTTCCACAAAATGTTTGCCCTTTTACCAAAGGTAACATTTGCACTCCCGTTCAGAGGTTCTCATTCGTCCGTCACCAAAGATTAGTTGCTGAGGTTCTGAAGTTCCAGCCAGTGATTCTTCTGATCATTCTAACCACAGTACTGTGGTTACTTGGATCAAAGGCAAATATTTTTTCTGTTTAGTAACACAGGGTGGACAACACATACCCTCTGAGCAGTGATAAATGTCAGAACATAAAGTACCATTTGGGGAACTTTAATGAAACACTTATTAAACACGATGACCTCCCTTTTTTTCCCTAACTACTGTGAAGGGACTTTTCAAAAGGGGAGAGGGGCTGATAGGCTTTTCAACTATTAATCCATTTTTAGTCTTTTCCTGGCCAGAAAAAAAAAATGAGGAATAAATGGGTGTTATTCTGAATGGAAATACATTTTTAAAGTGCATTCACCACACAGTGTGAGTGGGTTTGAAAGCAACTAAGCTATCAGATAACCCCTGCGTCCAGGGTCAGAATTCCCAAAAGGCAATGTGGAGAAAGATCAGGATTTGGATTTTGAAATTCACATAGCTAGGTATCTCCCTATGAGCTGCACACCTGAAAAGTGTAAATTTATTCCTTGCAAAGCCACTTTTCATTTTTGCACCTGAAATCTTGTCTAAACACAAATCCTCTTGGGAAGAAAGGTTTGGAACTTGAAAAGGAATGGTGTCTGGTTACCTCTGCCTGTCTGGGGAGTACATCTGGGTGTGAGGTAAAATAGCAGACCATCATAATTAAGGATGCCGACGGAATCTGTCTTTTCAGAGGATCTCAGAATTTTGAAGAATCACAACCCAAGCGCCTTATTTGATGGTGACAGCAAAAGAGTGGGAATTATCCATCAATCTCTGCATCAGTAGAAACTCCTCAACATCGGCTTGTGTTACGGCACTCAATCAACTCTCTCCCTCCTAGGTAGCCTTGCTGATTTCCTTCTACAACTTGACTCGCACCGACTGCTCCTCTTCGGCAAACCTACTCTCTGTACCTCGATCTCGTCCATCCCAATGCCCATGTCCTCCCTTAGGGCTGTAACTCCCTCCCCCTTCATTTCCAACAGACCACCACTCTCCCCAGCTTCAAAACCCTCTTAAAATTTTATTCCCTCCAAGAGTCCTTCCCAGGGTAATCCCTTAATTTTCTCTGTCCACCCTCCCCTCTTTGTCCAACTCTGCACTTGACTAAGTACCCTTTAAGTATTTGGATTCTCACCTCTGTCCCACAGTATTTGTGTAAGTATTCTTCTATTCTACTATTTCCCCTATCCCTAATCTATTTAAATGTCTGTCTTCCCTTGTAATAATAATAATGATAATGTTATTTGTTAAGTGCTTACTAGGTGCAGGCACTGTACTAAGCGTTGGGGTGGATACAATCAAATCAAGTTGGACACAGTCCCTGTCCCACATGGGGCTCCCAGTCTCAATCCCCATTTTACAGATAAGGTAACTGAGGCACAGAGAAGTGAAGTGACTTGCCCGAGATCACACAGGAGACAAGTGGTGGATCTGGGATTAGAACTCATGATCTTCTGACTTCCAGGCCCAGACTCCATCCATTATGCCATAGACTGTAAGCTCCTTGTGGGCAGGGATCACATCTGCCAATTGTGTTGTATTTTCCCAAGTGCTTAGTACACTGCTTTGTACCTGGTAAGCATTCAATAAGTACCACTGATTAATTGACTGACTTACCTTTGGCATTAATTTGCTGAATAACCGTGGAGGAGTCCTCAGTTTCTCTTCCTATAAAATGAACATGATAATAATTCATAACTTAATGCTGTTGACAGTTACTTCTGGGCTCATTTTTATTTCTATTTCCTTCCCTCAAAGTCCAGAGGTAAGACAAGTTGCATGGAAAGTAGGTCCACTGGGTTTGTAATGTACATTGAAATCCTGGAGTGAAATATACAATGCAAAGATTGTTATGGTTCCCTAATTTATTAAAGATTAATTAATATTAATTACATAATCAATAACTAATTGATTGAATTTTGTCACTCAGGCCCACGGGAAGAAAAATGGACTCATTGCTGACAAAAGTTTGCTTGTTCTTTTTTAATGTACATACCCAAAGAGTGCATTTGTCTACCAAATAATCCAGTTGCTTTTATTAGCTTTTCTCCCTGAAAGTATGAGGCATTAATCCCCATTACGGACTGAGAGCCTGAAAAATTTTTGCTTGAGATGTAACTTATTTTTAAGTTATGAGTTTCAAAAAGTGCCCAAAACCACAAAACTTCTATTTTTTTGGCATCCACAACTAAAAAACAGCTGGATTTTTTTTGTTTTAAGATTTTTATAAGGAATTTGCTCTTAGGCTGATGCCTAACTATGACGCTGTTTTATGATCAACTTTTAATGTTCCCCAAATGGGAATTTATGATATGATGGAAGTGCCAAGAAATCTTGAGTTAGGGATGGATGGATATCACATGAGTTGATTGTGGTGTCCACAGCTATTATTTTAAAATTAGGCAGAGATACGATAATCTGAAGATGCAGGAGAAATGTTTCTCTTGGTAATAGTGGCAGAGCAAGAGTCTAAATTTATTTTACGTAATATTCTTTTGAATAACAATGTATATTAAAGACATCTGTTGAAGGTCTGTAATGTTGATTTAATGGGGAGAAAAAATAACAGAGTTCTTTAAGAATCCTGTCTTCAGTTTAACATTATGGGCTGTTAAGAGAGGGTTTATGTGTACAGCATTATTAACTGGAATTCGGCTCAAATTGAAATCAGGTCCTCAGACTTTACTTATCATTTATAGTATGCAAGTTTTTGCAATAAAAAGTTTAACTAGACAAGAGAATTTGTATAATTTAACATTTACAAAGATTTCCCAAATTTGAGTAGAAGATTTCCTAACCACTTGAATTCAAACATACGTGCTCCTCTCTTTTGTAAGATTAGACCTCCCACCCCCCCCAAAAAAATCACAGATTGATTTTATCAGGTAGATATTTTGACTGAAAGGGAAGAACTCCTCTTGCCAAATGATTAAACCACGGATGCCAATAAAACAGTCTATATTTTATGGATCCCGTCTGGTCCCTAAAAACCCAATGAGTTGGGTGAGTGAGGCAGAGTAGCGATAAGAAGAGAGACCCAAACCCAAAGACTCTGGAGAAAAATGGTGCCTCCATCTTTAGGAGCAGTAAAGAACAAAAAACAAGTGGGAACAAATCCCCCAGTTCCCCCAAAGGATTTGGCATCCCTGCAATTTCCTTTAAGACTTAAAGCATCTAGGAGAGCAAGGAAATATGTGTTTCTCTGGGTCAGATTTGAAGGAAACTGTTGCTTCTTTTGATAACACAATTAGTGCTATTAGGCCTAATTCAGAACTGTCAGGGAGCTTGCCTGTTCTGTCACACTGGGAGAGACCAGCATAATTTTGTGGCCAGTGCTCTTGAGATGAGTTACGGGGTTCATCTGTCCCCATTTTGATTGAAAAGTATCAACTCGGACAATGAATCATCCAGCGTTCATTTCTGAGGGCTCTCTGCTGTCTCTTTGTCTTTTTCTAGAATATAAGACCTGCTTTTGAAGCAGCCCTGCTAGAACCCTTCGAGTAAAGTCGAGAGGAATGGAGAATACTACACTGGTAAGACAGGCTACAGAATGTGTGATGCAGTTAATTTCTTTGGGAATCCATTGTTCGGCTAGAGGAGGTGCCGATAAAATGGGAGTCTTGCTCCGTAGCTTGTACATTTCTTGAAGACAGATCGTGACAAACTCGGAAGGATCAACTTTTCCTTTTTGAGAGAGGGAGGAGGGAGAGGGCACTGTTAAGAGCAACTGAGAGTGATAGGCAGGCTTCAAAGAACTATTTGGAATGACACAATTTAGAGTCTTTTCAGCCCTTTTTGGAGTTCTCAGGTTCTGGTGGAGAGCCCAAAAACCAAGTTGGTAAAAGTTCCATGCTTCTTTCCTACAGTCCTTGAAGATCCACTAGCAGTTCACAGAACTGTAGACAGGGGAGAGAAGAGAAGCAGCGTGGCCTAGCAGACAGACTACGGGCCTGGGAGTCAGATCTGGGCCCTAATCTTTGTTCTGCCATGGGCCTGGAGTCAGTAGGATTCATTCATTCATTCAATTCATTCATTCAATAGTATTTTTGAGCGCTTACTATGTGCAGAGCACTGTACTAAGCACTTGGAATGTACAATTCGGCAACAGATAGAGACAATCCCTGCCCAGTGATGGGCTCACAGTCTAAACGACAGACAGCAAAGCAAAACAGAACAAAACAAAAACAAGACAACATCATCAAGATAAATAGAATCAAGGAGATGTATACCTCATTAACAAAATAAATAGGGTAATAAATGATATATACATAGGATCTGGGTTCTAATCATAGTTCTACCACTTGTCTGCTGTGTGACCTTGGTCAAGTCACTTAACTTATCTGGGCCTCAGTTACCTCAGTTGTAAATGGGGATTAAGACTGTAAGCCCCATTTGGAACCTGGACTGCTTCCAAACTGATGATCTTGTATCTCTACCCCAGCACTTCTTAGCAGAGTGTCTGGCACACAGTAAGAGTTTAACAAATACCATTAAAAAACAAAAACAAAAACCTCAGATAACCTTTGCTCTAGGAAATGAGAGCTTTCTGGGAGGAGGTGATCCTGGCTGATTAAGAGACTAATAATATTAATAACAATAATTATAAGGGTATTCATTTAGAGCGTACTATGTGTCGAGCACTGTACTAAGCATTGGAGTAGACACAAGATAATCAGGTCTGACATGGGGCTCACAATCTAAGTAGGAGGGGGAACAGGTATTGAATCCCCATTTTGCAAGTGAGGGAACTGAGGCACAGAGAAGTGAAGTGATTTACCCAAGGTCACACTTGCAGGTATGCGGCAGTGCCAGGAATAGAACCCTGGTCCTCTGACTCCCAGGCCTGTGCTCTTTCCACTAGATCATGCTGCTTCTAGGAGGAATTTAGCTAATCACTGGGTAAAGCAGACTTCTTTAATCCAAGGGAAGAGGGCTATTTTACTTGCTGTCTTTGGTTCTCTCTCTCACTCTCTCCCCCAACCCTTCTTTCTCATTATTTCTCTTTCCCTCTCTTTCTCCTTCTCTCTCCTTTTCTTCTTCTCCTGACATACTTCTCTGCTCCCTCCATGTGACTGAACTGCAAGTATTTTGGCTGAATCCCTTGTGTTCAAGTTCAAGAAATCAGGTATCATTATTGAAGAGTAAGGATTTAAATTCAGCTTTATCCTCTCTCTTTCTTGGTATTAAATCGAAATTCAATGGATGATTTGAGAATGCCTGTAACAATCCTGAATTTTGCCATGATTTCCATTAGCCACAATTAATCTGCTTTCACCAAGTGCTACCAGATTATGGAAGATCCTGTGGTGGAAAACAGTGATTCCAGAGACTCTTCAGAACTCTAAAACCTAACATTATCATTGTAATTTACAATCTCTTTCAGTTGTTCATGGCATCCTCTTGAATACCACAGATAATCCTCATTATTTTTGCTACTACCTTTGAGGGTCTCCTCCCCTCAAATATTTTAAGAGGCAGTTAACAAATAGCAAAATTGATTATTTTCCCACCCGTTCCCATTACCACCTTCTTGAGGAAATGCTAATAAGAGCGAATCGGACAAATGGCCGGCAACAAAAGGGAAGAGTTAGGACATTTTCCCATTCTCTAACAGATGACCGGTGATTGTGGATCCAGAGAAACTGAAGTGATTTGTTTCTTTATGAGGGAAAATAGGTAGCTTAGATACTGATTACAATTGAAACTTTATAGAAATGGCAATATTGACTAGTTCTATAATATAAAACGAAATCATTTGAATTGCTGAAGGGTGCAAATGGCTCCCCTGTCATTAGAGGCACGAGGGAATCCTGGGGAAATGGCGTTAACTCCGTAATCACTTTCCGAATGCACCTTCCACCCATTTTCAAAGAGAATCTTCCCAAATCTGGAGGACTAGCAATTGCCCCAGTTTTTGATTAGATCACTACCATGGCCAGAGGCAAGGAGAATCAAAACAAAAAACCCAAACCTGATGATATTCCTGAAGTAACTTACAAGCAAGGGAGGAATTGTTTAGATGTTTGTGTTGACATTTTCTTAATCCATGAAACCCTAAAGAGAGGCCCCAGAATGCCAAAGGTGCCACTATAACCACTATCTTCAAGAAGAAAGGTGAGGGAGCTGATTGTGAGAACTACTATGGCATTTCACTGCTTCTCTCTCATGCAAGATTTAACTAAGGTCTTTTTGAACTGGCTATTAGAGAATATTGTTAATTTGTGGACCTGCAGTCCACAATGTGAGCTCTGCTGCAGGTCTAGTGAAAAGAATACCGCTGTGGGAATCAGGGGACCTGGATTCAAGATTCAGCTCCTCAAGTGGGAGAATGCCTGGGGGGCTGTACCATCTAGGCTGAAGGCTTCTGACCTGTCAACTACCTAAAGCACTCTGGTAATGGACAGGCCTAACAAGAATCCTGAAAAAATAGCTGGCTAGGGTGGATCATGAAGACCAGGACTACTACCAAGGCAACCACCTGCTGGACTGTGACTCTGCGGCACTATCCTGTGGCCACTTCAGTAATAATAATAATAACAGTATTGGTTAAGTGACAAGCACCTTACTAAGCACTGATGTAGATAGAAGATAATCAGGTTGGATGCAATCTCTGTCTCACAAGGATCTCACAGCCTCAGTAAGAGGGAGTAGGATTTCATCCCCATTTTACAGATGGGGAAACCAAGGCCCAGAGAAGTTAAATGTCTTGCCCAAGGTCGCGCAGCAGGCACGAGGGAGAACCGGGCTTAAAACCCAGATCCTCTGATTCCCAGGCCTGTGCTCTTTCCACTAGGCCAAGCTGTCTCTCGAGGGTGGGGTCAGTCATTGTGCCTCTACTGTGCCAGCTATATTCCTTAGCACACTGAACTCAAGTCCAGAGGATACTAGGATACTTTGGCTCCAGGCCCTGGACCTGGGCTATACTGTTAATAGTAATAATAATAATAATGGCATTTGTTAGGCGCTTACTATGTGCCAAGCACTGTTCTAATTCCTGGGTGAGGGGGCAGGGAATACAAGGTAATCAGGTTGTCCCACATGGGGCTCACTGTCTTAATCCCCATTTTACAAATGAGGTAACTGAGGCCCAGAAAAATTAAGTGATTTGCCCAAAGTCACACAGCTGACAAGCGGCAGAGCTGGGATTAGAACCCATGACCTCTGACTCCCAAGCCGGTGCTCTTTCCACTGAGCCACGCTGCTTCTCATGCATGCTGCTTCTTGTAATAAAGACTTAATCTTCACCCCCTCACCCTTCTCCCCGAGTCTTTCAAACCAGCCTCCTCCTGAAACTCCTCATGCCTACTCCGAGATGGAAATCACTTCTACCCATGCCCAAAGATCTGGCAGAATGCCACGGTAGGTCTGGGGTTGTTGCTACCAAAGCAAAGATACTTCCATCTCTCAAGTCCTCAAGCCCTTCTGCTCTCTCCACCCCTTTGCTGCTCTCAGGTCCCTTATCTCACTCACATTCCAGTCCCAGCATGAAGGGCCACAATTCAGCTGTGTCCTGGGTGACCGGTTCATTTGGTAAGGTTCAGGGTGGTTAGTTAGTGAGGCCAGATTCATCCTACCAAACCAGAGGGTTGAAGACAAATAGAGTAGAGAGGGCGGTCACATCACTCAATGAAATACATATTTTTACATGGCAAATTGTCCGCATTCATGTTGCATCTTGACCATGCTCACTATGCTTCCCTTCCTTCCTTCCCCAGAGGGTGGCATAGTCTGGATAATAATAATAAATGTGGTATTTGTTAAGAGCTTACTATGTGCTAAGCACAGTCCTAAGCACTGGAGTAGATACAAGATAATCAAATCGGAAATTCGGACACAGTCCCAGTCCGAGGTGAGGCTCACAGTCTAAGGGAAATCGGGTTCATTCATTAATTCATTCATTCAATAGTATTTATTGAGCGCTTACTATGTGCAGAGCACTGTACTAAGCGCTTGGGATGAACAAGTCGGCAACAGATAGAGACAGTCCCTGCCGTTTGACGGGCTTACAGTCTAATCGGGGGAGACGGACAGACGAGAACGATGGCAATAAACAGCGTCAAGGGGAAGAACATCTCGTAAAAACAATGGCAACTAAATAGAATCGAGGCGATGTACAATTCATTAACAAAATAAATAGGGTAACGAAAATATATACAGTTGAGCGGACGAGTACAGTGCTGTGGGGATGGGAAGGGAGAGGTGGAGGAGCAGAGGGAAAAGGGGAAAATGAGGCTTTAGCTGCAGAGAGGTAAAGGGAGGATGGCAGAGGGAGTAGAGGGGGAAGAGGAGCTCAGTCTGGGAACGCCTCTTGGAGGAGGTGATTTTTAAGTAGGGTTTTGAAGAGGGAAAGAGAATCAGTTTGGCGGAGGTGAGGAGGGAGGGCGTTCCAGGACCGCAGGAGGACATGACCCAGGGGTCGACGGCGGGATAGGCGAGACCGAGGGACGGTGAGGAGGTGGGCGGCGGAGGAGCGGAGCGTGCGGGGTGGGCGGTAGAAAGAGAGAAGGGAGGAGAGGTAGGAAGGGGCAAGGCCTTGAAGCCTAGAGTGAGGAGTTTTTGTTTGGAGCAGAGGTCGATAGGCAACCACTGGAGTTGTTTAAGAAGGGGAGTGACATGCCCAGATCGTTTCTGCGGGAAGATGAGCCGGGCAGCGGAGTGAAGAATAGACCGGAGCGGGGCGAGAGAGGAGGAAGGGAGGTCAGAGAGAAGGCTGACACAGTAGTCTAGCCGGGGGTTCTCAATCTTCATTTTACCAAAGAGGAAATCGAGGTACTGGGAAGTCAAGTGATCTGCCCAGCAGGCAGGTGGCAGAGCTGGGGTTAGAACTCCGGTCTTCTGATTCCCAGGACCAAGCATTTGCCATGTGGCCACACTGCTTCAACCAAGGGCTAGTGGCCCATTTCCCATTCTAGGCTGGAGGAAGGGAGGATTGGTCACCATTTTTGCCGGCCACAAGCTTGAGCCACCCCACAGTAAAACTTCCAGTTCTGTTCTTTGTACCTTGAGGATGTGCCACGGTGCCGTGGTGTCCTTCACTTCCCCCTCCAGCCGTTACCCAGATTCTCCTCCTTAGAGGACCTACAGGTTTATGCCACAGAAAGCTGGGGGGAATAAACATCTGTCACAGGGACCTGGTTCTCAAGTTGGCCCATCTTTGTCCTGCTTGGAATGCGTTGATGACTTTGCTCTGAAGGCACATTCACAAGAAGACAGAGACGATTAGGAACCACTTCCCAGAGTCAGCCCCGTCCTATCGGCTGACAATAAACCTGAAAGAATTCGCACCACAAAGATTCTGCCTCAAAGGCACAGTTAGACAAGGAAGTGGAAAATCCAAACACAAGGACCAGTAAATCCTTTAGGAAGTTGAAAAAAAATGTGGTCACGATGTGGCATTAAGCTTCAATTCAAACTGAAAGATCTACAAAGTTGTAGTAGTGCCCAATCTTTTATATAATCATGAAACCTGGACCCACCACGGCGGAAACATAGAGCTTCTTGAACAGTTTCACTGGCAACCCACACAAGCCGTACTCCACGTCAAAGGACAGAATAGGATCTCCAATAACGAGGCCTTGGAACACACTCAATCCGCCAAGATTGATGCGATGCCCATCAAAATACAGCTTTGCCGTGAGGAGAGAGAATGACAGTGAGATGCTCAAACAGCTGCTGCATGGGGAACTGAAATGGGATATACACCAGCAGTGAAAGCAAAATAAACATTTTAAAGACATCGTGAAACACAGCCCTAAACAATGCAGCCTAGCAGCAGACTGGCGTGCGCTAATCAGCAGGCGGATCACTCCGCTCGGGCCGAGGCTTCGGGAAGATGGTGATATCAAGAGGGAGGTTGAAATGCAGGATCGCATGGTAAATGGTGAACACATCGGCGTAGTGAAGGATTATCTTCGGAGTATATAGACGGATGGTCACGTACCATTCTTTCTAGTCACAGCTGTCCGCTTGGCTAGGATCTCACCGATAGTGTCATTTTTAGACATATCAGGCAGCTGTATGTTTTCTTAGCTATTTCTTGGACTCTTTTGTCCAGATCGGATTGTCGGTCTACCTCATCGATTAGATTGGAGGCTTGAGAAAGGCAGATCTCTGTGTTCTGAAATTCCCCGGCTGGATCGTATTAGTGTGACATAATAAGGATCCGGGAGCCAGATCCAGATGCTAATAGATTTGCTCCAACTCCCCAACTATGTCTGGCAGCTCTGGGGACCCATGCTTTGTGAGCATTGCTGAATGGGTTTGAGTTGAGGGAAGTTGAGGGGGAGTGAGGGGGAGGAGGGGAAGGAGGAGGAGGACAACAGAACTTGCCTGCTCCGTGTCCTTGGGCAAAGCACTTGACTTCTCCGTACCTCAGTTTCCTCATTTGTAGAATGGGGATTCAAAACCTGTCCTCCCTCCCCTTTACCCTGCGAGCCCCTTCTTGGGATGGGGACTATGTCTGATCTACTTTTGTTGCTTCTACTCCAGGGCTTAGTAAAGTGCTGGGAACATAGTAAGTGCTTCATAAAGCACACGATTATTATCATTTCTAAAACTGCTGGCCCTTTTAGAGTTCCTTAGGTGCAGCCTGTTGAGATTCTCGCAACACCCAGTCCCTGCTATTAAGCATGAAGCCAGAAGTAGCCTGACCGGCAATGAGAAAGGCACTGTTTTCGGCACCTCTTCCGATACAAATCCTGAATGGTTGCAGTTAATCAAGCTGCATACCAGCTTTAAAAGGAGACAGCACTGGGGAGCTGCAGTCAGCTTGCTGACTCCTACCCTGTGATGTCTCGGGTAAGTGGGTCTCTTTGGCTCAGATGGGACCTGGAAGATTCCAGAGCGCCCCTAATAATAATAAATGTGGTATTTGTTAATAACTGTGGCATTTGTTAAGTGCTATGTGCCAAACACTGTTCTAAGCACTGGGGTAGATATGAGGTAATCAGATCGGACACAGTGCCTGCCCACATGGAACTCACAGTCTTAGTCCCCATTTTACAGATGCTCAGAGGCACAGAGAAGTGAAACGGCTTGCCCCAGTGCAGAGTTGGGATTAGAACCCAGAGTCTCTGACTTCCTGGCCTGTGCTCTTTCTACTAGACCTTGCTGCTTCTAGATCACTGGGCAGTGGACCCTGGGAATCCACATGGGGTCCGGATACAATTGGCCCCTGGGATCCCATTTAATGTGGTGTCTCCCATGAACTGTTCACAGGACATCTCAAGGTGGACCTCCTGAGTGGACCGGGCCAGATCTGACCCAGATTCCCCGAGTGTCCTCAGGTTCAAGACAGCGAGGGTTTGGCTGAGGTCCTGGGAATCTTTGCCCACAGGACTCTTTCCTCCCCCCTCCTCTCTCCGGGAAGGAAATCACAGTCATATACAGCTCAGCCCCCCAACTTCTGCCTCTCCACCCTTCAGAAGAGAGTTCAGAATCACTGGGTGCTTATTATTCATAATAATAGAATTTATTCAGAGCTTATTGTGTGCCAAGAACTGTGCTAAGTCCCCGCCCCACACGAGACTCACCGTTTAAGGAAGAGAGAGAACAGTATTTCCTTCTCATAGATGAGGAAACTGAGACACAGAAGTTGTGACTGGCCCAAGGTCACACATCAGGCCAGTGGCAGAACAGGGATTAGAAGTCAGGCCTCCTGATTCCAATCCGATGCTCTTTCCTCTAAGTCACCCTGCCTCCTCTAACGATGCCCTACTACTCTCCAGAGGATAAAGACTGATTCATTTTCAAATCGCTGGGTAGGGCTACCACTTGCACTGTTCTGCTCGCTAGTAAGCTCTCCTCAACCTCATCAGAGCTCTCTGCTCACGACTAACTACCGCTCTGGACGGAAACTGCAACGCATCCCTGGATTAAAAGGAGGCAGCAAACTAGAGGCACCTATCCACTCCCATTCAGGCAACATGGGAAGTCTGAAAGTTGCAGTTGTCCCTGCCTCGATGATTTCCACATCATTTTCCACGTTCTCTCCAGCACACTCATTGAAGAGAATGGGACAGGAAGACTGACTTGGGAGCAACTACCCATCCAGGTTTGGGCCTCTTTTCACCCTGATCACAAGAGACACGTATAGGTTGTGAAAAGATAAAGACATCTTTACCTGTAACAGATTCATTTATTAACAAGGAGGAGGGCCAGCCAGGAGACACTGTTTACATTCAGGGTTTTAGTTATGCAGAGCTGCGGCTCCCACACATCCTTCTCAGCTTTCTCTTTATCTCACCCAGAAACACACAGGACCAGATGTGTTCATAAATCAATGCTAATGTTCTCCCCGATGACAGATCTACCCACCATCTCTCAAGCTGGTGGGATCACCTTCGTCAAAAAGGTTGCCCCACAGAGTTACAAAATGGAAAACGAAGTTTAGGCTCCCCCCCAGCTCCACGCAAAAAGGTAATGACGGGTTACAATAGTATCACATAGAGGGAAAAATACAATGCGGCATTAATTATACATTCACAAATGAGATGTGGAGTGAAAAATAATAATCTACGTTTTGCCCGGCGAACTGCCACGGAGGCTCGTTAGCCTTCTAATTGCAAGAAACTGCCCCAACAATGAGCAAGGCCTGTTTCCTTGAAAGAAAATCATCCAGATTCTCCCAGGGTTTAAGTGAGTCCCGGGGAGTCGATTCAAGTCCCGGAGAAGCTACGCTAACTCTTCCAGACCACAAGGGTACCATTCAGGACACTGGAGCGATAATTTACTAAATGGCACCCTAATGGCCTGCAACGGTTAATGCAGCATCCCAGAGGGCTTAGCTTAACTTTTCTCCCAGGGAGTCATTTGTGCCCAGGGAGAATTTGGCTCAGCATTTAACAATCCCAACGTGCACTAGGCAGGACCAATTTGTCAATGGCTTATACGTGGCTTGAAGAGCTACTAAAAATAACAAAGCACTTGGTTTCAAGTGTAAAGCACTTCAGGCTTAGGTAAAGGTGAAAAGAACCTCCAGGAGGATGACTTCTGTTTTTTTAAGGCAGCCAAGAGAAGAAGTGCCTTTAACTACCGATGAGGACGCCTGGATGAAGTTATCGATCAGTCAATCAATTAATGGTATTTATTGAGCGCTTACTGTGTGCAGAGCACTGTACTAAGCACTTGGGAGAGTCCAACGGAGTTGGTAGACACATTCTCTCCCTGTTCTGACATTTGCTGGAACGTAAGCGCTTCAGACCTTCTCTTCCCTCCTGCTGCCACCAGAAGTCCATGCCTGACCTTACTCTCAGTCTTGCTCTCTGCTGCCTTCAGATCTCCTCCTCCCCTCCCCCCCCCGGCAGCCCCCAACTTATCTCTCCTGTTCTTCTCTTCCCCCTGCACTCTGGCCGATTAGCGGCAGTGAGCTCTAGACCTCTTCAAGCGAGTCACATTTCCTAACCACTGTCCCAAAATCGAGCTTCTCCGTGACGGAGAGAGGGACAGAGGGTACTCCTGCAGGGGAAAGATCAATTATGATGCATGTTAATAATGTGTTTAGCAGCTCTGGAGTTCATTTCGCAGGTTAGGCCTTCTGGAAGAAGTTTTAACTTGTTCAATGACTAAGGAATGTGTTTCTTGAGATCGCTAAAGGCTTGAGTAGCTAAAAGAAAAAATGAGAAACGATCCTAAATTTCACCCTGCCTTCCCTCCAGACTAGTCCTAATGCCAAGTGAGATCACATTTCTCCACCTATCCTGAGCTCACTCACTGGAGATTTTAAACCTGAGATCACGTGACAGTCTCCCTGATATGGGGCAATCCGGAGAATGCAGCAATGTGGTTTGCTCTTTTTTTTTTTCTGCCCATCGCATAGCTCCTCCCTTCCCTGAGGGTAACCTTTAAACACTCAAAATCCTGCAGAGGGTACAGCTGGCCATTTTCTTAGTTATTTCTGCCAACTGATGCCCAGGGAGATGTAAATTTTCTACAGGCTACTCCTTTGGGCCTTGCTTTTGAGAAAGTGTTGGACATGAGAAAAATCCATGGAAAGATGAAAGAGAAAAAAATAGCTTTTAGCTAGTTCTCTCTGAGGCTTTCTTTGGTTGACTGGTGTCTTTAAAATGCGCTCATGGTCATTCTTGTGGGAAAGTTGGAACATGGCTTGGCTGAAGCCAAGACTTCCTTAAGGACACTCTCCTGATTCTATTGCCAGGACCCCAAGCAAGCCTGGTTCATGAGTGCGAATCCCAGCTCTGCCACTTGTCAGCTGTGTGACTGTGGGCAAGTCACTTAACTTCTCTGTGCCTCAGTTCCCTCATCTGTAAAATGGGGATTAAGACTGTGAGCCCCACGTGGGACAACCTGATTCCCCTATGTCTACCCCAGTGCTTAGAACAGTGCTCGGCACATAGTAAGTGCTTAACAAATACCAACATTATTATTATTATTAGTCGTACAGCAGTAGCTCAGTAGGCATAGGCAAGATTAAATACTTATACTGTGCCAAGCACTGAACTTAGTGCTGGAACAGATACAGGGAAATGAAGTTGGACAAAGACCCTGTGCTATATGAGGTTTACAATCTAAGTAGGAGGGAGAATGGGTATTTAATCCCAATTTTACAGATGAGGAAACTGAAGCACGGAGAAGTGAAGCGACTGGCCAAGGTCCCACAACAGGCAAGTGGCAGAGCCGGGATCAGAACCCCCGGTCCTCTGACTCCCAAGCCCGTGCCCATTCCACTAGGCCATGTTTCTTCCCTAGATAAAGTACTACCTGTAGACTATGAGGCTGCCTTCAGGTCACTTACAGGGAGAGATCTCTCTTCCTTATTGGTCTTCCTCAGATCAGAGACTACCTCTTCCCCAAAGATAGACCACTGGGAAAACATCCCTCTCTCTATTGGCCCTTAGAACCTCACCCACACGAAGTAGTTCCAAACTCCCTTCGGCTCAGTGGGTTAAAGTAACTTAAAGGAGGTCAGAGTCCTGGGAAAGCCTTGGAAAGGATGGGATTGTGTGAGGCCTATTTGTCTCTATTACGGGATTCTCCACTTCCCTGCCCTCCCCTAGCAGCCATTGCTCCGCACCCCCAAATACCGCTGAAATGAAGAAATCCTCTAAAAATGTTTGGCCTTTGTTTTGTTCTTTATTTAAGCACCAGGGAGCCATGGTTTGATTAAGAAAGCCCAGAGTTGAGGCAGTTGAATACTGCTTGCTCTGAGTCCCAGGGGGTGGTCTGAGCTCTCCATCAATGGGCACTCCAGACCCTTGCCCCCCGGCTCCCCTTGCTGGAGCATCACCCACCATCATGCCATCTAAACCCTGCCTCGGTGGGGCAAAGGGAGGGTGAAGAGTTTCTTAAGAAATCCGAGGGCATGAGGTAAACGAGCCATTTTCCAGACTGGGTTGAAAGCTTTGCTGCCTTGAGGGTCTGGCCCAGACAGCATTCATTTCTTAGGTTTGCTCAATGATTTCCATTTGGATTTTTATCTTAAACTGTTACTTCCTTCTATCTTGGATGTTTCCCTTGAACCGTGAGCTCCTTGAGGGCCGGGACTGTGCCTCTGGTTAATTTTCCCCTACCTATCCCCAGGCATCCAGAATGAGCACAGTGTATAAGTTCAGGAAACCGTTCTGGTGATGACGGTGATGGAGCTGAAAGAGTTTGCCCATGCCACGAAGATCTCCCTGGTTGAAGTCGATGGATCAATCAATCAGTCGTATTTATTGAGCGCTTACTGTGTGCAGAGCACTGTACTAAGCACTTGGAAGAGAACAATAAAAAAGAATGGTGGGCCCGTTTCCTGCCCACAGTGAGCTTACAGTCTAGAGGGGGAAACAGACATTAATACAAATAAATACGTTATAAATTCCGGATATGTATATAAGTGCCGTGCTGTGGGTGAGACTTTGGTCTGGGAATCGGTACCAGAAGTAGGGCAAGTTCTTTGGTTCCAAACTGCTCGTGTTTAAGAGGTCTCCTCCTCCGATAAATTCCCACCCGAGAGGTTGAAGTAGATGGCACGTACCAGAAATCCGAGCTCAACCATTAGTTCTTCCTGCTCGGCAGTATGTCACATAGTTTAAAACAAGTGAAGGCACTTCCCTGGCTTTGGAAATTCCAAAAGGATTGTGTTCATTCTTTAAAGCTATTGTACATGCATGACATTATGCTCTAATTGCCACAGAGGAAAAGAAGGTTATTCAACCCTTACCCTTTAAGGTTTATATTGACTGTATGGTCTGGGGGTATTTTTTAAAAGATGAGAAAGTTAATAATAGGAGACCCTGGCCAGCAATGGCCCAGCATGCAATTATTATTATTAATAATAATAATAGTATTTGTTAAGCACTTTTTCTGTGCCAAGCCCTGTACTGAGTGCTGGGGTAGATACAAGCAAATTGGGATGGACACAGTCCTGTCCCACGTGGGGCTCACAGTCCCAATCCCCATTTTACAGATGAGCAAACTGAGGCACAGAGAAGTAAAGTGACAGGCCTAAGGACACCCAGCAGAAAAGTGTTGATAGTATTTATTAAGTGTGTACTTTGTCCAAAACACTGTACTAAACACTGGGAAAGAATACACTGTTGGGAATTAGATATGGTTCTTGTCCCTCGTGGAGGTGGGGGCTCACAGTTTAAGATGATATCATATTTATTGAATGCCTACTGTGTGCGGAGCACTGTACTAAACCCTTAGGGGAGTACAGTAGATTAGAAGCATCATGACCCATAGAAAAAGCACAGGGATGGGAGTCTGAGGACCTGGGTACTAATTCCAGCTCCACCACTTTTCCGCTGTGTGACCTTGGGCAAAGTCACTTAACTTCCCTGTGACTCAGTTCCCTTATTTGAAAAATGGGGATTTGATATTCTCCCTCCTTCTTAGACTGTGAGTCCCAAATGGGACCTGATTATCTTGTATTATATTGTACCCCTGTTTTAGTACGGTGTTTGACACACAGTAAGCATTTAACAAGTATTCATTCACTCATTCATTCAATAGTATTTATTGAGCGCTTATTGGGTGCAGAGCACTGTACTAAGCACTTGGGAGAGTATAATAAAACAATAAACAGACACATTCACATTCCCTGCCCACAAAGAGCCTACTGTCTGGAAGAGGGGAGACAGACATTGATATAAAAAAATAAATTACTGATATGCACATAAGTGCCATGGGGCCAAGGGAAGGAAGAATAAAGGGTGCAAATTCAAGTACAAGGGTGATGCAGAAGGGAGTGGGAGGAGAGGAAATGAGAGCTTAAGTCTGGGAGGGCTTCTTGGAGATGTGCCTTCAATAAGGCTTTGAAGGCTGGGGAGAGTAATTGTCTGTCAAATATGAGGAGGGAGGGAGTTCCAGGCCAGAGGTAGGATGTGGGTGAGGGGCTGGGGGAGAGAAAGACGAGATCGAGACACAGTGAGAAGGTTAGCATTAGAGGAGTGAAATGTGGGGGCTGGGTTGTGGGGGAAGAGTAGCAAGATGAGGTAGGAGAGGGCAAGGTGAGTGAGTGCTTTAAAGTCAATGGTAAGTAGTTTTTGTTTGATGTGGAGGTGAATGGGCAACCGCTGGAGTTTTCTGAGGAATGGGGAAACACATCCTGAATGTTTTGGGAGAAAAATGATCTGGGCCGCAGAGTGAGGTATGGACTGGAGTGGGGAGAGACAGGAGGCTGGGAGGTCAGCAAGGAGGCTTGATGCAGTAATCAAGGTAGGATAGGATAAGCGATTGGATTAACATGGTACCAGTTTGGATGGAGAGGAGAGGATGGATTTTAGTTATGTGAAGGTTGAACCGACATGATTTAGTGATAGAATGAATGTGTGGGTTGAATGAGAGAGATGAGTCAAGGAAAACGCTAAGGTTATGGGCTTGTGAGGCAGGAAGGATGGTGATGCCGTCTACAGTGATGAGAAAATCGGGGGTGGGCAGGGTTTGGGCGAGAAGATAAGGAGTTCTGTTTTGGACATGTTAAGCTTGAGGTGACGGGAGGACATCCAAGTAGAGATGTCGTGAAAGCATAAAAGTACCATTATCATTATTATTGTTATTGATATGACAATAACAGTAGTTATTATTTTGTTGTTGTTGTTGTTTTATTATACATGATCCCTGCTCTTAAGAAACATTCTAGCAGGGAAAACAGACAGGAAAATAATTGACACTTAGAAGGGAGAAGCAACTGGGGATATGTAGGCTATGTACCTAAGTTAGTGCTAAAGTAATAGGATATTTGAGATATGTACTAAAATGTCACAAGAGGTTATGAGTAATTAAGCATGTAAGTGGTGCAGAACTGCTGAACAGGCAGTAACAGTGGATTAGAAATTAATCAGGAAAGGCCTCTTGGAGGTGGTGGGATTTTAGAAGCGCTCTGAAAATGGGAAGATTTCCAGTATGTCAAACCTGAAGGGAGGGCAACTGGCAACAGGAAGGGTACGAGAAAAAGTTGGTGGCAGAAGAGATTAGAATGAAATACAGAGTAGCTTAGCTTGAAAGGAGCAAAGATTGTGATCTGGGGTGTAGCAGGAGAAGAAAATTGATAAATATTCATCCCACACTTAGCCCCACAGCATTTAGGTACATATCCCTTATTTATTTATAGTAATACCTGTCTCCCCCTCTAGACTGAAAGCTCCTGGTGGGTAGGGAACATGCCTACCAACTCTTGTTGTATTGTACTTTCCCAAGCACTTAGTACAGTACTCTGCACACAGTAAGCACTCAATAAATACCATTTATTGATTGATAGGCGTGAGGGAGCTGACTGCCTTAAAGGCGATAGTAAGGATTTTCTTCTTGAGGTGGAAAAGAATAGATAACCACTGGGGATTTTGGAGGTGTGGGGAGGTTTTTGAAGAAAAGAAGTAGAAGAAGAAATAAGATAAAGAAAGAAGAAGAAGAGACATGTGAAGAATGTAAAGGGGATGTATTGAGTGCATTCATGACAGCATTGTGCTGTGTCCCATTTGTTCTAACACACACTTCCCAACACAAGTAAATACAGATTAACAGCAGAGGTGTGTATTATACCTTTTACACCTCCATTTTACACCTTTTTACACTTTCATGCTTTCCTGAGCAGTTGTGGGGGTTAAAGATTTGGACAAGATCCATTTCTAGACCATTACCAATTAATCTTATCCAAGCTTGTAGTTAGACAAATCTTTGAGGAAATCAAAATCAATCAATTAATCAAATGTATTGAGTGCTTACTGGGGGTAGAACACTTTACTAAGCATTTGGGAGAGTACAATATTACCCAGTTGGTAGACACATTCCCTGCTGACAAGGAGTTTACAGTCTAGAGGGTTGTTAAAAATTAACGTAAAAAAATAAATAAATTACTGATATGTACATAAGTGCTATAGGGCTGAAGGAGGGAAAAATAAAGGCTGCAAATCCAAGTGCAAGGGTGATGCAGAAGGGAGTGGGAGAATAGGAAATGAGGTCTTAATTCTGGGAAGGTCTCTTGGAGGAGATGTACCTTCAATAAGGCTTTGAAGGTGGGATGAGTGATCATATTTTGGACATGAAGAGAGAGGGCATTCCAGGCCAGAAGCAGGATGTGGGCAAGAGATTGGTAGTGACACCCGAGATCAAGGTACAGTTAGTAGGTTGGCATTAAAGCAGCAAAGTGTGTGGGCTGGGGAAAGGTGAAGAACATATATTCCAAACTGGCCAAACTCTCTGAAAGGGTCTGCAACTTTGTGGTTGCAGGATGAAGTGTGTAGCCTAGTAAGAACAGCCAAGCCTGGGAGTCAGAGGACCTGGGTTCTAATCCTGGCTCTGCCACTTTTCTGCTTTGTGACCTTGGGCAAAGTCATTTAACTTCTGTGTGCTTCAGTTTCTTCATCTGTAAAATGGGGATTAAATACCTATTTTCCCTCCTATATAGAGCTGGGGGCCTGTGTAGGATAGGGACTATGTCCAATCTGATTATTTTGTATCTACCCCAGTGCTTAGTACAATGTTGGGCACATAGTGAATGCTTAACAAATACCACAGTTACCATTAGTATTACAAATGCAAACTATAGCTAGTCCAGATTATTAACCTAAGTGAGGTTTAGCAAACATGGACCAGTGTTTAGTTAGCTGAGTTTAAAAAATAATTCAGATCATTATTGCATTAAGGACCAGTTATTTCAGTTATAGGCATTCACATAATCAGCTTTCAGCTACAGGAAGTTGAAGGTCCAGTTCTTGATCACATTTTGGGAGATTGGCTGTGCAATTCAATCTGTGAGCTACAAGGTTAATTCTACACCAGCAAATAACTTAGCATGAAAAGTACATTTTGCCTTCATGAAAGTACATTCTGGCTTCATTTGCTGACTTCAAGTGTGTACGCACTTGGACCTGTGACCTCTGAGCATTTGATATTTGCCTCTCAACCTCACAGCAATTATGTACAAATCTTTAAATTATATATTTCTTTATATTACTGTCTCCCTCTCTAGACTGTACGTTCGTGGTGGACAGGGAAACTGTTTGCTAACTCTGTTTTGTTGTATTCTCCCAAGCATTTAGTTCACTGTTCAGCACATTGTAAATGCTCAATGATCATTGATGATGATGATGATGAGGATGATGATGGCTTTAGAGTCAGAATTATTCAGATAGTTTGCTATTGTACACTCAGCATACGGGAGGCCACACATCACCTTCTCATCAAAATTATTTTTCCACACTGGAGCAGATGTTACTCAATCCCCCAGTAAATATTTGAACTGTGGATCCTGTTTGCTCCCTCACAGAATGATATGACATGAAATACAAATCCAAGGCTGCCTTTCTCCCATCTCCCTTATTCCCCCAGGGGGCTGGGAGTTAACTTTTTATGTGTGTAAATTTGGACTCCTTCTAAGAAATACTTGGATTCCTTGCAGTTGGATTTATTCACCCCTTTATTCACCCCTCCCTCAGCCCCACAACACTTATGTACATATCTGTAATTTATGCATTTATATTAATATCTGTCTCCCCCTCTAGGCCGCAAACTCATTATGGGCAGGAAAAATGTCTACCAACTCTATTATATTGTACTCTTCCAAGTGCTCGGTACAGTGCTCCACACACAGTAAGTGCTCAATAAATATGATTGATTGATTGACAGTAAGTGGTAATAGTATTTATTAAGTGCTTACTGAGTGTAAAGCACTGTCTAAGCTCCGGGAAAGAATATACAGGTAGGAATTAGACATGGTCTCTGACCCTCAAACAAGTGGCTCACCATCTAGAGCACCTTCCCTCCAAAGAGTTCTAAGTGTTGAACTAAGAATGGCCAAGTTTCAATAACAAATAGCCTTCCACTATGGCAATATCAGAAACCAGCAGAAGGAGAAGTGGGAGGGCACAAGGCAGGAAGGAGGAAAAAGGGAATGAGGAATGTATCCGTGAGTGTGGTGTCACAGACCAAGATTCTCTTGCACATTTGTACTCTTTGTTTATGAAAATACACTAATGGACTTTTCCTGGGCCTTTGCCATTTAGGTGACCAGTGCTCAGACACTGTAGTACGATAGCGTTTACCACCAGCAGGACACGTGTGTGGATTATTTGTACACTAGTGCTGATGGTTTGCAGTGAGCCATCCACACTCTCTCAGCTGGTACCCCTGAGCACAACAGCAACCATTGTGAGACTCCTGGTAGGAAGAATGGGTGCAATCTCTGGCCATGGTGCAGAATATTTCTAACAGTCAGTCAATCCAAGGTACTGATTGAGTACTTGCTGTATGCACAGCACTGTAAGCACTTGGGAGAATTCAGTTGAGTTCAGAGAGTTCAGCTGAGCACAAGCCCTGCCCTCGAGAACTTTATAACCTAGTAGGAGGAGTTTACAATCTAGTCGGGGGAGCTTAGTCCGAAACCTCATCGACACCAGACACCTCTGGGTCCCCCCCTATTTTGCAAGACTCGGGGTCTGGAGCAGCTTTATCTTGGACAGAATTTGGAAAGAATATTACTTGAACTTAGAACTTCAAAAACTGAAAGGAGGCATGGTCAATGCCAACAAAATCATGAAGGCCTTGGACAAGGTGACCATGGATTTGGAATTTCCTCACAACCAGAAATAGACTGTAAACTCATTGTGGGCAGGGACGGTGTCTCTGTTTATTGTTTTATTGTACTCTCCAAAGCACTTAGCACAGTGCTCTTCACATAGGAAGCACTCAATAAATATGATTGAATGAATGAATGAAAGTGTTACCATTGAATCTTGAAGATGCCAGGCGCAAGGCAGACAAAAGGAAGCACTTCATGATTAAAGGAAATCGGGTAGGCATAAAGTGATTAATAGATTCTAGAAATTTGGATTAAATTTGTACTCAATTGGTCTGTAGTGGAATTCTGAAGAAAAAATTTAGGATATTAAAATAAGTTCTTAGGAGGTTCAAGAAAGATTTAGATAGATGCATATGTGATAGATTCATTTCAGTTGCTGGAGGGAAAACTTGGAAATATTAGAAAGTACATCCCTTCCTCTTTCAAACCACTGGGTCAGCACTTTAAAACTCTCCAAAAGACCACCTTTCCTGGAAGCCTACCATGTTTAATTCACAACATCCCAACTCCATTAGATCATCATCACAGCACCCGTATACTTTAATCCTATCCTCAGACTCATGTGCTCATGCATATTTTAATTCATTTACATATTCATATATTTATCTGCTCATTTAATTACTTGTTCAGCTGTTTCATCCCGATGTATTTGTACTACTTCCTGCTTTCTAACTGTGCTTCATCTGGCTATCACTCTGTAATTTTTTTCTGAGCTCCTTGATGACAGGGGTTATATGTCTCTGAACATTTGTTTTCTCCTAAGTGTTTAGAACAATGCCAAGCATTTGGTAGATGCTCAACAGTCCTGTGGATGAATCAATCAGTGGTATTTATTAAGCACTTACTGTGTGCAGAGCACTGTACTAAAAACTTCGGAGAGTACAATATAACGATATAACAGAGTTGTTAGACACATTCCCTGCCCACAACAAGTTTACTATTTAGAGGGGAGACAGACATTTATATAAATAAGTAAATTACGGATATATACGTAAGTGCTGTGGGGCTGAGGTTGGGGGTGGTGAATAAAGGGAGCAAATCAAGGTGATGCAGAAGGGAGTGGGAGAAGAAGAAATGAGGAAAAAAGGAATGCCAACAAAGACAATCATAAAATTACTTCTCCAGATATCTTTTGGTGCCATTGCAGGAAGCCCAATATTAGACTGGATGAACCATTAGTCTGACCTAGAAGGGCATTGTTTTATGGTCTTATGTTCTAAACCTTGATTGTCTGCCTGTCACCTGCTCCCATTTCCTAGACAGGTCTGGGGCTGCCTCTCAGTTTAGGCAGGGCCAGAGATAACTCTCATATTTGGTATTATGTGAGTTTTGTATTATCCGCACAAGTCTGTAGTGTAGACTGCGTGGCTCAGTTGAGAGAGCACGGGCTTTGGAGTCAGAGGTCATGGGTTCGAATCCCGGCTCTGCCACTTGTCAGCTGTGTGACCGTGGGCAAGTCACTTCACTTCTCTGTGCCTCAGTTACCTCATCGGTAAAATGGGGATTAAGACTGTGAGCCCCACGTGGGACAACCTGATTCCCCTGTCTACCCCAGGGCTTACAACAGTGGTCTGCACATAGTAAGCGCTTAACAAATACCAACATTATTATTATAAGTAAGAACTGGATGTCTTTAGTAGTAGAGATGTAGGTGTGTGTTCATGTGTGTTCATGTGTGTGCGTGTGTGAGACCATGCACTCACATATGAGAAAATTTTGATATATTTGCATTTGCAGGTCAGAAATCAAGAATCCATTAAGTCAGTCATTTTAGGTTGCAGTAGTTAGTTCTACTATGTGACGTTCTCCCACATTTATGAAATTCCACCTCTTCTCAGGGGATATTTGTGCTTCGGTCTCTAGGTATTGAAACATTCTGCCATTTTCTGGAGTTCATCTGACAGATTCTCTGATTGGTTTGGTCAAGCCGGCACAGGTCAGGTAATGTTTCTGGAAGAAGCCCTTTGTAATGTTTCTCTGCTTCGAAAAGTTAGGGCTCCTCCCACTCCCAGTGATTCTCTGGAGAATGACTCTTTGGAGAACCACCTGAACCACCAGCCCAGATCTTGGGCAGAACTACTAATAATGATAATAATGACATTTGTTAAGTGCTCACTATGTACCAAGTACTGTTCTAAGTGCTGGGGGTAGATACAAGGTAATCAGATTGTCCCACGTGGAGCTCACAGTTTTAATCCCATTTTACAGATGAGGTAACTAAGGCAGAGAGATGTTAAGTGACTTGCCTAAGGTCACACAGCCGACAAACGTCAGACCCGGGATTAGAAACCACATCCTCTGACTCCCAAGCCCATGCTCTTGCCACTGAGCCACGCTGCCTCCTAATAATAATTTTGCTAATAACAATATAATAAAAACTAATACTAACTGTGGTACTTGTTAAATGCCTTACTATGTGCCAACCATTGTACTAAGAGCTGGGGTAGATTCCAGATACTCAGGTGGGACACAGTTCCTGGCCCCAGTGGTGTTCATAGTCTAAGTGAATGGGAACACAAGGTATTTAATCCCCATTTTACAGTTGAGGAACCTGGGGCACAGAGAAGTTAAGTGACTTGCCCAAGGTCATCCAGCAGGCAAATGTCAGAGCCGGGATTAGAACCCAGGTCCTCTGACTCCCAGGCCGTGCTCTTCCCACTAGGTCACGCTACCCTAGAATCAAAGTGTGCTGTGTGTTTGAGACCCTGAACTGCCTCGTTCTCAGGAGACAACAGAGTCAAAGATGTCTTCTGGAGGTAAATCTGTTGCTAGGACTGAGTTGAAAGTCACTGACCACAGCAGTACCCACTACCACGTGATGAGCAGCCATGTTCGAAGTGGTGACCCTCCAAGTACCGTCCAGAGAGAGGCAATACATAATGGTATTGACCAGCTCCGTGTCAGGTCTGAGCTTCGAAGAGGCACTGCGCCACCATGGAGTTCTCAGGCAATGGGTTTTCCATATCGGATATAAAGTTCCTTTGCCGCTGATATGACCAGATAGATTATCTGTAAGGAAGTAATTGTTCCACAGCCACTATTGATTACGTCCCGAAGAACATGCTTAGCCTGCACTTGCTATCAACCTTACCAAGTCAGGGTTCCGTGTCTTCCTCTCAATTCCCCTCTCCCAGCTGGGCTCTTTTGGAGCCCGGAATTAAAATAGATTCTTTCTAATTAGACAGATCTCTGTCATGAGGATCAGCTTGAGAACCTACGTGGTATTTTCATACCACATCTCTCTTCACAAATCAGGCTTGCACTTTAGAGTTTTCCAAATCATAACTCACTGAATAGCTCCTTTCGTAGGCAACAGCCTCACATAACTAGTAATTAGTGTCCTGTCAGCTGATATCAGCAGGCATTAGTTTTCAGCTGCTGACATCAGCAAGTCCGTCATATATTTAAAGCTGTAGCTACTCATAATTGTGAAATATTCTTTACGAATATCCAATTACTGTACTAAAAAGTTTTTTTTTAAATAAATATGATCTTGTTTGGATGAAACTGAATGAAGCAAATTAGTATAAGGATTAACAACCAAATTAAAACATGAAAAATATGAATGTGGAGAAGTCCATGATTAGAGACAGTGTTCCTAGCTCTGGCACACACATCTATCATAAATCCATGAACAGGTCTGTGATCCTTTTTGATTACAGAATGCAGTTGTTTGGTCAAGGTTATGGAGAACATCTGTTTTAATGACAGAAGTCAGTACAAACATACTGCTTCAAGCACCTCTCCAATTTTTTTTATGCTCTGATTGCTCATAAAAGAGTAGTGATCATTTTTATAAATATGCTTAGATTAAAAATAAGCAAAACAAACAAATGAAGTCTAATTCTGAGGAAAGGCCATTCTAAACCAGAGTCTTATTGAAAGAGTATCAGTCTAGAGAGACTGAAACGTCAGAATGGTTTAATGCTACGTGAACAGCAGCTTTACTGCTTTTCAAAAGAAATCTGGATTCAACGGACTCTAATATTAGAGTTTTAAAGAAATGAATATAATGAAGGAAAAAAATAACAGCTTTCAGTGTACCAGCTGTTAGGTGCTTGGAAAATCAGTGGGGAAAATAGTAATTTTCTTTAAGGAATAAGGGCCTAAATATCCCCTGTCCAAGTTTAACCTCTTCTGGCCCCAAAATCTGATCTGAGTGGCCACCCATTTGTAAGCTTGGCTCATAGGTTTCACACACTGATTGCCGCCCCTGCAGAGCTACGCTTGCCAATCCAAGTAGCGTCCACAATGGCTCTCCTGAATGGACCAGCCCACAGGGTGTCCTCCCTGCCGGCCAAAAAGTGAGAGGGGATCACAAGTAGGTCAAATTATTATCCCTCAAGAGTGCAACACATGCTTTGTCTGACAGAAGGGGTTCCTGACCGTGTGCATATTTACAGTTCAAAAAAATAAATATACTAGGAATAAACACAAAGGCATCCCTTAGAGATATTTAACCGTTCTCATTCTGCAAATTAAAGAAGAAATTATCTGCAAAAGCTTAAATAAATGTCTGGTACAAAATTCAGAAAAATGACTAAGTACAAATCAGGCACAATTTATCTTTTTTTCATTATATAAAGCAACATTTCATAAGTCCAAATGAGAGTTGCAGACACCATCATATTATTAAAGGATGGAAAAATACTATATTACTAGGAATGTTTGTTACACATTAGACATGTTGCCTCAAATGGATAAGAATATATTAGAAACAGCATAATAATCCTGTGGCACGTTGATAGTTTTGTGTCCCTGTTTACCCCAACTTCCTCTCTCTTACTATGGACTAACCCTTCCCTTGAGCAATTCACGTTAAAGGGCCGTGGTCACAAGCCAATCCTGGACTGAGCATCTAAAACAATGGAACATCTGCCATATCACAATCTATAAACGGGCTACAGAGGCAGGAAAATCGGGGTTCTGCTTCCAGTTGCTTTTTCTTTCTTTGGATTTGCACAATCCCCATCCCTTGCTTTGACCTTCTGAGAACATTATGGAGCATTTCTTTATTTTAATGGTATTTAGTAAGCGATTATTATGTGCCAGACACACTTCTAAGCCTTGGCGTAGATACAAGTTAATTAGGTTCAGGACAGTCCCTGTCCCAGTCTTAATCCCCATTTAACAGATGAGGTAACTGAGGCACAGAGAAGTGAAGTGACTTGCCCAAGGTCACACAGCAGTCGAGCGGAGGAGTCGGGATTAAAACCCAGGTCCAACTGATTCCCAGGCCCGTGCTGTATCCACTAGGCCAGGCAAAAGGGCTGGGGAGGTGGAGGGTATAAATTTGTAGCCCCCTGCCCTGACCCGTACCCCATATACCCCATATGGCTCTGCCAGTCAGTGTGGGACAGAAACCCACTGACATGTCCATGAGTTTGCACACACCCAGACATGAATGCACATATGTGCATATGTAGCCAAACATGCTCTTTGCACACAGGCATGTGCACACATTTAGATCCATTTCCAGAGACTGTGAGGGAGAGTAGGCAAAGCACCAGACTAAGTGCTTGGTAGAAGATCCCCCTCAGGGGACTTTGAGTACCCATCCTCCACCCTGTATCATCTGGAAGAGTGCTGGCCTCCTTGAGGTCATCATTAACCTCTATCTTCTCAGACTCTACTTCTCCCCCTCCCTTTCTTCTGCCATCTCCTCCTCCTCTACTTCTTTCTCTTTCCCAAAGCCTTGGAAGCTTTCCAGACTCACCTCTGTCCTGCCTGCCTGCCAACTGGGGTGACCGGCTCCATCCTGGCTGCCCTGGTCCAAGAGAGGGCACATCCATGGGAAATAGTACATGTGTCTGTGGACCCAGGAAGCAGCAAAGGCAGAGACCCCTCCACAGTGGGAACCTTAGAATGATGCGTTCTTAGCTAGATACATAGAGAGGTGTCTGGATGTTTATATTATAGTTCTTTCACAAAACCAACCTCTATATTACAAATTTCACACCTGAATACTTTACTTTTTTAACAGCAAAAAACTCCCAGAAATACTAAGGAGGATTCACTCTTGACCAGTTTAAGGGAAAAAATCATGTTCTGACTGATAAATTGAAAGAATGAAAATTTCAATCAAAAATCTGGTACTGTGGTACCATGTGGTTGTGTGCATGCTATTCTTCAGCTGCAAAGAAAGAGAGATTTTAGTGAATTGTGATCTTGTCAGGAAACCTGTGGGGTTCTAATGCTTGCCCGTCCATTGCCACATCATGCAGAAACTCCTCACCAGAAGATTCAAGGCCTTCAATGAGCTCTCTCTTCCTTACTTATTCTTGCTCCTCTCCTATTACTACTACCCAGCCCACAAACCTGACTCCCCTAATAGCAACCTAGAGCACAAGCCTGAGAGTCAGAAGGACCTGGGTTCTGATCCCAGCTCTGCCACATGTCTACTGTGTGACCTTGGGCAAGTCACTTTACTTTTCTGTGTCTCAGTTGCCTCTGTTGTAAAATGGTGATTAAGATTGTGAGCCCCAGGTGGAACAGGGACTGTGTCCAACACATTTTGCTTGTATCCACCCCAGTGCTTATAACACTGCCTGGTACATAATAAGTGCTTAGCAGATGCCATAACAATAATAATAATAATAATGCTAATAATAATAATCTCCTCACTGTCCCTGGCTCTTGCCTCATCTGCTATCCACTTCTTATTCATGTCTTCCTTCCTGACTGAAATACAACAGATCCATCTTCAAATCCCTACTGAAATCATATCTCTGGGAAGCCTTCCCTGACTAAGCTCTCATCTCCCACCCGTATCCTATTTTCCCTCCCTACTGCATCTCCCTCCTACCCTATTTTCCCTTTGCACTAAGACCTACGCTCTAAGCATTTAGGTACTCACCCCATCCCCACCCCACAGCATTTATGAACACATTAATTCATTCATTCAATTATATTTATTGAGCGCTTACTGTGTGCAGAGCACTCTACTAAGTGCTTGGAAGTACAATACAGCAATAGAGACAATCCCTGCCCACAATGAGCTTACAGTCTAGAGGGGGAGAGACAAGCATCAGAACAAGTAAACAGGCATCAATATAAATAAATAGAATTATAGATATATACATATGTACATAAGTGCTGTTGGGCCGGGGCGGGGGGGAGAGTAAAGGGAGCGAGTCGAGGTGACACGGAAGGGAGCGGGAGCTGAGGAAGAGGGCTTAGGCTGGGAAGGGCTCTAGGAAGAAGTGCGCCATATATACCTAAGCCCTTATATCTATATACTCTGTTAGGCTGCACTCTCTCAAGTGCTTAGTACAAACAATAAATAGGTTTGATTCATTGACTCAATCGTTTCCCTTACCTGTAATTTATTTTAAGGTCCATCTCCCCCATGCCTACCAACTATACTGAACTCTCCGAGGCACTCAGTGCAACTTCTGCAGAGAGTAATTCTGTAGTATTCTCCCAAGAGCTTAGTACAGTGCTCTGCATATAGTAAGCATTCAGTAAATATGATAGATTGATCAAATGATTGAAAGTAAGTGCTCAATAAATACCACTGATTGATTGATTGAATTGTGTGCCTGTTCATATTTTCCAGGAGATTGTCTTTGCTGTTTACCCCACTACTTAGATGGGCTGTATCGACCCCGTTGCAGCCAGCAAAGTACGAAAACCAGGGGAAGAGGACACAGGATCTGGCCTTGCGTATGTCACCCTTTGCCCCTCTTGGTACAGGGAAAGTCTCAGAAATAGTCACCATATCGGTCACTGGAGACATTCAGGAAGCGAGCAGTTACACTCATTCAATTCATTCATTCATTTAATCATATTTATTGAGCTCTTACTATGTGCAGACCACTTACAGTACAACAGAAGAGTACAAGAAAACTAGCAGACAACGTTCCCTGCCTATAACGAGGTTACAATCTGTTAATTATTTTATGCTGTTCCCTCAGTAGATTGTTGGCTCCTATAGCACAAGGATCGTGTCTTTTACCCCTACTGTGCCCTCCTAAGTGCAGGGCACAGTGTGCTGCTCAGTCAATATGACCGATTGATTGATTGATAGGAAGAATAAGAGTTTGGAGAAAAGTAAATACTTAAGTGCTTAAATGGTAGAGTGTGTAAATCAATCTGTATAAAAGTGCTCTGGGGGATCAGTGCTGAGGTGGCAGTGGGAAGAGCAAGACCTGGGAAGAAGAAAATTTACTGGGGAAAGGCTCCTGGATGGGGTGGGATTTCAGGAGGACGGCGAAGATGGGGAGAGCTGTGATCTGGTGGGTTTGAAAGGGAAGGTACTTCCAATCGACTGCTGTCATTTAGTGAGTGCCTTCTGTGGGCAGAGCACTGGACTGAATGCCCGGGAGAGAAAGAAGACATATGATACTTGTTCTCAAAGAGTTTACAGTCCAGCAGGGGATGACTCAAGAAGCAGCAAGGCAAAGAGCATGGTACTGGGTGTCTAGTCCCAGGTCCACCACATTCTTAATCCCCATTTTATAATGAGGCAACTGACTCATAGAGAAGTGAATTGACGTGCCCAAGGTCACACAGAAGGCAAGTAGAGGAGCCGGGATTAGAACTAGGGTCTTTCTGACTCCCAGAATATCCTGCTTCTGGCTTATGCCGTCGTGGTGCATGCCGCCCAGCACCACCGGCTTAGTGGAGAGAGCAGGGCCTGGGAGTCAAAAGGACCTGGGTTCTAATCCCGGCTCTGCCACCTATCTTCCAGGTGACCTTCGCCAAGTCATTTTACTTCTTTGGGCCTCGATTATCTCACCTGTCAAATGGGGATTAAGAGTGTGAGCCCCGTGTGGCACAGGGACTGTGTCCAACCTGATTAACTTGTATCTACCCCGGTGCTTAAAACAGTGCTTGGTACATAGTAAGTGTTTAACAAGTACCATAATTATTATAACTATTGTAGCGGCTCCTCGTCACCTCAGCACCGAATAAGGGAACGGAGGCATGGTCAACCTGGGGCAGGATCGGGGGGCGAGGGAGTAACAGCAGTTGCCGTGGACGCGACTGGCGGAGTCATCATGCCGCCTCCCCTGCACCCCCTCCCCTGTCCCTCTTCCTGGCTGGCTGAGCCTGGGGCCGGGAGTTAGGGAAGGGTGGGATGACGCAACTGATCTGGCCGCAATGGCAACAACGGCTGTTGCTAAGAACAAAGTTCAAACAAAACATACTGGAAAGTGGGTTGGGGGTGGTGGGAAGACGGGGGCCTAGTTTGGGGTCCAGAGGTTAGGAAAGCCTCTAGGTACGGGGGAGGAAATTAAAGGGGGGGGTGTGAGATGGGAAGGGATTTAGAGTGTGACTTTTTAACTCGTCTGTAAGGTCCAGGCAAACTTAACAGGGCTGGACTTAGAGCGGAACCTAAGAAATAGCCTGTAAGTCTATGGGGAAATATCTCCCACGTTACGGCCATTTACAATACATCCACAATTTTGAGGAACACTTCATGGCTATATCGTGCGTGCAGTGTGCCTGTATGTGGTTTGTAATATCTGGCGAGTGCTATTAGGACTGGAAAGAGAACTGATTTGGCAACACTAAATCAGAATCTTCAGAAATCTCAAACCTCGTAATAGGAACCTGAGCTTAAAAGAATATGCCCCTTTAAAAGAACTGGGGAACAACTCTGCAGAAGCACCCCATGTGTCCAGTCTGATTATGTTGTATTTACCCCAGAATTCAGAACAGTGCTTGGCACACAGTACGTGCTTAACAAATACAATAGTAATTCTAATATTACAGAAAAACAGAGGCATACGATGTCATTGGAGAAATCCTCACAGACTCCAAAATTTTGAGAGTTATCCAAGTTCCTCATACCCATACTTCTCAGTGGCCAATCACCAATTCCTCCACCCACCCGACACAAGCTGGCACTGTACACCTGGCATGCTTGGGCACCACAACCCTCTGCTGAAGTCAAGTAAACGAACCCTAAACAGGGAATCTTTGAACTTTAAATCTCACCAACCCAAATCTGCTCAGTGACCGGCGTACTTAATAGTACACTCACTGCCTTAACATTGAGACTAACCAGTGCTCATCGCTGAAGCCAGGAACGCTCAACTATTGAGGTGGGTCTAGGCCTGAGTGTTTTTTCTAACTTAATAAGGCCATAAACAGCAAATCTCAAACCATGGGAAGGTCCTGGTGAAAGATATCACCTCCGTAGAAGTCTGAAGGATCTGTGAAATAACTTGTGGTTTGTGCCAGAGCATATGTGGGCCAGATGGGCTAGAGATAGCTTTCTGATGGCCGGAACGCATCAGAAAAGGAAACCAGGACGTCAGCACCAGTCCTGGTGCAATATATTCAGGAAACAAGATATGGTGCCATTTTAGAAAGAACCCAGGCACATACCTACGAACCAACGGAGAGGCAGGAAAAAGAAGGTAGCTATCAAAACTGAAGTGACCACCAAGCTGAACGAAAGAAACACGTCCAGAAACCCTACCTAACCTAGATTAGGATATTAATATATCTCTCCTGGATTGTCAAACTAAGTCCCAATATCACCCTGTACACTTCCGATGGATCCACTGTGCAAGACTCACACTTCACGCTACACCTCGGATGTGAATCCCTATGGTGGATGAGCTAGAGGGAACACCTCACCTGGGAACTCTAGCCACAAGCTAGCAGTATCGGGGAGCAGTACTCAACAGAGAACCACCTTGAAATAACAATAATAATAATAATAATTACGGTATTTGTTAAGTGCTTAAGTGTTAAGTGCCAAGCACTCTACTGGGCACTGGGGTAGATACAAGATAATCAGGTCCCACATGACTCACAGTCTAAGTAGGAGGGAAAATAGGTATTGAATCCCCATTTTGCAGATGAGGCACAGAGAATTGAAGTTACCTGTTCAAGGACACACAACAGGCAAATGGCGGAGCCAGGATTAGAATCCAGGTCCTCTGATTCTCAGGCCTGTGCTCTTTCCACTAGGCCATGCTGCTTCCCTTGCCTAATGCAACCTGAATGTAACCACCCAAAACAGTTCAACCAGGAAGCCCCATTTGCAGACCCCATTGAAAACATGAAGTTTCCGTCTTTATTACCCCGAACTCTAACACACCTCTTTTCCCTCCCCACCACTGAGCCCACACCTCTAATTTCTCCGGGGGAGTAGGAAACTGAATTCAAGGAAGAAACGTGATCATCTGGATGAACTAGGTCCATGACACCATTGCTGGTGCAGACACCTCCCCGTCCTCTACCATTTCTGGGCTTACATGATGGGAGGGAGGAATGCTGGGATTATCTGCTGGCTTTCAGTTGTGTCCTGCCCCCTCAAGCAGCCTGAACCAGGGGACAGTATTGATGAGACCAAGACTCCCTGGGTTTCCACGTGTTACTAGAGAGCAGAGGTAACTGGAAATGGCACTGAGGGAGCTCTGGCTACCTGTTCCCCCCCATCTCTCCCGGTGTTCCTGTTGGTTTCAGGTAAATCTTGATTTATGTTGGGATTTGTTGGGATTTGTTAAGCGCTTACTATGTGCAGAGCACTGTTCTAAGCGCTGGGGGAGACACAGGGGAATCAGGTTGTCCCACGTGGGGCTCACAGTCTTAATCCCCCTTTTACAGATGAGGGAACTGAGGCACAGAGAAGTGAAGTGACTTGCCCACAGTCACACAGCTGACAAGTGGACTTCCGCCATTTCAGTACCATCTACCCTGGCCTCTGGCTCTTTAATGAGTTCTCTTGGCCTCCAGCTGGCCTGGACCCCTAGACTGCAAGCTCCTTCAATCAATCAATTAATCCACAGATCAGTGGTATTTATTGAGCATTTACTAGATCAGTGGTATTTATTGAGCATTTACTGCATTCAGAACCCCATACTAAGCACTCGGGACATTAAAATATAACAATATAACAGAGTCGGTAGATGCATTCCTAGCCCACAGTGAGCTTACGGTCTAGAAGGGGAGGCAGACATTAATTTAAATCATTGTGGACAGGGAACTTACTTTTACGGGCTACCTTACTATTATGGGCTCTCGTTATATCCCGGCTTGACTACTGTGTCAGCCTTCTCTCTGACCTCCCTTCCTCCTCTCTCGCCCCGCTCCGGTCTATTCTTCACTCCGCTGCCCGGCTCATCTTCCTGCAGAAACGATCTGGGCATGTCACTCCCCTTCTTAAACAACTCCAGTGGTTGCCTATCGACCTCCGCTCCAAACAAAAACTCCTCACTCTAGGCTTCAAGGCTCTCCATCCCCTTGCCCCTTCCTACCTCTCCTCCCTTCTCTCTTTCTACCGCCCACCCCGCACGCTCCGCTCCTCCGCCGCCCACCTCCTCGCCGTCCCTCGGTCTCGCCTATCCCGCCGTCGACCCCCGGGTCACGTCCTCCCGCGGTCCTGGAACGCCCTCCCTCCTCACCTCCGCCAAACTGATTCTCTTTTCCTCTTCAAAACCTTACTTAAAAATCACCTCCTCCAAGAGGCCTTCCCAGACTGAGCTCCTCTTCCCCCTCTACTCCCTCTGCCATCCCCCCTTTACCTCTCCGCAGCTAAAGCCTCATTTTCCCCTTTTCCCTCTGCTCCTCCACCTCTCCCTTCCCATCCCCACAGCACTGTACTCGTCCGCTCAACTGTATATATTTTCGTTACCCTATTTATTTTGTTAATGAATTGTACATCGCCTTGATTCTATTTAGTTGCCATTGTTTTTACGAGATGTTCTTCCCCTTGACGCTGTTTAGTGCCATCGTTCTCGTCTGTCCGTCTCCCCCGATTAGACTGTAAGCCCGTCAAACGGCAGGGACTGTCTCTATCTGTTGCCGACTTGTTCATCCCAAGCGCTTAGTACAGTGCTCTGCACATAGTAAGCGCTCAATAAATACTATTGAATTGAATGAATGAAAGGGAACTTGTCTACCAACTCTGCCGCTCTTTACTCTCCCAGGTGTGTGATAGAGTGCTCTGATCACAGTAAGCGCTCAATAAATGCTATTGATTGATTTACCTTTGCCCGTCAGACTGCAGACCGTTCATATTCCAGGTCTCAGCCCAGGCAGGCCCCACCCAGGGCACTGGTCACCAGGCTGGCTTCTGATGCGGGATAAATTCGTTATTTATTTAATAATCATGGTATTTGTATCAATGCCCATCTTCCCCTCTATATTGAAAGCTCGTTAAGGTTAGTGAACGTGTCTGCTAATTCTGTTGTGCTCTCCCAAGCGCTAGAATAATGCTCTGCACAGAGTAAGCGCTCAGTAAATACCACTGAATGATTGATTAATGCACAGAAACCCTCAGGATCTGGAAAGTCATGCCACAGACCCGGGTTCTCCTCAGCAGTCTCTCACTCCATCCACGCTACCTCTGTGGTGATGGGACAATTGCATTAATTCATTCAATCAATCATATTTACAGAGCGCTTACTGTGTGCAGAGCATTGCACTAAGCCCTTGGGAAAGTACAATATAACAATAAACAGTCATATTCCCTGCTCACGACGAGTTTACAGTCTAGAAGGGACAATGGGGGAAATCATACAGTTCCTGGAGTTTCCTTAAAGTCACTTCCCAGTTTCTTATAGTTCTTGGTAAAAAACCATTCAGCCTAACCAAGGATCTGTGTTTCTGGGGGCCTTCCAGTAAGCACATCCCTACTGAGGTCAGTGAAAACATTCTAGCCTAGTGGATAAAGCACGGGCCTGAGAGCAAGAGGAATTAGGTTCTAATCCTGCCTCAGACACTTGACTGCTCTGTGACCTTGGGTAAGTCACTTAACTTCTCTGTGCCTAAGTTTCCTCAACTGAAAAATGGGGTTTCAATACCTATTCTCCTTTCTACTTAGACTGTGAGCCCTATGTCGGTTGGGGACTGTATCATCCAGCCTACCTCAGCACTTAGAACAGAGCTCGACCCATAGTAAGCGCTTAACAAATATGATGAAAAAAAGAGCCTAACCCTATTAGCAGCAAGGCCTAGTGTGACCTTGGGCAAGTCACTTAACTTCTCTGGGCCTCAGTTACCACAGCTGTAAAGTGGGGATTAAGGTTGTGAGGCCCACGTGGGACATGGACTCTGCCCAATCCGATCTGCCTGTATCCACTTAAGCACTTAGAAGTGTGCCTGGTACAGAGTAAGCACTTAAAAAATGCCATTAAATAAATGTCTGTCTCCCCCTCTAGACTGCCCCACTCCTTAAAAAACTCCAGTGGTTGCCCATCCACCTCTATATCAAACATGAACTCTTCACCATTGGCTTTGAAGCATTCCACCACCTTACCCCCCCCCCCCCACCTCAATTCGCTACTCTTCTTCTACAACCTAGCCCTCACACTTCGCTCCGCTACTGCTAACCTTCTCACTCACTGGGCCTTGATCTCACCTATCTCACCACTGACCCCTAGCCCACTTCCTGCCTCTAACCTGGAACGCCCTCCCTCCTCAAATTCGACAGACAATTACTCTTCCTGTCTACAAAGCCTTATTGAAGGCACATCTCCTCCAAGAGGCCTTCCCTGACTAAAACCCCAACTTTCCTCTTCTCTCACTCCCTTCTGCATCGCCCTTTCTCCGTTTGTTCTTCCCCCTTCCCAGCCCCACAGCACTTATGTGCATATCTGTAATTTATTTATTTGCATTATTGTCCGTTCACCCCCCGAGACACAAAACTTGTTGTGGGCAGGGAATCTGTCTATTGTTGTATTGTACTCTTCCAAGCGCTTAGTACAGTGCTCTGCACACAGTAAGCACTCAATAAATACACCTGAGTGAATGAATGAACAAATAGGATAATTATTATTATTACTCAGTCCCCCACATAAATCCCCAACTGCCTTCCAATCTCCTCACAGACTTCCCCCAGCACTAGCTTCATAGTTGCTAGTCTGATTAGCTAGGACCTTGTTGTTGAAGATTCTGTCTCACCATTTAGGGTCGATGGCACATATACTATAATGGCACACACATGATGTTGGTGGGATTGCACAAGGAATCAGAAATTTTATCTGATGTAGTCCAGCCCTCAGAGTAACGTAGAAAGTGAAACCGAGACTGCTCTGTAGATCTTCAGTTTGGTCGGACTATATTGCTAGCAGTCTTTCAGGAATAGAGTGGAGATAAGAGGAAGTTTCACAAAAATGACCAGACTCGCTACAATCTTCATTATCCAGAAAATTTGCATTGTTCTTGCCTACATTCTGTGGCGTGATCTCATCCCCTCCTAGACTCTTTCTAGGGAGGATTGTCTTGTCCATAGAGACTCTTCTGTCAGCACGACTCCATCATTTTCCATATATCACTAGGCTGAACAAACATTAGCTAGTGGCTTGAGTTCCCTCAGAAACATAGATTTCTAAAGAAACCTTACAAAAATATCAGAGGGAAGAAGTAAAGGGAATCGTATTTCTTTTAGCTCAACTGCCTGCTTTCCCTTAGGCTCTGCCTGATTTCTTGTAGGTCCTAGCAAATAGTGTGTGTGTAATTTTCCTAGTTTGTAGACTTAATTGCCTCTGTTGACCCTGTCAGCATCTCAGCCACCACTGCTGCAGGGTCTGGGAAAGCTGGAGGTGGAGGTGGGTGGGGTTGGAGGTGTAGCCAGGCCACTACTTCTATTTATTCCTCCATCAAATAAATCATATTTATTAAGTTCTTACCATGTACAAAACACTGTATTAAGCACTTGGGAGAGTACAATATAGCAGAGTTGGGAAACATATTTCCGGCCCACAAAGAACTTACAGTCTAGAGACTTGAAAAGACTTTTTTTTTAATGAAGCTAATTAGTTTGGGCGCAGGTCTTGTCCGACATGGGGCTCACAGTCTTCACCCCCATTTTACAGATGAGATAACTGAGGCAGAGAGAAGGTAAGTGACTTGCCCAAGGCTACGCGGCAGACAAGTGGCAGAGCTGGCATTAGAACCCAGGTCCTTCTGACTCCCGGGTGCACGCTCTATCCGTTGAGCCACGCTACTTCTTATTTATTAAAATAAATACATTATGGATATGTACATAAGTGCTGTGAGGGAGGGGTAAACAAAGGGTGCAAATCCGAGGCAGGAGCAGCTAAGAATAAAAAGTGCTGCTGCTACTAACTCCATACTCATCACGGGAGTGAGCACCTGCAGAGAACTCTGTACACCAGGGTGGACCCAGGAGACTGGTGACCCCATTTCTTTTTACGTTTAGAAATTAAAGAGCTGAGGTCTTATTAAGAGCAAACAGTTTGGTTGACCCACCAGGGATCCTAAATGGATCCCCCAGTAAATCTAAATTCTCCCAATCTGACCCATCAGTTATTTTGCTCCCTTCCACAGCAGCTTCCTGCTGCATTACATTTTGTGTATGCCATCTCACTATCATTTAGTGAGAGGGATCCATTCGGTCAGTCAGTCAGTCAGTCAGTCAGTGCATTTGAGCCAATTCAAGGGAATGGCCACTGGTCTCTGCATTCTGCACTGGTCGGTCAGTCAGTCGATAGGTCGATCATATTTATTGAGCTCTTATTCTGCAGAGCACACTACTAAGTGCTTGGGAAAGTACACTATACTGATATAACAGAGTATGGGGGCCTTGATCGCACAGAGATCCAGGGAATGGCCTAGGTTACCGAGGCTTAAAACTCCCAGTGGCCCCAGATGATACAAAATCTACCTTTCGCAAGATGCTAATCCTCTTTCCTTGCTCCTACACTTTCTTCTGTAGAAGTCAGTCAGTCAATCAATCAGACAATCCACTGTATATAGTAAAGCACCGTAGCCTAGTGGAAAGAGCATAAGACTGGAAGTCAGACTTGGGTACTAATCTCAGCTCTGCCACAAATCTGCTGCGTAACCTTGGGCAACTCACTTAACTTTTCTTCTTCTATTTGTTAAGCACTTACTATGTGGTGAACACCCTTCTAAGCGCTGGGGTAGGTACAAGCTAAATAGGTCAGACACGATCGCTGTCCAGCATAGGGCTCGCGGTCTAAGTTGGAGGGAGATCAGGTATTTAATCCCCATTTTACAGTTGAGGAAACTGAGGCACAGAGAAGTTAGGTGACTTGCTTAAGGTCACACATCAGACAAGTGGCAGAGCCAGGATTAAAACCCAGGTCCCTTGACTCCCAGGCCCATGCTCTATCCATTAGGCAGTGCAGCTTCTCGGTGCCTCAATTCTTTCATCTGCAAAATGGGGATTCAATACCTTTTCTCCCTCCTCCTTGGACTGTGAACCCCATGTGGGACCTGATTATCTTGTAACTACCCCAGCGCTCAGTATAGTGCTTGGCGCATAGTAAGCACTTAACAAACACCACAATCAATAGTAAGTAATGGTATTTACTCGAAGCAAACAAGGTGGCAGGGGAGACAAAACCATGGATAACCCATAGAGTGAACAATCTGTCCCCAAATAATCATCTATAATTCTATTTCTGATTTATTTGAATCCATCAATTAATCATATTTATTGAGCATTTGATGTGTTCATTCAATTAGTCAACGGCATTATTATTTGCAGAACATTGTACTGAGCGCATGGTAGAGTACAACACAATAGAATTAGCAGACACGTTCTCTGACCATAAGGAGTTTACAGTCAAGATGGAAAGACAGACATTAACATGAATAAATAAGCAATTTGTAATTTAAAGATATGTACTTAAGTTGGACGAGTAGCAAATGTCCAAAGTTTCCCTGCACACGATGAGCTTACAGTCTAGGGGGAAATATCCGATTCCCCTTCTAGAATGTAAACTCTTTGCGGGCAGGGGTTGCATCTACTAACTCCATTATATTGTATTTTCCCAAGAGCTTAGTTAAGTGCTCTGCACACAGTAAGCACTTAATGATCGATTGATCATTTTCAATATAATTTATTGAGCATCTTTATGTTGCTGGTAGTGAACTATTCGCTAATGAAAAAGTGGCTGTAGTAACGAAAAATAAGCTTAAGTCGTCCATATTATGAAGGGGCAGGTCGCCTCCACGTTCCAGGTCATGGTCCCTTTAGTCTCTTTGGTATCCAGAAAGGTTGAATCAATCAATCAGTGGTACTTTTAAAAAAAGAAAAGTATTAGTTAAGCATTTACTATGTGCCAGGCACTGTACTAAGCACTGGAATAGATATAAGCTAATCAGCTTGGACACAGTTCATGTCCACGTGGAGCTCACCGTCTTAATCCCCATTTCACAGATGAGGAAACTGAGGCACAGAGAAGTTGAATGACTTGCCCAGGGTCACTTAGCCGGCAAGTGGCAGAGCTGGGATTAGAACCCAGGTCCATCTGCCTCCCAGGCCCGTGCTCTATCCACTAGGCCACTCGGCTTCTCTATTGAGCACTGTACTTAGTGCTTGGGAGAGTGCACTGCAGTAGAGTAGATAGAATCGATCCCAGACCACAAGGAGCTTAGAGTCTTGAGGATTCACTTGATTTTGAACATCTAGGAGGTCAGAGCTTAAAATTCAGTAAGTAGTGAGGCAAGGGGGAAAGAAGCAGAGGAGTTCCCTGAATCTTAGCCGCCCTGGCCAGTAGATGGACTGACAGGCAGCATAGCATAATGACAGTATTTGTTAAGCGCTTACTATGTGCCAGGTACTAGGGTAGGCATCTTCTCAGACTTGGCCTGGACAAACTGGAAATGAAAGTCTGAAGAGACGGTGGTTTATACAGTGTCTGGAAATGAGAAAGGAGGGGGACACTTGTGTTCAAGCGTTTGCAGCTGCAGCTCTCCAAGGCCTTCTGAGAGCCACGTGGGGTGTCAGGGTCTCATGGACCTGCTGCCCCATCCTGCTGGCTGGTTCCATCGTGGGTGAATTGGGCTTTGAAGTCACACAGCGCTTAGTACCGTGCCCGGCACACAGTAGGCACTCAATAAATACAATGGATTGATTTCCATTGCCCTCCTCTTGTGAGGATGTTCAGGACTGACCGGTGGAAAAGGGAGTAGTCCTCCAACGTTCGCCATTTGTTTCAGCCCGTCCGAAACACCGATGCAACTTGCAAAGAGGTAGATGACCCCTGCCCTAGGGATAGCTGAAGCTTAATGCCTCCCTCACCCCTTTCCTGTGAGGTGGGCTGGAAGGCTGACCCAACCCAGCTAGGTCTGACCGGAGCAGAGTCCCTGGGAATGTGGGGTACGGAGCCCAGGGCAAGCGGTTGAGATCAGAAAGGAGTCAGGATCTCACCTCAGAGGAGGTATTGGCATATACCTGTAGTGCATGGTCTCATATGTGCTTGGTTCCATGGGCTGCACCACGCGTGCGCAGAAATCCCTAGTGGATAGAGCACTGGCCTGGGAGTCAGAAGGATTTGGGTTCCAATCCCGACTCCATCCCTTGTCTGCTGGGTGACCTTGGGCAAGTCACTTCACTTCTCTGTGCTTCATTTACCTCATCTGAAAAAGGGGGATTAAGACGGCGAGCCCCACGTCGGACAGAGACTGTGACCAACCCAATTACCTTATACCTACCCCAGTGCTTAGTACAGTGCCTGGCACAGAGTAAGCGCTTAACAAATATGAGCATTGCCATTGTTATTTTCATTAAGTCTCACCCCACCGTGATCCCGCTCCCCAGTCGGAGCTATCGTGACTGAACCCAGCTCGACCCAGCCCTCGCACTCAGAACCTGGCCTGCCCAAGCCCGTCCAGGCCTCATTTAGGCACTCCTAGCTCTGCACTGCTGCTGCCAAGAGAGAAGGAAAAAGAACTGTGTCGCCCCCCCCTGCCTTCCCTCTCTCTCTGGCACTAACAGCAAGAGCACAATCTTCCTGGCTGTGCACAAGCCAGTGATCTCCAGAGGCACAGTCAGCCATAAGAGGGCTCCCACCTGCCGGCAGCTGACCCTCCTGTCATGGCCTAACCTGAACTTCCTGAAAGGAAGGAAGCAAATTACTATACACTTTTGGCCCTGCCCATTGTAATGAGCCAGGCAGGTAGCATCCCTTAATGGAAGCAGATGGCAGCTATTATTATCTTCAATTTATGGAGGAAGAAACCGAAGCTCTGAGTTCAGTCTGAGTCATGGGGCAAAACTGGTTGGTGTCTTGGATGCCAAGTCGAGTGCTGCAGGCAGACAAACTCACCGCCGCTACAAACTACGCCGACTTCTGGCGTTGTTTGGTTCCAGGGGAGGAGTAACCAGTACAGCTTAATAAAGCCAGAGCTTGGCGTACGTGAAGTCATGTCTGGTTGGGCCATTTGTCTCCCGAGTTACTAACTCCGAGTTAGTTGCTGAGTTTGAAATGTGGCGGAAAAAAAAGGTGTTAATCTTTCGGTTGATTTATTAAAGGAGAATACGAATCGTGCCTGATTGCACCTAACTTCTCTGTGCCTGCAGCGTGTGCGATGGGACCCGCTCCCCAAAGAGACTAAGACATCTCGTTTCGGTTTGATTTTCATATTGATACCCGAGAGGGAAAATATGAAAGACGATTTCACCTAAACTTCCAGTTTCCTCACCTTGCAAAATAATACGGAAACTTCCGTAGAAGCTGTCCGTGGCATTTTGAATCTGTTGAACTCCTTGGGAATATTTTCACCCCAATCAATATTGTCTCAAAGAACTACACAACCCAGTGTATGTTAGAGGCATATTTTACATTATGTACCTGATTAATGGCGAAAAGAAGGCAGCTTCTTATCGCTGACATTATGAGGTTAGAAATAGCATCCTATGCTAATCTGCAATGCCAAGAAATGAAGATGGTTTAAATCAGATCTCATGACTAATGCATGAGATCCAAAGTTCTTTCATTTCTTGGCTATTTTAGAAAACTGGGGTGTATTTTTACCCTAAAAAAATAAGTTAGTAAGGTTTGTCAAACCGTGAACTACCTTAATGTCCCCATTTAAAGCCCGGCGGTGGGCTGCCAGCTGATCCAGGAAAGAGTAGTATTCTGTGAAATAGTTCATAAATGGAGATGTGTGATATGGGTTAATGATGTCAGGTCCTGGGATGTTATTTTGGATCCTTCGTCCCAGGGCTCTCCGTACATACAGTCAGGGTGGGCTCGGGAAGAGATTTCTGCTACCTTTTCACGTTCTTTTCCTTGACTTTACAAGAGACTGCTGCGATCGTATCCGAGGGTCAGCATCTCCTTGCACATATACTTAGTATCCGGCCACTCACCCCTAAAAGAAACATAGCCAGACAGGGAATTTTTGTTTGTCCTCCACTTGTTTTTGTTTGGACCGCGACAAACTAAAATATTGTGCTTTCCCTACAGTTCTAGCCCACGAAATCTGCAATCTTTCCACCTGGTTTACGAAGGACCCTTAATTACTGCTGTCATTAGCACCTAGTGTTCAAAACATTCTGTTAAAATGTACTGTTAGTCTCACCTCCGAGTCTCTGCACGTTTTGCTTTCAAAAAAATTTCCAAGGGCAAGAAAAAATAATCGCTTTAATTACAACAACAACTGTTATTACGTACTGTAAATCAAATAAATCTTCCGGTTTCCTTGATTCTTTCCCACATCTGCCTAGGGTCCGGCATCTGCTTCGGAAGGCTGGAGTTTCAGCAAGTGTCCGCACGCTAATTATTAAAAGCGGGGAGACTTCATTAGCTGGAGCTTTACAAATAATCCGCCTCGTTTACCCCTTTCTTTCCACATGGCTAGGGATGACAGACAACCGCTGGGAAGCTTCAGTGTTTCTGCCTGGTCATGCACAGTTCTGCAATATAATGCATAAATGTATAACAACAACTTGGGCTGGCCGCACTGAATAAGGCGATCACACACACACACACAGGTCAAAAGTTGATTCATTCCCGAGATCTCCCAGGATCTTTCTCTTTTTTTTTTTTTCCTCCTTGGCGGCTCCTGCTTCCCATTCAGGGCTGTAGTAAGGGGGGGGTGAGCAGGAGGAGGGAGAAAGGGGAGGGAGGTTGGATTTTGCCAGGTCCGCTCCCGGAGGGCGGGAGTCCGGGCCGGGTTTTGCACCTTGTCCTCGGGTCTGCCTCCCGGCCTCGAGTTGCTGCTGCTGCTGTTGCTGCTGCTTCTGCTGCTGCTTCTTCTGCTGCTTCTTGTGCTGCTGCTGCTGCTGCTGCTGCTGTGTTTACTGAGCTCTCTTGTCCTGATATCACTCCGCTGGCATGGACGAGGAGGTGGAGGAGAGAGAGGAGGAGGAGGAGGAGAGCACTTGATCATTGTGATGGTGGCAGGAGCAGCAGCAGCAGCAGCAGCAGCGGCGGCGGAGGAGCTGAGCCTTAAGAGCTCCGTCGGCTCGGCGTTTTGCAAAGGACTCCCACCGATCTACTTTTGCAATCGCCCCGGATTGTTCATGTGTTTACTTCCCCCAGCCCGAGGATTGGCGATCTAGGTTCCTGTGAAATGCAACTGAGCAGCAAAAGTACTTTGAGAACACGGGGCGGCATAAACACCAAAACTTTTCTGGTGGAAGGAAAAGGCAATGAGAGAGCTTGCGGCCGTTTGATGCTGTGAGTGTGGAGGGAGTGTGTGTATATTTTATGTCTGCATCGGATGCATATGCATGTGTGTGGGTGTCTGTGGGATGTGTGTGTGCGTGTGTACGTTGCTCTATACATAGGGAGAAAATGCTGGCCAACCACCGGAAACCTCCCGGAATTTATTAGAAAATAATGGATTATAACAAGAAAGGAGGGAAGGAACGGATCTTCTGAGTTGTAACTCGATTTACCGCCGCTCAGTTTGTTGTGATTCTTTTTGTGGATAGGTGTCTGATATTATTCCGACAGTACTTCGCTTTTCCCTTTTTTTTGGAGGGGGGGGAGCTTTACAGTTGCAGAAAAAAGGGAACAAATAACAACAAAAAAATCTCCCCCCCCTTTTTTTTTTTTCCTCCGGGGTCGCTGTTTCCATCCATGTGCTTGTTTTCTCCCCCGCGTTCCACTTAAACTATTTTAATCCCGGACCCAAGGAGGAGGTCGATAGGGGTGGGGGGTGGGGGGGGTGGATAAAAAAAGTTCTTCCAAAATAGTGTGCCCGGGGAGCGGGATGGGGGATTTTTCAGCCCCCTCTGCCGCCGCCAACGGCGGCAGCCTCTGCATCAATAGTAACCTGAACAGTAGCCTCGGAGGGGCCGGGATCGGGGTGAATAATAGTCCCAGTAGTACTCCCGGGGCTCCCGGTAACAATCATCACGCTCCGGGCGGCGTCCCCAAGCACAGCACGGTGGTGGAGCGGCTCAGGCAGCGCATCGAAGGCTGCAGGAGGCACCATGTCAACTGCGAGAACAGGTACCAGCAAGCCCAGGCGGAGCAGCTGGAGCTGGAGCGTCGGGACACCGTGAGCCTCTATCAGAGGACCCTGGAGCAGAGGGCCAAGAAATCGGGCGGCGGCCCCAAGCAGCAGCACCAGCAACACCCCCCGACCAAGCAGCAGCAGCAGCAGCAGCAGCAGGATGCCGAGTCTGCCACGGCGGAGCAGAGGAACCACACTCTCATCATGGTGAGTGAGGGCCCGATTGGGGAGCGGGGGGAGAAAAAAAAAAAAACCGAAAAAAAGAAAAAAAAAGGGGAGGGGGCGCGCAGTTCCCTGCTAGGAGGAGCCGGGAGGGCTGCGTGGAGGCGGCGAGAGGCAACCGTGGCTTGGCGGAGGGACCTCCCGGGCGCGTCAGATGGGAGCTGCAAAAAAAAAAAAGTTTTCCTTGGGATGCCGGTTTGGGGAAAAAAAAAGGGGAGGGGGGGGATGGATCCCGAGTTCCCTTCCCGCCTCTCCCCTCCTCCGGATCCCAGCCGGTCCTTCCCTCCCCCGGGATCTTGTCGGTCGGGGGCGATGCTGGGGTTGGGGCAGGGGGCAGACCCCCTTCTTTTGGACGTGCGAAGAAGGGGAGGGGGACGTGTTGAATGGAGAAGTCCCGGAGAGTTTTGTGAATGAACTTCGGAGTGGGTGATAGACCGATCTGTTGCCCCATTGGGCCTTCCGAGCGCTCAGTGCAGTGCCCTGCACAGAGTAAGCGCTCACTAAATGCGACGGGATGAATGAGCGGCGACGGGGGCCCCTGGAAAGCCCGGGTTGGCAGGTGAAGATCGGGTTGATTGCCGCGGAGGGGAAACTTAGAAGGCCGCCGTTCACCTGGCTGCACCGAGGGAGAAGGGATTTTCCTTTTTTTGGGAGTTCTCCATTGCCCGGCCTCCGTCCCCGGGGGTGTTTAAAGAGGCCCCCCCGATAAGGAGGCGGAGGCTAAATGGGCTGGGTCTGCCAATTGCACAAGTTGCCAAGTAGGAAGTAGCATCCCCGCTCTCGGACCCGGAGGGGGAGGAGGAAGAGGAGGAGAAGGAGGGGAGGACCAGCCCGCTGACCAGCCCCACGAAGGGGTGTGTTTCTGGCGGGCCTCGCCCCTCCAATTCCACCTCCCCGGGCTCCCTTCCTGCTCTTTGCTCTTTTCTTCCCCTCCTCGCCACCCCCGTCCCTCCCCTTCCCCTCTTCCTCTACTTCTTCTCCCCGAGAGAGGGATGTGCAGAATACCTCGGGGGTCCGGGCCTGGTGGGGGACACCCGGTGGGGAATGTCTGTTGCCTTCCCAGCGCTTAGTACAGTGCTCCGCACGTAGCAGGCGCTCCCTAAATACTATGGAATGAATGAATCCTGCACACCTCCCCCTGGGCCTGTGCTTCAGAAAGCGGACACGTCTCCCCCTCCTTGTCTGGGAGGGTCTGGGCTGCGGGGGCTGCTTAGTGGACGCTTCGTTTGGGCATTTCCGTGACAAAGAGCCGGAGGGGAGGGGACGGGAGGGCCGGGTTTGTAGCTTTCCCCCCCCCCCCCACCCCTTTCCTCCCTCCCTCGCCCCACACGTGAAGAGGAACAATTTGTTTATCTTGGGCTGTGAGCAACCTTCCCCTCCCCTTTTTCTCTGATGCGGCTGAGCTCCTCCTTCCCCCCTCGGAGTGATCCATTGCAGTCCCGCAGGCAGCACCTTCTCCCCTTCTTTCCTTCTCCCTTTCCTTTTCCCCCTCCCATTCCCGCCTCCCTTTTTTGGAAGGAGAGGTGGGAGGAGGAGGGAAAGGCCGAGGTTTGGGAGGGGGAGAAGCTGCTTTGTCCACGGCACGAACCGCTCGATTGCAAAATAGCAGAAAACTAGGAGGTGGGAAGGCAATTTGGCTGACACGAACAGCCACCTAATCGCCGAAGGAGGGGGGAGGAAAGGGGAGGGAAAAAAAAGGAAAATCCTCCTTCCTTCTCCACGCCCCCTCCTGTCCGGCCTCCGGGAGGCAAAGACTCCCTTCCCCGTTGCATTCAAGCTGGGTATTCTCATGCACGGATCAGGAACAAGAGGAGGACTTTGTATTTTGAAAGCGGGCGGGGGAGGGGAAGGGGAGACAGGGTGGGAAGGAGAAAGACAGAGTCCTTGCTTTCCAAACAGGAAGCTAAAAACCTCACTGACAGGCTGTGCCTTTTCAGATTGAACTAGGAGACGCACACACACAAGATCCCTTTGCTCTCACCCCTTTGACCGTCTTCCAGCATAAGACAGAGCCCACGTCATTGTTTTTATTTTCTTATCTTAGCCTCCAAATAAAGCTCACTGGTTTTCCGACCATCTCCAGGGCATAATGGAATTTGAAAAGTGGTTTCAATCTTATCTCCTTAGCCCTCTCAGAGAGTCCCGTTCCCCCCCAATGTTGTACCAGGTGGTTAATCTGTATTATTTTAGTTCATTTAGACGATGGGGGATTCGAGTGTGCTTGATTTGATTTGCTAAAATGTATGTAAAGATCAAATATTGTTGAGCTCGGTTGACTTGCTAAAATGTATGTAAAGATCAAATAAAAGCGAGAGAGTCCAATTTTTCCAGGGCTTAGAGTCGGTCCCTGGTAATAGTGGCACTTCTAGGAAGAGGCTTAACTCTTTTCAGACGAGTAGAGGAACATTGAGGGGCTACTGGTGTGCGTACACTGCGCATACGCTGTCACAAACTTTTCTAAACTGCCCCTGCTGGTGTGAAAGTGTGAAAGCTGCTCCTAATGTGCCTAACTTACTACCGAGAAGCCAAGTGAGGAACTGGAAGAACAGGACTATCAGTAATCGCCGATTGTAGAAACGATGGCGATGTTCCTGATGGCTCAGAATTCCTATCCCAGGTGCTGTGGTACTTTCTTGGAACCGCTCCGGACTGGGAACTGTTAATGATGCTCACCCTAAAGCGAACCAGGCCTGCGACAACAACCAAAAAGCAACCCCCTAAGCCAACTGTTACAGAATTCAATGTGGAAGAGAAGAACAGGAAGTCTGTTCGGAAGAAATTTTCCGGGTTCTGTTATGTGCCTCCCTTGTGGGCATCTTTATGTGCGGTGGACGAAAAGAACATATATACGGAACGAGTGACTGTATAAGTAAATGAAACTTAAGTAATTCAAGACTGGTAACCAACCGGAGCCAGAAATCCAGAGTTAAATTGGCTAGCCTCACCTTGAGAAGGTAAAAGTTTTGATGATTTGGAGAGCAGAGGCCAGTCCATGTAGTATATAAATATATATATATATATTCATTTATGTGTCTTAATAGATAAATGAATACTTTCATAATTACGGTATTCGTTAAGCACTCATTGTAGGTCAAGTACTGTTCTAAGCCCTGAGGTAGTTACAAGTTGATTCAGGTCATATACATGTCTTTCCCTTTACTCTCCACCTTGTGAAATGTGAAATATTCATTTGCTTGAAAAAGAGATCAGTTTTCTCCCCTAGATTAAAGGCCAGTGGTGACTGAAAACCTTTTACAATATACTGCAGTTCGCTCACATTTCATCAATTATTTCATGTATGAACCCTCCCTAGTACCAGTGTGGGTACTGATCATGAGTAGAACCTGGCCTCTAGTTTCCCTACTTACTAAACACTTAGAAATCTTTATGTAAGCTCAGTGTTTTTTCCGCAGGTTCAGAGTTACTCCAGAATTAATGTTTTCCCTTTAAAATTTATTTTAGCCAATTTTAGCTTTTTGCCAGTTAGCATTTATAACTAGTAAACTTTTTCGGATATTTGATTTTAAGATAACACAACTTATATTTTAGAAGAACCATTCCCTTTTGAGATCAAAGCCCCAAAAGAACTTGGCTTTTTACAAATCCTTAAAATTGGGAGGGTTATGGAGAAAGTACTGATTTTTTTCAGTTTTGTGAACTGGCTGGTGTGCTTTGCTTTTGCAGAGCAATTATGTTTTAGATGTCTGTTTGCAAAACACTAAAGGAAAACAATAATCTACATCGGCCAAATAATAATGAACCAAAAAAAAAAATGAGTAGGAATTCTTTCCCTTATCTTGCCTCTTTTGTTTATGTTTCTGCAGCCCATGCCTTAAAATGTTTGTTTGGGAGGTTTTTTTCCTACTGTTCCTCTCTTCTTAGCAGTGAGCTAACAAGACAGTCTAAGAAGACCTCATATTTTGTCAGAATGTTCTTTTTTTCAGTTTTTTCAAGAGACAGGAGAAGGAGAAGTGAAAGAAAGATCTCTTTTGGCTCCAGGCTGCAGGGAAGGAACTGTCCCCTTCTGTCCCCACTTGCATGCCCTCCCACTAGGCGATGCTGACATAAGGACTGATCCTCCCTTCAGCAAGCTGGGCAGCAAAGACCAAGGTTTTAAGGGGATTATTACTATTTAAAGCTGAACGACAATCTTATTTGATTCCTGGAATCCAAGGGACATCATTGGACGTATAATAAATGAGAAAAATGATTTTTCACTACTTCCGTCCCCTAAAGAGACTGTAAAAATTTGGCACTTTCTTTCTTTAGAGGGCTGGTTTTGGGTCAGAAGACAGATTTTCCTAAAATTTACATTGTATATTTATGAGTTGTGTCCCATAGAGAATATTGTTTGTTTGGTTTGGGCCCACAATCTTTGTTGACAATTTCTTTGACCTGTACCTCCTTTGGAAGGATTATCAAATAAAAGGGAGGGTTTGAACCCGCAAATGATGAGATTTGGAAAGATTGAACTGGCACCTTATGAGATTTGCAAAGGGTGTGTTCATGCAAATATGCAAAACTGTAGTGAAAAATGAACATGAAAAGTCCTCAGGAGATTTCCTAGAGGGCTTAGATCTTCAATTTGCTAAAACCCAAAATTATTTGCCCCAGCTCTTCACTGGATGGTTATCAGTTATTTATATTCACAGAGTGTGGCGGGGGTATGTCTCCATGACATACCAAACACATAAAGCTGTCTGGTCCCTGCCCCAAAGAGTTTACCATCTAAATTCCTCAGATACTAAACTAGTTTGATGTTTGGGAAAAGGACTGAGGAAAATTGTGCTCAATCTAGGACTTCGCTGTTCCTCCTTTGGGACAGTTCCAGGAAACATCATTACATTATTCCAGTCCTTTGGTTCTTCAAGGTAATCTGGCTTCTCATTTCCCACTGTGTTGAGCACCCCAGTCTTCTGCTTCAACCTCCAGGTTAGTCAGCACACGTGGATGAGAATTACCAACCATTCAGAAATCTCTGCCCTGTTCAGTTAAACCTCCTCTTGGATTTATCCTGTTCGACTGCTAGCCTTGAATGAGGAGACTAGCACAGTAGTGTCTGGAAATGCTTTCTGTAACTCAAACATAGCTCTACTTTGATAAGGACCTTGGGGAAATCTCATCTTTTCCCTGGGACACACGCTAATGCTAATTTGCTCTTCGTTCTTTTGAAAGCCCCAAAGAGGCACCTTTTAAAAACTTTTGCACGTAGTGCTTAATTCTGTTAAAATGAACCATTTTTGAATATACTCCTTTTCTGTTCAAACATGCTACACTTGATTTTAACAACAATCACAGTAAGAAAAGTGCAATTAATCATTATCGCAATCTATAAAATGCTACTCAGACGATGCTCCAGCCAGAAAGGGTTATTAACAAACCCTGAATTTTTCAACAGTGTCTTCAGGCACCCCTTCTCCCCACCCCAAGTCAGTCATTCGGGGTTATTCAGATAATGTCTACTGCCCTCCCATTAAAATGACAAGAGCAGGAGTTAGGATTCCTTCTGGCCCCTTTCCATGTGGTGGAGAGGAAATGAGCAGTCTACACTCGCTGGCAGTTGTAAGAGCAGAATGGGAATATGAAAAGTCAAACCCTGGGTGTATTTTGCGGGCTGCTGTGAGACTTGAAGTCAAACATGGCTAAAGAGGAGGACTTTTTGGGAGCTTACTTCCCTCTTGCTGGAAGTGAAGTTAGAAAATCGGAACCTTATCCTTTATCATGCGAGGTAACTTTGCTAATGGACTGTGCCAGTACAGAGATGGTTGTACGTCCTGCCAGATGTCGACTCTGGTCCTATAAACAAATCTGTTTCTGACCTATTACATGGTGAAGGTCCGTGCAACATTTAAACTTAGGTTTTACTTAAGGTGAGTTTTTTGATGTCCCTTACACTACTCTCATAGGTGGCAGAGATGTCAAGCAATTACCAAGGCAATTGCTTTTTGGGACCTGTAACTGCAGCACAGCATGGACTCTAGGCCTTGGTTGCTTTGGCCTTAGTCAATCAACTGAGCACTTATTGGGTACAGAACGCTGTACTAAATGCCTTAATGGGTTCTGCATGTAAAAACACTTTCGCATTAACTTGGCAATATGTTGCGTCATCTCCCATCTCCTCACTTGTGACCTTCTGTGTCCCAGTCAGAACAAGCCTGGCAAGGCAGAAAGAGGGTGAGCGGCGCTTTGCAAACCTCTAGTTATATAATCAGGTCCTCCTCCGCACAGGTTCTCTAAGACTGTGGCTCACCGGTTGTTCAGTAAATCAATAATAATAATGTTGGCATTTCTTAAGTGCTTACTATGTGCAGAGCACTGTTCTAAGCGCTGGGGAGATACAGGGTAATCGGGTGGTCCCACGTGAGGCTCACAGTTAATCCCCATTTTACAGATGAGGTAACTGAGGCACAGAGAAGTCAAGTGACTTGCCCACGCAGTCACACAGCTGACAAGTGGCAGATCTGGGAGTCGAACTCATGACCTCTGACTCTGAAGCCCAGGCTCTTTTCCACTGAGCCACGCTGCTTCCCTGAGCATTGATCAAGCAATCAATGAATCAGTCGTATTCATTGAGCACTGATCTTTGCAGAGCACTATGCTAAGTGCTTTGAAGAACAAAAGAGAAGCAGCGTGCCTTAGTGGATAGAGTACAGTGGATAGACTACGAGCCTGGGAGTCAGAAGGATATGGGTTCTAAATCCAGCTCTACCACTTGTCTGTTGGGTGACCCTAGGCAAGTCCCTTAACTTTTCTGTGCTTTAGTTACCTCATCTGTGAAATGGGGATTAAGACTGTGAGCCCCATGAGGGATGTGGATTGTGTCCAACCTGATCAGCTTGTATCTACCCCGGCGCTTAGTATAGTGCCTCTCCCCCGATTAGACTGTAAGCCCGTCAGTGGGAAGGGACTGTCTCTATCTGTTGCTGATTTGTACATTCCAAGCGCTTAGTACAGTGCTCTGCACATAGTAAGCGCTCAATAAATACTATTGAATGAATGAATGGCACATAGTGTTTAACAAATACACAGAAAAAGAAAGTATACTCAGACATGATACCTGCCCCAGAGAAGCTCCTGTTGCCAGGCTCCATCCATGGCCTTATAATACAATAAGCTGACAGCCAAAACAACCTTTACTTTTAGGTATTACTCAGTTGGCACCATGAGCTGCCTTCAGGACAGAATAGTTAGGCTGTCTAGCCAAAGAAGCAACTTTGGTCTTCCCCCAGTCCCTTCCCTCTTTCCAGAGTTCTGAGGATGTGTTTCTCCTTTTTTAAGAAAAATGGAGCCTTTTTTTTCTTTTTCCTTCACAGTCTCAAGGCTCCTTTTATAGAGTTGCCTTTCTAGTCCCAGAGGAATTGTTGCTTTTGCAGTCAAATATCAATTATTCAGGGGGTTGATTATCCAGGATGTGGATTATGCAGGCCTCCTGCTCTCTCCTTCCTTTTCTTGCCGCACGTTTTGACTATTTCATTGCTCGCTTGGACCTTCACTAGAGAATGGGCAGAGATAGGAGGAGAAGGAATCAGACAAGTCAATTTCACTCCTTTTGGTATGAAAGGAGCTTCAACTAATGTCTAGAATGAGGGGTTTTTTTAATTATCTGGGGTTTCATTTACCCATGCCAACTCTTTCCTTCCCATTTGAGTAAAAGAAAGGTTCAGTGCTGTTTTTTGTCCTACTATAAGTTAAAATAGGGACTGCCCAGGCCGCTTCTTCAAGGCCTTAGTGGGATGGAGGAAATGTAGCTCTTGGCCACTAGTGCTCTTGTTTTCTGCAGGTTAGACAGCTAAAAGTAGTTTCAGCAGAGGTTGAATCAAAATGTCATTGAAGAGTCTTAGCTATCCAAGCTAAAATTTGCATGGAAACTTCCAACAAATCACAGAACCTAGTGCCGCATAAAATTTCATTCCTCTAAGGTATGTATGACCAAGAGGCCTCCCCTGATTAAGCCCTGTTCCCCTCCCTCCCCCCCATCCTCTATGCACTTGGATCTGTGACCTTTGGGCATTTGGTATTTGCCCCACCCTGAGCCCCTCAGCACTTATGTACATATTTATAGATTATGTTTTATATGTTATTGATATTAATGTCTGCCTCCCTATCTAGACTGTAAGCTCACTATGGGTAAAGGAGTATGTCCACTCATGCATGTTGCATCATATACTCCCAAATAACATTGATTGATCATTCATTCAGTCATATTTATTGAGCACTTACTGTGTGCAGAGCACTGTGCGCTCGGAAAGTACAAACCCGGTTAAATACCCTTGATTTACCCTTGACATACTCTTGTATGTCACAGCTTGGGTGAACTTCTGGAAACAGTAGCACTAGTCATGATTTGAACAAGAGCTGATACCGCTCCATAAATCTATTCATTTGGCAACGTTTTGGTTTGCTTCTAGAATTTAAAGTACAAGGTAGATGGTTTTACATGGTCATTAAGATTGGTGCACTGGTAGGAAACAGCACTGGCCTATTTCAAACGTGAGGAGGCCCAGAGCACTCTACTAAGTCTTGTGAGAGTACAAATCAATAGAGTTGGTAGACTGTTCTCTAACAACCAGAAGTTTACGGTCTAAAAGGGGAGACTGACATTAAAATAAATTTTGGGTATGAACATAATTGTATACACAGATATGTACGTCAATTGATCAGTGGTATTTATGAGTGCTTACTATGCTCAGAGCACTGTACTAAGCGCTTGGGAGAGTACAGTATAGCAGAATTAGCAGAAATGTTCCCTGCCCATAATGAGCCTACAGTCTAGAGAGGAGCATGCAGTGAATGTTTTACATAGGTAGTGTGGCTGGGACAGTGGGTCCCACATTGGCATTTTCAGTCACAAATACACTTAGGGATGAATTTCACCATCACTGGTGTCTTCTTTGAATATGCAAGAAACTGTGACATACATTCCTATGAAGAATAATGTACGAGTTGAGTGAGAGAAATGAGTTGAGGATAATACCAAGGTTTCAGGCTTGTATGATCAACGAGTCATTACTGAGTACTTACTGCGAGCAGAGCTCTGTACTAAGCACTTGGGAATGTGCAGTACAATACAAATATGGGAAGCAGCGTGGCTTAGTGGAAAGAGCACAGGCCTGGGAGTCAAAGGTCATGGGCTCTAATTCTGATCCACCACTTGTCAGCTTTGTGACTTTGGGCATGTCACTTAACTTCTCTGTGCCTCAGTTACCTCATCTGTAAAATGGGGATTAATAATGTAATGTTGGCATTTGTTAAGCGCTTACTATGTGCCGAACACTGTTCTAAGCGCTGGGGTAGACACAGGGGAATCAGGTTGTCCCACGTGGGGCTCACAGTCTTAATCCCCATTTTACAGATGAGGGAACTGAGGCACCGAGAAGTTAAGTGACTTGCCCAAAGTCACACAGCTGGCAAGTGGCCGAGCTGGGATTTGAACCCATGACCTCTGACTCCAAAGCCCGTGCTCTTTCCAGTGAGCCACGCTGCTTCTCTGATCTTAAGTGATTTACTCAAGGGATTAAGACTGTGAGCCTCACATGGGACATCCCGATTACCTTGTATCTACCCCAGTGCTTATAACAGTGCTTGGCACATAGTAAGCACTTAATACCATCATTATTAAATATGGTATAATAGAGTTGGTAGATGCAATCCCTGCCCACAAAGAACTCAGAGTCTAGAGAGGGAGACAGACAAAATAAATTATGTACTGTACAGAGTGCCATGGGGCTAGGGGTGGGGTGAATATCAACTGCTTAAAGAATACTTATACAAGGGCATAGATGACACAGAAAGGAAATGAGGGGAAATGAGGGCTTAGATGGGGAAGGCCACTTGGAGGAGCTGTGATCTGAATAAGGCTCTGAAGGTAGAGAATGTGTTGGTCTGTTATATGGGAAGTGCGACAGGGTTCCAGTCCAGAGATAGGCAAGGATTTGGTGGCGAGATAGATGAGATCGAGGTACAGTGAGTAAATTGGCAGAGGAGTGAAGCATGGGGGCTTGTAGGAGATCAGCAAGGCAAGCTGACTGAGTGCTTTAAAGCTGATAGTAAGGAGTTTTTGTTTAATGTAGCCGTGGATGGGCAACCCCTGGAGGTTTTTGAGGAGGGAGGAAACACAGACTGAACATTTTTGTAGTAAAATGATCCCTGCAACAGAGTGAAGTAAGGACTGTAGTCGGGAGAGGAGATGGGAGGCAGGGAGGTCAGCAAGGAGACCGATGCAGTAGTCAAGGCAGGATGTGATAAATGCTTCAATAAGCATGGTCGTTTGGATGGAAAGGAAATGGTGGATTTCAGTGATGTGATAAAGATAGAACCGACCCGGATTTGGTGACACTGAATGTGTGGATTGGATGAGAGCGATGAGTCAAGGATAATGCCCAGGTTACAGGCTTGAGAGACAGGGCGGATGGTGGTGGTGTCTGTGATGATGGGAAAGACAGGAAAGACAAGGTTTGGGTGGGAAAGTGAGGAGTTCTGTTTTAGATGTGTTAATTTTGAGGTGTTGGCAGGACTTCTTCAGGGCTGGAGGAAACGTGACCTGGAGGAAATGTGACACTGCAGAGAAGGAGAGATGTTGGGACTGGAGAGGTAGATGTGGGAATCATCTGTGTAGAGATATAGTTGAATTTGTGGGAGCAAATGAGTTCTTTGAGGGAGTGGGTATAGATGGAGAATAGAAGGGGACTCAGAACAGAGCCTGCCCTCTGCCCTCCCAAACTTAAGTGGAAAACGACTTTTTCACTTGTCTTGAAAAAGTATGTCTTTAACTGCCAGGACTGTAGTGTTGTAACCACAGAACTATAGCTCCGGTCAAAAAGGTTTCACTCTCCTAAAAGCCAAAATGTGGACAAGAACTCTGAGGTCTTACTGCAGTTAGCATTTCCATTTGATTGTGAGCACTGAGAGTGATTTCAGGACTTCACTGGGGAAGGGAGAAGTTTGAATGAAAGTGGAGCCTTGTGAGAGACGTTAGAGAGATGAATGATGGGGCCAGGGATTGCAAAGAGGAAGATGATTTGGCAGCAGTGTCTTGAATGTCTGGGATTGATGACTTGGTTGAAGACATTGAGAGCATACTCATCAGATCTGTAGACGATGCTAAATTGGACAGGGAAGGTAGGAATCAAGTACAGTGACCCTGATAAATCAAAAAATTGGTCTCCCGAAAACAGGATGAATTTCAATAGGAGCTAGAGTAAAGCAGTGCTAGGACAAATCCACCCACACATACAGGGTGGGGAGGGGTGGGCTGGGCCTACAGAAGACGACCTAGAGGCCGCAGTTGACCACAAGCTGAATATGAGTCAGCCGTGTCATGCCATTACTTATAAAGCCGAAATATTACCGGAATGGATTAAGAGGAATATGACAGGCAAAAGCCTGAAAGAAATCTTTGCATTGGTCAGCCCCTCATCGTATCTAGTTTTACAGTATATGATGAGTTTTAGAAAGAGAAGCTGACCAGTGATTCTCTGCCAGGGTGTGGTGGGTCAAACCAGTTGATACTTGAGGGTTTCTCCCGGCTCGCTCCGTTGTACCCTGGTGAGAAAGGAAGAGCTCCTGAAAGATGCTGTAGTGGTGGATATGTGAGATGATTAGGCCCAGATCAGATGTACTAAAATTGAATTAGCAGCAGCCTATTATTCTAAAACTGGTGAAACTTTCAAGGAAAGTGAAACGTAACTTTTAACAATATTTTTCCCATTACGATTTCATCATTTTTTTCTTCCCTGCTGTGTTCCAAGGTGTATATGTTCTATTTGTAACTTGACATCCCTGATGCAATTCTTAGATTTTTCCATGTTCCCTTTTGGCTCAAAGATGTATGTAATTCCAAATCACCTTTACATTTTCCTTTATGGCTTCTTGCCCAGATCCAGGGGACCACATTCTGAGCTTATTCCACAAGATATTCATGCATATGTGCTTTTCCAGGTCCAAAAGCACTGCTTTTAATAAAAACTTTAATCTGCTTCAGGCCTTTCATAAGCTGTATGAAATGATATTTGTGATGTTTTAATAGCTTCCTATAGGGAATTCTATAAAATGACCTTTAGGGAGGTGCCAAAGAGATTGAACAGAAAGCAACTTTGCCATCTTTGGGAATTAGGTTCTAGTATAAACTATTTAAAGAGTAAAGCTTTTAGACACCAAGACATGGCACAGATCATTTTGGGCATAAACCTTTTGAAAACATTGTAGTTAGAGGGAGAAATGTAAGATGATTTGTTGTGTTTGTGCAAACTTGTGTGGACACCAAAACATATGCACAACTGTTTCTTCTGACACTGCACTGTGTTCTATTCAGACAGACAGACATTGTCCAGATAATGTTCCCTAATTCTGCTGTCGCGCTTTGTCCAAAATGCGTAGTGAAAACATGTGTTCTGACAAAACTGGCTGTATGGCAAAGGAAGTTCGTGACGAAAGGCCCAAATAATTTAGCCTCATTGCTATTCTATGGGACTTGAAAGGAGGAAATTTATTCCTGGGTAAGTTTGTGTTTTAGTTTACCTTCCTCTATTTTCTGTTCCAGGGGCATGTTGTAATTGTTGGTTTGTAAACTGACTTAGGGCTTGTGATTCAAAGAGATGCAGACAGTTACAGGTCTGGGGGGGACATAAAAACCTCAGTCTCAAGAGTTGCCACATACTCCAAGTGAAATCACTCTGAGTCATCCGGCCATCTTTGAAACATGGTAATGACCCCCGGCTGACCCGGCCAACAGAACAAAATACAGCAAAATGGACCTGCTCGAGCGACCGCCCGAAAACGCCAGCCGATGAGATAGTGAGAAGTTAGTCCGTGTTTCATTACATCGTCAAATTTGAGTGATCTGAAGATGGTCTATTATTATCAGTGTTTTCTCTAGATAGTTTGATTTTCTTTTTGTCATTCGAGCTCTCTAATATAAATAAATCTTACATGTCATCAGATGAAGTGTTGTTTTTAGAAAAGGGTGTCTGAAGAGACCAGATTTCTAAATAGGTGTGTTTTCCCTTCAGTGAACGTGAGACGCTTGCCCTTTTGTGGAGAGCTGTAAATTGGGTGATGGCTCCTACAGAGGCCAGACCAGGGTTTGCTTGGGCGGTGTTCAGGGGACCCAGAGTCCTTTGGCGATTAACAGTTGGGGCCTTCTGGGAAGAACGTGGGCCTGGGAATCAGAAAGACCTGGATTCTAATCCCGACTTGGCCACTTGTCTGCTATGTGACTTTGGTGCAGTCACTTAACTCCTGTGTCTCAGTTACCTCATCTATAAAATGGGAATTAAGACTGTGAGTCATCTGTAAAACAGGGATTAAGACTGTGAGCTCCATGCAGGTCAGCGACTGTGTCCAATCTGACAACCTTGTATGGATCCCAACACTTAGCACAGTGCCTGGCATGTAGTAAGCACCAGAAGCAGTGTGGCTTAATGGAAAGAGCACGGGTTTAGGAGTCAGAGGTCATGAGTTCTAATCCTGACTCCACCACTTGTCACCTGTATGACTTTGCACAAGTCACAAAGACTGTGAGCCCCACGAGGGACAACCTGATTCTCTTGTATCTACCCTAGTGCTTAGAACAGTTCTTGGCACATGATAAGTGCTTAACAAATACCATCATTATTATTATTATTAGTAGTAAGTGCTTAACAAATACCATAAAAAAATCAAAAGGTAGCATTAATTTTCCCACAGACAGAGAGCATCTTTCAGAAACATTATAACAGTTTTTTCTTTCTGGTACTAAATAAAGGAACAGCTGAAAAAATTCATTAGCCTTTCACCCAGGTATTCTTTGCTTTTTTATATATTTAAAATGACGTGAATATTGAAATGATGAAGTCAAAGGTAAGTGGAGAATACCAGCAAGGAGCCAACATAGGTCCATTTCAGATACTCCCACCTTTTGTGCACAGGTATTTTAGCGGATTCTCTCAATGTATAATCTAAAGAAAGGAGAGAGGTGATTAGAGGAGTGGACTTGCCTCAGAAAACATTGTAGGTGTTATTTATCTTTAATCACCCAAAGAATTTCCTCACAGAAGTGTGTCTAGATCACTGCTTAACACTAGGAGATGGATTGTATCACTCTCTCTCTGTTCCAGGTTCCTGCAGTGGGATTTTAGCTCACAAGATCTTCTGATGTTTGGTAAACAAGAGTTGCAGTGTAAGAAAGTAACTTTCTCAGCTGGAAGTTGTTGTGGCTAGATGACTGAAAATGTATTTTACAGTTTAACCGGGAATTCTTGAATGTTTTGTAGCTGCTGTTGGTTATGAAAAGTTGACTTTCTTGTGGGGAACAAGAAAGCGGCAGTTCAGAAATTTGATTTGGTCCCATTCAGTACCTATAGCCAGTGGAGAAGAGTATATTTGAAAAAATGGAGTGTGAAATATTGAATAGTCATGTCAGTCAGTGCTATTAATTGAATGCTTACTGTGCAGAGCACTGTTCAGTCAAGCAGTCAATCAGTGATACTTATTGAGCAGCTTACTGTGTCCACAGCGCTGTCAGCTGTGTGACTTTGGGCAAGTCACTTAACTTCTCTGGGCCTCAGTTACCTCATCTGTAAAATGGGGATTAAGACTGTGAGCCCCATGTTTGACAACCTGATTACCTTGTATCTGCCCCAGCGCTTAGAACAGTGCTTGGCACAAAGTAAGTGCTAAAGAAATACCACAATTATTATTATTATTATTATTACTGTTTGGGAGAATACAACAGAGTTGTTGGTAGATATGTTCCCTGTCCACAACGAGTTTACGGTTTTGCAGATCTTTATGTTTATGAAGTTACTTTTGTCTAGGGCCTGTTAACTACAATATATATTTTTATCCCACAGCGAAACAGGTCATGGTAACTTTGAAAGCAACAGGTTACTACTCACTTGCACTCTTGGATCAGTGATTTCTGACTGCCTGATTGTAGGGATTTTAATTGCCTGATGTCTTCTGGTAGTCCAAATGGCCCTTCTTGAATTAAGAAGGTTCAGAATGAACCCGGGGATCATCTGCTGAATTGAAGTTGCTGGACTCAGTCTAGTCGTGTTAAGTTGGGAAATATGTTTGAAGGACAATGGTAGTGTGTAGCTGTTGGAATTGCGTCTTTGATCTCTGCAGTTGCAGTCGGAATTGTATGCGTTCCCGACTTCGTAGACAGTGTATCTGTATTTGGGACTATCTCAGGGTTGCTTGTAGTTCCCCTCTTTTAACTTGAAAGAATGGGGTAGGAGTTTCTGATATTGTCTTAAGGGGACTCAAGGCTTTGCACCTTTGCTGGGCCGCTTATAAAGGAGAAATGAGGGAGCTGACTCTGAAACTCTTGTTAACCAAATACCACACCGGGAGGCAGGGCCACCCATTGATATTTAAGGGTAGTTGGTTCAGAACAAACAAGAGAAAACACTCAACACAGATGGTAAGCATATGGAATTCATTACCGCAGGAAGTTGGGAGGCAGAAAATATCAAATAGGTTCAAGGGATATTAGGGAGGTAGAGAACAGCATGGCCTACTGGAGAGGGCACAGGTCTGAGAGTCAGAAGGACCAGGTTTCTAATTCTGGTTCTGCCACTTGTTTGCTGTGTGACCTTGGGCAAGTTACTTAACTTCTGTGTGCCTCAGTTTCCTCAACTCTAAAATAGGGATGCCCATTCTCCCTCCTACTTAGTCCGTGAGTCCCACGCAGGACAGGGATTTTGTCCAACCTAATAAACTTGTACAAATGGGGATACCTGTTCTCCCTTCTACTTAGACTGTGAACCCCATGCAGGACAGGGACTCTGTCTGACCTAATTAGCTTGAACCGATGCCAGCGCTTAGAACAGTGCTTGACACATAATAATTATGATACTTGTTAAGCGCTTACTGTGTGTTTGGTGCTTAACAAATGCCATAAAAAAGTTGGGCATTTTAGATGATCTATCCTAAACATTAGAATGGTTGTTGAGAAGAGCAGTTATTCCATAGTTCTTCCAAGCTTCAGGTTGCCTCTGCCAGAGACACAATATTGGGGCTGGATGGAGCTGGGATCTGACCCAGGAACAGGACTATATGTGTTGCGGTGGAGTTCTGGCCTGGTTTCTCTACCATCATTTTCATTGCTCGATTAACGGAGATGACATGACATATTATTTGCAACAATCATTAATATTAATGTCTTTCTTTTCTCACACTGTAATGCTTATTTCATTTGTTGTCCTCAACTGTTCCTAATGCATGTGCTTATGATGCGCCGAAGAATAATCAATTTGAGAGGAGAGAAAATTAGCTTTGACATACCTTCAGAAATGAAGCTATAAGAGGCAGTGGGAGAAAGCGGACTGTTTAAGGAAAGGATTGGACTAGTCCCTTAGGCAAAAATATCCCAGGTGAGGAATTTTTAATAAACATCTCGTGGGTGTAACAGGTTATAGGAACAAGTGGATGAGTGGAATATTTTTCATAATCTCTGATCTGTATTGCTTATATTTTTTTACAAATGGATTTTCTTTCAAGGATAAATGCCAACAGTAAGTGTCAAATTTCACATTTCATAAAAATTTAAATAAAATTATTCCATTCAACCACATATCCTTGAACCCCTATTCTGAAAGAAAAGCATCAGAAAGTCTTGCTTTAAATCATTGAAGGTAGCAGCTGCTTGTTAAAATCAAATTTCCTACAGGAGATGGAATTTACAGATTTATTTTGAAGCATATATTTCAGTTCTGTACATTAGCCTCCTGTCTGACCTCCCTGCCTCCATTCTCTCCCTTCTCCATTCCACACTTCTCTGCTGCCAAAATCACTTTTCTTAAACACTGTTCTGTGCGCACATCTCTCCATCTCTCAGAAAATTCCAATGGTTGTTCCTTCCTCTCCAGAACGAGTAAAAATTCCTGACTTTTGGCTTTAAGGCACTCATTCAGCTCTCTCCTATCTATCCACTTTCATCACCCAGTATACCCCAGCTCACACTTTATTTCTCTCAAGCTAAACGCCTCACTGTATCCTGCTGTCGTCTATTCTGCCCCTGACCTATTGCTCATATCCTCCCTCCTACTTGGAATTCCCTCCCCTTTCATTCTGATAGATCACAGCTCTCCCCATTTTCAAAGCCCTTATGAAGTTACATCTCCTCCAGGGGCCCTTCCCTGATTAAGTTCTAATCTTCTCACCTTTTATCCCCCCCTACTGCCACTTCAGCACTTGTGTGCCACCTAAACACTTGGGTAGCACAGCCTGCTCTAGCATTTATTATTTTTATTCTCTGTTACTTCTTCCTTTCTGTAATATTTTTGTGTCTTGTTTCTCCCACTAAATTATGAGGTTGAAAGCTCTTTGGGTGAGAGCATGTCTGTTAAGTCTGTTGTGCTTCCCCATGTACCTAATGCAGTCCCTTGCCCACAAGAGGCTCTCATTAAATTAGATTGATTGATGGATAGTTGGAGAGCATTGATCTCCTCGGAAAAATTTCCTCATTCACAACTAGCTTGACTCTGTATCAATTCCCTCTCACCCATTCCTCTACCTGGAGTTTGATGATCTTCTCAGACGTGGCCAGAGAGACATCTCAGTTACTGGTCATAGGGTGGAACATTGCAAAAGAAGCAGCATGATCTAGTGGAAAGAGCATGGGCCTGGGAGTCAGAGGACCTGGGTTCTAATCCCAGCACTGCCACTGTCTGCTGTGTGACCTTAGGCAAACCTAACTTCTCTGGGCCTCAGTTACCTTATCTGTAAAGTGGGGGTTAAGACTAAGTCCTATATGGGACACAGTCTGAGTGTCTGGAATAGTGAAATCACTCACTTAACAAATACCATTAAAAAAAAGTTACTTCTCATACAAGATTTTTTTTTCTTTGAGATGGGATCTCAGGAATAAAGAAGCGTGGAGTAGTGGATAGAACATGGACCTGGGAGTCAGAAGGACTTGGGCCAGCTCTGTCACTTGTCTGCTATTTGACCTGGGACACATCACCTAACTTCTCTGTGACTCTGTTACCTCTTCTGTGAAATAGGGATTAAGAATATGAGTGAGCCTCATGTGGGACATGGACTGTGTCCAACCTGATTAGCTTTTACCTGCCCCAGGGCTTAGAACAGTGCTTGCCACAAAGTAAAAACTTAGCAAATATAATATAGTGATAATTGTAATCAACATCATCATCATCACCTCAAGAACAAAAGGAGGTGAATCAAATGGCTAATCCGCTTGCTACAGTCCCAGAGTTGGTCTTGTTTGGCTGGGGTTTGACAATAGCACAGGCAGGACTCTTTGGAATGGGGAGGGATCCAGAGAGGCACCTCTTCCTCATGTCCAATTCCGTGGATTTGGGGAGAATGGAGCACTTCTACTTGCTCTTTCTCAGAGCTTTGGCTATGGTTCAGGGACTCTAGGTGGTCTGAATGAACTATAATCAACTAGATCCCAGTCCAGCTGAAATGCAATCCCACCTGCTCCAAGAATTCACTTTTTGCCTTTGGTTCTGGGTTAGTCTATGAGAGGGAGAAGGGAAGGGAATAGAATTGAGGATACCTGTTGTTCTAGACTACCGGGATTCCTCCTGATCTTCTAAGTGATGTCTATGGCCCCTTTATGTGTCTCTTTCTCCCTTTTAACTTTAAGTCCGTACTCTGATGACCTAACCAAAAAGGCCGTTCTTTGCCTAGAAATACCCTGGCTTTCTGGGAAGATTTACCTCGGAGAGAAAATGTTTAGATAGTTCAGAGACAACTGTGTGGAATGAATTACACTTTATAACTGTCAGCTTTCAGCAGCAGATTCTCTAAAAACTGGAGAGAACAAGAATGAAGGCTAAGGTGTTGAGGGATTGGATTTCCAATACGATTTTGAGTGAATCTCTGGAATCCAGACATCTCAATGACTGGAGTGAGAATCTCCTTTAAGTGATCAACCTGCCTCTCTTGAAGACTCAAACTGCTTCCTCCCTCCCCTCCCTCACAGCACCCCTTCCCAACTCATTCCTTTCTTGTGCCTTTTGTTCTGTGGATACTGTGCAGTTGTGGTTTCATTATCACTTGATATGAATAAAAGTAATTAATTTGGTTGGAAGAGGGGCGGGGGAGAGGAAGGACTCCATTTTTCATCCTATGTCATAAGCTATTAAACTGATTTGGATTCCCAACAAGATCCTAGAACAGCAAAAATAATGATAAAACAGCTCCAGTTTGGGCATTGGCAGTAAAGTCGTTCTGAATGTGGGGACTGGGATTGGTGCACTTCAATATCGTGGAACATGTGGCAGGAACCCAGTTGCTAAAAGTAGCATGGCCTTTTGGAAAGATCACGGGCCTGGGAGTCAGAGGACCTGGGTTCTAATCCTAATTCTCCTGCTGCGGGACTGAAGTAAGCCCCTTAAATTCTCTGTGTCTCAGTTCTTTCATCTGTAAACCCTACGGGGGATTTGATTATCTTGTATATACCCCAGCAACCCAATACAGTGCTTGGCACATAGTAAGAGCTGAATAGATATCCATATTGTTTTAGAACTAGGGTAGCCCATTTTGGTTTAGCGTGGCCCTGCCAGTGTTAAGATGTTCATTACTCTTTCATCCTTGGTCTCTGCCAGTTGAGAGCCCTGGCATGGTGCCAGCACTACCGAAGGGTGACCGAAACATGGATTCATTGTTCAAGCAGAGAAGTTTCCAGAGATGCTTTCCTCAATACAGATCCCGGAAAAGGTATTTTGTCTGGGATTATTTACTCCCACCAATTTTGGTGTCCAGTCGGATTTAGGTTTTGGCAATGGAAATTATCAGGAGTCAACAACTGCGGAGGTTGGGCATCAAATAAAATTACTACTCTCAGAGACTCTCTGCCTCTACTTTATCTGTTTGTTTGCTTTTGTTTGATGGCCTCTCTAAAACCTCTCTGCTTTTTTGCTTTGGGGTTTGCTAATTACATACAGGCTTTAAGAGGGGCAGTTCATTCATCAACCTTGATTTTTTTTTAGTCACTGATGAGTAGATGAGTGTATTTGTTGAGCTCTGTGAATTATGATCTCTTCCCCAGCCATCTCAAAAAGCAGCTATCTGAATGCCTATAAACATACTTAAAATTAGTTAAATCAGTGAACGCCAGTCCTCGAAAAGAAAAGAATGATTAGTTTGCTCTTATCCTATTTAGACCATCTCTGCACCATACTTCCAAACTTGTAAATAACAAATGGCTAAAATTGTTAAGTGAGCTCTATGGCAGGGCTAGGATTGCTGTTGGGAATGGAAGAATGCTAACCCCTCCCACCTCATGCCATGTGGACTCCCATCAACCTCTGCACCAACCTGGAAGGACTCCAACTGACATGAGGCCTTCTCAACTTTTACAACTTTTGCCAATCTCACTTCTGGGGCTATTGGACTGAACTGTGAGAAGCTTGAAAATCTGCTCCATTCATTCAATAGTATTTATTGAGCACTTACTATGTGCAGAGCACTGTACTAAGCACTTGATAATATTGGTATTTGTAAAGCACTTACTATGTGCTGAGCACTTTTCTAAGCACTGGGGTAGATACAGGCTAATCAGGTTGTCCCATGTGAGGGTCACAGTGTATTAAGCCACAAAGTCTTACCACTCTTCTTGTATGTATTGTCATCCTAACCCCTTATATTTTGGTTTCAAGTTTCCTTAGATGTCATAATTTTAATATATTTGAAATGGCTTTCACTACAAAGCATCTGTGGATATTGGGACTGGGAGATGGGGGTGAATTTACTTTTGGTCAGTTAATTATTGCTGTGGAGAGGACAATAGTGAGACTTTTGCCTCATTTTGGGTTACTTTTAGGTGACTAACCAGTTATCATCACTGGTAAGCAAAGATCTGACACTTGCTCATTGTTAACGTTCAGAAATATTCAGTCTTCAGCTAGAGGAGAGGTTTCTTCTTCTTGAGAAGCAGTGTGCCTAATCAAAGAGCTTGTTTGTGGGAGACAGGGGACCTGGGTTCTCATGCCAGCTCTGCTTTTTACCTGCTGTGTGACCTTGGTTAAGCCATTTAAATCCTATGCCACAGTTTCCTCATCTGTAAAATGGGAATTCAGTATGTGTTTTGCCTCCTACGTAGACTGTGAGCCTCAGTCTGTGTCCGATCAGATTAACTTGTATCTATATCAGTGCTTAGAACAGTGCTTGGCACATAGTAAGTGCTTAACAAATACCGTCATTATTGTTAACAAATACCACAGTTATATTCTTCCTTTTCCCTTCTCTCTCTGTCCTTGTCCTTTCCTATTTTTACCCAGTTTTCTCAATGTCACTTTCTCTCCCTCTACTGCTCAGTTCATCTATTGGTCTGTCTCTACCTCTCCTTTACCTAACTACTTTTTTGTCCTTGTTGTCCTTAGTACAGTACAGCCAGTGTTCAGTCAATCAGTCTTATTTATTGAGCACTTACTATGTGCAGAGCACTGTACTAAGCGTTTGAGTGGACTGTAAGCTCATCGTGGGCAGGAAACATGTCTACCAGCTCTATTATATTGTTATATTGCACAATATTACACAATAAGTGCTCAATAAGTACAATTGATTGAGAGAGGGGACAGCATAACAGAGTTAGAGCCAGTGATCACCTTCATAACCAGAACCCCAAAAGATGATTCCTTTTCCAGGGGAAGAGGAATAGGGAGGAGGGGCAGTGACCCCAACTTTGTCCACCAACTAGCAGCCAAGGCACTCGCTGTCCTAGCCAATCCACTACCAGGCCTGCTGTAATCACCATGGCAACCCTAACATTTCCATAAGTGTAGATGAAACACTAATACTGATTATTTGCAAAATAAAAAAGGAACTTACTAGCATCTCTGTTAAGTCTTTCTCACAGCTACCCTGGGAATTAAGATTAGTGTTTTACCCGGAAGGACCTTAAGGCATAAACCAGGTGGTTTACTCTGGGGTCACTCATTGGGTACCAGAGGCACGATGAGTTTCAGGATTTCCCATCTCTGGTACAGACAGCCTTTGTTGGCTGAGGATGTGTCTGAGAACTTAACAGCTGCATGTTGTTTTGAAAAGCCTTAAGAAATATCAGCTCCAAGGGTTATGGGGACAGCTTACTTTTTAAAAGTGAAGTGATTTATGCAGTAATTGTTTGATACCCAAAGGATTCTTATAATTGGCTGTTAGGGTGCTTCATTTATGTTCTGGCTGGTGAGAGAACCTACTCACCTCCACTCCGTGGTCCTCTAATCACTGTCCCAAACAGTCACAAGATGCCCTGTAATTCAATTAGAAGTATCTTCTGGGGACTATGTAATTATACACTATACAGTTATCATTATAAAGCACAAAGGGATATTGAACCAATCAGATCGCTTTATTGCCTAGAAGTTCGTAACCCTGTAATTTATAGCACAGGATGCTTCTGGTACTCCTAGAAATTCTGTAATGGGAGACTGTTCTAGTTTATGTTGGGGAAGTAAGACAGGGTCACTAGCTTATTCCTCACTTAATAGTACGCACTTTCTGCTGTTCAATGATAGAATTCAAGAATAGTTAAAATACTGAGTTGGAGATGCGGACTGGGTAAATGAAAGGGGCCTAAGAGGAAAGAAATCACTAGTAATAAAGCATGAAAAAGAGGAAAGGGAGGGACATACAAGACAAGGGGTTGTCTGAGTAAAATAGTTTAAAAAACAGGAAATATGCTGAATAGGGGAAAAGATTACCAGATTTGTGAATCCAGGAATCTGCAAATTAAAGAACAGATATTTTGAGAGGGTTGTGCTAAATAAGAGTTCTGTAGATTATCCTTCTCAGAGTATCACTATATTATTTAGCTAGTTGCAGGCTACCTTCTTCCATATAATTCTCCTAAGTGGTGGCAAAGCCTCTCAATAGCAATTGCTTCTGAGTGGTGAAAATACAACTGACAGAACTCCCACAGTATATCATTATCTAGTCTCTATTAAACTTTTTCTGTTGCCTCCCCAAAGTCCAGAGTTTTAGGTCAATGCTACAGGAAATTTTAGAATAGTTTTCCCCTTTTTTTTGCCTCGTTCTATTAAAAACCAGTAAATAGAGTTTTCTGTAATACCTTTTCTCCCTTTTGTCATAAGAAGTGATGTATTTAAAATGTTGTGTTGTTGGATTAGCTTGTTTTATACGAGAATCGATAAAGTAGTAACTTGAGTTACGTTCTCTTTGATTTTAAAGATGAGGTTCTTGTTCCATGCGTAGGTCCTTGCAGGAGTGGAAAGGACACAGGCCTAGGAGTCAGGACTTGGGTTCCAAACCCGGTTTGCCACATGTCTCCTGTGAGACCTGGGAGAATTCATTTAACTTCTCTGTGCCTCAATTTCCTCATCTATAAAATGGGAATTAAATCCAATGCCTCCTACTGAGACAGTGAGCTCCTTGTGAGATCCAATTATCTTGTGTTTACCCCAGCACTTAGTACAGTCCTTGGCACACAGTAAATGCTTCTTAAATACTACAATTTTTTTTAAACTATTCATTATATCCCACTTTCATGTTTGGGTAAGAATGCAAGACTGATCTGGGTACTGTGGTGTGAAGACCAGATCCTCCTGAAGAAAACCAAAGGACTCAAAGGTAACAAAAGAATCTATTAGCCTTTGGCTGAAGAAGGCCCAACTTTGCAGCCCCAAATTTTCAAAATCAAGAAATGGGGCAATAGCATTTCTGAAATAAGGGAGTTAAATCAGGAATGGAGCTGTGGAGGGAATTCAGCCCTCTTCTCTAACAGCTCCGATGCCTAAATCTACACCAGGGTTCTTGCAAGACCCTAGTAAACTGAATCATCTGAACTGGTTTTTCCCATCATTTAAATAATAATAGTAATGATGATGGTAATGGTGGTATTTGTTAAGTATTTACTATGTCCCAAGCACTACTGGGGTAGATAAAAGATAATCAGATCCTACAAAGGACACAGAGTCTAAGTAAGAAGGAGAACAGATATTGAATCCCCATTTTGTAGGTGAGGGAACTGAGGCAGAAAGAAGTTACATGACTGACCCAGGGTCATACAGCAGATATATGGCAGAGTTGAGATTAGAACCCAGGTCCTCTGACTCACTGGCCTGTGCTGCTCTTTCCACTAAGCCACGCTGTTTTCCATCATTCACATCACTTTTCTCAGCTGTGGATAAGTACAGAAACAATGCATAGGCATCTTCAGGTGGCTAAGGATTGGTGTGTTTGGGAAAGTGGAGGGATTGGTCCAGGAATGCCTCCTTTGGATGGAGGGGAGCAGTGTGGTTTGATTTAGTTAAGGTGGACACCTCTGGTTCTGCCTCCCATATAGACCTTGGGTCTTACTTTTTCTTCTCTTTCACCCTGAGGATAAAGTCTAAAGGATAAGTGGGGAGGAAATTCATGAACTACATTGGACTAGAGACCGAATAGATTTTTTTATAATGTGATGTTTAATACAAAGGTTTCATAATCTTTCTTTAAATAAAGATGCCATTTCATTGATTCAGAAATATCTTGAGGAATTCCTTCCACAGAATCACATTAAATGACAGAGAAAAAGACTTTTCTAGACTTAGTACATTATCCAGCTCACGCATATACATAAATACCTACCCACACTTACACATCGATGTAACTGATTCAGATTTTCTTGTATTTTCTCCTTAGGGCTCTCATGCTTTTGATGAGCATGCAGAAAGTTAGAAATATGGTCATAAAAGGATGAAAGGTTCTAAAGTTTTACAGGTTGCCTTACCTAAGTACAGCTAGGATTTTTTATGCCAATTAGAGGTCAAGTATCATTAAGTGACATTATGACGTTGTTTAGAATTATGTTTGTATTTAGAAGTTTTTGGAATGAGGATTTCACTGGTAGTTCGCTGTAATTATGTTGGGGCAAAGTATAACAATTCCTCTATTTGTAATCTTTTACCAAACTGTATCATTATAATGGTAATTAAGGGAAGTTCTTTTACTTAGTTTGAAAGTTACTGCTTAAGACCAGAATGACTCTCTACCTGAAAGCTTTTATGGAGGGAGTGAAAGCTGATGCTTTCAAAACCTAGAACTGTTTTCCTGTCCAAATACTGCACGGAGAAACTTGGGTCCTGCTTATGCTAGAAAGGGATAGTCCCATCCGAATTTTCCAGTGGAAAGTTTTACTTTAGCTGTGGTGCTATCTAGGACAAAGTTGAAGCCCAGTGTCAACCTAAAATTAATGGTCTTTAAAGCTGTACACCACTTTCCATTTTGTTGTATTCAAGCCAAGATTTGAATCATACTGTCTTAAATGCCTCAAGTTCTTCCTTGTTTTTTCAAGTTACCTTTCTGTTGACCAAGAATAGACCCAATATTACTCTTGTAGCTTGACAATCAGTAATGATTCAGGGAGACATGGTGAAACTTAGTAGACTAACCCTAACTTCTTTTTTATGTTCCTCTGCTGAAAGGAAGTAATATAATCTACTTGGGCCTGGTGTGATAGGAACACAGATGTTGAATTTGCTTAAAGTGCGGGGATCACATGGAAAGCTCAGAAGCAACATACTCTACAGGCTCTGGCTATTTTCGGATTAAAGTCATTAACTCCTACTTTTTTATGTACTGAAAGCAGCTTTACTGGTGGGGAGAGAAGGGTTCAGGGATTTGTTAACATATACAGTTCTTTCACATTTTGGTGAACCCTTGATCCATTTAGATGGCAGTTTGGCAGTTGGATAGCAGTGTGGTCTAGTGGAAAGAGCGCAGACCTAGGAGTCAGAATATGTGGGTTCTAATCCCGGCTCCACCATTTGCCTGCTTTGGGATCTTGGGCAAGTCACTCGGCTTCTCTGTGCCTCATCTGTGAAATGGAAATCAACACCTATTCTCCCTCCTTCTTAGCCTGTGAACCCCATGCGGGCAGAGACTATGTCCAACCTGATTATCTTGTATATGCTCTAGTGCTTAGTACAGTATTTGGCACAGAGTAAGTACTTAACAAATACCAAGATTATTGTTATCATCATTATAATTATTTTATTATTATTATTCTGGCTCTGCCACTTGCCTGCTATGTGACATTATGCAAGTCACTTCTCTGTGCCTTAGTTCCCTCATCTCTAAAATGGGGATTCAGAACCTGTTCTCCCTCCTCTGTAGACTGTGAACACGGTCTTAAGTAAGGAAGGAGAGAGAACAGGTAGTGGTTCCCCATTTTGCAGATGAGGAAACAGGCTCAGAGAAGTAAAGTGACTTGCCCAAGGTCACACATCAGGTAAGTGGCAGAGTCTGGATTAGAACTCAGGTCCTCTGATTCCCAGACCCATGCTGTTTTCATTAGGTCACTCTCCTTTAATTATTGTCAGTGGCAACTTAACACAGACTCTTATGGCTCTTATGATCTATGACCAGTACATTTAAAGTAGGAAATTAAAATCCATCTTATCTACTTAGCCACTCCCAATTTGAGGTGCTGGGAATAGGAATAGTGGGGATTAACCTGAGAGAGCTTTGGAGGCTACATTAGAGTGTGTAAAAGGCAAATTATAAAATGATATTCTGTAACCTCAGGATCCAGTATTTTCCCCCTGTGGTATTTGCTTGTATTAGGCACTGTTGTAGATGATCAGGTTGGACCTGGTCCATGTCCCACATGGTGCTCACAGCCTTAATCCCATTTACAGGTGAGATAACTGAGGCACAAAGAAGTTAAATGACTTGCCCGAGGTAACACGGCAGTCAAGTGGCAGAGCTGGCATTCTGACTCCCAGGCTTGTGCCCTATCCACTTGACCACACAGCTTCCCTGTCGTTTGAGAAAACTCACAGTCCAAATAGTTTAAGTGTTTCAAGAGGTGACCTGCTTAGTTCAGAATCGAGTTGGTGAAAATATAGGAGGCTAGCATTGTGACATGGAGGCCAGCAAACCCAAAATTCAGTTAAGTTGTACTGCCCATTTCCTAGGGTCAGAATGATGCAGTTGGTTAATCGTGAAATGCCCACTTCCTTTTACATGGACTGCAGTTCTTTCCGAATATGCTAAGACTCATCATTTTGTGGTTTCTCATTTTTCCTGGGTTGATGCTTGCAAGACTAAATTTTCACACATGCCTATAGACTAAAGTATGGTTTCAAGTGCTTTTGCACATGAAATATTTCTAAGCAATACAAGGAGGAGGGGAAATAATCAAGAGGAAATGTAGGTCTTAGCTCAGAGCCACAATTCTGATATAATGAGATATTAGAGGGGCAGAACTTGCATGTGGCATTCTTAATAATGGTGTTTATTAAGCGCTTCCTATGTGCCCGGTACATAGTGCCGGGTACTGTACTAAGTGCCGAGGATACAGGCAAATAGAGTTGGACACCGTCCCTTGTCCCACGTGGGGCTCACAAGTCTCATCCCTCATTTTGCAGAGGAGGTAGCTGAGGCGCAGAGAAGTTAAGTGACTTGCCCGCGGTCACATAGCAAACACCCCATTCTTGTTTAGAAGGGTGTTGTTCAAGAAGATAGGGGAAAAGAGAGGAAGTGTTTGCCTTGAGAAGGATAGCTACACCTGCCCAGAGGTTCAGCAAACAATTGGAGGCTAGCAGATAAAATATCTGGGCTTAAGTGAAAATAATAAGTCCATTACTGGCCTCCCTCTTATATAGATTGCGAGCCCTGTGTGGGACAGGGACTGTGTCCAACCTGATAAATCTGAATCTCTCCCAGAGCTTAGAGCAGTGCTTGACCTTCCCAAAGTAAGCCCCCCTTTTCCTCAGCTCCCCCTCTCCATTGCCCTGACTCTGTCCCTTTGCTCTACCCCCCCCAGCACTTGTGAATATATGTACATATCTATAATTCTATATATATTAATGCCTGTTAACTTGTTTTGATGTGTATGTATATCTATAATTCTATTTATATATTGATGCCTGGTGACTTGTTTTGGTGTCTATCTCTCCTACTTCTAGACTGTGAGCCTGTTGTGAGCAGGGAATGTCTCTCTTTGTTGTTGAATTGTACTTTCCAAGTGCTTAGTACAGTGCTCTGCACAGATTAAGTGTTCAATAAATACGAATGAATGACATGTAGTAAGTGCGTAACAAATCCCTTTTTTTTTAAAGGGCTTCTTGGGTTAACTCACAGTTGATCTCTTTCATCAAAGTGGTTTAGGATCAGGTTCTGATGGGAGAGGGGAAATTCCCCAGATAACTACTGGAAAGGAATTCAGCAGACTACTAGACATCACAAGTGTTCTGGGATTTTTCTGGAAATAACCTTCTGGTACAGAAACAACTCAAGAAGGGCAAATGCCTTTTTTTAAATTAATTCTTAGAAAGAGGGAAGAATTAGTTAAGGGAGAAAGGTACCTTACAGGTGTTCCCCAGGATTCATATTTCAAATGTTGCTTAAAGACTGTGGGTGTATTGTGAACTAATGTATAGTGAGAGATGTTTTCCAGTAGACATAAATATAATTTGTTACTTTTCTGTTCCTGACATGATGATTGATGTGATGACTGAGCCCCACAGGTAGTTTCAAAATAAACTATAGATTCCTCTTGCCTCCCCTCTTCCCTTCCCCCTTCCCCCTCCATTATTCCTACGGACTTTTCAGACTCCACGTACCCCAGTTTTGTTCCCTGTTTTCCCCACTCCTGTTGCCCCAGCTCCTCTCATCATATTACTGGGTTTTCTCTCCCAGCGATTGGACCATTGGATCTCAGCCCCAATCTCTGTTTGTCTCAGCTGCTTCTCCGTCCTTTGTCTGGTTCCATGCTGTATTCTCCAAGCATCAGGCCTACGCCTTGGCAATTGTTTTCTTGGGTCCCCCAAGAGCTCAACTCCCCTCCTGCAGCCTCTGACATCCTTTTTGTATTGTACTTATTGTTAATAATAATGATAATAATAGTAGTTTTAAGCGCTTACTATGAGCTAAGCACTCTTCTTAGGGCTGGGGTAGATACAAGGTAAGCAGGTTGTCCCACATGGGGCTCACAGTCTTAATCCCCATTTTATTAATGAGGTAACTGAGGCACAGAGAAGTTAAGTGGCTTGCCCAAGGTCACACAGCAGACAAGTGGAGGAGCCAGGGTTAAAACCCACATCCTCTGACTCCCAAGCCTGTGCTCTTCCAACTAAGCCACGCAGTACTGTACTCTCCCAAGCGCTTAGTATACTGCTCTGCACACCGTAAGCGCTCAGTAAATACAATCGAATGATTGAATGAATGAGTGAGTTGTTGCCTTCCCACCCCCACCATCTATCTCCCAGACTGTGGGGATTAACCACATCCCCTTACAGCCCCGCAGGCAGAGGGAGAGAGGAATTGATCAGTTTCTTCTTCACAAATAAGACCCCAACTTATCACTTTTTTTTAAATGAGGGGATCGAGGAAGGGACTGAGTAAGGAATCTGGAGGGGGAGGAAAACTACTCAGAACATGCCAGAGCCAGAAGTGAGTGAATGGTGTGAGGGCAGGATGGGAGGAGGTGACCTGAGAGAATTGAATTCCGCGCACTGATTGGACTATTGTCAGATAGGGCTTTCAGGTCCTGGACCACGTCAGCCAGTAGGTGCACAATGTAGCTCCACATTTTATGTTCTTTGGAGGTTAAGAACTGGGAGTATACCCCTGTTGGGACTGGCCTTAAAATGAACATATTCAAGAACCTAAGGCCAGGAAACAAAAATCCATTAAGATAAGGAAATTAACCGTGAGAACGTAAATTTTTTACAGATTTGGGCCATACGAGGAAGAACAGTCCAAGAGGCAAAGGAGTCCAAGAAAGCTGGCTTTTCTTCAAAGCCCAGCTCTGCAGGCTCAGGAAAGAGCTTTAGCAGGGTAGAGGAAGAACAAGAAGGTAATAAGATGCCAAGTTAGCTAAACCAAGAACTCCTGAGCGACCTGAAGGGCAAATGAGAAAGCCACCAAAAGAGGAATTTAGGGCATATCATGAAAGAAGCGTATAAAGACCGAACCCGATTATGAAAGAACAAGATGAGAAAAGCTGAAACTGGAAAGGACATGTAACTAACATGAGATATTAAAGGTAACAATTATATCAGGGAAAATGTCACCCTCCTGGAAGAAGGAAGAGAAAGTCAACAATGAATGACTGGGTAAAGATGGAGATAATTAATATTTTTTCTAGTATACTTTAATCAGTCAATCAGTGGTATAGATTGAGTGCTTACTGTGTACAGAGTACTGTATTAAGAACTTGGGAGAGTACATTACAACAGAGTTGGTAAACACATTTCTTGCCCACAAGGAGTTTACAGCCTAAGAGATGACTTTACAGTCTAGAGGATTAGCAATTAATAACGATGATGAACTTTATTAATTGCTGACGATGTTCCAAGCGCTGGGACAGATGTAAGATGATCAATTTGGACAGGGTCATTCTCCCTTACTAGGCTCACTGTCTAAGAGGGAGGTACAATAGGTATTTTATCCTCAGTTTGGACAGTCACTTTTCCTCACTAGGCTCACTAGGGATGGACAATAGGTATTTTATCCCCATTTTACAGGTGGGAAGACAAGGAACAGGGAAATTAAGTGCAGCGTGGTTTAGTGGAAAAAACCCAGGCTTGGGAGTCAGAGGTCGTGGATTCTAAAGCTGGCTTTGCCATTTGTCTGCTGTGACTTTGGGTAAATCACTTAACTTCTTTGTGCCTCAGTTACCTCATCTTTAAAATGGGGATTAAGACTGTGAGCCCCACGTGGGACAACCTGATTATCTTGTACCCACCCCAGTGCTTAGAACAGTACTTGGCATATAGTAAGCACTTAATAAATACCATCATTATTTAAGTAACATGCCTAAGGTCACACAGTGGGCAAACTGCAGAGCCAGGGCTAGAATCCAGGTCTCTTGACTTCCAGCCCCTTGCATTTTCGACTAGGTCACATTGCTTCCTGGATGTTATTGTGAAGCCACTAACTACTGAGAACTCTGAGAAGATGGGAGAGTCTTTGAGGATTAGAATAGGGCAAATGTGTCCTTAACTGAAGTGGGGGAAAGGGCAGACTAGTTATTTCAGAAGAGTCAACTCAAGGCATCTTGGAAGATTGTATAGCAAATCATCAATAAATGTACAGCCATGTAGAATGATGATGATGATGATGATGATGATGATGATGATGATGATGATGATAATAGTATTTGTCAAGCATTTTACATGTGCCAAACCCTGTACTAAGCGTTGGGTGGATACAAGATAATCAGGTCGCATATAGTTCAGGTAGGAGGGAGAACAGATATTGAATCTCCATTTTACAGGTGAGAAAACTGAACCACAGATAAGTGAAGTGACTTGCCCAAGGTCACACAGCAGAGTGGTGGCAGAGCTGGGTTTAGGACCCAAGTCCTCTGACACCCAGTTCCCAGGCTCTTGCCATTAGGCCACGTGACTTCATGAAGAATAAAAGACACTAGCCAGTAACCAAGTTGATTGAAGAACAGATTGTCAGATAAATTGGTTCTCTTTCTGTCAGTGGCAGACCACACGACTGACAATTGTTTTTCCTGTGAAATAACAGTGCTCTGCACACAATAAGTGCTTAATAATACTCTACTCGTTGTAATCTGTGTAGACTTTAGTAAGACTTTTGATTCTATTCTTAATGAAATCCTAGGAAAGTGTAGTCTTGACCAGGTTAGTTGGATACACAGCTGGCCTGATCATCAATATCTCAGTGTCAAACTGGCAAAGTTACTTTGTGTGATGTTCCATAGAGACTTATCCTGGAACTGGTGCTATTAAATATCTTTATTGATAGCCAGAACGAAAGAATCACAAGCACAGTCAGCAGAACTGTAGATAATATTAAATTGGCTGGGACTGCTGGCATTTTGGTAGACAGTAATGGAATGCAAAGCAACTTAGACGAATTGGTGAATTGGTTCTGGAAGAACAGAATGGAATTCAATAGTGACCTATGTAAAGTGTGGGATGAAAAATAAGTAACCTGAATAACGAGTGAAGAAAAAGGCCCTAAATAGACCAACCTGCTTATCGTATATCTACCCCAGAGCTTAGTATCATGCCAGGCAAAAAGTAAGTGCTTATAGACTACCATTAAAGTAAAGGAACAAATATAACAGAAAAAGATCCAAGGTAATAATTGATTAGAGGCTCAATATGAGTCAGCAATGCAGAAGAAGCAGCATGGCCTACTGGTTAGAGCACAGGCCTGGCAATCAGAAGGTCATGGGTTCTAATCCCAGCTTTCTCAGTTGTCTAAAGTGTGACTTTGGGCAAGTCACTTAACTTCTCTGTGCTTCAGTTCCCTCATCTGTAAAATGAGGTTATGACTGTGAGCCCTATGTGGGACAGGGACTGTGTCCCACCCGATTATCTGGTATCTACCCCAGCACTTAGAATAGTGTCTGGCACATAGTAAGTGCTTAATAAATACCACAATTATTAAAATTGTTATAAATGCGGTACCATGATTTAAAAAGTCAACATGATCCTGGGATATATCTATGGGAGTAGGATGTGCAAGAGTCAGGATGTATTCTCACTATACTCTGCGCTGATCAGACCCTTATTGGAGTGTTGTAACCATTTTTGGGTATCACATTTTATAAAAGCATCAGGAGAAACTGGTGCGGTTCCAAAGAAGAGTAACAAAAATGATTAAAGTGTTGGGAAATAGGTTCTGTGGGAAAAGATTAAAAGGAATGGCCTTAAATTAAAGCAGGAGAAATTTCAGTTGGACATGAGGAAGAGCTTCTTGATGATTAGGGTTAGAAAGCACTGTAATAGGCTTCCCAGGAAGATTATAAAGAATGAATAGCCATCTATCTAGATTGGTTAGTCATCCAGGTGACTTGAGACAGGAGACTGAACCAGATGGCCTCTTGAAGTCCTTCCAGCCATATGATTCTCTAAATAGCTTTTGGGAATTTCAAAATACATGTGCAAGAAGAATGTTTTTCATCCACAATTTGGGAAATAAACTTATTTTTAAACATCATATATAGGCTTTATAAATGGAATTTGTTTACCAGAGAAAACATAGCCCAAAAGAAAACATTTTAGCCAAAGGTAAATGGACTTGTGAATTGAACTCCGCCTGGCACTAGTTCTGAGTTTATTGAGAGTGTATGATAAAAGTATTTATCCTAAATTTGCTACTAAGACTCTACCTTTTACATTCCTGTTATGCTTTGAAAGGAGCTGCACAAAGGAACGATTCTATGCTGGGTGGGATGGTTCAGTAATGTCAGACGAGAGCTTACTAAGGCCTTGGTCTGATTTCATACCCCTTTCTCATAGTACCTTACCTTCTCTTCATTTAACATTTCTCTCCAAGGAAATCAAAACGTACAGTTTTTACCATATCATTCTACTAAATTTAGTTAGTGTTCACAGCTTTCCTTGGAACTATCCTCTGTGGTGGTTGGTGATGGAGAAATTGAAGCATAGATATGGGACTTGCACTCAGATCACTCAGGAACGAAATCAGGAATAGAACCCAGGACTTCTTCCTCAACCATCCCACTTGCCACCTGGAGGGTGTCTACTGGAAAACTGAAAATTTGGTCCCATTTCCTCTTCATACTGCTGCTGAAATGCTGATCTGTTTTCCAGATTCCTAATACAGCAAAGGAAGCAGAACTAAAAACAAAAAATTAAATTTACCTCTTCTCTTTAATAATCTCTAGCGTGCCAAGGAAATGGTTTTGCTTAGAATGTATTTGTGTGAGGACATTTGTTTCTCTTGCCTTTTATTTGAATGGACAGGCACCGTCACTTCTGAGAGATGTGGTAAGTGATGATATCCCTGCCTCAGAGATTTTTATCTTTATTCCCCAAAGAAAGGATGAGATGAACAAGTTCTGTTCCTGCAATTTTCACTCTGGCTTCCTAAATGCCCCTCTTAGTTTGAATTGAGTCGCGGAGTATTCTCTACTTACTGGACTAAATTTAAGCTACTTGTTTATGACATTACTGGGTCTGTCCCAGTGATAGCTGCTTGTCAGAGTGGCAAGGTGTGGGCTCATTTGGCTCTTTTTGATTTGAACGAATAGTTTAGTCTGTCTTTTTAGAAATACCACAGCAAGCAAGAATCAAAGATCAGTTTGAAAGTCTTTTTGCTCCTGCTTTTCATCCTACTTGGACCCACCATTCTAATTTCCCAGAATGCCAAGTAGTTAAGTGTCTTTTAAGGTTGCTTAAGTTATGGAAAATATTAAAAACCAAATTCCCAAAGTTATGATTGTATTATTTCCTAACAGATTGGAAAAGTTCAGCTAAATCTCATCATTAACAACATTAATGGTATTTAAGTGCTTACTATGTGCCAAGCAATAAGAAACCTTTTTTTCCTTGGCAATGCTAAACCTTCCTTGTACCCTTGTGACTTTTCAAGGTACATAATGAAACATGACTTGGTTTGGCTTTGAGGCTTCATTAAGAGGCTTTAGTGTTTCCTATTCCCCCCACCCCTACCCCTTTTCTAATTAGTTGAGGGCGTTTCTCTAATTTCTTATCATTCAAAATGCCAGTACAGAGCATGCCCACACAAAAAGGAAAGCCAACCGTCTCATTAAGCTGTTGCCTTACACAAAGTTGAATTTTAAAAAATTTTGCTTTAAATGCCTCATTTCATTCAGAACTAAATGACAGGGAGTAATAACGTGCTTCACACATAATTCCCTGACAGGTTGGGTTGCACCCTCACACTGATGCTGGGGAGGAGAGGACTCTGGGACCAACAATTCAACATTGAATTCTGTGTTGTGTGTTGAGTATCTCAAAAAACTGCACTTTGCCATGCAAGGGTATGTTTTGGGAGACGTTTCTCTCACTGAATGAGTTCCTCTTGCTGGACAGTGTATGATAAAAGAAAAGTGAATGTTTTCAACTTACAGGTATCCTTCCCCATAGTTTGCTCCAAAAAAAAAAAAAAGCAGCTAGAAGAGCAGCTTTTCTGGGAAGATGTTCTGTTTGAAATCTCAATTGAACGAGCAGACTTCTGTCTTTGTTTGGGTAGGCTGAAGAGTTTCAGGAAAGCTTTCTTTATTGCGGTAGAGCAAAACTGTATGCATAAGTGAGGGGTTGGGTTGCGGGAAGGAAGGGGGGGAGAGAGAGAGTGAGTTAGAGTTAGTTTCCCGCACAACGAATGACCCAGATTTCTGTTAGGAGTCTGGAGTTTTGCGAACTTCCAGAATCTTTTAATAGAGCAATTCCGGATACTGGGGGACTGTGTTGTCTCTCTTGGATTTGACAGAAGGAGAGGAGGAGAAAAGACAAAATTGTCTTCCGTTCTAGATTCCCTATAGAAACAAAAATCTTTCCATCATCTCCCTCACTCCAGCCCCACCAAGCTGAAGCTGTTTAGAAAGTCTTAGTTCCTGACGATTTCTTTCTTTGAAAGGGTGGCTTCACCTTGGCCACACCAGTTAGAGAATGTGACTGATGGTCACAGTTTTAAAAGGGTAGTGGAAATGCAGCACTCTTTAATCAGGTGAAAGGGCACGGTCGGTCTGCCCCAAAGAGGCTGCTTGTCTAATGCTAGACAACTTGGAAATGGTCCCAGAGGCTCAATCCCAGGTGATGAAATAGAGAAATCTTAAAAGTTTTTCATTTTGGCTGTACTTTGACAGAACTACATGGTTCCCACTGGAACAAATGTGAGTTTTTGCCGTGATTGGTGACTGCTGTATGTCTTGTTTTTGAGACCACCCAATAGTGGAACCAACCACGATGTCCAAGAATTGGGTCTGCATTCTTCTGCTGTCATGTGACCAAGCAAAAATGCAAAATGTGTGTGGACATTGTGCAGTTCAAAGAGACAAGGGATACAGGTGTCATTTGTGCTAGTGGAATGACATTCAATTTAGGGAAATGTTGTTTACTATGCCATCAGTTCAAAAATTGAAGTGTACTAACCAAGTTAGTAATCAGTTTAGACTTCTTCTTATATGCAAGATTTACTTTTGATCTGGGGATGATGGCTCCTAAAACCATTGTAGCCAGGACCCAGTTTTAAAGTTTTTTAAAATTCCACCACTTTTCTTAAGAATGATGACATTCACATTACATCAGAGAGCACCTAGTTGGAAACTGTTAGATTGACTGAGGTGTCTTATCTTTAGAAAGCTGTAGAAAGGGATTCTGGAATAAAGATCACTTCCCTATGGACTACACAAACAGGAAGAAATTTGTACATTTTATCTTTTACCACTCTCTTCCCTCTTGAACATGGAGGAAGATCAGATCCTGGTTGATTATAAATGTTTTCTAAATTGGGACGGTGGGGGAAAAAGTTGAGTGTTATAAAGTTGTTGTTGTCTTATGCTGTCGAGGAGTCGAGTTCTAAAATACCACAGGTTAAAGTAGTAGCATGATGCTTAAATCACATGCGTATGATGAAAAAAAGTCTTGATTCTATTTATTGCTATTGTTCTTGTCTGTCTCCCCTGATTAGATTGTAAGCCCGTCAAAGGGCAGGGACTGTATCGATCTGTTACCGATTTGTACATTCCAAGCGCTTAGTATATTGCTCTGCGCATAGTAAGCGCTCAATAAATACTATTGAATGAATGAATGAAATGCATCTGTACCTGGATCATTTGTTTGGAGCAGTTTGATTTGGCCCTTATACTGGCTCTGAAATGTGCCTTAGAGAGGTGGCTGTTGAAGAAGAAAGAAAGAAAGTTTGCCCCTGAAGGGGATCAACATCAGTGCATCATGATATTAAAGAAACACCTATAAAATGTACTTGCTATTTAATTCGAACCAGAAGCTCCTCTTCTACTCATGGTTTGCTTTTCTGATTGTGCAGATCAGCGCATTTTCAGAAACTTAATACTTTTATATGTTGCTTCAACTTACAGAATTTAGAGGTAGAAAACAGGATGAATTTGGAAGAAAAGCAGTGAATCATTTTAAAGGGAAAATTGAAACTGAAATCCTCATTATCTCTTAACTTTCCTGCTTCTGACCTATTGCTTACACTGTTTCCCTGGCCTGGAGCTCCCTTCTCCAAATCTACCAGACCTCACCTCATCCCGTCTTCAAAGCCATCCTAAAATCCCCCAATAATTCACAGCATCCTTATTGCTTCAACTCCCAGCCACCCCTTAACTTTATGCATTTCATTCTTAGTCTTAGCATTTGGGAATATATGTTTCATTTTTACTGATATTTTATTTAAATAAGCAGCATAGTCTCATGGGAAGATCACGGGGCTAAGAGTCAGAAGACCTGGGTTCTAATTCTGGCTCTACCCCTTGCTGCTATGTGACCTTGGGAATTCAGTCAGTCAGTGATATTTGTTGAGTACTTTTGGTGTGCAGACCACTGTACTAAGCTCTTGAAAGTACAGTACAATAGTTGGTAAACACGATCCATGCTGACAAAGAGCTTACAGTTTAGAGAGGGAGACACATATTAAATTGCAGATAGGGGAAATGTCAGAGTGTAAAACTATGTACATAAGTGTTGTGGGGTTGAGGATGGGGTGAATATTAAGTTCTTGAGGGGGACAGATCCAAGTGCAGAGGCAACACAGAGGAGTGGGTGTATAGGGGAAATAAGGTCTTAGGAAAGAGCTTTTGGATGAATTGTGATTTTAGGAAGGCTTTGAAGGTGGGGAGATTGGTGGTCTGTCAGATATGAAGGGGGAGGGAGTTCCAGACCAGAGAGAGGACCTGGTGGAATAGATGAGAATGAGGTACAGAGAGTAGGTTGGTGTTAGAGGAATGGAGCCTGATCACTTGGTTGTAGTAGGAAATCAGCGAGATAAGGTAGGAAGAGTGATAAGGTGATTGAGTGCTGTAAAGTCTATGGTAAGGAGTTTCTGGTTGTTGCAGAGATGGCGGGGCAGCCACTGGAGATTCTTGAGGAGTAGGGAGATGTGGACAGAATTATTTTTTAGAAAAATGATCCAGGTAGCAGAGTGAAGTATGGCCTGGAGTGGGAAGAGACAGGAGGCAGGGAGGTCAGCCAGGAGACTGATCTAGTAGTCAAGGCGGGATAAGATAACTACCTAAATTAGTTTAGTAGCAGTTTGGATGCAGAGGTAAGGGTGGATTTTAGTGATGTAAAGGTAGAACCGACAAAATTTGGTGGCACATTGAATACGTGGGTTGACGGAAAGAGATGAGTCGAAGATAATGTTTACCCCAGCGCTTAGAACAGTGCTCTGCACATAGTAAGCGCTTAACAAATACCAACATTATTATTATTATAATGCGGAGGTTATTGGCTTGTGAGATAGGAAGAATAGAGGTGTTGTCTACAGTGATGTGAAAGATGGGGGAGGACAGGGTTTGGGCAGGAAGATGAGGAGTTTGGTTTTGGACATATTAAGTTTAAGGTGTCAGCAGAACAGCCAAGTACAGTTTTCCTGAAGACAAGGACATGTGAGACTGCAAAGAAGGAGAGGGCAGGGCCCGAGAGGTCGATTTGGTATCATCAGCTTAGAGATGGTAGTTGAAGCCGTGGGTAAGTCACTTAACTTCTCTGGCCTTTAGTTTCCTCATTTGTAAAATGGCGATTCATTACCTAATCTCCGTGGCTCTTAGACTGTGATTCCCTGTATGGGACAGGGACTGTGTCCAACTCGATTAACTTGCATCTACCCCAGCACATGGCACATTTCAAGTACCTAAGAAATACCACAATTATCATTATTATTAACAAACATCATTGTTGTTATTATTATTAACAAATGCCACTTGTTATAGTCAATTATTTGTTCAGTTATTATATTTACTCGCCTTTTTGTCTCTACCACATAATTCCCACATCCAAAGTTGTGAGGTAGAAATAGATGACTATTTCTTGTGCCACATAATTGTAAGCAGTGATAGTGGCACCCACCGGGGAAGGAAGGAGGAAAAGTCAGAATGCTGTAGCACTGCAGTGGCCAGCTCACTCTGAGGAATGGGGATTTCATCTTCAAAATGAGTGTGCTCCGAGGTAGGAAGAGGAGAAGCTCAGAACACAATAATGCAACAAATTAAGGCTTGTACTGGGGGAGGGAGCTTCCTCTTCGAATTAGGCAAGCCCTAGGGTAGGTAGGAGATGGGAACTGGGGCTAATTCATTGGCTGCCTATTGAATACAGTATTGTGGAGAGGACAGTAGAAGAGTCACAATCTAAAATGCCCTCTTACCTTTCTCCTTTTTCTCCTTTCCTTTTCACCACTTTTCCCCCTTCTTATTTCTCCTGCTCCCCTTACTGCTAGATTTAATTCTTATGACCTCATGTAATAGCCCCACCCTGTTTTTGTGTTGCAGAAAAATTTGCAAAACAGTGGGGCAGTTATGCAAGTAAATATGGTACTTAGTCATGCTATAGTTGCAGTTCTTTCTTATGGTATTTGTTAAAGCACTCACCGTGTGCCAGGCACTGTCCTAAGAGCTGGTCTAGATACAAGTTAATCAGGTCGGACACAGTCCCCATCCCACATAGGGCTCACAGTCTTAATCCCCATTTTACCGAGGCACAGAGAAGTTAAGAAACTTTCCCAAGGTCACACAGCAGGCAAGTAGTGGAGCTAATAAAACACCCAAAAGTTTGGGGAAGTAGAAGTAATTTACAAAACACAATGCTGGAAAATATTTAGTAGTACTTGAAGCAGAGTAGGAATAGGAATAGTAGAAATAGTAATTGTAGCATTTATTGAGTACCCACTTATCCAGTTTGGTGTACTAGGTGTTTGCGAAGTATAGAATAACAAAGTAAAATGTTTCCCGCCCACAAGGAGCTTTCACTGTAACTAAGGAGACAAACATAAAAAGATTGACATCACCATCCAGTTGAGCAGTCATATGTACATGAGTGCTTACTAACATGAGTGTAAGTTCATAAGTAATGGAGTTGGCTGAAGGGGTGATACAGCTCAAGGTCCTGAGAAAGTAATCAGAAAAACTTGTTGGAGGAGGAGCAGTTTTAGTAGTGATTTGAATGTGGGGAGAGTTGTGGTCTGCCTGAAATTGTGGGGGCAGGGAGTTCCAAGCAGGAGAACAGGGTGAGCACAAGGACCGAGGGGGGAGAGTTGAGAATGAGGTATGGCTAGAAAGTTGGCTTGGGAGGATGGACGATGGTGGGGTTGGAGACTAGCAGGTGAAGAGAGCAGATAGGTGAGGAGGGGCCAGATGGTGCAGAGCCTTGAAGGCAAATAAATATGAGAAGTTTTTGTTTGCTGCAGAGGCAGGGAGCTTGTGCACAGTGTTGGGAGGGGAGAGATGTGGGCCAAGCTATGCTTCAGGAAGATGATCTAAGCAGCAACTTGTAGTATAGATCAAAGTGGGGAGAGACTGGTGGCAGGGAGACCAGTGAGGAAGCTTAATGTAACTGTCTGGTGAAGGTGAGACTTGGGTGGAGAAGATGGGGCAGTTCTAAGAGATACACAGGGAAAAACTGACAGACTGTGAGTGTTTTTTAATGGTATATTTTAAGCACTTACTATATGCCAGGCACTCTACAAAGCTCTGGGGTAGATACAAGCTAATGAGTTTGGACAGTCATGCTCCACATGGAGCTCAGCCTTAAACCCCATTTTACAGATGAGGTAACTGAGGCACAGAGAAGTGGTATTTCTTAAGCATTTACTATATGTTCTAAGCACTGTTCAAAGGACTGGAGTAGATACAAGTGAATTAAGTTGGACACTACCTGTCCCGCATGGGGCTCACAGTCTAAGTAGGAGGAAGAACAGGAGAACTGAGGCGTAGATAAGTTAAGTGACTAGGCCAGGGTCACCCAGCAAGAATTTGACAGAGTTGGAATTAGAACCCAGGTCCTCTGACTTCTAGGCCTGTTCTCTTTCCACTAGGCAATACTGCTTCTCCAAAGTCATACAGTTGGAAGATGGTGAATATTTGGGGCTGACACCAAAGTTGCAGACTGTTTTGAATGTTCACAAAATTACTTCCAAGAGTCACAGGAGATAACCACAAGCCTTTTCCTGAGAATACTCTTTGCTGGAAGAACAAAAGCAAGCTTCATGTAAAGTCACTGTCACAATTAATAATGATAATAATATTTGCCAAGCACTGTTCTAAGCGATAAAGTAGATACAAGTTAATCAGGTTGGACACAGTCCCTGTCTTAAATGGGGCTCAGAGTCTCAATCCCCATTTTGCAGATGAGGTAACTGAGGCCCAGAGAAGTGACTCACCCAAGGTGACGTGGCAGACAAGCGGTGGAGCCGGGATTAGAACCCAAGTCCCTCCGACGCCAAGACCTGTGCTCTATCCTCTAGGCTAGGGTTCTTATACCAACAAGGGAACACAAACACAGAGATGATATCATTTCAATCGAAGGTTTGGTTGATTTATCTTTGGGTAATAACTACTTCTATAAAACTTCATCTTGCATAGATGGAGGGTTTTTTGTGTGTTTTTTTTATTTGGTATGAAGTATCAGTAGCAGCCTGTAATTTAATACCGTTCATTACTCATTAGGAAAGGCCCCTAGTTCCGCAGTGTAGGCGTCTCACTTTAGTTAGCTTTTAGCTTCAGGAGATAAATTTGATCATGATTTGTGACTCTCTTTCCAAGTAATAGTAATTATTAATTTGCTTCTCTAAAACAGCTAATGGTAGGTGACCAGTTGGAAAAGAATCACTGTTGAGGAAATTCGGATCATAAAATAGTTCCGGTCTTCAAATGTGTGAATCTGAGAGGTCAGAAAATATCCCTTTAGGTTGGTATTGTTTAAAAGTTGCTTTTATCCCATCTATTCCTCACTTTGTTATTACTAGGATACAGTTTTTGGTCTCAGGTATCAAGGAATATGTTGATGCCAACTAAGGGGAGTGAGGTAGATGAAGAAGAAAAAAGGTGGGACAAAGGAGGGAAGGAAGAAGTTGTTACCCTTTGGTGAAGTAGAATGTAGTTGGCTGATCTCCGCAGGGAAGACGGAACATTGATTTTTATGGTCTCCTCGATTCAGGCATTTGGGGGTTGGAGTTCAAAGAGCCCTCCCGATTCAATCTTTGCATTCAAAAAGGTTTCTCCTTTGTAGTTAGGTTATGGTTCTGCTGTACTGTTCATCACAAAGGGATATGTGCCACATCCCTGAGAATGGCATATGGTTTCGGATGATGATATTACAACACTTGAGAAGTGGTGTGGCCTAGTGGAAAGAGCACAAGCCTGGGAGTCAGGAGACCTAATAATAATAATAATTATGGTATTTGTTAAGTGCTTACTATGTTTCTGGCACTGTACTAAATGTTGGGACGGATACAAGCAAATCAGGTTGGACACAGATCCCGGCCCACATGGGGCATACAGCCTCAATCCCCATTTTACAGATGAGGTAATTGAGGCCCAGAAAAGTGAAGTGACTTTTGTCCAAAGTCACACAGCAGATGAGTAGCGGAGCTGGGATTAGAACCCAGGATGTTCTGACTCCCAGGCCCATGCCATTCTCTCAGCTCTACAACTTGTCTGCTCTGTGACTTTGGACAAGTCATTTAATTTCTCTGTGCCTCAGTTATCTCATTTGCAAAATGGGAGTTAAGTCTGTGAGCCCCATATGGACTATGGACTATGTCCAACCTAATTATTTCATAGCTATCCCAGTGCTCAGTACAGAGCCTGGCCTATAGTAAGCTCTTAACAAATGCCATTTAAAAAAAGATGTGTCCCATGGCTCCCCAGAAAGCATAATGTAAAGGGACACTGGACAGATCTTTCTTTTGGGTGGTGAAAAGAGGAGAATTTATGGCCAGTAAAGAATAGGAGAATCAGTAATCATGAGAATGATTTTAGTTTGGTGTTTGTGGAATCACATCTCATCCATTTAGTGTAGGAATGCACGTAGGTCTTGCTTTAGTGCATGTTTCCATTATACGATGGGGATATAACGTACAACATAATGGATGAAATAAGGAACAGTTCTGGTATGAGTCTCTTCTGGAACAATTCAATCCATAATTTGGTGCAAGTAGATTTAGTGTAGAAAGGAACAGTTGGGCACATGACGTTGGTCTTGGAGTGATGGTACAGCATTTCCCAGCTCCTGCCTCGGACACTCTTGCAAATTTCCAGTATTTATTGCAGTAAAAGAGCAGTGGACGACAACAGGGTGAAGCATTCTGCTAGTGCTGGGCAACAATAATATAGAAATATGTATTGAAAAATATCATAAGGGTATCCTCAAACCGTTTATCCCTTAGCTCATTCATTCACCATAACACCAGTTACCTAAAGCAAGGACCCCAATCTCCATGTTGTAGGATAACTCCTTCAACTTTTAGTTGCCTATTGGTCCCAATTCCAGTCTTGTCGATTCTGCCCTTATGCCAGCTGAACTGGCATGAGAATGTCCACTTTAAAATGAGTTTGCTAGCACATTCATAAAAGTGAGTTTGGAATTTTATAGTAGTGATGTGCATTTAGAAGTTTGCATTTTTCTATTGTCTTCTATACTGTACATCGCTATAATGAGGTAAATTCACCCAGAAGGGTCACAACCAAAATCAGGTGCATCTAGATAGCTTCCACTTTTGCTGGATGCTCTTGAGGGAACCCTAACATGAAAAACACTGCATTTATTGCAAGTATAGGGGGAAGAGTATTTCTCAATCCTGGCATCAGAAGTTTGTATTTCTGCTAGTTCAATAATAATAACAGTCATAAAATTCATACTCGTTAAGCACCTCACTTCTCCCATTCTACAACCCAACCTGCATACTTGGCTCCTCTAGTGCTAACCTTTTCACTGTACCTGGATCTCACCTTCTTCGCGGCCCCTGGCCCATGTCCTGCCTCTGGCCTGAAACACCCTCCTTCCCTCCTCAAATCTGACAATTACTCTCCTCCCCCGGCCCCCTTCAAAGCCTTATTGACGGCACATCTCCAAGAAGCCTTCCTAGACTAAGTCCCCCTTTCTCTCATCTCCCACTCCCTTCAGCGTCATCCTGACTTGCTTGCTTTGCTCTTCCCCCCATCTCAGCCCCACAGCACTTATCTATATATCCGTAATTTTATATATTTGTAATGATGTCTGTCACCCCCGCCCACCCAGACTGTGAGCTCACTCTGGACAGGGAATGTGTGCTTTGCACATGTAAGCGCTTAATAAATATGATTGAATGAATGAATGAATGCCAAACACTGTTCTAAGTGCTAGGGTAGATACAAGTTAGGTTGGAGACAGTCCCTGTCCCACATAGGGCTTGCAGTTTGGGAGTAGGATTTTATCTCCATTTACAGATGAAATTTGGAGAAGTTATTTAAGTGACTTGTCCAAGGTCACAGAGCAAGCATGTAGTGGAGCCAGGATTAGAACCCAGGTCTTCTGATTCCCAGACCTGTGCTCTATCAGCTAGGTCACACTTCTTTGCTATCTGTGGTGTTCCTGCAAGTGGAACATCAGCTTTCTTTTCCTTTTCCATCCGTGCCTCTAAAACTGGTTTAATGCAAGTAGATTATAGTATAGATTAGAACTATGGGCTAAAGATGCCGCAGCTGTAGTGAAGGTTGTGGTGCTGGTAGCAGTTTTTGCGTGTTTTTTTTTTTTAAGTAGCAGCATATCCTTTCCCTCCTATGTAGTAAAAGCCTTTGTGTATTAGCACAAGTTACATGTTCTTTCTTTAAAAGCTGAACACAGTAGGAAAAAATCTCAAATATTTTGGCTTGACTAGAGCAGTTGATGCTAGAGAGAAAATCTTTTGTGGTGATTGTCTGGCTGTGGGCTCTGAAGAAATGCCTGCTGTGTACTTCATGATATTCGTTTTAGGAAGTTTTTGATGAAACTGGTCTGTTCTTTCCTTGTCATCAGAGGGCATTTTGTTTGTTTTTTTCTTGTGTGCGTTAGCATTTGTGGGTCTCCTCAAGCCTTACAGAAAGAAAATCATACACGCTGCCCCTGCCCAAATTAGAAATTTTAAATAGCATTTTCCTCTCCAGTCTGCTCTGCACACTGCTGGTCCTAGAGAAGTGATGGGAAGGGCTTGGAGAGACTGTTCTGTGCATGTGAGAGTCCGGGTCTTCTTTTAACTTTCCAAAGTGAAAGACCGCAAATTAGAACCTTTTCATTTATGGGCCACGCCATGAAGGCTGGAAAGGTCTCTGCAGATTCAGCCTAGCTTCTTTGTTTTCTTCCTCGGGATTTTTCACTGTGCTCTTTTCCATTTAATGAGAGGTTTCTGGCCTAAATACCTTGAATTAAACAGTGATGGGTCAAGTTAGAATTCTTTCTTTTAAAAAAAACAACAAAAAACAACTCAAAAGATTTTTTGAGTTACTCATTCTGGTGACTGTTTACCGAAAGATTAAAAGATAGTGAACTGGGATCATATTTAAATTAATTTTGTAGGTCAAATTCTTATGTGGACAGCCTATCCAAGGAAATCTGCACATTTAGGAAAGTTTGCCTTTGTATTAAAGAACTAACTTTTAAATGGTTTTCTTGGCTTTGGGAGAGAGAGTTGTTAGGCTGCTACAGGAAAGAGATCTAAAGCTTCAGTGAATTTCTGAACTTAAAAAGACTGCGATCCTGTATTTTTATTGTGTATAATAGAAAGGTATAAGGCAATGGTCTTTCCTATTTGTTTATATTGTAGTCACATGAAATCACTTATACTAAAATGAAAAGGGAAGGATGGAGAAATGTGTTTCTAGATATTCCTGAGAATGTAGCATTGTCCCTGCAAAGAAAGAAAGAGGCAAAATCAAAGCCAGCAAATCTCACATGTTGGACTGTGAGCTTTCTAGATGTCTCAAGGTGAGGATGAGAGGCATCTAAGCAGAGCTCAAGTATTCTGGGATTTATTGATAGCCAAATAATAAATAGTCAAGTGTATACCAAACAACTCTACATTGATGGGGACCACTGTGCTCTTAGCAGCCCCATCTGCGAGAGGAGATATAAATTAAAAGTTCAAACCATTTGTCATCGTTAAGGATCTCATGACACTTCTTTGAGGAGGAGAGGTTCTAATTCCATTTGGTTAATTGGGTTCAGTTTTCCCCAAATTAATGTGATGCTTTCAGATTCATAGAATACGAATCACTTCCTGATCTGGGAAGTGTATGGTGCACCAGTCCAGAGGTAGCTGTGTGTCACTGCGCTGTCTGGGGAAGTCCTGTAAGCTACTTTTATTTTTTTCCTCGGTGGTATTTGTCAAACCCTTATTATATGGCAGGCACTGTACTAAGTGTTGGCATAGTTACAAGCTAATAAGCTTAGACACAGTCCCTGTCCCACATGGGGCTCACAGTCTTAATCTCTACTTGTTAGTTGAGGTAACTGAGGCACAGAGAAGTAAAAAAAGTGACTTGCCAAGGTCACACAGCAGACAAGTAGCAGACCTGGGATTAGAACCCAGATCCTTCTGACTCCCAGGCCCATGCTCTATCCACAAGGCCACACTGCTTCTCAGCTTCATTTGTGTTAATACTGGATTATCAGGATGTCATAAAACAGCAGCCTTATATCAAACTCTAATGAAAGAAAGGTATCAAACACCAATGACTATAGCTCCTGGTTGTGCGTACAATGGAGGCACTGTACCTTAGAGTGATCCTGTACTAGGGTAAACTTGACTGCGTAAGAAGAGGGAAAAGGAAGGTTTCATTTATCAGTTCTCTCTTATGGTGGATACGGCAGGGGAGGGGAGATTGGGAGTAGTTGGTAGAATTGGAAACAGTACCAGACTTTGCAAAAAGCATATGCAGAGACCAGTCAAGATCCCTTTTTATGCATAGAAAGGACACTCAGCCATGCACAGGGAGGTAGCTGTTGTGAGCAGGGAATGTGTCTGTTTACTGTTATATTGTACTCTCCCAAATGCTTAGAACAGTGTTCTGCACACAGTAAATGATCATTAAATATGACTGATGGACTAGTGAGAAAAGCATGGGACTGGGATCAAAGGACCCAAGCTCTGTACCAGCTCTGCCACTGCCCTGATTGTGACCTTGGACAAGTCACATAACCTCTCTGTGCTCGTTTCCGCATCACTGAAATGGGGTTAATGTACCTGCTCTCCCTACCCCTTATTAAGCACTTACTATAAGTCAGGCATTGTACTAAGCGCTGGGTAGGAAGGAGTAGAATTTAATCCCCAGTTGACAGATGAGGAAACTGAGCACAGAGAAGTTAAGTGACTTGTCCAAGGTCACACAGCAGGCAAGTGGTGGAGCCAAGTTTTGAACTCAGATTCTCTGGCTCCCAGGCCCCTGCTCTCTCCACTAGGCACCCCTCTTCCTCTTTGATGTGATTATCGTGTATTTTGATATTATCACAGTACTTGGGCGTGTGCTTAATAAATACAACAGCAACAATAATATAAATAATAGTGGTAATAATAATAACAATAGCCCAACCTACTGGGCATTGTTCAGTCATTGACAAGGCTATTAGAGCAGAAGCGTTTGGAGGTTTGGGAACTAGAGAAGAATTGGAAACAGCCCCAGGCCCTGCGAAGACCAAATGCTTCAATCCAGTATCTCTTTTTATTGGGGCTCTGCTGTGCATTGGGCTTTTTCGCTACTTTTGCACACATAGATTTAAAAAGAAATATCTAAAATTCTCACCGTCAACAGCATCATCTTTGAACACAAAGGACAGAAAGAATAAAATAAGAAGAAAATATATAGTGCCCCACAATGCTTGCAAGCATTAAAATCATGAGAAATAGCCAATAATGTCCCATTTTTCTTATTTCATTTGTGACTTTCTGGATAATTGTTCCTTGGGGCAGAAAATTGGCCTGTACATTTGTAATTAAAAGTGCATATCTGTGATGGAGCATTTGTGCCGACAAGGAAGCAGAAGCAACACTTATTTTTTAAATGAAACTTTGGATTATTTTTGGTGATGAAAAATGTGAAAAAAACTCCCACAACTCTATAATCTTCACATGTCTAGCAAAATCTTTGAGAGTCAAAAAAAATTAATGAAAGAAAACCAAAAATGATTTTAGACATTTCTATAGGACAGGTGTGTGCTTTAAATTTTCAGCTGGGTTTTCAGATATAAAACTACTCTGGAGTTTGACATCTCTATAGTAACTGGGTTGGGATGTTTGTTTAGCCTGAGTAATGCACTTGCGAAAATTCTATTAGGCAACTTTGAGGGCTTTTCCTTTTTTCCTCTCCATTAAAAAGAAGCAAGGAAACCAGGCGGTAGAACGTTCAGGTTAATTTGGAAGAGTTCACAGTAGGGGATTATAAGGGCGATATTCTGCACTCTCTGTTGAGCTTGATAGTCATCCAGCAAAGTAACTCTTCATTCAAAACCGTACTTATTCAATGGAAACGTAATAATGTAGTACCTCCTTAATTAAATTAAGCTCCCACTCCATCAGAAGCCAAAGAAGGAAAGTTTGCTGCTTCTGGAATGACCCGAAATTGACACAGAGAGCAGAGCAAATGCAAAAATTCTTTCCTTTAACAGTCTTAATACGCCCAGATTTTACCCATGATCCTGCAGACTGGGGCTCCTGTGTTCTATTTCCAGTCTTACCACTGGCTTTAGAGCGCATTGGATTGAGCCACTGCCCTATTTAAGCTGCCGGCCACCTCAAGTCTAGAGAGGAAAGTGAAAGAGAAGAGAGTGGTAATAATGATACTAATTATGATACTTGCTAAGCACTGACTCTGTGCCAAGCACTGTTTGAAACACTAGGGTAGATACAAGCAAATAAGGTTGGACGCAGTCCCTGTCCCACATGGGGTTCACAGTTTCAATCCCCATTTTACAGATGAGGTAACCGAGGCACAGAGAAGTGAGTGAAATGACTTGCCCAAGATCACACAACAGACAAGTGGCAGGGCTGAGATTAGAATCCAGGTCCTTCTGACTCCCATGCCCATGGTCTATCCACTAAGCCACATGTGCAGTTCTGGCCTGGGAGTCCATGTTGCTGGTGTTCCCCCCCCCCCCCCCCCCCCCCCCCCCCCCCGACCTCCCACCCCACACAAGAACTAGAAAATAGTTTTCATCTCCCGTCTGGATCTTCTTCCTACATTCCTCGAGGGCATGCAGAGGAGCTAGACCATCCCCTGAGGGCAAGGGGTGAGAAGGGGGAAGATGGAATAAGGAAGAGAGGGCTCAGTGGAGCCTTATCTAAGGTATTGGCTCTATCAGACAATCTATCGGTTGTATTTATTGAGCATTTACTGAGTACTGTACTGAGCCCTTGGGAGGGTGCAGCGCATAGACCAGTGCTTGGTACATAGTAAGCTCTTCACAAATACCATCATTATTATCTTTATTATTACTCTACTAAGCACTAGGGAGGGTATAATGCAACCATATAATAGACACATTCCTTCCCCACAATGAGCTTTCCATCTAGAGGGGAAGAAGATAAATTACTGATATGTACATAAGTGATGGAGAGGCTTGGAGGGGGGGATGAATAAAGAGAGCAAGTCAGGGCGATGCAGAAGGGAGTGGGAGAAGAGGAAAGGAGGGCTTAGTCAGGGAAGGCCTCTTAGAATAGAGTTCCTTCAATAAGACTTTGAAGGGGGAGAGAGTAATTGCCTGTCAGATATGAGGAGGGAGGGCATTCCAGGGCAGAAGCAGGACGCAGTGAGATAGATGAGATCTGAGGAACAGTGAGAAGGTTAGCATTAGAGGAGCAAACTGGAGGCAGGAAGTAATCAAGAGCTCCTGTTCCATGCAGCCCCAAACACACACGCACACACCCATAGGGCCCCCATTCAGTGCAAACCCTACCCCTCACCCCCATACACATGCACCCAGGACTTTCTCCCCAGTCTCCCCATTGGCAAGCTCAGGGTCCCAAGGAGGGCCCCCTTGGATCGAGGGAGACTCCCTGCCAGCTGAATAGTCTGTGAAGAGCACCCAGCACTCTCCATTCAGCTGCTATTGTTTTCCCCAGGGCCAGACATCCCTGGCCTTTCTCCTGACGGCTGGGGCTTGATGGGCGGTCCTTCTGGAAGCATATCCAGGGAATGGCTAGGCCATCAGCTCCCTGATAGGGCTCCACACCCACCGAATTCTCCTCCTCATGGCTCCAGGCACTCTCTTTGTCAACATGACTTCAGGCACTCTCAGTTTTCCTGGTGTTGTCAATGGCTGGCCTGGGTACATAGTTTTAAAATGAAACCTTTTGACATTCAGGGACTTGGACAAAGGGAAGTCTGCTTTCCCAAACACAAGTAGACACAGATATTCATGCACCCTGTTCTAATCCCAGCTCAACTATTTTTCTGCTGTATGACCTTGGGCAAGTCAGTTCATTTCTCGGTGCCTCAGTTACCTCAACTGGAATTTGGGGATTAAGACAGTGGGCCCTATGGGGGACAGGGACTATGTCCAACCTGATTTTCTTGTGTCTTCCCCAGTGCTAGTACGGTGCCTGGCACCTAGTCAATGCTTAACAAGTACCATTGATATAAAAATCCATCTTTCGTCAGGACAGCGTACAATAATGAATAGGTCTTCTGTGCTAAGGCAAGAAACGCTTTTGCTAACAGCAACCAGGTAATGGTTTTCTGCTTCTATTCTCCAGAACCTTTGGACAAGTGGTGCTGAGTAGATGTAAAATGTATGTATTTTTTCCATGAGGTATAGAAGAAATGGAAGCCAGGGAAATCTAGACTGTAAACACTTCCCTCTAGACTGTAAGCTCCTTATGGGCAGGAAATGTGTCTAACAACTATGTTGTAGAGTTCTCTCCCAAATGCTTAGTACAGTGTTCTGCACACAGTACTCAGTAAATGCTATTGATTGATATATACCACACCAGACATTGATTTGGACCAGTCATTTTTTTCCTTCCCCATTGGCATGTTCAATGTTTATGAATAATTGAATTTCCAAAAGATGTGCTGCCAGGAAGAGAATAAAGGGCCTAGAGAATTCTCAAACTGCATACTTGTATTGTGAAGATTCAAGAACTGATAAACTAACCAATCAGTGGTATTTACTGAGTGCTTACTGTGTGCAGAGCCCTGGACTAAGTACTTAGGAAAGGGCAAAACAACAGCAAGCTTACATGCGTCTAGAGGGAGAGACAGACATTAATAGAAATAATAGCATATAATTTATAGATATGCACATAAGTGCTGGGGGCTAAGGGTGGAACTAATACCAAATGCCCATAGGTCACAGATCCAAACACATAGACAACCCAGAAGGGAGATGGAAAGCAGGAAAAATGAGGGCTTAATGAGGGGAAGACCTCTTGGAGGAGATGTGACCCTTAGTAAGGCTTTGAAGGTTCAAGGAGGGCTGGTCTGGCTTGTTTGGAGGGGGAGGGAGGTACAGGCCAGAGGGAGGAAGGGGAAAAGCATTGGTGGCTAGATAGATGAAATCAGGGCACAGTGCGAAGCTGGCGTTAGAGGAGTGAAGAAGTGTGCCTGCTAGGAGATCAGTGAAGTAAAATAGGAGGGGGCTGATTGAGTGCTTTAAAGCAGACGGTTCGGAGTTTCTCTTTGATGTAGTCTTCTAAGCTGGGCTGCTATTTCTGTTTTATTGTACTCTCCCAAGCCCTTAGTACAGTGCTCTACAGTGGTAAGTGCTCAATAAATACTGTTGATTGATTGATGGATGAGCAATACTGGGAGGTTCTTGAATCAACTGGTCTTTGGACCCTGTTTGGGGAGGTAATGGCAGTCGGGTTTTCGTGGCTCAGTGGAAAGAGCACGGGCTTTGGAGTCAGGGCTCATGAGTTCGAATCCCAGCTCTGCCACTTGTCGGCTGTGTGACTGTGGGCAAGTCACTTAACTTCTCTGTGCCTCAGTTCCCTCATCTGTAAAATGGGGATTAAGACTGTGAGCCCCACGTGGGACAACCTGATTCCCCTATGTCTACCCCAGCGCTTAGAACAGTGCTCGGCACATAGTAAGCGCTTAACAAATACCAACATTATTATTATTATTACGACTTCACTGACCCTGGTTTGATGTCTCAGCTCTGTAAGTGTTTACGATGGTGGGTAAACTATTTGTGCGATCTAGGCCCTTAGTAGTGAAAAGCACAAGCCAGCCATCTTCATGTGGGCCCTTTCAGGGTGATGGAAGTCTACACAGCAGTTAAAGATGCTATTGTTTGATTTTTTACAATATTTATGACCAAGTGAGAGTGAAGAACAAACTTCCTGATGGTCCATTTTTTGCTAAATTCTTCTTTAATCATATCAAAATATTTCATTTTCTCATTAGGACCATTTCATCTTGTTCACTCAAAGCCTGGAATTTTGTCTTGTAACCTAAGCTAGTTTGGCAGTGAATAAGAGGCCCTTGAGCCCTGGTGTCTTTTCAGGAGACAAATGATGTTAAGGGGAGGAGAAGTCATAGCATCAATAGTAAAGCAATCTACACACCTCTCAGTTTATCTTCATGTAGTAAGTGCTTGGGATTCCTATTCTTTGCTGCTGGTTTCCCTTTGAAATCAACATGCCTTCAAGTTTGAAATATTTTGAAAAGCATTTTTTCGCATGAAGTTTTTCATAAAAGACTTTTCTCATCCAAGTTGCCTTCTACAAGTGTATGGCCAAAAGTTAGGAAGATAAAATCGTGTGCAGTAACTAGGAAGGAATGCCCAAAAGTCTGTCTTAATCTTTAATAGAGCACATATTGTATGGACAGGACTGTATTAAATGCTTGGGAGAGTACAAGAGAGTTGGTAGACACAGTCCCTGCCCATGAGGAAGCAGTTTATCCTAGCGGAAGACCAGGCCTGGGAGTCACACACCTGCTGTGTGATCTTGGGCAAGTTACTTAACTTCCTTGTATCTCAGTTTCCATAGTAATAATAATAACTGTGGTATTTGTTAAGCGTTTACCGTGTGCCCAGTACTGTTCTTTGTGCTGCGGTAGATACCCGCTAATCAGGTTGGACACAGTCCCTGTCCCACATGGAGCTCATAGTCTTCATTCCCATTTTACAGATGAGGTAACTGAGGCACAGAGAAGTGAAGTGACTTGCCCAAGGTCACACGGCAGACATGTGGCAGAGCCGGGATTAGAACCCATGTCCTCTGATTCCCAGGCTCTTGCTCTTTCCACTAGGCCACACTGCTTCAGTCCCTGTTCTCCTGCCCACTTAGATTGTGAGCCCCTTATGAAACAGGGATTGGGTCCAATCTGATGCTCTATCTCTCCCAGGATTTAGAGCGTGGCTTGACACACAGTAAGTGCTTAACAAATACTGTTATCATTATTATTAATAATATTAATGAGGAGCTCAATGACTGGGAAGATATTTTCCTGTTGACAGATTCAATCCCTGTACTCCTTGTGCGGTCATGTCGTTTGGTTGGAACTGCAGGGCTGCTTGAAGCAGGTGAGCCTGCTGCACACTGTGGTATTGGGATGGTTTGGTTTTCATAGCAAGGTGTTGCCTTGGAAGGCAGCAGTTCACAGAGGGGATAGTTTGAGTAGAAGGGGGTTGAGTAAGGGATACAGATCGGATTGCTGCTTCCTCTCCCCTCACTAAATCAGAAGGATCTCGAGTGGTGATGAATGAGTGAGAGAGATTTTCATTTATCCCTCTTACTGCTTGGTACGTTCCTCAGCTTCTGATTAGTCCTTTAACACTGCAAAGGGACAGTTCACTCACTCTCTGCTACATTTTTATACCAGTCACAGCCTCCCCTTTCTTCCCCCTCCCCATACACCACTAACCCTCCTCCCTTTTTCCACTTAAGGTTTCTTGTAGTTTTTGCAAAGCAGCCATGTGAGAGGAATAAAATAATTTTGAAGAGCATTATATGGTGAGAATTTTGACAATGAGTGGAAGATTGTAATTACTCTCTTCCATTAGACTCAGTGGCTTTGGACAGATAAGCTGTATTGAAACGTGTGACCAGGGCATGGGATCATGGATTGTCTTTCACTGTTGTCATGGCGACAGTGATGCAGGTGGCCTATAACTGCCTGGCTGTCAGATCTTATACATCAAACTGGTGCTAAGTGAAAATATGTTAGAGGCATTGGGAGAAAAAAAATTGCCAGCAGTGTTTATAAGATCAGGTGGAGAAAAGCTAGTCTGCTTTAAGAGAGGGTTTCTGTTAAAAGCTTTAGCTGACTTGGAAGGAGTTGGACTTTTGACTTTTTATGCACAATAGCAATTTTTTTTTAAAAAAGACAATTTTGGAGGCAGCTGGGTTTTGTGTGTGTGTGTGTGTGTGTGTGTGTGTGTGTGTGTGTAATTAACACCATTCCTTTCTCATTTCTTCCAGAATTAAGGTGATGAGACTCTTGGGAGAGGTGAAAAGGGGTATTTAGCTTAGACCATTGGCTGCATTCTTTTTTGGAAGCAGTGTCCCTACTGGAAATGGGAGGGGGAATCCTTTTGACTTTTTCTTTTTCCCAAAGGACAATACCATGTCGATATGTTTTCACTAGTAGAAAGCCTTTTATGATTATCATTCCTGTTTAACCCTTTTGGGGCAAAGTGCCAGGTTCATAAGAGCATAAAGTGGAAACACCATTCCTGATCATCAATCTATATTTGATAAAAATTGGAGGAAAATCTGATGTTAACAGGGTGGCTTCTATTTACTGAGCTCATTTTGCAAACCCTCCTCCTCTTATACAGAAACTACCCATGTCAGAGGATTATAGAAGTAATATCTCATTTGTGTGATATACTCTTTACCTTGGAAGAAAAAACATGAACCAGCCATCATCTAATGTAGCGATGTGAAATAGAGAAAGGAACAATGTGAGAAGCTTGGAAAAGCATGGACCTGGGAATCAGGAGACCTGGGTTCTAATCTCGGCTCTGCCACTTACTTGCTGTGGGACCTTGGACAAATCACTTAACTTTGCTGTGCCTCAATTTGCTCATCTGATAAATGGGGATTAAATACCTTTGCTCCCTCCTATTTAAATTGTGAGTCTCATGTAAGACAGCATCTGTGTTAGACCTAATTATCTTGTGTGTACTGTAGCGCCTAACGGTATCATCTCCAGCACATACTAGGGTTTGGAACATAGTGAGTGCCTGGCAGATATCACAGTTCTTTATTTTCTTCTTCTTTTTATGCTTCTAGCCCCGTGTCATGGTAGTAAAAGTGCTTTTTATATGCCAAGCAGTGTATTAAGTTGTGGGAAATAAGTACACAGATGAGATAATGGACACAATCTCTGACCCCCAAGAACTCACAGTCTTTGCAGGGGGTCAGTGTTGGCAACATACACAAGGAAAGATGAAAAAGAAATATAAAAGACTAGGATGATGGCAAGTAGAGCAAGAACAGCAGAATTCCAGGCTCCTCGTGGCTCCCACCAAGTCAGAGAAGTTGCAGCTAGGGCCGATCCCGGTGGCCTTCACAATGTTCTAAAAGTTGAGAAGGCATCCTACTGTCCCGGTGGGATCCAGAGGTGGGAGACTGATATAGGAAGGTTGAATGACTTGGGGGAGCTAAGGAACCCAGGAACTCCAATCCCAGGACAGGGTTGTGCCCAGTGGGAGGCAGTTCATTACAGATTGATTTCCCAACTTTTTCTGTCAAGGACCTCTCTTGACAAAACCAACCCGATTCCCCGTGTCGCTCCGGATTCTCTTCATCTCCCCCATTCCATTTACGGTCCAGGGGGTGGGGATGGGACAGCCCATCCAGAGGCCTTTCCTGACTAAACCCTCATTTCCTCTTCTCCCACTCCCTTCTGCATCACCCTTTGCACCCTTTATTCACCTCTGAGCTCCACAACACTTATGTACCTATCCATAATTTATTTATTTATTATAATGTCTGTCTCCCCCTCTAGGAGCAGAGATAGGAGATTCACTAGTCCCAATCTAAGAGAAGCAGAGTGGCCTAGTGGAAAGAGCATGGGCCTAGGATTCAGCAGAATTGGGTTCTATTCCCAGCTCCGCTACTTGTCTGCTGTGTGACGCTGGGCAAGTCACTTAACTTCTGTGCCTCAGTTACCTTATCTATAAAATGGGCAATTAAAACTGTAAGCCCCATGTGGAGCAGGGATCCTGTCCAACACGACTATCTTATATTTATCCCAGCTCTTAGTACAGTGCCTGGCACATAATAGGCGCTTAACAAATGCCATTAAAAAAGAAAAAGCAAAATTATTATTTTTGTCTCTGAAAGACGTTTGTGTAATAATGTGTTTTTTGCTCACCATTCTCACTTTTTCCTTCTCCAGCTTTTTAAAGTGCTTCCCTCGATTAGCCAGTTTGATTCCAGGAGGAGTTTGCTAAGCACTGCCTCCTTTAGACAAGAGACTGAATTGCCTTCCTGTTTTGTTTGGTTGCAGACCTTTTCCAATAGTCTTGATGATTGCACAACAATGGCTAAAAAAAAGTTCAATGGAAAGGGTGAACAATATTGTAATCCTTGCCTTGGATTGGATTGGAAGCTATGTTAGGTTCATTTTGGATTTCGGGTCATGGCACTTTTTTCATGCTGTGGAAAGATCAGTGGAAAAGGACAGAGTTGCCTTCATAGTAATTTTCCTTCTTTTTTCCACATTTGAGGGAAATTTTCTTCACACCGTTGCACAGTGCAATGCCAGTTTTTCAGGGAGAGGCAGAAAGTGGGTGGAGATTTTTGGGGACAGGACTTTCAAATAAATGCAAAATATAGATCTGCCTCGAGGATTGATGTCTCTTTAAACTTTCAGGGAACAAACTGTGTCAAACAAAAAAGGGAGTTTTGTAGTTATTCTGAAGGATCCCATGCTCTCCCTCCTCCCCCTCCCCGCAAGCAGCTTAGAGCCAAACCAGTTCCCATCCCCAGTCTCTGGTCTGCCCTCCCGCGCACCCAACCTTCTCCTACCTGCCCTGATCTCCTGGATTTCTGGTGCTACTTATTCTCTGGTTCCCTCAAGGCCCGGTGCCAATCCCGGGGATTGGCATCCCTCCCAGAGTAAGCCCCATGGTTGCCCCTGTAGATGTAAGCCTCACCACTGGCTTTAAAGGACATGATCACCCTGCCCCCTCCCACCTCACCTCACTACTCTCCTACTACAACCCAGCCCACACACTTCGCTCATAGTGCTGTCCTTCTCGCTGTGCCTCCGTCTCACCTATCTTGCCTCCGACCCTTCATCCACGTCCTGCCTCTGGCCTGGAACGCCCTCCCTCCTCAAATCCTAAAGATACTCTCCCCCTTAAGTGCTGCGGAGCTAGGGGTCGGGTGAATATCAAGTGCTTAAGGGGTACAGATTCAGGAGTGTAGGTGGCACAGCAGGGAGTGCAGCCGGGAGAATTGAGGACTGGTGAGCCAGTAGTTACCACTGCTCTAGCTCTCACCGACCCTCCGCTGCCAAGGCCTGGGCTTAGGGAGGAGGCTAGGGTGAGAGGGATCACTGCCACCGCCACCACCCACATCTTGAGCCTGTTCCTATTCCTTCGTCTGGTCGCCTTCCTGTCTTGTGCTGTCGAGTCATCTCCGACACATAGCGATACCATGGACACATCTCTCCCAGAATGCGCCACCTCCATTTGCAGTCATTTTGATAGCGTATCCTAAGAGTGTTCTTGGTAAAAATACAGAAGCGGTTTAGCATTGCCTTCTTCCACGCAGTAAACTTGTCTCCACCCTTGACTCGCTCCCATGCCGCTGCTACCCAGCACAGGTGAGTTTTGACTTGTAGTAGATTGCCTTCCACTCGCTAGCCACTGCCCAGATTAGGAATGGAATGCCTGACTCTTCCCTCCTGTAGCCCAGACTGGTAGAATACTGGAAACTCTCCAGGTATGATCCGTAGAGGGGTTCATCTGCTCCACTGGGGGATTTGAGGACTGAACTGAAGCTTTTCCTTTGGTCTTCTTGAGCATTATAAAAAACCACCGCCAAAAGCAGGGGACCTACAGAGAAGCAGCAGCCATAAAATGGAGGTGACTTGAAAGTGGCAATGTCAGCTGAGCACTCTGCCTAGGAGGTTCTGGGTGGCATTTGTCCTCTCTCTACAGTCACAGAGACAAGCGGAGATCAGCTTAACTTTGACCCCTGGGCCAGCACTAACCAGGGACAGGAGATTTAGCCCTGGCCCAAAGCCTAGGTGAAGAGTAGGGCAGTGATGGGGCCCAGGATGAATTTTCAAGACACTGAAGACTGGGTCTTCTCACCCTCATTGAAGAGATTAGGGTCATTTCAGGCCTTGCTCAGGGACTTGAGAGTACAGAGGAAACCCAAGAGTCAGTCAGTCAGTCATATTTATTGAACGCTTACTGTTTGTAGAACCTGTACTTAAGCACTTGGAAGAGCACAATGTATCAATAGAACAAACACATATCCTGCCCACAACGAGTTTGCATTTTAGTGGGGGACACAGACATCAATATAAATACATAAATTACAGATATGTACATAAGTTCTGTGGGGCTGGGACTAAAGGGAGCAAGTCAGCCAAGGGAGTGGGAGAAGAGTCAGGGAAGGCCTCTTTGAGGAGCTTTGCCTTCAATGAGGCTTTGAAGGCCTCAATAAGGCTTTGAAGGCCGGGAGAGTAATTGTCTGTTGGATATCAGGAGGGAGGGCATTCCAGTCCAAAGGCGGGATGTGGGCGAGAGGTTGGCGGCGAGATAGACGAGTGAGGTACAATGAGAAAGTTAGCATTAGAGGAACCAAGCGTACAGGCTGGGTTGTAGTAGGAGAGTAGTGAGGTGAAGTAGGAGGGATGGTGAGGCGTTTCTGTTTGAAACTCCTAGTCTGCTTGCACATGGGATGATAGGGCCTTCCCTGAAGGAGTTACCATGCATGCCATGAGGAGTAATTTACCCCTAAGGACATGTTAGGCTTTTACTAGACTAGAGTCTAGTCAAACCCGTTTCAAGAATAAGGTGAGAGAAAGGAACGTTTCTGTATCACCAAGTTGGGACAAGAGGAGTGCAGACAGTTTTCAGCCCATGTACAGATCAGTCAGTCCATTTGCCTCTTAATAAGAATTGCCTGGTCACACAGAGAGCTTCAGAAAGAGCAGTCTAATCCTGAGGATATAACCTCGACTGGACCAGCCATAAAAACAAAACAAACAACCTGGAATCCTTTGGGAAAGTCTCTAAGGGGGCAGGTGCTGCCCTGAATTGAAGCTCTTCTGTTCCTTTGCAGCGTTGCCCATGGTGAGGACAGAGAGCGCAGTTGATTAAAAATGAGAAGTTGGGCCCAGGCAGGACTATAGCACATCAATCAGGAGTCTGAGAAAGAGACCTCAAATGCCAAGCCTCTGGACCTTGGGCCAGAAACACCCGGGCAAGCAATTAAAATCCATTACCGTTTCTTGCAGCCCTGTGGCCAGGTCATATGCACGTAGGTTTTCCAGGGACAGAGTGGATTTTAGTTGCCTGGCTGAGTGATTCCCCACCCTGAGTCCAGGGGCTGAACACTCACACATATGATGGGTAATAATAATAATAATAGTGATATTTATTAAGTGCTTACTATGTACCAGCCACTGTACTAAGTGCTGGGGTGGATACAAGCAAATTGGGTTGGACACAGTCCCTGTCCTACTTGGGGCTCAAAGTCTCAATCCTCATTTTGCAGATGAGATAACTGAGACACAGAGTTGTAGGTGACTTGCCCGAGGTCACACGGCAGACAAATGACAGAGCTGAGATTGGAACCTGTGACCCTCTGAGTCCTAGGCCCGTACACCATGCTGCTTCTCCAGTGCAGATCCAGGTGGACAAAGACGTTTTTACTGACTCCTCCTCCTTTTCTCACGGCACCTCTTCCCCAACCCCCCAACCAAATGCTCACTATTCAAATACTTACTTAGGAAACCGTTAATGAAACTCTTTCTCTTGGCCGTACTTTGTTATACTGTTATACTGTCTCAGTACTCTGTATACTGTACTGCAAATGGGCTTTTCAAAGAAGAAAATGAAAGGGCTCTAACGTGAAAGTCCTGTAACTCCATCCGAAATTAGCAGGGTGAGCTTCAGAAGGTCCAGTGGGTCTTTTCCAGCTCTCGTTTCTATGATTCATCCACATGGACCACCAAGCAAGTCTGTAGTTCTCCTAGCTTCTCCATCTATTAGTCATAACCCCCAAGGTAGGATTTGGGGAATAGAAATAGCCGGGATGTGGGCCGGGAAGTTGCCCCGGCTTTGTTAAAGTAGTAAAACAAAAAGTGTGTGATGTGGAATCAGTATTGGGGGCGGAAGGACTTTTTCTGGCCGATTCATTATCTGAGGGAATGGAAAGCCCTAAATGGGGACCCAAGCCAGGCAACAGCAGAGTTTTCAGAGTTCCTCTCTTATTTCAGTGTTTAACCGCCAGCACAATTTGTCCCACAATGGGAAAATGTAAATGCTGAGTAACAACTGTTCAGGAGCACAGGTGGGGAAACAATGAAACATCATGTGGCTGGAACCCCGGCCACTAGGAGCCATTTCCAGTAGAAGGGTCAGCATCTTCTCCATTCCTTGCCCAGAACTATAAGGACTTCATCTCTGCCCAGAAGATTGTCTGGGAAGAGCAGAAAAGTAAAAAAGACCTTGGATTAATGTCTCAGCTGAAGGATGGCACCTCTTAACATAGTGTTAAAACCTTCAGGTAAAAAAAGAACATTTTTTTAAAATGTCCTTTTGGTTAAGAAAAAAGAGTTTTACAATGATGTCTTAATTCTTGTGCTTGAGGTGCTTTATTGTTTTTTTAATCATAGGTTGTTGGTACCAAATTAGCATTTGTAATAGTTTTGGCATTAGTATTCAAGAATAGTCTCTTGTTCACAGCTAGAAAGTGGAGGTGGCTTACTTCATAGGTTTGCAAGCAACTGTACATAACGTAACTTGAAGGGTGAAAAAATAGTGCCGAATTGGTGCTGTTAGAATCATTTCCTGACCGACAGGATGGCCTGGCTGGCAAACTGATATTTTTTTTTCCTGGTGTGGTGAAGTTGATAATGCAGTTGTGATGCTAGTGTGGTAGTAACCACCAAGACTGGAGGCTAAGCAGAGTTATCGCCTCATTTTCCATGGCTCAGGGTGAGTTGTAAAAGTTTGACCAGCTCTGCTCATACAGAGCAGAGGAGGGTAAGGGGACAGACTATGCTAATTCCTAGTTTTTCGTGAGGATGGTTTCTGCCTGTTTTTGCCATTCGTTTTAGAAACCCACATACCTCCAGTTTTGCGAGTTCTCCCTTAGACACTTGGCCAAGAGGACTACCAAAATAATGTAAGATAGTTTTCCAGCATCCACGCTCTAGAATTCTTTATGAACCATCCCTTGAAATACCTAATTTTCTCTGAAGGATGAGACAGACTTCCAACTCACATGAGTGTCTCGGCCTTAAATAGAACCAAAAACGGAAGATCCTTTTGAGGTTTATGTACTGAAAGTAGCTAAGGGACAAGAGCAGTGATTCTCTGCAAACATCCAATTTAAAATTAATCCCAGTAGAAAAAAGTCCAGATTTTGAAGTAATAGGGTGGATGCCCTCAAATGGTTTGCGATACTTTAAAGAGAGGAGTCCACAACATCCTTTTGGTGGGTAATTAAGCATCACTTTAAGGCTTAAAAAGAAAATGAACATGTTAGTTGCGTTGCAGACCAATGTTGAACTCCAGGGGAGCCTTGGAAATTTTTTGGCTGGAATTTCAAAAATGGCTTTGCAGATGAAAGTGGAGGGATTTCTGAGAAGCCTCCTCAGTGGGCAGTGCTGTCGTAGCCAGTGGCTCCTAATCGAGATGGAGGTTGGCCTAGGAGAAGGGTGAGGGAATTTCCTGTTGTTACAGAAAACCCAACTCTCATCAGTGTGCTTGACTGCCATGAAGGAGTCTCTGTGTTTAGGTGTCAGCTGCACTTCCTGTTCCGCTTAGCTATTGTGGACCTTGCAAGCTGCTCTTTTCTGCCACGTAAGATCCTTCCCCTCCTCGGTCTTGTTCTCAAATTGACGTTTTAGTATGACTTTATGTAATTAAGTCTTGCTGCAAAGGCATGCTGTTCCCTAAGAATAGGTCGCCTTAGGTACTCCGTGTCCCCAATTCTCCTATAATGTCAGTCGTATTTATTGAGCGCTTACTGTGTGCAAGTAGTACAGTATAACAATATAACAGTAACGTTCCCTGCCCGAAACGAGCTTACAGTCTACAGTCCGATGTGATGATTGCGTCCTTGCAAAACATGGGGCTTTCCTTAACTGTAAGCTCGTAAGTGTTCCTAGACCATAAACTTGTTGTGGGCAGGGAATTTGTCTGTTTATTGTTATATTGTACCCGCTCCAGTACTTAGTACAGTGCTCTACACACAGTAAGCGCTCTATAAATACACTTGACTGTCTGACTGACTGACATTGTGGTGCTCAACCATTCCATCGTCACAAGCTTGTGTGCACGCCACTGCTTCTTACCCGGTGGCACTATGTCCAAATTACCTTGCTTAAATGGACATGCGTTTCTTGACCCTTTGACATTGTTTAGCCTAAATACATTGTGGAAACACACATTATAAGTGCTAAATAATTGACAGAACATATGTAGCTTTGCAGGCACTGGGGGAGTAGAGGAAGCCAGTGTTGGTTTTGTATTGGAGGTGTGTACTGGGTGTCTCCAGAGACTGTCAGCATGCACTCGTTGCTTGGTTCTGCAGAGTCTCAGGGATAAGATTGGTGGCTGCCCCTGCTGAATGTGATGAAATAACCCAGTTGCTCTTTACTCCATTTGTGGGAGCTGGTGGGTGACACACCACATTGTGCCTGGAGGGCATGTCAGAGGTTTCTTCAGCTGTTCAGCATCAGATTCAGAAATAAGGCACATGCCACAGTTGCTCTTTCTAGCACCGGGATCCCTAAGTCCACGTACATCGATTACATCCCTGAACTGAAACAGTAGATATATGGGAAAAGATGAGAAATTTACATATATACTGTGAAATGCATTCAGGCTGTCACACACAGTGACAATACTAATTGTGGCTTTCGTGAAGTGTTCATTCTGTGCCAACACTCTACTAAGCACTGGGGTAGATCCAAGTTACTCAAGTCAGACCCAGCCCCTTTTCTGCATGGGTTCACGGACTAAGTAGGAGGAAAAACAATTAATCCCTATTGTACAAATGAGGAAACTGAAGCCCGGAGAGGTGAAGTGACCTGCCCAAGATCTGTGCTGTTTCCAATAGAAAATTGCTTCTTTCAATTTTTCCTTTACATCGCTCCAAGTGAAGCTCTTGATTCCTTTGTGCCTCTGTTGAATCTCCATTCTGCAGATGAGGGAATTTAGGGACAGAAAGTTAAGTGACTCATCGAAGGTCAAACCGCAGGTTTGTGACGGAACGGGGATTAGAGCCCAGATCCTCTGTCTCGCCGGCCGGTGCCCTTCCCATTGGCCATGCCGCTACCCTGTACTAGAGGGCCCAACTCCTCCAACCACACCTCCCTCTGAGACTAGTAGTGGCCCAAATCACCTTTCCAAAATGTAGGAGGAAAAGTGATTTAAGAAGCAGTGTGGTCTAATGGAAAGATCCCAGACCTGGGAGCAGAGGACTTGGGTTCTCATCCTGGGTCCTCTATTTGTGTGCTGTGTGACCTTGAGGAAGTCATTTAACTTCTCTGTGGCTCTGTTTGTTTATCTGTAAAATGGAGAGTAAATTCCAGTCCTTCTTAATTTGTTCATTCATTCAATCATATTTATTGAATGCTTACTGTGTGCAGAGCACTGTACTAAGCGCTTGGGAGAGTACAGTGCAACAGTAAACAGACACATTCCCTGTGAGCCTCAAGTGGGACAAGAGACTGTGTCCAACCTGGTTATCGTGTATCTACCCCAGTGCTTAGTACGGTGCCATACACGTAGAAAATGCTTAACAAACACTATAATTATTATCATTAATAATAAGAATCGTTAATGATAATAAGGTCACACAGGAGACAAGTGGAGGAGGCAGGACTCCCAGACCTGTGCTCTTTCCACTTGGGTCCAGCAGCCCTTAATCTTGTAAAGCAGTGAGTAGGCCACTTTCAGGATCAGGTAATTGCTTCCACAATAGACACTTCTGCCTTCCTAGTTGTCAAAGAGACTCAGTACTCTTAACTGTTACTATTAATTTTAATGTCTGTCTCCCCCCTCTAGATGGCTGTAAGCCCCTGTGGGCAGGGAATTAGTCAGCCAACTCCTGTATTCTCCCAAGTGCCGAGCACAGTGCTCTGAACATTAAGTGCTCAGTAAATACCATTGATTGAACGAACTGCAGGGGGTCTACCTTCCCAGAAGACCACCCCATACCAAGTTCTCCTTCCACCCCAGTGCTGAACAGAGGTGAGAACCTCTGAACTGGGGAGGCTATTTAGTAATGAAAAAGAATGTTCTGGTGGTCTTCAGAACCTCAGTTCACCTTTGCCTTCAGGACTTGAAACATTTACTCCAGAGATGGAACTTGTTTTAAAATGTTAAAAAAAATTATGCCATCTAATTGTTGGGATAGTTGTCTTACTTTTTAGCTTGAAAATGCCCACATGAATCAGTCTGGTGCGTGATATGTGCCCTGTCTCCCTGGCACTTTCTCTCTTACCTACAGATTGAACATCATAATCAACCATCTTCCTCCATGAACTTCAGTTCGGAGTAATGCTCAGCTCACGTCTTTCCAAACACTGTCGTTTTCCACTGTTGGGAGCTCTGTGACGAATATTTCTCTTTTTGTCTTTTAGATACTTCCATGTGTGTGATTAGATTCCCTCATTCTCAAGTGGTTTTACTCTTTTCTGCCATAGCAAATATTTGGCCTTATTTTAGTTAAGCTAAGATATTTATTTTACAGTGGTTGACAACCAGTTTCATTACAAAGTGTCTGAGATAACAATGCTATTATAAATTTCATTTTTTAGCTCCTAGGTGGAAAATCAAAAAGTACAAATACAAGGTGTGAATGCTTGGCCATGTGCCAGTGTCTGGGGAAAAAAAAGATCTGGCGGTCATGGTGGACCACAAGCAGAATGGGTGTCAACAGTGAATCAATCAATGATATTTATTGCGTGCTTGCTATATGCAGAGAACTGTGTAAGCTCTTGGGAGAGTACAATAAAATAGAGTAGGTATAGATAATCCCAGCCCACAAGGAGTTTACGGGCAAGAGGGGGAGACAGACGTTAAAATAAATTACAGATGGATGTGGACATAAGTGCTGGGGGCCTGCGTATGGGGCGAGCGAAGTTACTGCTAAGAAAGAAACCATAATCCTGGACCCTGGATCCTCTCATTATACTCAGCAAGAGTTAGGCCCACATTAGGGAATTGGGTCCGTAATTTAAGGAGGATGCGGAGAGTCTGGGAAAACCACGAAGATAATAAAAGGGTATAAAAGTAGGAAGGACCTTTGAGGAAATGTTAAGGTAAATTGTTTTACCTGGCGAAGATAAGACCAAGGGGAGCTTGCTAACTCTCTTTGAGTTCATGAGGTAATTTTCTAGCGGATGATTGACCATCTGTTTCCCAATTCCATTGAGCGCAGATCAAGAGGAAGCCTGAGACCAGTGGGTTGGACATCATGAAGAGTTACCTGGCAGGGGACATTGTGAGATCGCCGTCTCTTGAGGTCATTAAAAATTAGCTTAATTCCCACCTGCCTCCGCTTGGTAAAACAGTCTTGCCCAAAGGAGGAGAGGGCCTGATAACCTGTTAAAAGCTCTCAATATAAGGAAATAGCCTTTGCTAAAGAGTGTGTGAACTGCTTCTTCAAAGTTATTGGAATTTAAAATTTTTGAGAGCCTCAAATGTCTGGCTCATTAATGCAAAATGCCCTCAGCCAAAAAAAAAAAATTCACATCCATTAACGATTCCCTTCTGAAGAGTGACCGTAACTGTGACCTACCTCTGGATCCCATGCCACTCTTCGGGTACACCTGGTCTTTAACACCCAGGCCCCAGTGAACGTAGTGGTCAGGGAAGATGCTAGGGATGGAAATGGAGACCCCAAAGGAAGAGGTCGTTCTGTGTAGAAACTGTTCTGCCATTATGCGTGTTTTCACTGTGCGTTTCAGCTGAGACCTGCCTAGGGAATCGGAAGAAATGCTTCCTTCTAGCATGAGGCTCTTTGGATGCAGCGTGCTGCCATGGTGCTGGAAGAGGTTGGGGGTATGTGTGTGATGTGTGTGTGCCCATGTGGGTATGTGTGTGTGTATACACACACGTGGCAGCAGAGAACTGTGGAGTGAGATTCCCTTAATGCGGGAGGAGTTTGCAAGAATACAGTCCCTGCGTGAGAAGAGAGGGGGACTGTAAACTCGTTGCTGTAGACTCTAAGCACATTGTGGGCAGGGATTGTGTCTGTCTGTTGTTATATTGTACTCTCCCAAGCGCTCAGCATAGTGCTCTTCACACAGTAATTTCTCAATAAATACGATCGAATAAATGAATTAATTAATTTTGGGATCCAGGTAACGTGCCCTGAAAATCTAGAGCAAGGCTGAGGTTCTCCCTCTATAGTCTTTCAGCTTCTTGTGGTCAGAAAACATGTCTGCCAATTCCATTTATTGTATTCTCCCAAGTGCTTAGGACAGTGCTCTGTACATAGTAAGTGTACAGTAAATACCAGTGATTGAAAGATTGGTTGAAAAGGGCACGGTTCTCGGCGAGGCCCAATCCCAGGGAGCAGCTGGTGGGCGGGAGAGCCGACTCTATGATATCCACCCTTTCTGGTGGGCCATAGTAGTCAGGGAGAGGGGTGGTGGCACCTCAGCGTTTTTGAGGGCAAAGCTTCCCCTTGGCTCCCTCTCCCGCGGCCTCGGGCTGCAAAAGGCGTTATAGCCGCGTTCTCCCAGAAGAGCGCAATGACTGGTTTGGAGGAGAAAGCTGTGGCAGCCTCCTCTGCCCCTCCATTCCTCTTCTCTTCTCTATCTTTTTCTCTTCCCCTCCCCCTTTCCTTTCCCCATTCCTTCCCCACTGGCATCAACAGCTGTAGCTATGAAGCAGCATGTTGAGTCAGGGACATCATCACATTGCGCCATCATGGGTCGCCTGGGAACCTAAATTTTATGGCTCTCTTTGTACCAACCACTTGGGTTCTTTCCGTTTAGCTTTTCTGGTTACTGCCCTCAAGTGTAGGAACTTCATGTTTTCAGTAAGGATCATGTATGAGTTGCTCATCAATCATTCAGTCTCATCTTTGAGCTCCTTTTGGCAGGGAATGTGTCTGACAACTCTATTGTATTGTACTACCCCCTTGATTGATTGATTGATTGAGCTGCTTTGGTCAGTGGATTATCCTGGTTGCACTGGGCACCTTCAGGACTATTACTTTTTCATTTAATAAATCTCCTTAAAGAGTAGACCTAAGCAGTTCCACCAGGAGCCCCAATATGGCCTACACCGAAAGTATCAATCCATCAAGGGTACTTGTTTCGCGCTTACTGTGTGAAGACTAGACTGTAGACTGTAAGCTCTCTGTGGGCAGGGAACAGGTCTACCAAATGTGTAGTGTTGTACTCTCCAAAGGGCTTAAGTGCATTGTTCTACAAAACAGTAAGTGCTCAGTAAAAACGATTGATTGCAGAGCACTATGCTAAGTACTACCAGCAGGCTTGGTAGATACAAACCTTGTCCCAGAGGGATTTCAGTCTACAGGGTCTCTCTATGGTTTGTAGCTGGTATGTATTAGGTTGAAGTTTTAGAGCTGTTTTCGATTCTTCCTTTCTGCTGTTTCGATCTTCTGGAATCCTCTGCTGTAATAGAAGCACCCCTTTCCCCAAGCACTGCCCTGCAAGCAGGTCCTTTGGGCACAGTTGGCCTCCCCCTGAGTTCACCTTGAAGGCACATCATTTGTGGCTGTGCTTTACAGCATTTTCCAAGGACTGTGTGCTAAATTCCAAACTCTGGAATCAGGGGTTTCGGGCCTGGATCGGTTGACCTTTCCATGGTCTAGATGCTTGCTGTGGGTCAGTTAAACCCTGCTTGCCGGTAGAACAGAAAGTCGTACATAAGTGAGAACTGGGCAGATTTTGAAACAACAAACACTGTTTTTCTTTTGCGGCTATGTTTCCTCTCTCAATAAGAGAAGCAGTTTAGTAGAAAATGGTACTCACTGATCCTTGACATTGAAATCTAAACCCAGAAAGTTCAGGGGTAGGCCTGCTACACGATTTGTCTTCCTTGTCCATTTTGGCCCTCACCCCCATCTCCTCACTCCTTTTCACAGGCTCAGCCTTATTTTGGGATCCCTTCTCCCCTTGAGGCGGTGAAGGTTCTCCAGTAGCAAGACTTTGTAATTTACTGAGAGTTGGTATTGGATGAATATTTATTTTGCAAACCTGGGCTGATTGGTATGAAATTATAGGAATATTTTATGGACTGATAGTAGGAAAGTATCTGAGATGGTTACTGACCATAAGTACTTTTACTCATATGTTTTGACACCTGGGCTCAAAGTGGAGGTCAGAGAGGGTAGGATATCTTGGTGGGGGTAAGGAAAGTGGGGGAACAGTCCCTGAACTGCCTGAGGGAGAAGGATCCTGTACTTAATGGTCACTATTAAATCCCCAGTTTGCAACGATCTTTCCAAGTCTTTTACTCAGTGAAATGCTCTCTGTACTTTTCAAATTGAGAAATGGAGTTTTGATTGCTGCCTGAGGTGAGGGATCACGTCTACTACCTCTCTTAAACTCCCCCAAGTGCTTAGCAAATTGCTGTGGCACAGAGTTAAGTGCTCAGTACATGTGACTGATTTATAGATGGATTTGGTCCCCTTTCTCTTTCACCATAGTCACCACCACAGCGAGGAAAGTCAAGATGTCAGTGGCAGAGGGAGATGGAGGAAGGGAAGTAGTGTGGCCTAGTGGACAAAGCATGGGCCTGGGAGCCAGAAGACCTGGGTTCTAATCCCCACTCCATTACTTGCCTGCTCTGTGACCTTAGGCAAGGTCTTAACTTCTTCATGGCTCAGTTTTCTCAACTGCAAAATGTGGATTGAATACCTGTTTTCCATCCTACTTAGACTGTGAACCTCATGTGGGACAGGGACTGTGTCTGACCTGATAAACTTGTATCTATCCCAGTGTTTAGTACAGTGCTTGACACATAGTTAGCACTTAACAAATACCCCCCAAAAAGAGGAGTTTTGTGCAAATGACTTAACCCTTTGGAAGCAGCATTGGTCTAGTGAAAGAGCATGGGCCTGGGAGTCAGAATGTGGGTTCTAAACCCAGCTCTGCCACATGTCTGTTGTATGACCTTGGCAAGTCATTTCACTTCTCTGTTCTTCAGTTACCTCATTTGTAAAATGGGGATTAAGACTGTGAGCCCCACATTGTGGGCAGGGAATGTGTCTGTTTATTTTTCTGCTCAACTCTCCCAAGTGCTTAGTACAGTGTTCTGCACTACACTAAGTACTCAATGAATATGACTGAATGAATAACAGGCTCTTTTGTCCAACTTATTCCACTTGTAGCTACCCCAGTGCTTAGAATCGTGCTTGGCACATAGTAAGCGCCTAAGTACCAAAATAATCAATGAGAGATAACAAATATTATTATTATTATTACTGTCCCTGGGCAGGCTCCTCCATTTTCCGGGTACTGCAGTCTCTACTTTTAATTTAGGGTGAAGCTGGACTGTAGTTATGCTCTGATCCAGGAAACACCAGGTCTAGCCCAGTTTTCCCCACTTTAACCTGTAATAGCTGCACCTTCTGTGTGTGACAGTAGAGGCTTTGGGCCTTTTCTCCGCTCCCTGGGATGATCTGTGCTCCTCTTCCCTCCTCCCTGCCCTGCTGGGGCAGATGGCCAAGCTGGCTCAGAGCAAGTCAGCGGGCTGCTCCACTGGTCTCCTCCAAAACCACAAGCTCTGGGACACTGGCCTCAGCTGACCCCGTATAGTTAAAGACTGGCTGGGGAGGTTATGCTGTGCCCAGGGACACACAGACAGGACTGGCTTATATGATCGGAGGAAATTTCATTTTGGAATTGAAGAATTGTTTTAATCATGTGATGCCTACAGAAATATTCCTAATAATAATAATAATGATATTATTAAGCACTTACTATGTGCCAAGCACTGTTTTAAGCACCAGGTTAGATACAAGTTAATCAGGTTGGGCACAGTCCTTGACCCACATGAGGCTCACATTCTTAATCACCATGTTACAGATGAGGGAACTGAGGCCCAGTCAAGTGACTTACCCAAGGTCATACGGAAGACAAGTGGCAGAGCCAGAATTAGAGCCATTGTCCTCTGACTCCCAGGACTGTGCTCTATCCACTAAGCCACACTGCTTCTCTTTCCCTTAAAAAATGAATAAGTAAATAAATAAATAAACAAACAAACAAACCACCCAACCATTTCTAAGTAGTCCTGAGGGATGGGGCGGGCGGCACTTTTGTACTCTGTCACAAACATTTCTAACTCTGAATAATGTGGATTTGCAACTTGGTGAGGGACTTTACCTTTCATTAGACTTAGTGAGAGTGTAACTAATTTGAAAGGAAATTGGAATTTCAAAAATGTGAGAGTGTGGTATAGACACAATTGAGATTGTCCCCAGGTGGGAAACACCCTGTACCAGAGAGGAAATAGCAGCTTGACCATGGGAGTTGGCATCCTGTGTCTGAAACCCTTCCTCTGGCCACTAGGACAGTTATTCACTAATTCTAGTCCACAGGACTTTTTCCTGATAGCCCATGGTGTACAGTTAGACAGAAATGGGGGTGGAGGGGCACATTTTGAGAAATAGAAGGGTGTAGTCTCCAAAAGGAAGAAAGTTCACAATAACCTTTTCCCAATTTGAAGTGAAATCTCTTTTCAGCGAAAGACACTTTCCACTCAACTTTTCTAAACCCACCCAATATTGCTGCCTTGTACTTGGTAGGTTTTGGTGCCATGAGATGAAACATCTCGTTGGAAGAACAGTTTTTCCATCTACCATGTTTTCAGGACTAGAAGGGTGGGGCCAAGTTTGTTGCAGTGGAATTTCACCTGGAGTTACATTTTTTTCCTTGTCCCTGCACTTCCTGCTTCCTGCCAGGAAGGGAGTAGCTATGTATGTGCTAGGAGAAGCGGTCATGGAATTCCTACTTTGGCAGGATTGTTCACTTGACTTTCTGAGGTTCCTCCAGCTTGACTAACTGCTGTTTGCCTTCTCTGCTCTTCTTCCTGCTTTGCATTTTCCCTCACTTCTGTTTTACAGTGGGACAAAAAGAAAGTATTGGTTCCGGAGGAGTAACTTTCAGACCCAAAGAGAATTGAGAAGCTCTGTAGCCCAGTTGATAGAGCATGGACCTGGGAGACAGAAGGACCTGGATTCTAGTTCTGGCTCCACCACTTGTCTGCTGTCTGACCTTGGCCAAGTCAGTTCTCCCATCTGTGAAATGGGGATTAAGACTATAAGCGTCATGTGGGACATGGACTATGTCCAAACTGTTTATCTTGTACCCACCCCAGCTCATGTACAGTGCCTGGCACATTGTAAACATTTGCCAAATACCATAAAATAGTCCTCTTTCAAAACCCTTTCCAAATGTATTATTTTTTATGAAATCTTTGCCTCCTCTGGATTGAATTTTCTAGCGTGGAACCTGAACTTTGATAAAAGTGACACCAAAATTCTAGAAATTAGATGACCCTAAACTAATACCTAAGCATTCTAGCTACCATTTTCTCTCTCTAAAATTAGGGGGGTCGACATAGGGTCTTTTTGAGGGCAGTTAGACTGGAGGAATGCTCGAGACTCTAAGCTCCTTTAAGGCAGGAGTCAGGTGTACCAACACTTGTACTCTTCCAAGAGCTTACTTCAATGCTCTGCACACGATAAACACTCCATAAATACCATTCATTGACTGATTGACTGAAAGAATAGTAGACTGTAAGGAGGGGGCCAGCTAAGAGGCAGTTTCATCCCATGTTTTCTTGACCTTTATTAGCTTCAGCCTTAACCAAATTTTCTGCCACTGTTTTCTGCTGAACAGGCAAGGTGAGGTGCTTGTTGGATATTCTACAGGTGAAGGCTGCTGCTTCAATGTAGATAAGGAAATCTGTTTTCAAAAAGAGCCCCTGCCCCAAACTCTACCACCAAATAGTTTTGTTTACTGAATATCTCAGTTTGGAGTGGAGGGATAGAGGAGATTAGAGGGATAATAGGTAAGCTCCTCCCTCTATTTGTCCTCTTCTACCTCCTTTTCTTGTACTCTTCCAAGTGCTTAGTACAGTGCTCTGCACACAATAAATACGATTGATTGATTGATTGATTGATTGATCATCAAATGTTTCTTATTGAGAAGCACCTGGGCAAGGGTCTGTAGTAGATTCTGTAGGAACAGGTTCAGCTGGTGGGTGGTCCAGTGTTTTGACCAAAGGGCAGCTCTAAGGCTACTGAGGAATGTGGAGGGCCACAAGCCAAACCCTTCCTTGTGGCTGTGATGGGGAGGAAAAAAGAGGAGAAAAATGGACAGAAGGGTTTAGGCTACAGAGCCACTTCCGCCTGCGGCTCCTCTGTGGCTCCAGCCAGTCGTGTACGCCAATCTGGGAGTTGCAGTGTGCTAGGAATGGGGGGATGAGGGTGGACTGGGGGGGTTGCTACCTGTGCCTCTAGCGGGCTGGGAGCCAGACAGGAGCCACCACGAGCAGAAGCGGCTGGCTGGGAGCCAGGCAGGATGGTGGGCCGGATTTAGTCCCCGGGCCAGAGTTTGCCCACCCCAGGGTTAAAGACATGTGCCTGGTCCCTGTTTTTCAAAAGCTCTTATCCAGGTGATACCATTTGGTAAACAGCAGCTTCTCAACCAACTTCAAGCCATCATTTCTGGTGCCTGGAGCAATCTTTAAAAGCACATTTTCTAGGGCTTAGTTCTTCTTGGAAGTCAGAAGTTCATGGGTTCTAATCCCAGTTCCGCCACTTGTGTGCTGTGCGAACTTGGTCAAGTCGCTTCGTTTCTCTGGGCCTCAGTTACTTCATCTGTAAAATAATAATGTGATAATAATAATGATGGCATTTGTTTAAGCACTTACTATGTGCCAAGCACTAAGTGCTGTGGTAATACAAGATAATCAGGTTGTCCCAACTGGGGCTTACAGTCTTAATCCCCATTTTACAGATGGGGCAGCTGAGGCACAGAGAAGTTAAGTGACTTGCCCAAAGTCACACAGCTGACAAGTGGCAGAGGCAGGATTAGAACCCATGACCTCTGACTCCCAAGCCCGTGCTCTTTCCACTAAGCCACGCTGTTTCTTGAGACTGTGAGCCCCGCATGGGACAGCGACTGCGTCCAACCCAATTTGCTTGTATCCATCCCAGTGCTTAGTACAGTGTGTGATACATAGTAAGCTCTTAACAAATACCACAATTATTAGTATTATTTTGAGACCCAAATCTGGAAAGGGCACATGTAGCAGTGAACTGGGGAAGTGCTGTGTCAGGTGGGATCACCTTTTCCCAGCTCAAAGGTCATGGGTACCACCTGGGCCCCTAGAGCATTTTAGGTGTTTCCAGTGCTCCTACCTGTCACCCCGTGCAGCTGCAGAGTTATATATCCTGGGACAGAGCTTTGCAAGGCCCACATTTTCTGACCTGGCTCCAGCTCGATGGGCACCAGAAACTTCAGGGTCTGACTCACCAGGCCTGAGGATTGTATGACGGCGGGTCTTTTAAGTTACTCCATGCCTACTGGATAAGAACACTCTGGTCTTGCAGTGCCCTGTGTCTAGTAGTTTGTTGAGAGTCTGGTCAAACTACCAGACACAAGGGGCTTGCAGCTGGGAAATTTGGGCATCTGGGCATAAGATGGCCATTGCAAAATGCACACCTCACATGCCACCGGGCTCAGAACAACAAATCCACAATCCTCTGTAGGTTCCTGCTGCTAGGGTAGGCCTGAGAAAAGTCCAGGTGATTATCTCTCTTGGGCCTGAGCCCCAGATTGAACCCCAGCTTGGACTTGGGCAGTGGGGTGGTCCCTGCCCTGTGATGAATGTGGCCTGGAGGCAGGTTGAGTTGGACAGAGTAATGTCATTGGGCATTAGTGGTCAAGTGGGTAGATCACAGTCCAGTAGAGAGGTACACAGGAGATCCCAGGCAAACAACCAGAAATCCCCACCTGCTTTTTGACAAAATTCACTATGTATTAGTCCTCTTTACAAGAGAAAGGTACTGGTAGCCATTGTACACTTAGGATTTTAGTTTAATGTCTGTCTCCCGACTAGACTGTAAGCTCTCTGAGGGCAGGGATCATGTCTACCAACTCTATTGTACTTGCTCTGTTCATAGGAAATACTCAATAGGTACCATTGATTGGCCCTTGCAGATTGTCCCCTCCTCACCAGTTTAATCTCCAGCAGTCTATTTGCTCATCCACAGAAGTCACACAAGGGTGAGAAGTGAGAATGGTTTAGGCTTCCTTCATTCAGGCAGAATTGAGTGGGAGGGTGGCGAGCTGAAATGGCATCTCTCTAGCAGGCCAACATGCTGATATCAGGGAACTAAAGTGGAATTTCTGGTCATGATTAGTGGCTCCGGGGCAAGGCCTATAGGGGTGATAAGGCTAGGGAAGTTAGAGAAGAGAGGGGAAGAGTGGGAGGCTGAAAATCCTTATGGCTGGAGCTCCTTTATCATTAGAGGCCCTCAGGGAACCGCCTGAAGATTAAGGCCCACATCTCCGTCCTTTTTTAATGGTATTTGTTAAACGCCTACTATGTGCCAGTCACTGTTCTAGGCACTGGGCAAGCTAATCAGGTTGGGCACAGTCCATGTCCCACATAGGGCTCACAGTCTCGATCCTCATTTTACAGATGAGGTAACTGAGACACAGAGAAATGCAGTGACTTGCCCAAGGTCACACAGGAAATGGCAGAGCCGGGATCAAAGCGCAGGTCCTTCTGACTCAGGCCTGTGCTCTATCCACTAGACCACACTGCTTCTCTCCCTCTCCTCCTTCCCAAACACCACCCTAACACCACCAGACGGAGAATCCATGCTCTCAGCAAAAGACAGGGCAGTGGATGCCTCCAGGAAGCATTCAGGGTCCTGGGGAGCTTGTGGTTCTTTCTCCCTCTGGACCATGAAGAGCTGAAGAGGCCAGAGGCCACCCTCCGATTAACCTATACATCATTTTCAATCGTTCAGTAGTAGTAATTTTATGTTGTCATTTTTTGACTAGTTCATTTTCCTTGTTCTGATTACATTCTCATTGAACTTTGTGCCATCCCTCCCCATTTAGATTGCAAGCCCCTGATGGGCCAAGAGCAGGGATTGGGGCAACTAAGGATTGGGGCAACTTGCCTCCTCCATTTCCTCTTCCTCCTCCTCCTCCGTCCTCCCCACCCCACCTTGGCATTTCTGTTCCCGCCAGAGGGTAGGGCCGGAATCACTGCCCACCAGCACTGCCACACCCAAGCTGGGCACTCCAAACTGACCCTCATTGACTGTTGAAAGAAGTTTCTGCATTGCTGAATTTTGAGTTTCTATCGGGGAAACCCCCCCACCCCAATCCCAAATCATCGGCCGGGAAGGTGCAATGTAGTATCTGCAGTACTGCAGTGCAGCCTGCAGTGACAGCACTGGTGGCAGGGGTGCTTTCCTCAGGCACCACCCTGAGCTGAAGCGAGACCTGCCAAAGGCCTGTCAGCTGACTGGGGGCAATCCCTGCAAGCTTGCCTTTCCCACCTATTTGGGGACATTTGATCACCCTGCAGCAGGGGCTCAAGGGATAATTGAGGCACAGAGGAGTGGAGTGATTTATCCAAGGTCACACAGCAGACAAATGGCAGAGCCGGGATCAGAACACTGGTCCTTCTGACTCTCAAGTGTGTGCTCTATCCACTAAACCACACCGCTTCTCTCTCTTTCTCCAATGCTCCCTTCCCAAACACCACCAGCAGGGAAAATTCCTGCTCTCAACAGGAGACAGGGCAATGGACACCTCCAGGAAGCATTCAGGATCCTGGGAAGTTTGTGTTCCCAACTCATTATGGGCAGGGAACATGTCTGCTAATTCTGTTGTATTGTATTCTCCCAAGTGCTTAGTACAGTGCTCTGCACATAGTAAACACTCAATAAATACCACTGATTGATACAAGGCTCCGAATTCAGTCTATCGGGCATAAAGCCAAGTGATCTTTGATTGGGGCTTAATGTTGGGCTTCTCTCCTGCAGGTTGGGGCCTAAACTTTTTCTTCAGAATATGTCCTGCCCCCAGACAGACAGAGCCTTTGAGGCCTGTTCCACAGAGGCCCCGTAACCTGCCTGTTAACATGTAAAGCTGTTATAACAACAGTAGTTGCAGTATACTTGTAAAACGCTTACTATAGGCCAAGCATTGTACAAAGTGCTGGGGTAGATACCCGTCCACGCTACTTCAGGCTTAATGTTGTCCGACACCAAGTGCCTTTCCTAGATTGCCTAGACAGGCCGTAGTCGGGCCTAACCGTGCTGTAGCCGTGCTGTAGGCGTGCCGTAGCCATGCCGTAGCCATGCCGTAGCTGTGCCGATTGTGAGGCAGGAATCCTCTAGTTCCCCACCAAGCTAGAGCTCCCTTTCGGGCTTTGCTGATTGGTTGGGCCTTTTGTCCTGGCGATCCGTGCCTGGCTTCAAATCACGATTGTGCTGTGACTCACTGGAAGGAGAGGGGGTGGGGGTGGAGGGACTTGTCCTTCCATAAAGTTTCTTTTGGCTCTGAGACAATAGAAAAAGAGCAGCTTGTTGGCCCAGATCAACAGCCCAGGAGCCAGTAACTGATCATCTTATTAATATAGAGAGAGGAAGAGAGTTTCAAATCATTTGGTCAGCCAGAAACAGCGTTTAAAAAACACTCAAAAGGAGACAAAAGGAAGAGTAAGTTACTTCTGTGTTGGTCTTTAATTAACCGAGGTTCATACTCTGGCTACTTGCTATTTTAGGAGCTGCAGTACATCTTTTTGAAGTACTCTCTTCATCCGAGATGTGTCATGGTGAAATGAACAAATCGAGTGCATGTATGAGGTTGGCTTAATTAGGAGCCATAGTCAGTATGAGGCTGCTATCTGGGCACTGGCGAGTGGGTAGAGGGCCTCACTAGCGGCTGCTTTTGCTGCTGTTTTCCTGTGGTGTTTTCAGTCGTGATTTTTCTTTTGCGACTCCCCTTTCTGATACCGTATGGCCAGCGTATAGCCCGAGGGTTGCAATTAGCTAGAGCTAAGCCAGTTTACCTCCCCCGGTTTGAGATGAGGGGTAAAATGAGTCCAGCCCCTTTAGCGGCTCTTTCCAACACAGTGGGTGGACAGTCGGGTTCCCCCACTGATTTTTTGTTTTGTTTTGTTTTTTCTTTCTCACTGTTCCGTCTCACTTGGGCAAATGTATCTTGTCAGCCAACAGAATTGATAGGGCCCAATCGTCATCCGACTCCTCTCAGTCCAATGGCGGGGGAAAGCTGGGCTCTTAGTCTCATTCCAGAGACCACACGGTGTTAGATCCAGCTCACCAGGCCTTCTCGGAGTTGTTCCACCTCCCATCCCAGTTGCTGGGAGCCACAGGAGGATGGAATGTCGGGAGGGAGTATGCTGCTAAATGCAGGCTGAGCGGAGTAATCTTGACTGCCATTCAACTGGGAAGAATTGGAGGCTGACAATTTAGCACCTGGGTGCCACCCAGCTATCTTATGTCATGCTCCCACTCTTGTTCCCTCCTCTGTGCCTTTTAGAGGGTAAGCTCTTTTTGTAAGAACTTTGCAAAAGGCATGACTGTGTGCTACCCCACGTGCCCCACCCACAGTCCTGTCCCTAGGACAATAAAAAATTAATGAAAATCACAAGTTTTCTCCATCCTTAGGGTGCCGTGAATTGGATACTTTGAAGAAAGGACTTGGGCAGGAACTTTCATGGTCGACCCTGAGTTACAATCTGTCAAGCAAGCATTAGTATTTATTGAGCACCTCCTTTGAGCGGAGCACTGTACTGTAGAGTACTTGCTGTATTGTAATAATAATAATAATAATGTTGGTATTTGTTAAGCGCTTACTATGTGCAGAGCACTGTTCTAAGCGCTGGGGTAGACACAAGGGATTCAGGTTGTCCCACGTGGGGCTCACAGTCTTAATCCCCATTTTACAGATGAGGTAACTGAGGCACAGAGAAGTTAAGTGACTTGCCTACAGACACACAGCTGATAAGAGCTGGGATTCGAACCCATGACCTCTGACTCCAAAGCCCGTGCTCTTTCCACTGAGCCACGCTGCTTTGTACTTTCCAAGCACTTAGTACAGTGCTCTGCACACAGTAAGTGCTCAATAAATAAAATTGAATGATTGTACTAAGCGCTTGGGAGAGTACAATAGAATTAGTAGTCATGATAACTTTTCTGTGCCTACTCCAGGTGTTTAGTACAGTGCCTCTCACAGAGTAAGCACCATTCAAAAAATCTTTGTGGGGCAGGCCCGTGTTTACCATCTTTGTTGTATTGCATTTTGCCCAAACTCTCTGTACAGTGCTCTGCACTCAATAAGTACTCAGTAAATACTATTGATTAATTTGTTGGTATATACAAGGTAGTGCTTAAATAGTAGAGTGTGCAAGATATGTACAAAAGTGCATGGAAGATTGTGGGTACCTAAATGCTTAAGTGGCCCAGAAGTGTTGGAGAGGGAGTTTAGGGGATATAAAGTGGGAAGGGATTGGAAATTAATTGGGACAGGCCTCCTGGAAGAAATGTGGTTTCAGGAGGGTTTTGAAGAAGGCCAGAGCAATGGTCTGCCTGATGTAACGAAGAAGGGAGTTCCAGGAAGGAGCGAGGATGTGAGTGAGAGGTCAGAAGTGGGAAGTACAAGAAGAGTGAATAGGATAGCTTGAGAGGAACAAGGAGTGCAAGCTGGGGTGTAATGTGGAAAGAGAGTGGATAGGTAGGAAGGGGAGAGCTAATTGTAGTAAAGCCAGTGGTTAGGAGTTTCTGCTTGATACCAAGGGGAATAGGTAACCATTTGAGGTTTTTGAGGATTGGGGAGATACATACTTACCGATGTTTTAGAAAATTGATCAAGGCAGCAGAATGAAGAATGCACTGGAGAAGGGAGGGACGAGAGGTAGGGAGACTAGTGAGGCTGATGTAGTAATCAACCCCGAACCAACCCAGTGGCCCTTTGGATGGAGAGGAAGGGATGTATCATGGAAATCTTGCAGATAGATTTACTTACTGATAAAGGCTTTCTTATTCTTAATGTACCTTGTGGAAGCATGGTTTTAAGATGAAACAGCTAAACATTTAAGAAGGTGGAATTCTCCTTGGGTGCTAAGGAGGTGGAATCCTCCTTGGTCGCTAGGGTCTGATGGATGTCTTGGCTCTCAGAAAGGAAGTATGGGTCAGGGGAAACAATCAGTCAATCAGTCAACAGTCAGTTCGGGTGTGTAGAACTGTTCAGACACAAAGGATGACTCCTAAGTTAAGGTGCCTGTATTCTAGTCATAGATAAAAGTGACTTGACTTACTCTGTAGTGTTGTTATTTGGCTGTAAAATTGTTCCATCTCATCTCCCTTGCTTGCTTTTCTCTTCTGTTTTAAATAGATTTTCTAGTTTATTGTCATTGTTTTTCAGTTTTATTTTCAGTTGAATCTGCTTTTTTATATTATGACAGTGTGGGTGTTGGCCAAATACATTTTCAAAACCAATTGTGATTAATTTGCCCTAGCTACGTGCCAGGTATTCAGCTCTAGGATAATCAGAAGAATTCCCACGTTCTTAAAAGAGTTAACTAACATATGTGGAGCTACTCCAATTGCTGAGATAATTGGCTTGATTTTGTGTACTTCAGTTGCCATATTATTTCAGCATTTCTACGAGACCTTGGTTCATATTTATCTTCTCTGCATGTGTTCTTTGAATTTATCATCTTAGGAAAATAGCAAAATCAGTAAACTACTTTTTAAAAATTTATCAAGAGCACATATCTGACTTACTGGCCAGGATTCTTGGTCTGTGGTAAGGTCCCTGCCTTCATATAACTTAGATGTTTTCCTTCACACTGGGTTCATATGTAGATCTTGGGGCTAATTGTTGAGGTATAACTGCAACAATGTTTTTGTGCCTATTTGTGGATTGTGCTGAGTGATTATTTTATCTACAGCAGTCCAGGTAATATATCATCCAATTACTTGTTCAATTGTCTGCCTAGACACCCTCCTTTGAACTAAACTTCAGGTTTTCGTTCAGTACGTAGCTGCAGTTTGTTTAGTGTCAATCACCCACTGATTGACATTTTAGAACCTAACATTTTAGAACCTGAAAAGAGTAAGACATTTTTATGTACAGAATTTTAGGGAAGATGTGGGCAGATACCGTGCAATTCGTTTTACTTCCATGGGTGACAGTGTGGCTTACTGGAAAGAGCAGGGGCCTGGGAGTCAGAGGACCTGGGTTCTAACCTCATCCCCAGGCCTGGAAATCAGAGGACCTGGGTTCTAATCCTAATCCCTCCACTTTCCTGCTAAGAGGGCTTGGGAAAATCACGTAATTTCCCTCTAGCTCAGTTTGTTCATCTGTAAAACGGGGATACAATAACTTTCCCCCTTCCTATTTAGACTATAAATTCCGTATGGGATTGGGGCTGCGTCTAACCTTATTACCTGGAATCTTCCTTCAGTGCTCAGCACGATGCCTGGCACATAGTAAGCCGTAACAAATTGCACAAGCATCATCATCATCATCATCTGTGACTGAATTAGAGTCGGTGTTAAGTAGCGTTTTGAGCCCCCGCTCCATCAAATGCCATAATCCCACATTTTAGTGGGGTGAAGTGGCTCCCTTTTAACGACCCATCCGAAAGGTTAAAAATAATAACAGAAAGTCGAATCGTCTTGAGCAATGCCCCAGGCACTGGAGAGAAGCCTCGTGAGTGGTCTGGGGGACTGGTGTTGGGTGTTTGAGGGAACTTGCCCCAAGCCGGGGGGGAGGAGGGAAGGAAAAAATAAATAAAATTGCACGGGCAATCCCCCAAGATCAAAAAGGTGGGCTAAACCAGCTTCAAGTAACCAGTTGCTACATGTACTTGTATTTCCTGTTCCGCTGTTGACTCTGCCCTGGCTCCTGATGGCACCCATTGAAATGCAAATGACAGCAGTAATTGGCTGAGAGATAAACCACAATGAGCGCAGGAGCGGTGCAGCGGGGAGTTAAGTGGCTAAGTGACAATTACTGCTCTGCATCCTCCTGTATCCTGAGCAGCCGCTCCGTTTGTTCTCGCTTTTAAAGGAGCTGTAACCCATTAATGGGAGAGCTCCTCGGGTAACGTGGCCAACTCAGTTTCTCTCCCGATCCTGGAGGGCCAGGGCAGGGCCTTGCTTTGTTGACTTGCTGGGTTTTCTGTTTTTTAACCTTCCCTCCTAAGTAGTAAGGAAAATGTGGCCGTTGAACAGCCTTTTCCTTTATTAAAAATAATGGTATTGGTTAAGTGCTTATTATGTGCCAAGCGCTGGGGTGGATACAACAGATATCTGTTGCCCAATTGTACATTCCAAGCGCTTAGTCCAGTGCTCTGCGCATAGTAAGCGCTCGGTAAATACGATTGAATGAATGAATACAACTAATCAGGTTGTCCCACGTCGGGCATCACAGTCTTAGTCCCCATTTTGCAGATGAGGTGACTGAGGCACAGAGAAGTTAAGTGACTTGCCCAGAGTCACACAGCTGACAAGTGGCAGGGCTGGGATTTGAACCCACCATCTTTGACTTCCAAGAAGCAGCGTGGCTCAGTGGAAAGAGCCCGGGCTTGGGAGTCAGAGGTCATGGGTTCGAATCCCAGCTCTGCCACTTGTCAGCTGTGTGACCGTGGACAAGTCACTTAACTTCTCTGGGGCTCAGTTCCCTCATCTGTAAAATGGGGATTAACTGTGAGCCTCACGTGGGACAACCTGATTACCCTGTATCTACCCCAGCACTTAGAACAGTGCTCTGCACCTAGTAAGCGCTTAACAAATACCAACATCATCATCATCAGCTCGGGCTCTCTTTAGATAGATATTGAGTTCAAATTCAAGGCTCCCCCCACCCCCAAACTGGGAGTGTGTAAATGTAATCCATGTCTTACAATGACATTTTCGAATGGGGCAGGTAACCTCTAGACTGTGAGCGCATAGGGATTGTCTCTATTTGTTGCTGAATTGTACTTTCCAACTGCTTAGTGCAGTGCTCTGCACACAGGAAGCGCTCAATAAATATGATTGAATGAATAAACCGAGAAGGGCCTGAATATTCACTCGTGGAGACTGCACCGTCCTTCCAACCCAGGCAGCACGACCTCCCAGTCAGTTAATTTAATTTGCTTTTGTTGAGCGCCCAAAAGGCACCAAGCACTGTGCTGGGTAGAACCAGATGAAGCTTAATAAGATTGTATTTAGTGTGCACTTACTGTGTGCAGATCACTGTACTACATGCTTGGGAGAGTACAATATAACAGGCACATTCCTGGGCCACAGAGAGTTTACAGTCTGGTTTTGGCGGGGCAATGGGGGGGAGAACAGACATTAATAGAAATAAATAAATTACAGATTTGTACACAGAAGCTGAGGGGGGCAGTGATGAATAAAGGAAACAGGTCAAGGTGACCCAGAAGGGAGTGGGAGAAGAGGAAAGGAGGACTTAGGGAAGCCTCTTGGAAGAGGTGTACCTTCAGTAAGACTTTGAAGGTGGGGAGAGTAATTCTCGGATATGAAGAGGTGTTCCAGGACAGAGGCAGGACATGGGTGAGAGTTCGGCAGCGAGATAGATGAGATAGAGGTACAGTGATTAGGTTGGCATTAGAGGAACAAAATATGCCGGCTGGGTTGTAATGGGAGAATAGAGAGGTGAGGTAAGAGGGGACAAGGTGATTGAGTGCTTTAAAGCCGATGGTAAGGAGTTTCTGATTGATTCAGAGGTAGATGGGCAGCCACTGGAGATTCTTGATGAGTGGGGAAACATGGCCTGAATGTTTTTGTAGAAAAATGATCAGGGCAGCAGAGTGATGTATGGACTGGAGTGGGGAGAGACAGGAGGTTGGGAGGTCAGCAAGGAGGCTGATCCAGTAATCAAGCCCGGAAAAGATAAGTGCTTGGATTAAAGTAGTAGGGGTTTGGACAGGTGTCACTAAGTACGGGGCCTGAATTACATAACCTGTTGTGCACTCTCTGGCATGGGCAGAATGAGCCTGGCGTCTGCCCCATTAACCTCCCTGGCCCAGGAAGCGACTTTGATTTCTGCTGCCCGCTTCTCTCAGCCCCAGAGGAGGCCAATTCCCTCCTGGGGATGCTAGTGGCAGAGAGGCTGTGATAGAGATGCTTAGTAAGAGTGAAGGAATCTCCTCAGCAGTTTCACACCCCCCATCTCTCCCTCCCTTCCTCCTTTCTTTCCTCTTCCCCTTTTTCTCTTCTTTTTTTAAAAATGGTATTTGTTCAGCACTTACTATGTGCCAGGCATTGTACTAAGCGGAGGCACATCTCCTCCAAGAGGCCTTCCATTTATTTGTATTGATGTCGGTCTCCCCCTCTAGACTATAAGCTCTTTTTGGACAGGGAATCTGTCTGGTTATTGTTGTATTGTACTTTCCCAAGCGCTTAGTACAGTGCTCTGAACACCATAAGTGCTCAGTAAATACGATTTAATGAATGAATGAAGATAGAAGCTAATCAGGTTGGACACATGGGACTTACAGTCATAATCCACATTTTACAGATGAGTTGACTGAGGCACAGAGAAGTTAAATGACTTGCCCAGGGTCACATCAGACAAGTCAGGGATCCGGGATTAGAATCCAGGTCTTCTGACTTCCAGGCCTGTGCTCTTTCCACTAGGCCATATTGCTTCACATAAATGGTATTTGTTAAGGTGATAGGCACTGAACTAAGTGTTGGGTTAGATACAAACTAATCAGGTTGGACACGGTCTGTATCCCACGTGGGGCTCACAGTCTTAATCTCCCTTTTTTTTGTGGACGGGGAGTGTGTTATATTGTTATATTGTACTCTCTGAAGAACTTAGTACAGTGCTCTGCACACATCACTCAATCAGTACGGTTGATTGAGACACATGAGACACAGGAAAGTTAAGTGACTTGCCCAAGGTCACACAGCAGATAAATGATGGAGCCAGGATTACAAGCCAGGTCCTCTTCCACTCCCTCCTCTCCCTCTCTTTTCTCCCTCCCTTCTCTCCCTTTATTTTAAAAGGTATTTGTTATATGCTATTATGTGCTAGGCACTCTATTAAGCAGTGGGGTAGATATGTGATAGGGTGGACGCTGGGGCTCATGGTCTTAATCCCCATTTAAAGTTAAAGTAACAGGTACAGAGAAGTTAAGTGATTTACCCAAGGTCACACAGCAGACGTGTGGCAGAGCCGGGAGTAGAACCGAGGTCCTCTGACTTCCAGGTCCGCCGTGATCTTTCCACCAGGCCATGCTGCTTCTCTCCCTTCCTTCTCTACCTTCCTTGCCTCCCTTTCCCTTCCTTCTCTTCCTCCCTTCCCTACTCTCCCTTTCCCCTTCAAACTTGGATATTGTGGGATGGCAGTTCCTACAGGGATATGGCCTCCCTTCTCAGGGAGCTTATTTTCTAGTAAATAAAGAATAGACAACCGACTTGTCATTCAAGTGGTTATGTACTGTAGGTCACAAGCACTGGAAATAATATGTTGCAGCGGAAGAGCTCGATGATTACATTGAATTGAGAGAGCAGCACGGCCTAGTGGAGAGAGTCCAGATCCGGGAGTCAGGAAGCGTGCGTCCTAGTTCCTGCTCTGCCACTGGCCTCCAGTGGGACTGTAGGCAAGCTACTTAACCACAGTTTCCACCCGTGTAAATTTGGGATAAAATACATGCTTCCCCTGACTCTTAGAGTGTGAGTCCTTGTGGCTCAGGGACTGTGTCCTATCTGGTTATCTTGTACGTCCCTTATTCAAGTTCTTGGCACAAAGTAAGGGTTTACTGAATGTCATTTTTGTAATTTCAAATTATGTCCAGGATGAATTCAACATCTCCTGTAGATTGTCCATGGAAGTTTCTTGGAAAAGATGGGTCCAGTGGTAATGCAGGCATAGCTGGATTTTGCAGGTACAAGAGCTGAAGGATTACAGTGAATTGGCTGTGGGCCCTATATCGACTGAATGTGTTGGCGGAAATTTATTGGCTGAAAGATAAATCCGCAACTCCATGTGGTGTTGTGTATTTGGCGTTTCTCTTTGACTTGAAGGTGCATTTTAAGCCTTCACATTCAAGAGACCTGGCTCTGTGAAGACTGTGCAGATTTCTACACGTCATCATTGGGCATGATTCCAACATTTGAAACCGAAAAGGAACGATGGAGACAAATGGAAGAAGAGGAATCATTGGGCTTCTGGAAACATTTCCATAAACAACAAATGCTTTTCTTCTAAAGACCTCTAAGCATGTTAGTGTGAAGTTGGATGTGTTAGGTGGTAAGAATTGCCAGTCTGATTTTGCTCTTGAAAGTCATCTCAACAGGGCCTTGCAAAGAAGCAGTTCTTTTCCAGGAATAGAAACCAGCAATCTTGATGGTTGAATTCATTTGTGTTCTTCACTGCCATATAGAAATAAGGAAGTGGGATGCTGCAGTGGTATTCCCAGAGATGTACTGTTCAGAGACAACCACGTGGCCAAGTGTCTGGTTACAAATTGTAGACCAGAGAACACTTAAAATCGTAATGGCGGGAGCATGCTATCAGCCCCCGGATCAAACTGGTGATAGAGACTACAGAAGCCTGAGAGAGATAAGAGCCAACAAAATCTACTACAAGGGCAATGATACATTTCCACAACAATCCGCCTGTAATCTTTTGAATGTCACAGCAGGACGTCGTCTGGAAAAATATGTTTCTCAATGCCATAAATATTGTTCCTTGGAATTGGTCATTCTAGCATATATGAGATAGAGAGCCTATCTTGCCTTAGTTCTCTGTAACGTAGCATTTGGGCAGAACCTGTGGTCCTTCTAGGGGGAATGCAACATCCCTACAAAGGATTTTAGCTTTCACGTCTTTTGTCACCATCTGATCCACTAAGCAAAGGCAGAGCTGTGTAAAGCTCTTGGGTGGGTGGAAGAAGCCCTGTAAAATTCATGGGGTTAAGGAAGAAGTGTAGATTATTCTGCTAGGGTCCCTGTTTTCTTTCTGAGCCCTTATGGAGCCTTTCTGTCCCTTGGATACCAGCATTTTTGTTTTGGGAGGGTGGGGGCGGCAGGGGAAGTCATTTGTTAGAGTTGATGCAAAGCTGAAGTCCCACTGGTTGATTTATTTTTGCTGACAATAATGTCAGTTAGGTAGCCACTTCCAGGCACATTATGAAAATCGTCATCCCCGTTTCAATCTAAAGCCCAGAGAATTGGAACGGCTTGCTCGTTTTCACCTGATCACCAGTAGGACCAAATTTGGAGCTCTGAACTTTTAACACCCCAGTCTGCGTGTAGTCCCCTCCCCTTCTCTGACCAGAGTTAGTCATTGAAACCCTTTGGGCCTTCTTCAGAAGTGGAGATGTGTTTATCATAAGGTGTTGGCACCATTTCATTTTATGTTATGTTGTATTCTGCTTAAGTCTTTGCCCTGAAGTTTCCACTGGATAAAGGAGGCTCCGTTTTCTGATTTAAACCACGAGACTACAATCTAGTTTTGTCCCGTCCATTTTATTCCACCACAAGGGTGACTCCTGAATTGTGTTTTTTATGACACTCTTTGCAGTCTGGTGAAGAGAGCTTGGGAATAAACATACTCCCCAGCTTCTTGTCTTAGCTCTGTCACTGTCTAAGCATGCCACTTTGCCCCTCTGTCCTTCAGTTTCCCCTTCAGTATAATGGGAATAATCATTTTAGGCGCAATCTACTTCACCATAATTTTGAGGCTGAAAGAGATGATCTGGGTGAAAGCGCATTGAGCTCTTTGGTGATGGTACCATTATTTTCTATCCATCCTTCCATCCATGGTATTTATTAAGCACTTAATGTGTGGAGAGCACCGTTCTAAGCACCTGGAAAAGTACAATTCATCAGAATAGGTAGACATGATTCCTTCCCTCAGGGAGCTTACAAAATACGTAAAATGAGTTACAGATGGGGATGCATTACTGATATTATTGGTGTGATTTGGGAGACACAATACAATAAAACCTAATTGATAAGGGTAGGTAGGTATATTTATTTCCATTAGCAGTTAAACTTACCATTCATTAGATTGTAAGGTCCTTGAGGGCAAGGAACATGCCTACCTACTCTACTGGGAGACCAAGACGAAAGTGCTCAGTCAATACCATTGATTAATTAAAAAGCTTTTAAAATGTGAGAAGAAAAACAAATGTCCCTATCACAGATGATCAGAAAATTTGGAGAGAGAAAGAATTACTTCCAGTGATTGCCCATCCACCTGTGCATCAAACAGAAAGTCCTTAACACTAACTTTAATTCATTCATTCATTCAATAGTATTTATTGAGCGCTTACTATGTGCAGAACACTGTACTAAGTGCTTGGAATGTACAAGTCGGCAACAGATAGAGACAATCCCTGCCCTCTGACGGGCTTACAGTACTCACGGCTCACCCCTTCCTATCTTACCTTGCTGATTGGAATCCAGCCTGCACTCATCACTCCTCTAACACCAACGTACTCACTGTACTTTTTTCTTGGCTATCCCACTGCCAACCTTTTGTCCATGTTCTTCCTCTGGCCTGTAATTCCCTCCCTTGTCATATACTTCACACCACCACTCTCTTTCTTAAAGACCTTATTAAAATCACATCTCCTCCAAGGGGTCTTCCTTGACGAAGACCTGGAGCGTCTGGATATGTACCCTTTATGATATTCACCCCTCCCTCAGCCCGACAGCACTTATGTAGATATCTGTAATTTATTTTAATATCTGTCTCACCTTCTAGATTGTAAGCTTATTGTGGGCAAAGAACTGTTTCCCAAATCTCCCAGGCGTTTAATATGGTGCTCTGCATAGAGAAAAGGCTCCAATACCATTGATTGATGGGGTGAGTTACACTGAAATTAGGCTCCAACTCTAATTGACACTGAAGAATGCAACTGGCTTTAAATGACCTTAATGATCAGGTGGACAGCCTGGGCTGGGACTGAGGGGAGTGGGGAGAGGGAGGGTCGACGGGACAGTAGAGGGAGCATAGTCCAGACAGATGGAGTTCCTTTATTAAAGGAAATTTGGCCTACGTGGAACACTAACTTGAGCAGGTGAAACGTTTGAAAGTAAGAAGGCTACAAAATAATTGAAGGACAAATAGCCGTAGGTACAAAAATTGAAAGAAACTGACGTTCTTGGGACAGTAGAAGCAGGAGCTTTAAGGAAGTCAGTTCACATCTGCATTAGGCAGGTGTAGATCTCTCTCAACTAATTGAAAGGTATTTTATCTTTTGGAAGTGTGTAAACTGGGTAGTTTGTTTTTGCTCTTATGCCTGCTCTTTAGAAGAGGGGAGCCACAGTGTGGCATATCTGAAATGACTTTTAACAGCCCTCAGTGGGCAGAGAAGGAGTTAGGGGAAAAAAGGGTTTCTTGGGGCCAGGCAAGCTTTCTCTCCTTTTCCCAAGTCACACGCAAACAGTGATAAGACAAGAGCAGAGTGAGGGTCCTTCAGCTCTTGACCGTTGAATAGTAACATCGATTGAGTACTATTATTTGCCAGCTGCAGGTAAACCAGGTGATTCCTCCTCCTCCTTCTCTTTCTCCTCCTCCTCCTCTACCCCTCCCACCCCACATTAAGCAGGCCCCATGCTTCAGAGATCTGATCCTGCAGCTGGGGAGTTAGTTCCCTTTGAAGTTAGTGAAAGCACCACTTGGACAGCTCTGTGACATGCAAAGTACGATGAGTAACTGGCCCCAAATGTTTGAACTCCCCCATTACCTGTTTGTTATTACTGGTGGGGAAAAAATATGACTAAGAAAACACAAAACAGGTTAGACAGCAGCTGTCTAAATCTTTTTTTTCCACTTCCCTGCTTGTGTTGGTCAAAGGCTCTATGTGTTGTTGTCAGTCTCCTAACAACTGCCTTGTTTATTAAAAATAATGCCAGGGATTCTGGGTTGTGGATGGGGAGTAAGTGTATGACTCTTTAAGGGGGTTCTCCAGATTATTGCCCCTACCCACCCCTCAGAGCCGACTAAGAGGTGTTAAAACTGGGACTACATTTTGTTGCAGATACTTCCCCTCTATGCAGTGTGGCTTCAGCCATTGTTCCGTATACAAAAGTCTATTGAATATCATGCCTTCTGGCCCATTTATTTCTGTCCTACAGTCCGACACACACACACACACACACGCACACACGCACACACACCCCTCCCCCCCCCCCTTCTGTGTCTTTCTCCCCACTCACCTCCCCACTCACACATGCAGGAACCAAATTTTGTTTTGTGTCAGAAACCCCGAATACAAATGTCTGGAAACCACATACATGCTTTCTCTAAATAGGTTTTTACCTGCCTGGAAGTCAGGAATGAAAATAGTATCTTTGGGATTTTTTTTAACAGAAAGTTGTGGGGAGAAACTGCTAGAAATAAGACAAGGAGGGGAGGAAAAAAAGGTAATGGAAAAACCCAAGACACTAAATCCCCCAGCTCAGAAGATTTTCTTTCAAGAGTTTGGGAAGAACTAAGGGCTAAAATAGCTGAGCTATCAGCTAGACAATGTACTTAATTTGAAGGAAGGAGAACCAATGTTTACATTGTCTTTGAAAAGCACAATCCACAGAATGATAGAGCTTTCAGCCTACCCTACCTGAAAGTATTCCATGGAACAGGTTACACCATGAAAAATGGTTGAAACACTCATTATGGGTAGAAATTACTTTAACCATCAAATCCATATAACTGTACAATATTGGATTGCCCTTCAAAGGGTGGCATAAATGAGTTGGAATCAGGGAATAGGTATATATCCCATATTTAAAATTCAAAGAGGGCAGGACAAATGTGGAATTTTTGTTCACCAAATTCTATCCCTAGAAATTCAGTGGGATACCCACTGAAGCATGGGGTGAAGGAGGGAGGTGTAAAACAGAAGGAACATTTCATCACCCAGTGGATGGTAACCTAATGGATTTTTTTAATTGCAAGAAGTTGTGAAGGCAGAAAACGTCAGCAGGTTCAAGAGAGGTCTGGTTACCTTTGTGGACGTAAGGTCCCCTAAAGGTTACTAGAGAAAAGTTGGGGATGAGAAGGGGAATTGCTAAAGATGTTAGATGGTCCATCCCTAAACATCAGGATGGATGTCAAGGAGGGCAACTTACACAGTTTCTCCAAGTGTCCTGTTGCCATTATAGGAGACTGACTTCCAGGCTGAAAAGACCATTGTTCTGACCCAGTAATAGCATTTCTTTTGTTCTTATGTTCTTTTGATAAAATCTCCCACAAGTGGATGTTAAGGAACCATTACTTGCCGTAAGGTGAGAGTTAAAGTCATGTCAGAGATGAAAAGCTCCTTAAAGGATAAACAGCAACGGGTGGGTGAAAACGCCATTTCCGTCTGTGTGGATGCTAATGGCAGAGTGTTTCGGGCTCTACTCTTAGGACTTGAGGTGCCCAAGAGTGATTCTTTTTGAAATTCTGGCCTGTTCCTTCATGGGTTTAATCTTTCCATGGGGCACCCCTTTGAAGTTTGTGGGAGAGTCTTTAGTGTGTGGGGGCGGCAAAAATCTGGGTCAGCAGCCTACCAGCCACCAGAGTGGGGGATGGTAAACCAGGAACAAGGAACACAGCTGCTATAAACAGGACATCATCTGAGCTACTGGAGCTGCGGAAGGATCCTGGGGACCCGTGGAAAGCTGGGAAAACTGGGCCCTAGATGAGCTGGCTGCCTGGGACAGGCAGGCCCCAGCAAAAATTAAGCCCAGGGTGACGCACGGAAGATGGTCCTGTCGTTGAATTCATTCAGTGCACTCTCTCAGGGGAAATTAACTCAGGCTTCATTCCAGACATTTTGGAGAAATCTTCAGTTTAGGGTGCTTTGGAAGTTTTATGCCCTCTCTGTCGTCTTCTTTCATTCTCATTCTTGGCCTCCTCTGTATCGTAAGCAGTGTGGTCTAGTGGAAAGCATGGTTCTGGGGGTGGCCGGGAGACCTTGGTTCTAGTCCCAGCTTGACCTCAGTGTGCTACTTAACCTCTCTGAGCCTCAGTTTCCTCTCTTGTAAAGTTGGGATAATTCCAACCCCTCTCCCTATCACAAATGAGGTACAATGAGAGAATAGAATGAGATAATTGATGGCAAAATTATTTGAAAAAGTCAAACGCTTTAGGTTCTACTGTTATCCTTAAGTACTTAGGTGCTTTGTACACATTAAGTGCTCAATAAATACGATTGAATGAGTGAATGAATGAATAATGAATGAATCCTTTCAGGTCTTGCCTTCTGGTTTTTGGCCCTGTAGATTATCATCTGTCCTTTATTTAAAACAACATAAAAATAAGACACGCTATCATTTCTAATGTATAAAAATGTGAATATGAATATCCCTAATACCTGAAACTTGTTCAGAGTTTGTTATATTCAGTGAAGAAGTGGATAGCGGGCTCTGGTCCATTTTATTCAAGGCAGTACACTACCATATTACAACATAAAGATATTTCAACTCCAAGCCAGAATTCTAGTTCCTGCATTCCAGGTTCACCAACAATAATCCAGTTCACCTATGACTTCTAATTGATGCTCCCTGCACAGTATTGCACTAAACAGTACTTTCTGACCAAAAATAGGGTCAACGGGGTCTGTACAGTATAGGGTGGGAAACCAGCTTTGCTGAAAAAACACTTTTCTTCCCCTTTTCTGGATTTCTGACAGGATTACTAGATGTCAAAGACAGGGCCAAGCGAGGAAGGTCCTATATTATTTGAGAAGTGAGCGGGTGACAGTTGGGTTATAGTAAAATCTTCATAGACAAAACCGTGTGATCGGAGATAGTTGTATCCTCAGAGTGAACAACTAACGGTCTTATTGTCCTTGCTGTGTGTCTCTTCTGAATGCCAGGTCCAATTTGGATCAAAACAGGATTAACTTTAGCCACTGCCAGTGATTACCTCTTGGATTGGGCCTTTGGGATCTAATAATGCAGTGAATATTGACTGATGATTTTCATATGCCCTTCCACCTCCAAAAGCTGGTTTTTGTTGTCCTGCCCAGTTCCAAAATAGGATGAATTTTAGGAGTCAATCAATCAGTGGTATTTATTGAGCGCTTATTATGTGTGGAACACTGTTCTAAGCATTCGGGGGAGGGCAGTGTAACAAATTGCACGTTTTCTGCCCATAACGAGTTTACAGCCAGCATTGGAGTTACCCCATGAGACCTAGTCTGATTCCAGGTAATCCCCAGGATGAAGAACTCAACATTGTTGGTTGGTTTTGTGGCTACTCAAAACCAACTACTGGGTCTACTGAGTAGGAAGTCCTGGAGGGCTACAGGACAAGCCAGGGAACCATTTGCACTTTGCGGCCAGCCCGGTGCCAGGTGACCTCCAGAGGAGGAGGGTCAGGTGTTAACCCTGAGCTTAACAAGCATTCAGTTTCACGTTGGCTCCCGGTGCTATCGTCATCGTCATCGACATCGAATTACATTTATCGAGCTCCTGCTGTAGACAGATTACTTACTGTCCTGGGCACACTTGAGCCACCGAGTAATGCCAAGTAGCCCATTTTGCTTTGTTTTGGCTCTTCTAAAAGTGTGTGTGTTGGGGGGAAGAGTCTGGTACAGGGGGTAAGGAGGGGAAGAGGAGGATTCCTTGTAGAAAGTTGAGAGGAGTGAACACATTTTTCTAGTGCTCTTAAGCAGATTTGACCCACATAGCTAGATGGGAGCAGCTAGTGAAATAAAACATTGTTTCATTGAACACTTTAGACTGTAAAAGAGGCACCAGGGGAGAGCCCGGCAGGAGCGCTTTCTTTTCAGCAGCTTTCTCGCCTGCCACTTAAATTCATTCATCAGATCTTATTGGCCAGTTGCTTTGTACCTATCTATTTCTTTTTTCTCCTTTATAGAAACACCAGGTTTTGTTTAGTGCCACCCCCTCATCCTCCTTCCCCCTCCCGCCACCTCCCCCTTTTTTTTTTTGTCACTGGTGCAATGGATCCTGGCTTAAGTTTACTATCCCTGGACATTTTTTACAAAGATACTTCAAAGCAGGAGGTCCCGTTTTGAAGACTGGTCTCTGGGGCTGTAAAGTTGGCAAATTTTAGTGTGGGGAATGTAAACTCAAGAGAAAAGAAGGTAACATAAACAACTCCACCTCCAGTCAGATAGGGTTTTTGGTGAGAAAAGACCCGGTTTATTAAGATCAGAGCAGGCTTAGGATTGCACATGTCTTTCTAGTATTATAGAATATGGTGTCTGTTCCTTAGCTTCCTGGTGAGATGAAATAGAGTAGTTATTTATTGAAGCCATGAAGAGATCAAGCCAGCAAGAGTTTGGTGTTTACTTATAGGATTTCTCAAATAGTCATTATTGACTTATTTCCCCCCCTTCCTCCTGCAGTCTTCCACTCTTGGGTCTTTTCTCCACCCCTTCACTTTCTGGTCTGGCAGAATTGGCTAAGAAATGTTGCAGATTCCAAGAGAGCTTGCTTCATCTAGCCAGTGTAGCTGAAAAGGGCTCTTTCACTGTCCATAGTATTGCTGAGGTCTCTCTCCTGCAGTCCCTGTGTAGACACAGCTCCAACTGGTTGAGCCGAGAGTGAGTCAGAGGGCTTGTCCCTGGAAGACTTCAGGAGGGAGTTTGTGGGCAGGCACGTGTGTGTGTGAGCGTGCGCATTACACACGCACATGTACACGGGTACTGAGGGTTTATCTGGATCTTTATCTTGTAATAGCATGTTCCATTCTTCTTATACAGCACACCCCATCATAAGCAAGAGTGCAAGGGAAAATGTCAGGAAAGTGAAGCCTTCATATGTACTTGGAAAATAAAATGTTACTGTCTTCACCTAGCTATTAAAGTGAGGGAACCTGGTGGATGTTTGTGTCTTTTAATATTCTCCCATTATTAGGAACATCACAGATCAATCAGGCTATCACCTGAGTCACTTTTGATGGGAAACAAGTGTATAGGTGTACTCTAGGGTTGATAGTATTTTGCCTTTTTGTTGGGCCCTTACCCCCGCCTTCCCCTCATTAAAAGCCACTCAGGGCAAGAATTCCATTTCTGATTTTTTAAAAATACACAAGACATATATGATGTGGGTCTCAGGCAGAATAACAAACTATTGTAAATTCATTTGATGGAAGGCTTTTCTGGTACTTTCAGAGTTAGAGAAACCCACCCCCTTGATCAGGTTTCAAGCCTCTGTACAAATCAGCCTGGTCTAGTGGACAGTGACAGTGGGAGTCAGAAGGACCTGGGTTCCAATTCCATCTCCTTGTCTGCTCTGTGACCGTGAGCAAGTGACTTAACTTCCCTATACCCCAGTTTCCTCATCTGTAAAATGGAGATTAAGACTGTGAGCCCCACGAATAGAGATTAAGGCTGTGAGCCCCATGTGGGACGTGGACTGTGTTCAACCTGATTAGCATGGGTCTACCTCAACCTGGCACATAGTAAGTGCTTAACAAATACCATTAAAAAATCATCCCATGCTAAGTACTGGGTGAAGGTAAATAAAAGAAAGAAACTACAATCTTTTAGTTTGCTAGGTCATATATGGTAGTTGCTTGTCTTCAGGGAGTGAAGCCTGCCCTTGATCGCCTGTGCAGTTTTGGAATTAACTAGTAGGGCGGGTTTCTGGAATAGAATCTTTGCAGGGCTCATGTCTGTGCGGGTCCAAGTGTATGCCCCAGAGACCTGAAAAAAGTGGGAATTGGATGGCTGAGGTAGGGAAGAGAGAAAATGAAGAATCTCTTCATTTCTTTAAGCTTGCATAGACCATTACCACTAGCCTCCCTGAAGCTCCCTCATTTGTGTCTGCCTTCCGCTCAGTATATTGATTACATTTGGGTTAATTACATGTGTGTTCACTTTTCTTTCCCAGCAGATTAACCATTACGATGAAACGGCCAGCGTTACCACCTATTTATTTTCAAAACCCATTCTGTGATTCTGTTTATTGAAAATGGTATTGTTACCATTAGAAAATTCATTTCTAAATAATCCTTGCCCAGATCTGCATTTTGTAAAGCACAATATTTTGAGGCAGAGGATTTATTTTCCAGGTCAATCTGAGGCAAACACCAATTAGGATTACTGCGGTGGATTGATTTACCTCTCTGAGTGTTGAATGCTTATAGGCGGGAATGCGTAAGAGGCTACAGGATCAAAGATCAATTACCCAGAAGTTGCTGTCAGCCACCATCAGCTGGAAGCCACCACCTTAACATATGGCTCAGTTCTCTTATCTTCCAGAAGAGATTCAGACTGGAGAACTTTTTCCCCCCCTTAATTATCTGCAAAAGAGAATATGGGAATATTTAAAAGAATGAGAGTTTGCTTTCCTTCGTGGGGAGAGATGTGTGGTCTTTTTGGAATTTTACCTTACACGCTGGTGCACAGTTGGGGGCATCTGAGGTGCGGGCTGGATTTAGAGCTCAGGTGCCCCATTCCCTGGCCTAACCTAACTCCTTCTCTGCAACTCTTAATGTGGAGTTTAAAAGAGAAGCCTCCCCTTTGTACTGGAATTGCCCTGGGGTCTGGGGAAACAGAGCCCCAGTGTTCCTGTGGGATCTCTATTTACTTAGTTTGGTAATCTGGTCTACCCAGCCCCCAGATTCCCAACTGCACATAACTGTGGTCTTAGGCCTGTGGGCACCCTTCTCCCTCTCTCTCTCTCCCGCCTTCTCTTTTGCTCTCTCTAACTCCCTCTCTCTTTTTCTCCCTCTTCCTTTCCCTCTCTCTGCCCCTCTCCCTCTCTGCCCCTCTCCTTCCTGAATGGGTTTCTCTTTAGTTCTCCTCTACTTTGTGCACTGTGATCTTTAGCACCTCATTTCAAGCCACTGGTCCCCATCTCTTTCCATCCTGTAGATCCAGGTGGGAGGGACCCAGGGGGTATATTTGAGCTTCCAATAGGGACGCTTAAGGGACTTCTCTGTGTATGGAGGTTAGTGTTCTCCCAGCCCTTTCAGCCTGGGAGGGAGGGATTGAGCCTGACCCCTCCTTCTTAGTTCCATCTATTTGACTTAGATAATTGTCTTTACACTCTTCCCCCATTCCTGCCTACCCTAGTCCCCTCCTCTTCCCTTTATTTTTCCAGCCTTTTAATTAAATCCTCCTGTAAGACAAAAATGTTGTTTCAGCATGTCCTTTCAAGTTTCGTGATTGGAGTGAGCCACCCCTTCTGATTTGGTTCCTTCCAACCCTCGTTTCCTCTTCCTCTATCATTCTCCCCCACCTCCCCTTTCTGCCTTCCCCTTCCCCCCTCCAGCTTGGGCAAGTCAAAGTGTCTGAACACCATGGATGCTCAAAGTAGCATGCTTAGCTGGGGGAATGACTTCACCAAACCATGGCAGGTGCCACTCTAATGGCCTATAGCTCCTGTACCTTTCCCTAGAAGCATCCTGAGGTGGCAAACAGGTGAATAAAATTAGTAATGTCCCGTTTAGCAACTTTCTCACCATTTCCCTCCCCCAAACCAAATTGGGGACCGGAAGGCAGATATCAAGGGAACGCTAGTGGGCTAGCTCACTAATCCCCAAACCATCCATCTGACTCCTTTATTTGGGAGCAGAAGTGGCCGGAGCTCATTTCTGTTCTTAGCCTGGGTGGCTGAGGATCAACCTCTTTGGGGAATTTTTAGTCATCCTGAAGGATTTAATTCCTGGACCTGCAAAGCAGTGCTTTTGGACCAAATTGCTTGACCCTGCTCTCCTCCCTCGTTTAACCAAGATGGACAGCGGGCCAAGCAGACACATTTAAGGTTCCCTCAGTGATGTGGCCATCCACTTGAGAGCAGCAAAGGGTTTGGATGAATGAACAAGACCATAAGTGGTTAACTCTTCCACCAAGCACCTTGCCCTCCTTTTTAGAATTCAAGGGCATATGACCTCCAAGACCCACCCCCTTCCTTACTGTAGGAGCCCTGGGTCTCTCCTGGAAGACCTACATTTTCTTGCTTTTAGTTGCCTTTTTTCTTTTGAAGCCTCCCTGGTCAAAGAGGTTAGTGGGCTGCTTACAGAAAAAAAAAATGTATGAATTATTCTTCTGTTTAAAATAACAAATACTTTACAAGGGAAATCATCCTCTGCCAGTCAAAAGGCTGAGCCCATGTTGATTGATGGGAACTGGCACACTCATTTCACCCAGAGTGTGGGGCCCTGAATCCCCTCCGGGTGAGGCTAGATAGCCCACGCTCAGTAGTTCCTCTGCCAGCACAAGCTCTCATTGAGGCCCACAGGAATGTCACGTGGGGAAAATCTGGATCTAGAACAGAAGACCAGTGTTTCAACTCTAGTTTCATCTTCCTTTGACGCCTAGGAAAAAGGCATTGTCACCCCATTCCTACTTCATGGTATCGCTGTCTTGGGAGTTCTAGTTCTTCACACTTGGGAGGCGAGACCACTGCCCTAAGTTCTAGAGAGGGATGGTCTCTGGGAAAAATATTGGCCCTTCCTCTCAATCTTACCTCACTCCTTTCAAACTCACTGGAATCTCTGGGCCCAGAAGGAATGTTAGGAAGGGGCTGTGGAGAGTAACCACTTAACCCAGGAAATTTTTTTCCAGTTCTATTTTCCTTTGGTTAAACTCTGTTGGTTTCATTAAGGCCAGAGGGAATCATTGTATAAACACTTTTCTGCACTGTGATTTCTTCATAAATGATTTGGAAGGATCAGTTGTTTTGTTGACAAAAATATACACATATAAATACATGCATGCATATATATATATCACCTGAATTTAGAGTCACAGCTAATATTACAAAGCCCTCGATCTTTCCTCCCCACCTCACCGACAACCCTCCCCCACTGGCTCTCAGCACAGACCTGAAGAAGTTCTGTAAATAATTTATTTGGTGGCATCATCTCCCCCTTCCCCCAATGCCCTGTCCCTGGGGATTTGCCTTTAATGAATGGGTGCTTTTCTTAACTAATGATATTCCTGGCCATCTGTCCAGCTGGTAACCGAGTACTTAAGGCAGATGTTCTTTCTTAACTTAGACTCCATAAAAGTTGGAATCTTAAGAAAAATGTCAGTGAGTCTGACAGAATAGGTTTGTGGGTGCATTAAGTAATTTTGTTGTTGCTTGGCTGTAGTTATGCTTCTGGTCACTAGGAAGGCCTCGAAAGGGCAAGGTAAAGCAAAGAAAGTTGAAAATCTCAGGCTAAGTTTTTTGTTTTTACAATTATCCCAAGGTTTTCATTTAGTAAATTTGCCCTCCTCTCCCCCCTTCCCCCTTTAAATTTAGGAGAGGGGGAGGGTGCAGAAAGGGTGGCAAATGGAGGTAGCTGTTTCAGGAGGGACAGAGACTAGAGGAATGTTCAGAGAGGTGGTCTGACCTCAGTGCAGAAGCTGTAAAATTAGAAAGCCGAAGAAGGGTTTTCTCTTGCACAGTTTCAGCCAGCCACAGGAATGTATCTCTAGGAAAAGACTGGCTGAGTAAACTGGATAGAACAAGTTCAGGGCAGAGTTGCAGCTTGCTCTGACGCCATTTGTGGAGGGGGAAGAGATGAGAGAAAGTGTGTGTGTGTGTGTGTGTGTGTGTGCATGAGTGCACGCAACCCCACTCACGCATGAGCTTTGCAGCTAGGCATTTAAACATATGTTGCAGGACTGCCGCTCCCTTTTAGCTCTTTGAGGCAAGGGGTGAATCTGCAGGAACCGACTGATTGGCAGGGTGTGAGGGGGACAGAGGGAGGAGAGACCTAAAGAAACAAACATGAAAACTGGAGTTTGGTTTCCTTAACAGATCCATGGAAAAGATGCCTCATTCCTGCTTTGATAGAACACTGTCATCTGTTGCCAGAAGTTTGGCCGTGGTCATAAAGACACCAGGACAGAGCCGAGATCAGATTGGGGCATGAAGCTAGGGCCGCCCCTTTGTAGTTCCAAGAGCTGATGAATTCCCATTTGGAGAGGGGAAGCAGGACTTCCACTCACTAATAACTGCTGGAGGAACTTTAATGTAGCAGCAGGGCTCATTTGTGTGTGTGCGAAAGGCTTTGGTTTGAATTAAGCCATTTTAATAATTTAAACCATGTAAACAGTTGCTTTTAGGCAGCTTTCATTCAACATTCTTCACGTGAAGATATTTGCTCAATAGGAAGAGGGGGACTTCAAAGTTTTGCATAATCGTTTAGGTATGTTTTTCCTTCCCTTGGGTAGGGTAAAGACAATTTGTTTTTCATGATTCTAAATTAAGCTTTGCTATCAAAGGCCAATTCCATTTTGGTTCTGGATGGAGCTCTGTCAGGGAAATTCCAGAGTCACGGAGCGATGCACTTCAGTTCTTGTGGTGGATTCTGCCTTTGGGTCTTAAGTGGCTCTTTATGTGCTACTCTTTGCTCTACCGGGTTCTGGGGGTCTTTTTTGCCTTGAAAAGTAAGTGTGAGTTTCCAGAGGAAACTCCTGTAAAAAAAAAAACAAAACTGAAAAAAAAAGTTATAAGGTAAGCAGGGTTGTTTACCTACAGACAGTGAAGCCAAAAGGTGTAAATTAGAAATTATGTGGCTTCTTTTACTAGGAAGAAGATGGTGTCCTGTCTCCAAAATTACAATTTTATTTATTCTTCATTTCCCCGACCCTTCTTTCCAAAGCCAAAGGTTTCCCTATGCAGTGGGCTGCTCCCATTCCCTGATTTCTCCCCTAGAGTCCTCCCTCCCTGTTTTAGACACATTTCTCAAGAGAAAATACAGTGCATTCTGTTGTCTACTTTAGGGTAATATCAGGGCCACACACAGTTTGTCTTAAAGTTACTGGTTAACTAAGTTGGGTAGGTTACTTGGAGGGAGAACTTAAAAGAACTTTCTTTGTATCACAGGACAGCTGAGCAAAATTCTGGGGACAGGAGGATATTGTTTTTCTTGTAACGATAACTGTAGTATTTGTTAAGCGCTTACTGAATGTTAAGCTCTGTATTAAGAACTGGGGTAGGTACAAGACGATCTGGTCAGACACAGTCCCTGCCACTCATCAGGCTCACAGTTTAAGTAGGAGAGAGATTACATATTTAATCCCTGTTGCACAGATGAGGAAACTGAGGCATAGAGAAGTTAGGTGACTTATCCTAGGTCACATAACTGGCAAATGGGAGAGCTGGAAATTAGAAGCCAGTTCCTCTGACTCCTAAACCCCGTGATCTTTCCAGTAGGCCACAATGCATCCCCGATGATTTCTCTTTAACCTGCACTAAATAGGGGTCTTTCTGGGGAGGTCAGTTAATATTCCTAGGGGCCTGTGAGTGTCTAAACGTGGCATGATATCAAAGAAGTGGGTTTCTCTTCTCCTGCTCCATTCCTGTCATGCTCACACTCTTTCTCCTTCTCAATTCTCCCACTTCTGGCTTTTGTCTCACATTTTTCCTCCTGCCTGGAACTCCCTATCCCTTAAAATCCACTGGACCACAGCTTTTCCAATCTTCAAAACCCTTCTGAAATCTCTCTTCCTCCAGGAGGCTTTCCCCAATTCATCTTTCTTTTCTATAGGTCACTTATTATCACCCCTGCATTTTTACACCCACGTAAGCACTCGAGTACTCACTACTTGCCATTATGCTTTTGTATGCATCATCTTAACAGAGCTCTTCTTATTTTTAATTATTTTATTTTATATCCTGTTTTCTATCTGTTCTTCCAAGCAGTACAGTGCTCCGCACACAATAGGCACTTAGTAAATACTATTGATTGATATTTGGTTTTCATCGAAATCTGATAGTAACAGAAGCAGTAAGGAAACAGTAGCATGGCATTTTGTTGCCTGGCATGCTTTGCCCCTCTTTCCTGTCGCTTGCCTCTCTTCCCTCACTTCTGCTCCCTTTTTTAAAAATGGTATTTGTTAAGGGCTTACTATGAGACCAACACTATTCTAAGTGCTGGGTTGGATGCAATCCCTGTCCAGCATAGGCTCACAGTCTAAGTAGTCAATCAATCACATGTATTGAGCGCTTATTATATGCAGAGCACTTTATTAAGTACAGCAACAATATAATAGACACTTTCTCAAGTAGGAATGAGAACAGAACCTAGGCAGAGAGAAGTAAAGTGGCTTGCTTAGGGTCACACACCAAGCAATTGGCAGAGCTGGGATTAGAACCTCCAACTCCCAGGCCCATGCTCTTTCCACTAGGCCATGCAGCTCCTCTCCTTCATTTCTTCCCATCAATCAATCAATTCAGAAGGCCATACACACTCACACATATACCCAAACATCTGCAGATTTGTGTCCCAAGATGGCTGTTTATCACTGAGCTAAATTGCCTTCGAAGAATTAGCTTTTCAATCAATCAGTTGTATTTACTGGGAGCTTACTCTGTGCTGAGCACTGTACTAAGCATTTGGGAGAGTAAAATACAATAGGATTAGCAGACACATTCCCCAAACCCCAGAAATAGAATTGTTAGCAAAATCTGACAGAAATTCTCACAGCTCAGGTTAATGCAGGGAGCAGAATTTTGAGTTTTCTGAGATAGTGGAGACCCAGAAAAGTTAGACGTCCTAATTTTATTGTAAGAGATAGAATAATGTGAAGACCACTTATGCCCGGTCAATTTAAAAATCCCATTTTCCCATTTCAGTAAACTTTCATTTTCACGCCTCCATTAATCTGAAAATTTTTTAAACGCATATCAATTTACTTTAGAAATGCTTGCAGATAGCCCCCTTTTAAAAACATACTCCAAGTCGATAAATTTGTTTTTGTGGTGTTCATTAAAATGAGAACAGACCATATCACCACCTTCAGTCGATCAGTGGTATTTATTGAGTCCTTACTATGTGCAGAGCACTGTACCAAACTCTTGGTACAATACAACAGAGTTGGTAGGCATGTTCCCTGCCCACAAAGAGCCTACATTCTAGCTCCAGTATAGCTACAGTTTTTTCCATTAAGCAGCTGTGGTTCAAACCCCTTAATTCTACATGATTCTAATATGCTCTAGAGGCAGTTGGGGTCCCAGGTCAATCAATCAATCAGTTGTATTTATTGAACTTACTGTGTGCAGAGCACTTTATTAAGCGCTAGAGAGAGTACAATATGACACTATAACAGAGCTAGTAAATACGTTCCCTTTCCACAACTAGCTTACAGTCTAGAGGGGGAGACAGATAATAATATAAATAAATTCCGGGTATGTACGTAAGTATATAAGCTGTGGGGCTGAGGGAGGGGTGAATAAAAAGAGCACCTCCAGGTGTGAGGGTGACGCAGAAGGGAGTGAACAATGCAGTAGTGGGATCCCAGGTCATTGGGCACTGTAGCGTGGAGCTGGGAAACCTCTGCATTTGCAACAGGAAAAGTGTTTCAAGAGCCTCGGGATCTCTGGCTTAGTTCCCCCCTCCCCAAAATGAATTTGGTCACCCCCTCCCCCTCCCACCCCCTCCAAAACACTGGTCTGTTGAATCCCTCTCTTCTCCATCCAGAATTGGGCTGAGAATGTTTTCACAAGCATTTATTTATTGAGCCAAGCTTTATTTAGTGGACATGTTCTATAGCCCCCATTTGTTTTACGTTGGAGAAACCCTGAGAAAACCCTGTAATTTGAGAATTCAGGTATGTGCTCCTATTGTTTTGGGTTGCTTATCTCCAATCTGTGTAGATAAATGTGTCTTATTTCCTTTGTTGTCCAGCAGAAAAATGTCTGATTTTAAAGCAGCCAGCCTGCTAGAAAATCCAAATCACTTCCATTTTCCAATAGTGAATAGGAAAAAAAAATTTCTCATTCTTTCCAAAAGATATTTTAGGATTGGCTGGAAGGAGGAACCTATTAAGGTAAATGAGAATTGAAATACAGAAAAACCTTTCCAAATTGGACCAAAGACCCAACCAACTGAATTAATAGATTAAGACTGGGAGTCCCATGTGAAACAGGGACTGCGTCCTGCCTGATTATCTTGGAACTACCTCAGCGCTTAGTACAGTGCCTGGCACATAGTAAGTGCTTAACAAATACTTTAAAAAAACCCCAAATACCATTGAAAAATAAAAATTAGTGAAAATGTGAATTGTAGAGGTATCCTTTTAAAGACCTAAAAGTAAAGGCTTTCTGTGTGGAGTCCTGTACTAAGCCCCTGACAGAGTGCAGTAGAGCAAGTAGGCAGGATTTTTGCCCGCTTGGAGCTTACAATCTAGAAGGAAACTGACATCAAAGTCGTGGGGGTTGGTCACCCTGGACTTCTGAGCTGGGCTCCCAGGCTTTCTCATCCCAGGGCTCTGAAAAGTCCTATGAGTTTCCAGGCAGGTCTAAGAAGTTCAAAAATGGTGACTTGTGGACATATTAACTCCTTGAACTTTATCCCTTCTCAGTCGTAACTTGCCCGTCTCAAATCATCTCCTTTTACCCCGTGTCCAAAAGGTAAATTTTGCACTGCTGCTTAGTCTCTCAGATCTCTTTTCTCTCACTGCTCTCTGCTTTCCTTCATCTCTCTCTGTTCTCTCTCTGCTCTTTTTTCTCTGCTCTTCCTCTTCTCTTTCTGCATGCTTTCTTTGCTGTCCCTCCTCTCTCTCTCCCTTCTCTCTTTCTCTGTTCTCTGCTCTCCCTTTTCTCTGTCACTCTCTCTGTTGTCTCTCTGTGCTTTCTCTCTGTTCTCTCTGCTCTCCCCCTGCTCTCTCACTTTCTGTTCTCTCTATGCTCTGTCAATCAATCAAGCATATATATTGAGTGCCTGCGGTGTGCAGGACACTGTACTAAGCACTTGAAAGAGTATAATATAACAGTAAAGCAGACACATTCCCTGATCACAGTGAGCTTATAGTCTAAAGAGGGAAGCAGACATTAGTATAAACAAATAGATTACGAATATGTACACGAGTGCTGTGGGGCTGGCAGGGCTTGGGGTGAATAAAGGGAGCAAGTCAGGCCGATGTGGAAGGGAGTGGGAGAAAAGGAAATGGCTTTGAAGGTAAGGGGAGTAATTGTCAGATATGATGAGGGAGAGTATCTCAGGCCAGAGGCAGGAGGTAGGTGAGAGGTTGGTGGGGAGATAGACTAGTATAGTGAGTGGGTTGGCATTAGAGGACCCAAGTTCCTCCCTCAGCCAGTCTCAAGAGCCTTGACAGCCTCTATATTGGGTAGCCTTGAGCAGGAAGAGGCCACATTTGACAGTTGTTTTCAGCTACCATCTCCTGCTGTTGCTCAGTTCTACCCCACACTTATTTCCTCCTTCCTCCCCTTCCCCAAACACCCATTTGCCCCTTGTTCTGACATTCCTCCCTTCCTCTCACCTCCCTATTTTCCTGTGAGTGCATGTGTGACTGAAAAGTACATTCCAAGCGCTTAGAACAGTGCTCTGCACATAGTAAGCATTCAATAAATACGAATGAATGAATGAATGAATGAATGAATGAATGAATGAATGAAAAGTCCACAGCGGGAACACAGTCTCAGTTGCACTGTGCACACAGAAATGTTGTACCAGGTTGTTCATTCATTTGTATTTATTGAGAGTTTACTGTGTACAGGGCACTGTACTAAGTGCTTGGGCGAGTACAGTACAACAACAAACAGGTTGTGTTGTTTTGTATAATATTCACACTGCCTGTCACTATGTTTGCTTTTGCCCCCGATCTCTGTCCTTATGAAGCTTCCTCTCAAAAAAGGCTGCTTCATTCCTTGATTGCAGTTTTATGGTGGAATGCAACATTGCCTCGAATCTTTGTTTTTACTGTCCTTAAAACATTTTCTGTGTCCTCTGTGCTTTAAGTTTCCCAGTTTCAGCTCATCATACAACAAATACCATGAATAAACAAATGACATAAATACCATCATACAGCATTTGTTTGGGTTTCCTTCTGTCATTCACTTCTTCTCATGTGTCCCACTCAGCATAGCCATGTTAAGGTGAGCATAGCTTTAATGCCAGAAGACTGAGTTGGTTTGAAATTGTCATTGTGATCCTCTCTCGCTATTTGAATTTGAGTTCTCCATTCCACAAGTGTCCGTGATGGAACTGCTCAAGGAGTCAAGTGGCATTTGGATGGGGGTCCAGGTTGCCCAGACTTGGAGTTGGATAGGCAGTCCTAGTATACTTTTTTCTTGATCTGCAGCGTCAACCTCACATTGGTTGTTAGCTTCCAAAAGGATGTGCCAGTCAACACATGCACGTAAACCACCTTGAGAGACATAGAATCATAAATAAATAAATAAATAAATAAATTAAGTAAATGATCATCATAATTAAATCCTACCCACAGAAGGACTGCCTAAACACCGAAAAGCAGCTTGGTCTAGTGGATAGAGCATGGGCCTGGGAATCAGAAGGACATGGGTTCTAATTCCCAACTCCTCCTCTTTTCTGGGCAAGTCACTCAATTTCTCTGTTGCCTCACTTACCTCGTCTGTAAAATGGGGTTTAAGACTATGAGCCCCATGTGGGATAGGGGTTGTGTTCACCTTGGTTAGCTTATATCTACCCCAGTACTTAGTATAGTGCTTGGCACGTAGTAAGTGCTGAATAAATACCATTTGAAAAATTAAATAAAAACCAAGCTGGGGTAGAACTGAGCAACAGCAGGAGATGGTAGGTTAAAATAACTGTGAAATTTGCCCCCCCCCCCCCCCCCACCCAAGCTATCCAGTGTTGAGGCCGTTCAAGGCTCTTGGAGCTGGCAGAGGGAGGAACTTAGGTCCCCCTGCCACTTTTGGATCATTTCTTGCAAGATTTCTCCGTTTCTGTGCTTGCCATGCTGATTGGAGCCCAAAGGTGGGACTGCTCCAATCCTCAACCTTGGGAAGCAGGACTAGGAGGCTGTCTTGATACTGTCTCCCCAGAGTCGATGGTCATTTCCTCTAAAATATCCCTGGCCTGACTAGAGGGAGAATGGTGACAAACTGTGGTTGGTAACCCACATTTGTGTGAATTGACACTTGATTGGAATGAAATTTAGAGTACATCCCTCCAACCTCCACCAGGGTTTCCTGAAAAGCACTTTTTCAAAGTGCTAGAGGAAGAGGCAGTGAGGGGAAATGAAATACTGACTACTGCAGAGTTGGTAATTCTCTCCAAAAGCTTCTTGCACTTCAGAAACAGCCCTGCCCTCAGTCCTATCACACTTGATGCTGTTTCAATACAGCCCGGTGTATTTGAGGCCCTAGGGAGACTGTGTCTTGATGTTTCTGAGGACCGCATGTCTTGTTGATGAGCATTCTCCTCTTTTACACTGAGTGATCAAACTTTGAGGCACTGAGCCTTCAGGTGACTGATTTTTCCAGCAGTAAATACATTTATCTCAATCTTCATTTTATGTGTATGTGTGTATGTGTGCATTTTCCAAATTAAGCAATAAGGGCAAAGTTCTTTTATGGAGTCTATTTTCATGCTCCAAAGAGCACGCTAAATCACATACTATGAAATGTCCATTTCTGCTGTGACTGAATTTTCTTTTGATTCTTTACAGCAGCATGGTGTTTCCTAAAGCCGTTGCTGTGTTATCCAGAATTAGTTTCCCAGTGATTAGGGAGATCCGTAACCCTTTTTTTAAATAAAATTTTTTTTTGGTAAGATTAAGTATCCTTCCTATATCTAGAAACTGATTTGAACATCCTTGTACACCAAAGCAAAGGTGTGCCGGGGTTTATATCATGTGTGTGGGGGTGGCTAATCGTGTGGGCCTGAATGGAGTGAAATTCCTGAATCAGTCAGGCAATCAATCAATCACATTTATCGAGTGCTTACCTTTTATTTTAATGGTGTTTGTTAAATGCGATGTGCCAGGCATTATACCAAACTCTGGGGTAGATACAAGCTAATCAGGTTGGCTGCGGTCCAAGTCCCACATGGGACTCAGTTTTAATCCTCATTTTACAGATGAAGTAACTGAGGCACAGAGAAGTTAAGTGACTTGCTCAAGGTCTCATGGCAGCCAAGTGATGGAGCTGGGATTAGAACCCAGGTCCTTCTGAATCCCAGGCTCGTGCGCTATCCAATAGGCTATGCTGCCTATTCTGTACAGAGCACTGTATTAAACACTTGGGAGAGTAGAGTGAGCTTCCCGGGTGGATCCAAAGGGGACCCATGAAGGGCTGTTGCCAGATGTTTCAATGTGGTGACTCTGATAATTCAAGGCACCAGTCTTTGCAGCAGTTTCCATCTAAAGCCGGAAGGCTGAGGAGGAGATCAGACAGGGAAAGAGGGATCTAGCGAGAGTAAGAGAGAGTGAGTGCAGGATTCAGTTTAAGCCACATGATCATGATGACTGTGAAGCAGAAAGACAGGGAAGCAAATGGTTACAAGCTCTGTTGGATAGAGGTTTATGCTACACCTGACAGGCAGACAATATAAGCCCTAGTGCATAACAAATAACATGTTCGGCTTAGCTTCATCTGAGCAATTGTCATCTTCCTCTTCCCATCGCTTTCATTCATTCAATCAATCATATTTATTGAGTGCTTTCTGTGTGCAGAGCACTGTACTAAGAGCTTGGAAAGTACAATTCAGCAACAAATAGAGACAATCCCCGCCCACAACGGCTCACAGTCTAGAAAGGGGAAGACACTTAGTAAGTGTCTTCAAGGGCACAGCATTGTTAGGGGTGCTTCAAAAAGGAGCAAGAAGAAGGAAACAGTCATTTCCCTTGAGTACCAAACCTTTTAAGAGAATATGTGAAACACAAAAACGTTGAGTACTTAGTAAGAAACCATATCCCCACACATTCACACACATGGATTGTAAAAAGTGTCCCCTGGGACTTTCTGGGTCCCCTTTGCCCTCAGGAAGTTGGGGACACAGAGACTGCAGACAAGTCTTTTCACTTGTATCAAGAGTCAGAATAAATGTATTTGCTGAGTGTAATATGTAAATATACATATTATATATATGTAAACTTAGTAAATATATATATAGTAAATAATAATAATGTTGGTATTTGTTAAGCGCTTACTATGTGCCGAGCACTGTTCTAAGCGCTGGGGTAGACACAGGGGAATCAGGTTGTCCCACGTGGGGCTCACAGTCTTAATCCCCATTTTACAGATGAGGGAACTGAGGCACCGAGAGGTTAAGTGACTTGCCCAAAGTCACACAGCTGGCAAGTGGCAGAGCCGGGGTTTGAACCCATGACCTCTGACTCCAAAGCCCGTGCTCTTTCCATATAGTAAATATGTATTTACTATACGCAGAACACTATAGTAAATGCTAGGGGAACAAGAGGAAGAAGTAAAAACTTGTGATCTAATGGGAGTGACAGTAGCTAAACATTGACGGTTATTCTTTAGTTAAGAGTGGTGTGACCATTGATAGACAAAAGTCATAATTAATAACAAATAAACAGCTTAGATACCGGATGGAATGAGGGAAGATCAATCAGAGTTGACTAAGGTGACTTCTTAGAAAGGGCTCATCTCTCATCTTTCTTTTCAATCAATCAATCAATGGTATTTATTAAGTACTTTCCGAGTGCAGATCACAGTACTAAAGGCTAGGGAGAGCAAAATACAATAGATTGGGTAGATGCAATCCCTGAGCACAAAGAGTTTACAGTGTAGAGGGGGGAGACAGATGTTAAAATACATTACAGATAGGGGCAGAGCATAAGGATTTATATGTAAATGCTGTGGGACTGGAGGTTGGATGAGTAGCAAAATGACCTGCAATTACAGAGGTGACACCCAAGGAAGGGTGAATGGGGTGTTTGTGTGGGGGGGGGGGGCGGGGAGAGGATGAGGGGTTAGGGATAGCCTCTTCAATGAATCAATAGTATTTATTGAGTGCTTAATATGTGTAGAGCACTGTACTAAGCACTTGGGAGAGTACAGATAGGTTCTGCCCACACCCAAACCCCAGATTTTTCTGCTAACTCCACTCTTTCCTGCTGACTCCTCTTTAAGCTATTTTGGGTTTTGTTGCATGCCTTCAGTATACACTAATTTCAGTGAGAGTTGATTGTGGGTAGGGAGCATGTCCACCAGAGTTGGTGGTGTTGCATTCTACTCTCCCAACTTAATACAGTGCTCTGCACACAGTAAGCACTCAATAAATATGATTGATTGAAAGAACTTTGATCTGCGCCTAGCCTGAGGTGATGATTTCTCCAACCCCAACAGCTGTTTTTGAATAAAAAGTTCCTTTTCTTGTTAGTTTCTGTTCCACCGGACTTTTCAGTATCAAGCTAAGGATATCTGGAACCATTTGTGAGCTTTCTAGCCAGCTGAAGATTCAGGCCTGTTTTGTTGCTGCTGTCTGCAGGAATGAAAAGCCCTCTTTAATTTTAGCGTTCAGCTGCTGTGGCGTTGCTTTGGGTAACATGATGAGTGCGCAGGCTAATGGGACAGGAGGCACGAGTGCTTTTTGCTCTGTGGGATGAAGAAGGGAGGTGGCCCCTACAGCCTGTTTGCATTGATCAGGGCACATGTGCACATGAAATATTGGTTGCAGTTTGGTGTCAAGTTGATGCTGAAGCTTTACTCCGAGTCGATGTGCTCTCGTGCTTTCTGGATCGTGGACCTCTTCCCGGAGGAACCAGCTAAATGAATGTGTGTGTGCAAAATGGAGGCCTCCAACACTTTCAGGGTGTGCAGTGTTCAAGCACAAGAGTATACTAAGAGTATATTAAGTGTATACTGTACACGGAGCACTGTATTAAACCCTGGAAGAGAATACACAAGGTAGAATTAGACACGGTCCCTGTCCCTTGACAGACTCACAGTATGGAGTAGCTCTAACTTGTGGTCTTGGAAGTATCTTTGAACAGTTTGTCTGTAACAACGGTTAATTTCTCAGAATGCTCCCTCCACCCCCAATCTTCCCTTAAGTATCCTAATAGGGTGCTCAGCTTCAGTTTTGATTTGCACAGCAAAGCCCACTCATAAAGATCAAGTCTGGGTTGATTGAATATATAGGTTGCGGTTAAATTCAATACTTGTTTCCTTCCTACTTAGGTTGTGAATCTCTTATGGGACAGGGTCTGTGTGCAGCCTGATTATCTTGAATCTTCCCCAGTGCTTAGTACATTGCATGGCACAAAGTAAGTGCTTAAAGAGTACCATTTAAAAACAACAACTCAGTTCTATTCTCTTGTTGAGTTAAAGATTAGAAGCACCACCTTAAGAAATAGGTTGCCAGAGGATGGGTTAAGAACGAATAGGCAAGCAGAAACTTCTAGCTTCTAGTCCAAGGTGTTTTCTGTGTCAGTCTTAGGATGGAGAAGAAACATTTCAGCTTCACTTCCCTCTCCTCCCACCTGATGTGACTTTTCTATTTGCTTACCTACAAACTGCCTCTACATTTAGAGAACACCTACAATTACAGGAGATATACACTCAGGCAGAGGCTTCAGCTAGAACAAATTCTCAATGCTCCATTATATTGATCATAATATATGGTGAGGGATCAGATGGCGTCAGTGTTTAATAATGAGCTCAATTCTCCCATCTTGGGAAGGGCTTTATAAGTTCAAGTTCATTGAACTTAAAGGGGCAAAGGTTTCATCAGCTAGAAAATGGTCATGATTTGCGTTTATTAAGAACATCTTTCCCCTATCCAGTTTCAGAGATTTGAATTTATATGCCCTTTGAAATACTTGAGACTAAAAATCAGGATGTTTTGCCAGGATAGCAGTTTGGGGAATTGAGAATGAAGAAGATCAATTCCAGCGCCTAGATCTTGATCCCATAGTATGTTCAAATAAGGAAAAAAAAACCATTTTATTTGTCATTTTAAAAGTATAGTTACAGGGAAGTGAAGGAGTAGAAAAGGGAAGAGCTGTTGAAAATGGCATATGCACACCTTTCCTAGGGTGTCAAAAATCTCATAACCCAACTTCTAAAGTGCAGCTGGCATGGGCAGTATTGGCAGGGTACTCAGAGGTTCTTGTTAATCCAGCAGGTTGATCAGCTGGGAATGGAATTGTGACTGATGATTAGGAGGGTATTTTCTGCCTGGTCCTCTAGGATATTTGTAAATCTTGACTCTCTGGGTCCAATGGCTTCATTGTCATAATTTGTTTCTTTTGGTTCTATAATGTACCACTTAGTTTTCACTAACAGTCATTCTATCTGCTTCACATGGGTATAGGGCATAGTTAATCCCATTTTAATTTTGACTACTTGTCAACCCCAATCCCTATTTTCAGAATTTCTGGTGGGTTCCTTTAATATATATATTTTTTAATCTCATGTCACACTTAGATTGCTTCTGTAGGCAGGCAAACCAGTGATTGTAATGTAAAGATTGATGTTACGTAGAAGTGACTGAATTTTAAGCTGTTATATGGATTTGTTACTGTGGGCCAGATTTCTTATTTTTAACCTTTTGATAAGGGTGACTTTTATATCTGTAACTCTCTCTTGACAAGTCTCTATATACTTCTTAATTTTCCTTGTGTGGATTTCCCGAGCTCTTTTCTCAGTGACTCTTAGACACAAGAAATACTTGTGAGACAGATGTTTCTCTGCCACACCAACTGTTGGATTCAACAAGTTCTTATAAATAGATGGGTTTGTTTCAGTAACAATGTCAAAACACTAGGAGGCTAGGCAGCCGCATACATAGGCACCATATTTCCAATGCTGCTCTGTTCGCTTTGTCAAATTGCTGGGTTTTTTAATCAACTTCCTGAAAAATGCAAATCAATAGGCTTGGACTTAGATAGCAGCAGAGAAATCATGAATAGGCTACTGAAGAAAGTCGTTTGCTCCTCCTGAGAGATAACAGAGACGCTGTTCCTGCTTCTTGGACAGTCGCTGGGTGAACAGTGATCAAAAATGGGGAGGTGCAGGGCAGTGTCCATTCTCTGTGCTTTTACTGGTGGATTAAGCTCCTTCTCTAGGCATTAAATTCCTTATGGGCAGGGAACATGATTACCAACTCTATTTTAATGTACTCTCCCAAGTGATGAAGTTCAGTGAGCACTCAGTAAATATGACCAATTGATTGTTGGATTGAATTAAACCCTTCCCTGCTACCCACTTCAGTCCTATGTTCAATCACTTTCTGATTACTCTATTTGTAAATACTTTTATCCTTGTCTCTGTTAGAGTGTAGGTTGTCTGTGGGCAGGGAATGGGTCTAGTCTTTCTGTCCATGTAGTATAGTGCATTGTACCCAGTGGGTGCTCAAATATCAGTCAATGGTATTTATTGAGTGCTTACTATGTTCAGAGCACTGTACTAAGCACCTAGGAGAATATAATACAAAAGAATTAGCAGACAGGTACCCTGCCCATAATGGACCTACAGTCTAAAGGATTTTATATTACTAATGATCAAGCATTCTAATTCACCGCTTTCAGGTTGCAGTCTTCTCTGGAGTTGTAGGCTCTAGTCCCATCCTTGGTGGGGTAATTTTTTCCCTCTAGACTGTAAGCTCATTGTGGGCAGGGAATGTGTCTGTTTATTGTTATATCGTACTCTCCTCAGTGCTTAGTATAGGGCTCTGCTCACAGTAAGCGCTCAATAAATGTGACTGACTCCTAATATTATTACTACTAATATTACCACTACCAGGCCTATGGTGGAGAATACTGAGATATATTAAGTACAGAGAGTGGTATTGAACAGAATGGGTATTTGAAGACAGAGGCCCAGTTGATGAAGGTCATGGCTGGTTTGAGTGCTCACTGTTTTCTGTGGGACACATCTAAGTGTGAAGGACACATCTAAGTGCCGACTCTGGTTGAGTTGCCCTTTTCAGAGATTCCCTGAGGAGTTGGGACATTGTCTGTGGGCCTGAGAATGCTAGGTCTTTTTCTTCTGTTGCTTGTTACGAAGGGTGCAGAACAGCTCTTCATATACAGGATTGTATAAAAATGCTGCTGTGGTGATATATGATGCTTCTCCTTACATGTGTCTTTTGGACTTACTGAGTTTGTGACACTGTAGACTTTCAGGACAACTTGCCAAGGAAGCTTTTATCTGAAATTTCCATGCAGATTTGCTCCGTTCAGATAATTATACTAGTATGGTAATTGGGGATGGAACAAACCTTTAATTTACACACAAACACTGTGATTTTGATCCAGTGTGAAATAAGCCAATCCAGAACACCTAAGAAATCAGTCAATCAGTTAATGGTATTTATTGAGTCCTTACTATGTGTGCAGAGCTCTGTACTGAGCGCTTAGAAAAGTACACAATAGAGTTGAGAAGCAACATGGCTGAGTGGATAGAGCATGGGCCTGGGAGTCACAAGGACCTAGGTTCCAATCCCGGCTCTGCCACTCATCTGCTGGATGATTTTGGGCAAGTCACTTAACTTCTCTGTACCTCAGTTACCTTATCTTTAAAATGGGGATTAATATTGTGAGCCTCATGTGGAACATGGACTGTGTCCAACCTGATTAGCTCCTGTCTACACCAGCGCTTAGTTCAGTGGCCGGCACACAATAAGCACTTAACAAATATCATAGAAAATAGTTAGACGTGATCCCTGCCCACAAGGAGCTTACAATCTAAAGGGAAGCCCCATTTGTTAAAAGGCGTACTCTAAAGGGAACCAGTCCTGCTTTGATTCCGGGAGTATCACAGGGGACCGACTCACAGCCTATGTAACTTTATGAGGGTAATCCTAGAGAATATGCCCAACACTTAAAAATCTTAAATTCAAAATTTAAAATCTTCCTTTTAGATAGCCCAGAGATTTGAAGTGGATCGCCATGGAGATCCAGTAGATGCTAATCATTTGCGGTGACCATTTCTTAATAATAATAACAATAATGTTGGTATTTGTTAAGCGCTTACTATGTGCCGAGCACTGTTCTAAGCGCTGGGGTAGACATAGGGGAATCTTCTTCAAGGATGCTGAATAGAATCCTCAGAACATTTCTCAAAATTTACTTGGGCTATTTTCCTGTTTCAGCAGTGGAAGATGTAGCCGGTGGAGACTGTAAGACTGTTGAGAATCGGTCCAGATTGAGTAAAATGAACCCCAATTTTGCACGAGCCTGGTAACCCATTTCACTCCTGTGCAGTGGATGCCTTAACTATTACCTTGTTATCTGCCCCAGTGCATAGTACAGTACAGTGCTGAGCAAATAGTATGTGCTTAACAAATATCACAATAATTTTCATCCTTATCATCAACTTCCTGCCATTTCATTGCTGAGCCCCAGGTGATTCATTCAATCAGTCATATTTATTGAGCGCTTACTGTGTGCAAAATACTGTACTAAGCACTTGGGAGAGTACAATATAACAATAAAAAGACACATTCCCTGCCCACAACGAGGTAGTGACTCAGGCAGAAGCATTAGTTCTCTTGAATTGTGGTACAGCTGATGTTCTGGGGGTCTCCCTCCTGGCAAACGTTGCAGGGATACCTCCAGAATTATTTTCCACATGTTATTTATTTTATCTATGTTTTTCCTATCCCTGCACTACTCTCTTCCCACATTAATTAATCAGTAGTGTTTACTGAGTACCTTCACTGTGCAATGCCTCATATGCTACTTGTAGGATTCAAAGAGGAAAACTGGGTTACAGTCCTCTCTTCTTCTGTAGTGGGAATGGAGATCTCTCTGGCTTCTTGAAAGCACAGTGGTTTTCTTTTTGTCATTCCTGACCTTTCACTCTAGGCAAACTCAGAAACACACAGCTCAGCTCCCACCCAAGACCTTGGAAGAACAGGTATGGTTTCTCTGGAGTCTCCTCCTTGATGGAGGAGAAGCAGCCCCTTGGGGTGGTTTAAGGAGCTTTGTTTAGTCTTTGTCTGGATCATGAACCAGATTCAGGGACCCCTGAGTCCTGAGCCCAGACCTCTCTTTGTTTGCCCAAAAGCTTTTGTCTCATCACACTTCAGCCCTGTGGAATTCTCTTTTCTTTAGACCAAGATCTTGTTCTCTTCTTTTTAAATAAGTAAAATGGAAAAATCTGACAGAGAGTGGGGAAGGGTCTCTTCTTTTAATTGTTGCCCTGAAGCCAGGCCATGAGGGTCCGGGATTTCTCTGCTTTCCAGTTATTGCTTGGGGTGGGTTTCTTAGGAACTGAGCACCCTGGTGTTCTGAAGTGCTGCTCAATAAAGTCACGTTCTTTTAGAAGTAGAGTAAAAGGTTAAAATGGAAGTGATGAATGATTATAATCCTTTGATTTTTCTACTTAATTATTGGCCTTTTGAAAATAGTAATATTTGTGGTATTTGTTATGCACTTACTATGTGCCAAGCACTCTACTAAGTACTGGGGTAGATGCAAGATAATCAGATTAGACACAGTCCCTGTCCCATAAGGGGTTTAGTCTAAGTAGGAAGAAAGACAGATATTTAGTCCCCATTTACAAATGAGGAAATTGAGGCACAGAGAAGGTCACACAGCAGGCAAGTGGCAAAACCAGGATTAGAACCTGACTCCCAGAGTCGTACTTTTTCCAGTAGACCTTGTTGATTTACTTAGGTGGTGAATTCTGAGGAATGGGGACTGTGTCCTACCTAATTATCTTGTATCTCCCCCAATGCTTACTTCATTGTTTGGCACTGGTTTAACTGTAGTAAAACTGTAGTATAATTAGTCACACAAATCGAATCAAACACATCCTCAGAAGACAAAGCAGAATAATCTTCCACAGATTCAGAACTAGATAATAAATCCAGAAGTCATAGACCCAAGGTTTGTCCATTGATTTTGGTGGTAGACTCCATCATCACTCAACTGTGATCCTCATGAAAACCATACCCAAAGGAACACTGACTCCTAAATTTTTAAAATCCTGTGGAAGAAGAGGGGAAATTAAACTTAACCAGGAAAAAGCATCCCTTAATTCACCTAAATTCTGAAGGGGAAGAAAATAATGCAAGCACAAGATAGTAAGGATGAGTGCTCTCAAACCAGCTTTGGTTTTTTCATTCTTTTAATATAGTATATATTATGTAATATTTGTAGTGTAATATATGTTGTATCTGGGAAAGAATGAATTAAGGGTAATTTTGATTTAAATTTAAAAACCCTACTAAAATCACATCTCTTCCAGGAAGTCTTCTCTGACTAATCCCTTATCTCCCCACTCTATTCACCCTCCCTTGTGCATCACCTGTACACTCAAGTCCATATCCCTCAAGCATTTAGGTATTCTCTTTACTCTCTCTCCCTACAGGACTGGGTACATGGCTTCATACTTGGCTGCCCCCTCTATCTGTAATTTATTTTAGTGTCTGTCTCCCTCTCTGGATTGTAAGCACCATGAGAGCAAGGATCCCATTTCTACTCAGTCTACTTTACTTTCCCAAGCCTTTAGTACAATGTTATGCACAGAGTTAGTGCTCAGTAAATACTGATTGATGGACTGATACCTTCCCCATCAGAAAGAGACTCATGTGGCTGAGCACAGGAATCCTAGTCCATACGGGGAGTGTGAGACCACTGGGGAACATGGAAATGTGCATACATTTTACCCAACACCACAGAAAAGCAAATTTTATTTTAATAGTATCTTTCATTTTCCCTAGGGCCCAGAGAGCCAGTCCATGGAGCATTGAGGACTAGGGACAGAATAATACCGCTTCTTCTCAGCTTTGCTCCTCTAACAAGTGTGGAGCTGCTTGAAAAAGGTGGAAGTTTCCTTATCCTGTCTGTTAATTAGACTCCCAAGTCTGTCCATGGGAGCTCCACCTTGTGGATTCGCATTAGTAGTGGCTAGTGAATGCTGCTCCATGGTCCTTCTCCTAGGAATATATTTTAATTTGCCTCGTTTTGGTCCTGTATTCTCTGTAAGCTTGGATATTACTGATCTCAGAGCACCAGCCCCAAAAAACAACAGCCAGTCCAAGAGCAGCCACTTTTTTTTATTCCATAGGTTCAGGGTTGAGCTTAACATATGGAATTCTCTCACCTCATGGAGAGAAGCAGTGAAGGGCAGTGAACAGTCAATAAAGATGTAGACCCAAAGCCAGGGGCTTCATGTCTCTCATCTCAGAAATAACATGGGCTTCCTGGGGGACCTGCAGTATAACGTTTAAACTTCCTGTTCCTCAGCAGGCAGGAGGGAAAAAGAATCCATCTACCCGCTTGTCTCTCAAATGGTGTTGTGAGGATGCATGGGAACACATTAATAACATATTTGCTCATCTTTGGAGTAAATGTTGAGCATAATTAGTGTTCAGTTATGCTTCCCTGGAGTAAGAGTTTATGGACAGTACAAAAAAAAACTACCTCCATTTATTTGGTTATATTTGGCTTCTGGCTCTCCTGTTGAGCTTCAGCCTTGATGCCTTCTGGTTCAGGAGAAGTCAGTGATATAGTTAGTGAGGTCATATCTTATTCACAATGAGAACAAGTCACAGACCTGCCAGTAGCTTGATGGTTATACCTTCAAAAATGCCGTGATGATTTTAATGACTGAATGAACTTTTTTGATGTGAGGGAATAGGTTTTTCTCTGCCCTCAGAGTTTCTGGTGCATAGGGTAGTGAGCCAGTAAATAAAGCTGTGGATCAAGTCACAGGCCGTAGTGGCTGAACCAGAGAGAAACAGAGATCTTAGTCACCCCATCAAATGTATTTGTTTTACCTTGCTTATCAAATATGGCGGGGGAGGGGGGGAGGGCATTGGCATAGTGGGGGAGAACTGATAAAAATGAAGAAAGGCTTTTCTCAGTGTTGGTTGAGATTTTTCAAGTGCCTAGGTCATCTCCCAATTCGATTATTAGTCTAGAGCTTTGAAACATGAAGAACGATTTCCCCCAGCCCAGTGACAGAAGCTTTTGGGTCACAAAAAGAAAGCAGTAGGAATTTTAAAGTTGTCCAGCTGTACCCTGATCAGTAGGTGTCACTGTAGTCAGTGGCATTTGCCAGTCAGGATTTCAGGGGTTAATGTGGTCCTTCTTAAAAGAACAAATCAGGGTTCACTTCTGCCCTCAAATATGTATGAGTTTGGCAATCGGGCATCTTTTAACTTTAGTCACAGCCCCAAGTCTAATCCTCAAGGCACCACTGGGTTCTGGAGGGGAAGCAAAGAAGATTTTCACATCCATGTTTTAGGGTAGGAACTGGCTTTTAAGCTGCATGAGCTCAAGAGATGCTTGGGAAGGAAAAAAAAATTGTCATATTCTATACCAAATGGGGTTGATAGATGAATCTGATCAAAAATTCAATGATGAGAGACAACTAGGGACATATCCAGGTCACTTTCCAAACTGGACCATCAAGACCCCTCCACACAACCTTCCCCATCTTCCTAGATGCCAAGAGGGAAGAAGGCCCCTCCCTTTTCCCCCAATCACCTGGTCATTTCTCAGAAGTCTCTCCTGTTCTCAACAGAAAGGCAAGAGAATGTCTTCTTGGCATAGGTTTGCCCTTTCCTTTGGCTTCTGTCTTTCCACGCAAGACAATTGGCTTGCTAAGGTTAAAAATGGGTTTTAGCTTTTAGAACTAGCTACTGTCTTGGCTAATTTCCTTCAAAAGGCTAAGGGGTTGTTCTGGCTAATCACTCTTTCTTACCTCTCCAATTTTATCCTTTTCTAGCAACAAAACAGTAACCTGAAAACCAACCAGGATCCCCTGCACTCTCGTTTTAGTTTCGTGTCGCTCTTGGTTCTAATTTCACTCACTTCTTACCTGGATAACCCTGATTCTCCTTTCTATTTATGCAGCACCGAGTGCAAACAACTTGATTTTGTACTTAGAGAATGCAACACTATTAAATTTATAGTGACTTATTCATTGATATGCTTTAGAACTCTCCTCCACAACACATTCTGGGTTACTGTTAGTTCTCTGGTTAAGTCCCACTCATTGCTGTATGATATTTGGGACTTAAGCTGCACAGACCGTCTCATTCTCTCTCCCTCTCTTTCCCCCCCTCCCTTAGTCTCTCTCACTGTCGCCCTACTCGCCTGCTTTCTGTGCAGCACGAGCGGAGTGGCTCATTTTAAACCATCCACATCCTCACTGAGCCAGGTGGCGTTGCTCTCTGCTTCTCCTGCTTGCTGTTGCTAAGTGAGCGGCACCGTATCACACATAAAGCTGAACCAATAGCATCCTGACCTCCAAAGGCTGGTAAAAGCTGAAGAAAGAGAATCCAACAGTGCTGTCTGTAGTGAGGCGCTCCCCCTTACCCCCCTTTTTCTTTTCCTGCGGGAAGGGGAGGAGGAGAGGGGGATGGTAGGAGGAACAGGGAAGGAAGAGTGGGGGAGGTGAATGCTAGCCTGCTTTGGTGGTGTGCTTGAGATAAATGCTGTTTTTCTTTGTGAAGAAGAAGGAATATATGCAGCCCCTAGGCACTGACGAAGCAGCAGATGTGTGTCGTCTTGCCTCCAACCCACTTGGGTTGTGAAAGCTCAAGCCCTGGTTAAGAAGTCCGCTGAAACTGGGTATCTACCATGCTCTGCTCTGGGTAGCTATGAATCTTTTAGTAGCCACAGTCAAGCAGATTTTGACACTCATTTTCCTCCCTCCCTTGCGTCTCATTTTATCCCTAATCCCAGAAAGGAATTCCGCTGGGATCTAGACATATCATAATGGGTAATGCTGTGTTTTATAATACTCCTGTGAGGAGTTGACAAAATCTAAGCTCAGGGAGGGGTGGAGAATGGAAGGGGGAGAGGAAGGAGAGACGAAACATTGAATTTATTCTAGTACTCCACCATTCAGCATTTCACAACAGTGTGCCCTGCGCTAAATGTACACAGTCCTGTGACATGGAGGGTTATCCCTATTCTCACTCAGTAACGGCCAGTCTAGCCACAGAGTTCTGGGCAAACAATGCTTTTCTCACAATTACCTGGATAATTTAGGCAGTATTAGTTATGCGATGTTATTAAGCCCTTGTTATGTGCCAAATCTGATGTTAAGCGTTGGGGTAGACGCAAGATAGATTAGACATGGTCTTTGTCCCACAGACTCACAATCTAATAGGATGGGAAAGCAAGTGTGTTATCCCCATTTTGCAGGTGAGGAAACTGAGGCACCCAGAGGATAAGCAACTTGCTCAAAGTCACCCCCAGCAGACTAATGGCAGAGCTGGGATTAGAACTCGAGTCTGATGACTCCCACTCCCATTTTCTTTCCACTACACCACACTGCCCAATTTATTATCTGAGTAGACTAGGGGCTGAGATCATCCTCATCATCAGTTTTACGCAGGGACTAAGAAGGGATCACGTAAAGTAATGACTCCTGGAGGAGGTGGGTTTTTTTTTTTTAGGAGGGCCATGAAGATATGGAAGGGACATGGCTTGGCAGGTTTGGGAGGGGAGAGAACTCTGTGCAGGGGGAAAGACGTGGGCAGTGGGTTGGAGATAGATACAGGCTTCACAGTGGAGTGGGGAAGCAGGGTCACAGTGATAATGACAAACAGGAAGGGAGTCAACCACACCAGAAAATGGCCTGCTATTGTAGAGGGGCTTTTTTTTTTTTAGTTTGCTTATTTTTTTGTTGGGGGGGGCGGTGGGGTTTTTTGGGGGTGTGCCAAGCAGTGTATTAAACACTATACAAGCTAATCAGGTTGCACACAGTCTATGTCCCACATGGGGCTCACAGTCTTATTCCCCAATTTACGGATGAGGGAACTGAGACACAGGGAAGCTAAGTGACTTGCCCAAGGTAACACAGCAGACAAGTGGGGGAGCCGTGACAAGGTCCCACAGTAGACAAGTGGTAGAACCCTGGTCCTTCTGACTCCCAGGCCTGTGCATTAAGGCATGGGGTTGGGCACATCTGAAGTTATACTGAAAGGCTCTGTTGGGCTTAGGATCACCTTTGAACAGATTACAGAGCTCCCGGAAATGAGTTACTGGCAGCTTCTTGTTTGACTAGCCTCAGTTCTGGCCTGGTGGCCCCTTAGCCATGCCCGGGGCCAGTTCTAGGATGAGTTAGCAGCCTGTGTACAGGCAGACCTGGACTGGCAGGGGCTAAGCTTCCCGCTTTCTGGGCCACGGAAGTCATTACCACTTTGGGGTGGCAAGGAGACACCTCACATCGGTTTTTAGTTAAGAAATGGATTCAAAGAGATGACACTGACTTGACGAGCGTCACTCAAAAGGCATCCTCAAATGTAGCTTATTAGTGGGACTCGCCAAGTGTCCACACATTAATCGATCGATCAATCAGTAGTGTTTATTGAGCACTTACTGAACTGAGCACTGTACTGAATGCTTGGAGAGTACAATAAAGTGGAGTTGGCAGACATGATCCCTGCCCTCAAGGAGCTTACAGTGTAGTGGGGGGAGCAGACATTAAAAATACAGATGGAGAAATGGAAGAGTTTAAGGATATGTACATAAGTGCTGTGGAGCTGGGGGTGGGGTGAGTATCAAAGTGCTTAAGAAGGACCAGATCCAAGTACATAGGCAGTGCAAAAGGGAGGGTGAATATGGTGGGTTAAAGAGCTTAGCCAGGGAAGGCTTCTTGGAGCAGATATGCTTTTAAGAGGAACTCTGAAGTCTGAAGGAATCATGGGGTGCATGAGACTGATTCAGTTCAATTTTGTTTTCCAGGCTGCTGTTCACTTGTGGTACTTATCGAGTGCCTCCTAGATCATGTAATCCATCAATTGTATTTATTGAGTGTTTACTATGTGCAGAGCATTCTACTAAGCACTTGGGAGAGAATTAGCAGACATTCTGTGCCCGTAATGAGCTTATAGTCTAGAGCGGGAGACAGGCATTAGTGTTAATAACAAAAGAGAAGCAGTGTGGCCTAATGGAAAGAGCGTGGGCCTGGGAGTCAGAAGGACCTGGATGCTAAGGAATGTGAAGTACAAGAGTAGTAAGATGTTTCCTGCCCTCAAAGAGCTTACAGTTGAGTGGGGGCAACCTAACAATTATTTACAAATAGTGAAAACAGGTGGAAGAGAAAGAATATGACAGGAAATAGTGTAAATATATGAGGATTAAATAGCTGAATAGCTAATTGAGTGTATTTTAGGTCTTGAGTTTTACTAGGTAAAAACATCAGTGAATTTTTTTTTTTTAAATGGTATTTTGCCACAGGAGCTTCCTTACCTTGGTGGTACTTCAAGGACTTCCACACGTTGACCAGTAAGATGAAAAGAAAGTTGGATTCAGAATTCTGATGGCTGTACAAGGGGTGAACATCTAGGGAGTTTGATAGGTGTACAGAGAGTCAAAAATAGAGAAGAGGAGCAGCATTGTCTAGTGGGTAGAGCATGGGCCTGGGAGTCTAAAGGATCTGGGTTCCAATCCTGGCTCCACCACTTCTCTGCTGTATGACCTTAGGCAAGTCACCTCATTTCTCTGTGCCTCAGTTTACCTCAACTGTAAAATGGGGATTAAGACTGTGTGGCCCATGTGGGACATGGACTGTCTGCAACCTGATTAGCTTGTCTCTACCCAAGTGCTTAGTACAGTGTCTGGCACATAGTAAGTCGTTAACAAATGCCATTTAAAAAAAATTCCAGTTCAAGCAGCATGTGGAATGTTCAAGTCATTCTACCTTGATGTTTCACAGCTGCTGCAAGGCTGCCAGAAGTATGTCCATTTGTAAATACACAGTAAATTAACTGAAACCCTGAAGAATCAGCAGTATGCTCACTTCCGGGATTGGATAAATTGTTGTTATATAGGGCCAAACTCTGCGAAACTTGTAATGTTCCTTTATATTGTGATGTGCAGTGCTCTCTAATGCTACAGCTGTCATGGTTTTTCTGTGAGCGATTGTCATATTGTCAATCCCCAGTAATACAGAACAATTTTCATTTCCAGTGTTGGAGAACTCCCTTTGTAGTATCATTCAGTTCATATTAACCTGCTTTGATGGCATTTCCTCCCATTCGTCTTTTGGTAATTAAGGGAAAATACAGTTTGACAATACCTTAAGGGTTAACAGTTTTCTTGTTCTGGGGCATAGTTTTTCTCGGTTCTGAAGAGAAGCTCCGTTTAAATGTTTTTAGTTTGGATTTATAGAGTATTTTCCTCCTGAAAAGTTTGGAGGCCTTCTTGTATGTTTATCTCACCCTTAGATGTTCTCTGTGAAGTGGGAGCAAGTGTTATTACCCTCACTGGTGTCCAGTTAGTGGCCAGTCAATCCATCAGTTGGTCAATTTATTGAGCACTTATTGTGTGCAGAGCATTGTACTAAGCACTTGGGAGAGTACTATTTAAGAATTTTGAATTTTGAAGAAGAAATTTACCTCATTTGATGATGATGGTATTTGTTAAGCACTTACTATGTGCCAAGCACTGTTCTAAGTGCTGGGGTAGATATAGGGTAATCAGGTTGTCCCACATGAGGCTCACAGTCTTAATCCTCATTTTACAGATGAAATAACTGAGGCACAGAGAAGTTAAGTGGCTTGTCCGAGGTCACAGAGCAGACAAGTGGCGGAGCTGGAATTAGAACCCACGTCCTCAGACTCCCAAGCCCGTGCTCTTTCCACTAAGCCACACTGCTTCTCCATTCACTCCATTCACAATGCTTCTATACCATTCACTAAACTTTACAACCCGATGGAATATGGTGCCTGCGTGTCAATAGGATGAAGTCAGTAGTTGTTTGTGTAAGGAACATGGACTCTTGAAATGATGGTAATAGCATGCATTAAGCACTTTGGAATACACCGTTGACACTTAGACAGGATCATTGGCCCTCAAGGTGCTCTCAGTCCAAGAATCAGGTAGGAAGGGGGATGGGCGATGGATCTATGAGGAGCAAATGAAACATAAAAACACAAAATCAACAACAAAGGTAAGGGCAGGGATCAATACAAAATAAAATCAAAGCTGTGGGTTACTGTAGCCAGAAGAGCAGAGTTTTGGGCTTCTCGTGGCTCAGAATCTAACAGTCACAGAGTCTTGGAAACCACCATAACTGCGGCCTTCCTAGCATTCTGCATTCTGTGGCCACGGCCTGTTGCAGTTTCTGTCCCTCCTGCTAGGGTGGAGCAAGACAGGCTGGAAAGGAGGGCCTGGAATGATGAGGTGGGATGGGAGCGGATTGGGTTACCAGAGAGGTAGCCTGACTATTGGGATTAGGATTGGGAAACCTAAACACACACATTCTGTGCTCCTGTCTTTCCTATGGAGATGGGTAAAGGCAGGTCAGTCAGTCATATTTATTGAACACTTACTGTGGACTGAACACTGTATTAAGTGCTTGGGAGAGTGCAAGATAACATATTGGGTAAACATGTTCCCTGCCCCCAAGGAGTTTACAGTCTAGAGGGGAAGACAGACATTAAAATAAATTATGGATAATTACCTAAGTGCTGTGGTGCTGAGGTGGGGTGAAGAAGGGGTGTAAATCCAAGTACAAGAGCAGTACAGTTGGTTGGGGAATAGAAGGAATGAGGGCTTAGGTGAGAAATGCCTGTTGGAGATGTGATTTTAATAAGGCTTTGAAGGTGGGAAGAGTGATGGTCTGTCATATATGAATGGAGAAGGAGTTCTGGGTCAGAGGCGGGACCCAGGCGAGGGCTCGGTGGCTGAGATCGAAGTAAAGTGAGTAGATCGGTGTTAGAGGAACAAAATGAGCATGCTGGGTTGTAGTAGGAAATCGGTAAGGTAAGATAGATGAGGGCAAGGTGATTGAGTCGAGAAGTGAAGAAGAGGTTCTGTTTTTGCGTACTTGCTACCCTTCCGAAGAGAGATCATGGCTTATGGCAATGCATATGTGAGATTAGGGAGGGCCCTCAGAATATTTCTCTTTGCTTTTTCTCCTAGTGTGTTTGCATACATAGATTACCCCCATACTCTCAGGCAATTGTTATTGGTATCCAAAGGATTGTAATTTCTTACTTAATTTTTCTCTTCTTTATTACTTCCCACCAATTATCATTTGTCCACATCCCTCAAAGTGTAAATGTACCTCAGAGAGTGGAGAAACACGAGTCAGAGAAGGGTGGAATAGGGCAGCAGTACTCTCAAAAATCTTGATTTAGGCACTACTGACCACCAGGCAACTGCTGGGAAGACTCTTGCTGTGTATTCTTGGGTTGCCTTAAATTCCAGTTCTGAAAAGCCTACTGAATTTTAAGGCTTTGAATAAACGGAGATGCAAATGCCTCTCAAGTGGCAGAAAGTTAAGGAGAAATCTAAGATGAATGGGTTTTATTTTTTTTCAAAGAAATAAGTGCTTTCTATTCTCTATTCATAAAAGAGAGCTAATTGTAAATTAGAACCAACTTTTGTGGGGTAAATTTGTCTCACATTACAATATCTTCTCACTCACTCTGTGGACAACAGTAGAGATACAAAAAGGCAATTTGATTCACCCCTGTAGTGCCGCTTCGGGTTGTAAAACAGAGAAATATTAGAATAGGAAATAGGGCCATCGTTAACTGCAGGTGCAGAGAGTAAGTCAGTAAGCAGTTTGTAAATTGTCCGAGATGGAATTGGGCCAGCGCACAGGATCGACATTTATCTTGGTGATAAAAGCACCACAGGATCCATGAGAGGGAGTCTGTTTCTTTTTCTGCAAGAGCCCCCTGCAAGAAATTGGGAAGGTAGCTGGATTTTGCCATCACTCATTGTAGTTTTAGGCCAGTCAGCTCTTATCTGTTTAGAGCTCAGTTTCTTCCCCTGTAAAATGGGATGATGGAGTGACAAATTTATCAATGGGGCCAGCTACCACTACAGCTAATCCCAGAGGGCATAGAAAGTGTTAGTTCATTTTAGCCCAGTCATTCAATATGGATTCAGAAGAATGGCTGATCCCTATTGAATTACCAGCATCTCTGGGCCTTTAGAGCAGGGTTGCCAACTGCGGAGATTGATTTTTACAAACAGATTTTTTAAACTTTTCCACTGACACCTCCGGAGAGCAGGTGTTCCCGTGGTCTTGGAATTCTTCCTGCCGCCATGCCATTGTGGCCACTTTCCTCTATTATGGGCTTTACAGAAGTGACCAACTTTAGCTCAGTTTTATGGCCTGTCTGTGACTTTATGGATGATTGACAGTCCTCCTTTAGAGCAGAATTTCTCCATTTTTGGACCAGGGGAAATGCACTTGTACCACACAAGGCCTCCATGAGGGGAGAAAGGGCTAGTGGACTCAGAACGTTGAACCAAAATAACACATAGGGGCATCATAAACAATTTCTTTACTAATGGAGGCCCAGCAGTTGCATAAGCATCTAGTAAACAAACAGATTACCCTCCTCCTCCTTAGTAAAGTGAACATTTTGGGGATTTCATCTGAATACCACCTATACCAGGTCCCAGAAATGCCCAGTCCCCTTTGTGAAAAGGACTGCTATAAAGGTCTCCTTTTTGAAGTTCACTGAACTATTTGTCCCTTCTTGGGCCTTCAGCCCACTCTTTGTCTCTATAAGCTGCTGCTTCCCATGGAGTTTCCCAGTCCACCGCCATCCTTTTTCCTTCACAGATATGCAAACACAACTATCCCTGAGTAGTTCTAATTTATCTGTTAAAAAATGGGAAGCAACACAGAAACACATATGAATTAGGAAACATTTAAACAAAGCATTTAGTATTATAAAGGAACAAAAATTACACTTTTAAATCCCAAGAATAAAATAAAACAAGGACATCAAATCTAAAACACCTCCATGTCACAGTGATATGGGTGTATTCAGGATCACAGCCACGCGCAACCAGGAGACACATCCCACATTATTTGTTGATTAAGCTAGGTTTTTTTTAAGGATATTTGTTAAGTGCTTAACTGGATGCCAGGCAGTGTATTAAGCACTGGGGTACATACAAGCTACTCAGGTAGGACACAGTCCCTGTTCCACACAGTGCTCACAGTCTTAATCCCCATTTTACAGATGAGGTAACTGAGGTATGGAGAAGTTAAGTGACTTGCTTAAGGTCACACAGCAGACAAGTGGTGGAGCCGCGATTAGAACCCAGGTCCTTCTGACTCCCAGGCCCATGCTGAATCCACTAGGCCATGCTGCTGTGAACAGGAAACATGTCTACCAACTCTGTTGTGTTATACTCTCCCAAGCACTCAGTACCGTACTCTGCACTCAGTAAGTACTCAATAAATACCAGTGATGGTGATGATTTGTCCCAGTGTCCATAAACCACACCATCCCTGAGTAATTCCATCCCTCTTCCACCTCACCCTCCCTTGCCCTGCACTCTTTCTGCTCTTCCCTGTTTCCAACAGTTCCCGCATTCCAAACAGATTATGAACGGTTAATGTGGTCCCATTCTCTTGGACACTTTAGTGATATCAAGTGTATTAGATTGTGTGTATCATCCTACCTGGTGAGTCTAAGGAGTATACTATTTTCCGTTTATGAATTCACAGTTTTTTAAAGGAACCCTCTTCGGTACATTATGTATATTTTAATCCTTTTGAAATCTGCAAGCCTCATATACAAATGGAAGGATCAGGTGGGTTGAAAACCTAGCTACGGCAATTACCCGGCATGTACTTTAACATTTACCTTAGGCACAAATAATAACGATGACGTTCTTTTGTTAGAACACTTTTTCCGACTTAGTACGATTGAAGAGAAGCAGCGTGGATCAGTGGAAAGAGCACGGGCTTTGGAGTCAGAGGTCATGAGTTCAGATCCCAGCTCTGCCACTTGCCAGCTGTGTGACTGTGGGCAAGTCACTTAACTTCTCTGTGCCTCAGTTACCTCATCTGTAAAATGGGGATTAAGACTTTGAGCCCCATGTGGGACAACCTGATTCCCCTGTGTCTACCCCAGCGCTTAGAACAGTGCTCTGCACATAGTAAGCACTTAACAAATACCAACATTATTATTATTATTAAGACTGACTCTGCTGAACTTTGTAAGTCCTTTTTTTTGCTTCTCTCTCCAGGTTGGGCTCCTGGAAAAAATGAGACTTGGAGCATATCTGTCATGTGAGGGGACGTACCACTGTTTTTGCTGTGGGGACTGTAAACCACTGAAAAGGGATCAGGTGATCCCAGCTAGCCCTACTGGAATTCCATGGAGCAGTATGTGTGGGAAAGGTGGGAAGGAGAATCACCACAAGTTCCCCAATACTTTCCTCGTAATCGTTTGATAAATTCTAAAAATTGTGACCTTGAATTATACGAAAACTGCCAGATTTAGTCCAAATTGGGCCAGGCTTTGAAATTTCCTACCTGTCTGAAGCTTAGACAAAGCCCTCAGTTTCAGACAGCGGAGGTCACTGAATTAGAAGTGAACCAGTCCTCAGTTGAGGCGGTCTGAGGCCAAGTGAGGTGGCCATGTGGGAGGGACAGAGGCCCAGCCCTCTGGGTCATGGCCGGCCCTCGCTTGGGTTTGGCTAACTTGGAAGGGCCTGGCACCAGCCTGGGCCCAGACAAGAACTCTTGCAAGGCCAGACTAAGAGATTCCATCCATGCAGAGCTCTATATTCCTGCTTTCGCTGCTCAGCTGAAGTGAAGGAAAACATTTCTCCCACTTTGCTTACATGACTCCTTATGGAATTCATGATACCATCTCCACTAGATTGTCCTACAAGCCATGTCTAAGGGAAGGGACTTCCATTATAAGATTGCTGGTGAATTTAGCACAGATTACTGGCATTCCTTATGTACAATCTGAGCTGGTCCAGGGAATTGAAGCCATGTCGTTCAACTTGCAATAATATCTCTCAAATTTGTTATTTTTATTGCCCCAAATATTTACGAAGAGGCACCCCAGAGACACACCAGGCCAGTTTGAGAGGCAGGATACTTCTAGAGTGTACAAGAGCATCTGAGGAAAAGACTCTGGCCCCTTAACATTAGAACACTCCAAAATAGCACCCATCATACCTAATACCGTCAAGTGGGTATTTCTCCCAGATTTTTCCTCACCTGTATAGAATTCCAGTAGTGTCTCGTGGTCTGTATTAATCACACAGATAGAACTGTCATCTTCTCGGACTCCAGTGGAATGGCTAAGGTGCCCTCTGTAGAAGATATTGTGGCTAATGTTCTCATTACTGACTAATTGGCTAAAGAGACTTCTCTCACATTGCATTTAGCCTGATTGATAGTTTTCTATCACCTGATGGGTGGAATGGACAGCCAAACCAATTATCACTGCAACGAGTGCTATATTCCAGAGAAGTGCAGTCAGAGACAAAAGATCCTTATAGATTATGTCTAGCCATAGCGCCAGCTGAGAGTTTGTTAAACTAAATGATTTTCTGAAAAGTGAAATTTGATATGTCTTGAAATGCATGTAACTCAGGCCACTCTGGAAGCTGTTACTCATCAGTGAGAAGGATGTGTCACATTGCGAATGTTTGTGTCAATCTTTTGTCTTTCAAATTAGAAATGGTCACTGTTAACTTTGGGCTGGATGAAAATCTTCTGTCTGGAAGATTCCATCTCTTGAGGTCTGAACCTGAATTAATATGGTAATTGCTAAGTGCTTACTATGTGTCAAGCACTGTTCTAAGTGCTGAAGTAGAGAGGAGTTTATCAGATTGGGCACAGTCCCTGTCTCACATGGGGTGCTCAGCCTAAAACTAAAAATCAGTCCTGTGATTCCCAACACATTGAGACACGCACCATTTAGACTAAAACTGGGAGACAGAGGGCATTTACTGAGATTCTTCCTGTGATGATTTTCCCTTCATGTTTCTCGAACATTGAGATTGAATATTATTCAGGCTGCTCATGTAGTTATTTCAATGGAGGGCCATTTCTTCTAAGCTAATGTATTAATTTCTGGAGATCTTTGTTTGAAATGTAAATGCCAGTTTAAGAAGGGAAAGATGTTGGGATTTCCTTTAAAATTTAATTTCAATACCTTTTGGGTAACTTCCCTACTGATCATTTATCTAAAAGCAGAATCAAAGGCAGCTTATGAGGTTTTTAGTTTGAACATTTGCTTCTGCCTTTGGTTTCTGAGAGATCATGGAAATTCAGGCTGGATGGTGCTCGACCTGTCAGGGAGTGGATTGATCTGCGTTTCCAAACCAGTGGTACGGTGTGTCACATATAAGCTAACATCCTATAGTACAGTGCTTGTCTTCTTGCTCTTCACATTAACCAAGAGAGCCTTCCATGAGTCAATCCATAGCTGGAGTTTGGGGTTATCACAACTTTTTCTAATCATAATCAGTCCTGGCACGCGGGACTGGAGAGAAAAGTAATGCCATAATTACAGTATCTGTAAGTATCATCCTCCTGGTGTTTTCTGAAGTACCCACCTTGAGATCTGACCAGAAAAATCACCTCCAGCAGAGCACTTTTTAAAAGGAGAAAAAAAGGTGAATAACTTTTAAATAAGCTCTTCTTGGATCATTAAAAAATGAGAATCGAAAGGGAAGAGATTTATTCCATGCAGGCAAGTGACACTGGAGGATGCAGATTCCTTTGCAGACCAAAAAAATGGGAAGCTCTCCTTTTCCCTCTCCTCCATGCTGCCACTGTGGTAGAGTCCCACGGTATTTTTTGCTTGGCTGTAGTCAGTGGGATGGCTCAGATTACAGCTGTCAAAGAGACTGAAACAGAGGTGCAGGTCCTTTTCAACATGGGAGCTGAGAGGATCGTTGTGTGTCCTGCAGCAGCCACACAGCTGTTTTTAAGAAGGACAGATTTTCAAGGCATCGCAGCACTTTCATCCTCCTTGTATGTCTTTCAGCGGCAAGAATGATGGAGGCTGTAAATGCCTGTGCCTCTGTGAGTTGGGTGATCAAGGTCTCTACGTCCTCCCCCTGCTAACATTCTCCTGCTGCGGGAGAATGTCTGCTGCTGCCAGACATTGGGTGATAGGTTTTTGTTTTTTTTCCCTTTTCCCCTGCTGCAAAATATATCTTGTCACATTAGCACATACTGTGTCTGAATGGGTCTAGAGCCTTAGAACTGTTGTAAAATCCCACGCTCCATTCTTTCCTGTCTACACTAAAGGAAAAGCTGGCCCAAAGGGGTAAATTCAGTTGACAGCAGGAACTCTGAGACCAACAAAATGCTCCTCTAGCACAGTGACAAGCCATTTAGAAAAGCAATAAGCTTCACCCCTAATTTCCTATGCAGTTCATTTCCTTACATAGACGTGCTTTGTTTCTTGTTTGAGTTCATTTCAGTTCATTCTCAAATAGAATGCTGTTCTTCATGGGCTCCTCAATAATAAATACACCAGGATAAAACTTTAACGAAGAAAGTAGACAGTGTTCTGAAAGGAATTAGACCAAAGCTTCCCTCCTCAACCTCAGATGGAGAAATTTGGTGTTAAACTTTATTGTTCTATTAGCATTTTAATGAAAAGACTTTCCATGTGTTCCCTCGAGGTAAAGACATGGTCTGTCTCTTAAAAGCTATATTTTATTAAGCGACGATTCCAGGATCCTGTAATTACACTCCTGGAAAAAACGGGAGCAGAAAACCTGACGTCCAAAGCTGAAATATCAGGCCAGAGAAGGATTGTGTCTTGGTTTCGCACATTTAATAAGAGGAACAGAATGCTCTATCTTTACCCATTTAACCCCCGAGTCCCATGGGCTCAAGCTGTTCTAATGACAGTGAGACTGTAGGAGGGTTGTTGACTGGTTTTCTGATTGAGGCTTGGCAGTTATTTTCCTGGGTGGTGAATAGACACAGTCTGCCTGTCCTCTCCCGCTTGGTTCAGGGTCCTCTTACCAGAGCTATTAAATTTTCTTTGTCACTGTTTAAAAGGAAATGCTGTGGGTGGGGCCCAATATTTAAATAATGAAATACTGCTCTGCTCTTGCACTAGGGAGGTTTTTCCCCCCAAAGATATTTAGTCTCCAGAATTTTTTAATGGTATTTCTTAAACGCTTCTTATATGCTAGGCACTGTACTAAGCCCTGGGGTAGATACAAGATAATCAGGTTGACCATAATCCATGAGCGCTCAATAAATACGATTGAATAATTGAATTAAGCTCACATTGTGAATCCCCATTTCACAGATGAGGTAACTGAGGCACAGAGGAATGAAGCAAGTTGCCCAAAGTCACACAGCAGACAAGTGACGGAGCTGGAATTAGAACCCAGGTCCTCTGACTCCCAAGCCTGTGCTTTAATCACTAGGCTATACTGCTTTCAGCACGCTACAGAACAGTTACCTAGGTCCCCTGAAGAAATCCAGGGGGGTATAAACTCTAGCTTCCCAAAATTTCACAGGGTAAATGTGGATGAAGTGGTAGCTTTATCCAGAGGTTCCTCCATCCCTGCTCCCAGGCTCCTCCTTGAAGCCGTACATACTTCAGGAAACTGGATTCCAAGCCTCTATTTTCCTCCCATCTATGGACAACTAATTTCCCGTGCCCACAGATCCACTAGACCCCATTCTACTATAGAAAACAGGAATGAAATTGGGGTCCAAATAGGAACTTTTTGGGAGAACACAAGAAGTATCCCAGCTGGACACTGACAATACTCCATGGACAGAGGACTTGGAAAATTAAACTTGGAACTCTTTATTAAATTGGATTCTTTGCTGGGCAGTCCTCATAAAATTATTTTTTGACGTGATGAAGTTGCTGCGAAGAAAGGTGCAGACTGGGGGAGGAAGGGGAAACATCAATTTTGGAATACTCCACGGAAAGCCATTTCGTAACGCTTCCGTCGTTGGAGGAAGTTTCAGATACCTTTGAAGATTCAGGGAGCAGTCAGTAAGGAAATGGGCTGATCTAAAATATCTAACCTCATAACAATCACGTACATAGTGGCTACATTTCTGACCCTGCAGAAACAAGAAATCTGGATGAGATCAAAATGACCTATTGCTATGTTAAGAGCAAATCAGACTACTAATCAATCACTGGTATTTATTTAATACTTACTGTGGGCAGAACACTGTAATAAGCACTTGGGAGGGTACAATACAATAGGGCTGGTAGATTTGTTCCCTGCCTACAAAGACTTTTTGGTCTGTATCTACTCTAAAGACTATCTATGACCCTTTCTTTACATAATCTGAAATATATGCTTCCACTGCTATGTTGGTGCGCTGTAGATATTTATTATTTTATTCTCTGTTTCACCGCCATCATAAATCCTCCGAACCTTACTGGTGTAAATCTATTTCATAATCCCAATTCAATGTAGAAGAAATGGAGTTCAAACTCTCTATGAAGCCAGAGAGAACAGAAGCCAACTGGTAGCAGAGTTCTAGAATTAGCATTCTCAGTTTCCTGACATTTTGGCTCCCATGCCTTCTTGCTCCTTAATTCTGCCTTAGATTCCCTCAGTAACCTTTGACCTGTTTAGTGCTTCAGTTTCTTGGACAGTTAAATGAGAATAAGATATTCCTTGCCCCATCCCTACCTCTTGAATTGTTTGAGTTTCTTTGATGAAAGTGCTTTGTAATGTCATCACATACATTATCCTTCAGAACTTTTCAGCAGTTTGAAACATTTCACTCCCTTTCCTGCTGTAATTTAAAAAATTACTTAGTTCATCCCTGAAGTACTGATTTTTAAATATAATAAAGTGATCTGTCTGTACAAAGTCATTACAGAATGACCAGTATCAGAGAGGCAGGTGGCCAGTGTGCTGGAGATTTCTTATGGATATGGCCTGCTGCATTCAAGGAATAAATATTTAAGTTGAAAAATAAGTGAGGTTTTCTTTTTCACATTGGAATAGGGTTGGGGAAGATGAAAAGTTTTCTTTTTTTTGCTAATACATTTGAACATATATGTATTTTCATACCTCATCCATTTCCTAATACCACTAGAGCAAATAAAAATGTGTTCTGGCAGTGCTGAAGGAATTCTGAAAGGAATAATCAGTGGTAATTTTATTTACAAGTAAACTAGAGCATCTACAGTGCCCCGATTTCAGTCTCTTATCTCAGGTATCTTTTATAGTCAGACAACTAGATGGCTATTAATGGATGTCTTTTCTGGGCTGACTACCTAAAAGTTCCCAACAATAACAACAAAAGTCGTGGGTCGTATGTACTTTAGAAAATGCTGTGTAATTTCTGAATTTCTCACTCAATTTTCCCTTCATCGGATGCTAATGCCTGCCTGGATCTTTGGCTAGGAGCATAGATCTAAGAGTTAGGATAATGGTCACAGTGATTTTACAACGCCTCTGTGGCAGAAATGATTGAGTCATGGAGTTGGGAATGGTCTCATCTGGGATGTCGTTTCAAAATGAGCAAAACCCAAAGGATCCGTGGAGTTGGGGTGACAGCAGTGCTACCATATAGCGGGCCCGGCTTAGAAACCGGAGTAGCGCTGTGAATAGCTAGGCAGAGAGAGTGCTGATGGGAGAGGGACTGGAAAACAGTTATTGAGGATAAGGGGTTCAGGTACAATTTCAGGTCTCAAAGAAGAAAGAGCAGAAGGCAGAAAGGCAGTGAAATAAGGAGCAGGTAGGAGAAAAAGGAGAGGATTCCAAAAAGATGTTAATGTTGTGCCAGATAAACCTTGGGCCCGTCTGATGACGTTGCTTTCCTAAGATGGAAGCTGCACTGGATTTCTTCCAGCTCCTTCCTGTTGACACTGATTTAAAACCGTGCCCTCTCTTGCCTGATAGGAGCTACCTACCTCCTTTGGTGGCAGTTTTTCTATCCCTATGCTACGCTTCCTTACGTCAGGTGTTTTTTAGATTGGATGTTGACTGGGCCAGGCCCTCCTCTCATCATGCCATCATTCAGGGCTTAGTTATCGTTTGTTTGAATAAACGGTTGTAAATGATTTGATAATTACATAGGTGCATCGGGGATGGGGCTTCTAAAAGGTTGGTGGGAGGTTGTGGGGGAGAGAACCTAGCTACCCAAGTCTAAGGGAGCGGCTCTTTCTTGCTGCCCCAGGCCTTCTTAAATGGGGGTGAGGCAGGGACCCCTGCCCCTTCTGGGTAAAGGAAGAATGCAGAGATTGAATCAAAGATATCTGCGAGGGTACTGCAAAGAGAGCTGTAAGAGCTCGGTTTTTTCATTCAATTTTCCACCCCTTGCCGAAATGTTAAATGCTCACTTCTGTGAAAAGAGCAAGAGAATGGGAGAAACTCTCAGCCAGGGGAGGCCAAATTCAATTAAACACCTGTGTCATTTTATTTTATCTGCAGGAAGCCAACGGCAACAAAAAAATCTTTGGTTAAAACTGCAGGCCTATGACAGAAGGACTATTTAGATTGATTTATCTGTCTATAATTTACAGAATGTAATAAATTGGCAACTTCATTATTGCATTTGGGGAAGAAAATGGCACACAATTGCTGGGCTAATGTCAAAATGGCATTTCAGTAATAATTATGGGTATCTTATATCAGTCTCTTTCAGAAACATGTAATTGAGGTGATTGATAGATGTTGTTTTTATAAATAGTATTAGTAATTTAATAATGAGATAGGTCTCTTTTTGAAGGTTTTGACTTTACTTTTTTCTAGTTTTTGCACAGTTATAAGAATCTTATCCTTAAAACTGTTCAGATGAGAATAGTAAAATAACCCTTTGGGCTCCCAACCCTATATTAAGACAGAGAAATTACCTTTGCACTGGTGCTCCCATACAATGGGACAGGCACACAAATACAGAAGGAAGAAGGAGTAGAAGAAGGGGAGACTGGATTGGACCCAGTATCAAAATGCAGGCCATTCCCTGCCTGTATTTGAACTGCATTTTGACCTCCCAACTGAGTGTGCCATTTTGAGGGACGATTTTCACCATGGTAATGGACAGGTCTCAACTAAAGTTGGTTTAGCTCATCCGCCAAGTAAAATGACCACTCACCAGATGCGTTAAACCGTAGTTTCTGTTTTTTGTTCGAGTTTGATGTCTTCTCTCCCTCCCTTCCTCTACTCTAAAGTGGAGAAATTTATAAGACTAGACAACGGTGCAGATTTTTCTGGTTGTGTAGACCTCTGCAGAATAGTATGGTTGTGAAGGGGTCATTTTTCCTAACGGGAAAGTGTCCCACTAGTGAAGGAGGTTGAAGGATGGACTGACTCTAGCATTAATGCTCTCTCTTTGAATAATTCCAGAAAGTAATATGGACAGCTGGTAGTTTTTCTGCTTTCTCTTTGAGTAACTTGAGCAAATAATATAGATTTCCCCCTACAAGAAGGGGAAGTGTAGCATCTAGATCAGAAGCATTCACCTTGACAGTTTATGAATATGAATGGCTTTAAAATCTCCTTGCTTGAGGGTGTAAAACATATAATGGCCAAAGGATGTTAAGGGTAGAAACCAAAGAGAAAGCTGAGAGCAAATGCTACCTGAATACAGGAATGCTACAGGAGAGTGAGATGTCATGAATCATCTAAGAGATTTTAGGGTTGCATAGAAAAACATTTTGTGCTACTTGGTGGTGCTAAGGTTAATAATCTGAAGATATCGGGGAAAGGAAGGGAAATGAGAGAAAAAGGAGGCTTTGTGCTAAATCAAGAGGGAGTCAAAAGGAATGATGATGCTTAAGGGTCTGTGTTTGATCTCCCAAATCACTTTTTAAAACCATCCCTTTAAAAGATAAATAAGGAAAATAAGAGAGTAATGAAGACCATTTAAGGGGTGGGGAGGAGGGGGAGAAAAAAAGCAAATGAATAGACATGTATCAGTAGGCTCGATTGATGTGCTTTTTTTTTTAAAAAAAACAAACTTACTGGCTTCACCACACTCTGAAAATTTATTTTTGGAAATCATAAAAAAAACCCGATGGTGTATCCAGAAGGATAGGAACAAGGAAAATGCAGAACAGGTGACTTGATCATCCAAGATAATTGGGAAATGGTGATATCCTGGATAAATTAAATTCATCAGTAATCTAAAATTTTATTTTATCTTATAGTGTCAAACCCTTTTCCTACCAAGAGCTTTTTATTAGGGCTGCTAGAAAAGAGAAAACTGATTTGAGATTTCCCTTCTCTCCCTGCTCTTCCGGCGGAGGAGCGAACAAGTGGTGAAATGAATGAAAGGTGAGCAGCTGGAGGGAGATGGAAGGGAAACCAGGGGCCTGGGTAATCCACCCACTGGATTGGCTGGAAAAACAATATTCCTGGAAACAACTCCCTAGCCTCTAGCAAGAGAATGGATCCATTTTTAAAAGGAAAAATGTGTGGCTGTCTGGAACATAATGGAGCCATGAGCAACAACAGCATAGATTCATAAAGCTAATCATGTTAGACCAATTTAATTGATTTTTTTTTCCACATTAGAAAACAAGTGGGCAAAAAGGATGCAATGGATGTATTATTTCTAATATAGCTAGACATTAACTAAAACATTTGATACAATGTCCCCTGGAATTTCACTTGGAAAATTAATTCAAATTGACTTGAATATGTCACATTGATTGAAAACTGCCTGAAGGACCAAAAGTGTAATGATAAATCATGGTGTATCGAGTTTGGAGGGGGGAGGGAATTGGTGTTCTCTGTGGTCTTATTTAACATCTTCATTAATTATCCGGAAACGGCTGTAAACAGCCCATTAATTAAATCTGTGGATGACGCTAAATGAAGAGGTGTTTTAAACACCAGGCAAGATAGAAAAACAATGTCAAAGAGACTTAAAGGGCCAGAAATATTGAAGGGAAATAACTAAATGGAAATCAGGAGGCCTGGTATAAACTAATATATCACAAAGAACCTTCTGTTCTACCTCCTACTTATAGACTGTCAGCCCCTTGTGGGACAGGGACGGTGTCTGACTGATTAACTTGTATCTACCACAGTGCATAGTGCAGTGCTTGGCACATAGTAAGCACTTAACAAATGCCATTATTATTATTGCTGTAGAGCGTATAGTCAAGGTAGGGATTGAGAAGAAAATTTGGAAAGCCAAAATGTTGTTAGTGATTCAGGTTAGATTATAAGCAAAAATCAGAGTTTAATTTTCAGGTCAATCAATCAGACATATTTATTGAACATTTACTTTGTACAGAGCTAAGCCCATGGGAGAGTACAGTATAACAGAGTTGGTAGATGCATTTTCTGCCCGCAATGAGCTTACAGTCTAGAGGACTTTAGAGGTGGTCTTCCATGATGGAAGTATTACGTAATGTTCTTCCCACTAGAAGAGTCTGGTATGAGTATAACAGAGTTCACAAGTTTATAATAATAATTGTGATGATAGTAGTGGTATTTGTTAAGTGCTGACTGGGTGTCAAGCACTGTACTAAGCCCTGGGGTAGATACAAGGTACTGAGGTCAGACACAGTCCCTGTCCCAATCGGTGTTCCCATTCTAAATATGAGGGAGAACAGGCAGTGAATCCCCATTGTACACATGAGGAAACTTAGGGCACAGAGAAAATAAGTGATCTGCTCACGGTCACACAGTTATGGAACCCAAGTCTTCTGACTCCCAGCCCTGTACTCTTTCCACTAGGGCATGCTGCTTTTCAAGCAAGTTGTTCCCAGTAGATTCAGATTAGGAAGAAACAGTTTTGGACATTTGGATGGCATCATTGAAGGTCTGATGCTGCTGCATTTCTCAGCCTCCTCAAACATCCTGTACTGTACTGTAAGAGCTTTCTGTTCATTTGTATCTTTGTAAGGTTATACCATTTAATACAGAAATTTGACGATTTGAGGCTAGGGTGTAAAGCATTCTGCTACTGGTGGACATATTTAAATTGGTATTGAAAAATATCAGTCATGATATTGTCTCTGAATTCCTATTGAGGCAGTAATAATAACAGTAATAATCATTGTGGTGTTTGTTAAATGCTTACTCTCTCTCAAGCACTGTACTAAGCGCTGAGGCATATACAGCACAATTAGATGGGACACAGTCCCTGTTCAACACTGGGCTTATAGGCTAGAGGAGAGGGAGAAGGCATTCAATCCCCATTTTACAGATAAGAAAGATAAAGTACAGAGATGTTAAGTGACTTGCCCAAGCTCACACAGCGGGCAAGTGTTGCTATAACACAATTTCCGTACAACACCAGGTTGTTCAAGAGCACAATGATTACATTACAGCCGAAATGACTGTTCATGTTTACATGTTCTTTATTTTGGCTTTCTTGGTTCTCTTCTCAGGTGGGTAGTGGAACCCAAACAGTTATAAAGCCGGAGGCCAGATTGCTCAGGAGAAAGTTTGTCCTGACCTAAGAAGATGGCAGTGCCTTATCCCCAAAGTGTCAGATGTCTTTCCTGCCTTCCCATATGTTATCACCCTTCTACTACAATTGCATAATTGCATTCATAAAATCGACATGGGATTTGCAAATCAGGGGCATGGTGTCCTGGAATTTACACATCCCATTTGGCCAAAATTCTATGCCCTTCCCACTTAGAAACCCTCTGCCCAAGGGAAGAGAATTCGAGAGGTCCTAAAATAGAGAAGTCAGTACATCATGATGTAGGGGAGGGAGGTGGAGGAATCATGTGATTGCAGGTGTGTAGGGCAGGAAGGAACCCCTATTGCTCACCTCATCCATCTCTGGGCTTTGAGGCCGACTTTTTCACCGCACTCCAGACAAATGGTTGTCTGCCCCGCCATAAAGGTCTCTGGAGCAGCAGATCCCATATCTCCGTTGAAAACCTATTCCAGTCCTTGAGAACTGCCTGACTGTAATTTATGCCCATTTCCTCTTGCTTTACTAATGGAGGTGGAAAACTGACCAGTGCCCTTGAAAGCAGCTCATGCCACTCTCTCCCCCTCAGCCTTTTCTGAGAAGTTTGAAAGGTGAGCACACAGAAAAGAGGGAAATGCTAAGGATAGAGCCAGGGGAGGACTATTTCTGAGAAATAGAAAAGCATCTGCTCCTGAACTGTAAAGCAGAACGAGTCAAAATACTCAAGAGAAGAGCATTCCTAAGGAATGTGGGCTTCAGCTCTAGCCTACAAGCCCTCAGACATCCCTTCCTCTCCTCCTTCGTGAATAAGGTTTATTCAATCACATATTTGCACAACAGGTAGCCAGAGTGTTATTTCAGAAACACAGCACCTCTTTCTCACTCAATGCCATGAAGCTGTAACCTTGGAAGCAACATGGGTAGTTTAGGGATAGTATTAACTCCTTCAGACCTCTTGGGGACAGTTGTGTCCCTCCATTGCTCTGAAAGACCTGACACTTCTTCCCAAGTCTAACTTACTGCCAGAGATTATCGCCAGGTTCCAGGAGAAGGGAGCTTTCTATATAAATAGTGACCTTGGCAAATGTCACTTCAAAGAACGAGCAGGTTTTTTTCTCACTGTTTTCCTGGTATGTCCCCTCTTTCCCAAGTCCTAGGAGATTTAGAGCCTGTAAAACCCAGTGGATGAGGTAGCAAGGAAGGAAGGCAGATGTAACTGAGTAGACGGGAAATCTGTTCTTGGGCAGCTAGTTACAAGCTACAATGTAGTTTCATTGGAGGCCTAGATAGCAGTCCTTGGCTGCTTGTTTAATAACCTGTATGTCATGCGTTAGTAGATTTCTGTTTATGGAGAGGTGAAATACACCCAGAAAAAGAACTTAAAAAGGACAGAGAAGAACGGTATAAAAGGCTAATAATATTTCTATTAGACACCTGACCTGCATTTGCACTAGTAGCGTGTTTTGTATTCTTGAGTTACCTGTATCAGATATAAACATAGAGGAAATGATAAAAATTGATTTAACATTTTGACAGAGCCCAAAAGGACCTGCCATATTTTAGCATCTATATTCAGCTCCCTAGATCTTGGGGAAAGCATTATTTCTGAATATTGCTATTTCCCTAAGCCAGTTAATTCATTGTTCTTTGCTAGACATCATATTGATCTCTCGTGTTATTAATATTAGCTTTTTGGCTGCCAGATTAACTCTAATGAGCCATTTACATTTATTTTTAGAGTGCTCAGAAAGTTGGGATGTGTTATCAGCATGCGGTTTGATTTGCCAGGGATTTTATCTAAGTCAAATGCAATATTAATTCCTTCCCAACCCTTGCCCCAAATGGGAGAAATAATGCTGGCGCACTTCTAACAGGTAAACACATCTCTTCCATCCTATGCTCTTATGGAGGGCTAAAATCTGTCCCTCAGCTTTCTTTCAAGTTTCACATTTGTCTGCCTACTTGCTTCCTTGCTTGTTTTGCTTACTTAGAAGGAACTGCCTGGCTCTTGGGCTAAGTGACCCAGTGCTTAACTTGACACACGGTAGATGCTCAATAAATACTGATGATGATAATAATGATGATAATGATTACAATATTGACAATGACTGAGGGCATCAGAAATGCTGAGCTTTGATATTGCCTTTCTTAAATGGCCCTGAGCAAGTCATTATATTCCCTCAGCTACAGTTTCTCCATCCTCTTATAATAAAATTTCATAGTGATTCATGTAATTGTAGAGTTAATTTATATTTTTTTACAATGTATATATTATTCATTGATATTTTTCCATGTTTATAATATTCATTCATTCAGTTGTATTCATTGAGCACTTATAACATCGTGTTAATGTATAATGTTTATGTAATTCTAGTGTTACATATAATTTTATACAATAGTATAATATCCTTTTAATCACAAAATTTGTTTAATCTTGATCCCAAAATTGTAACTGATGTTGGATGGACTTCTTCATCTGTTTCATATCTCACATTGAATGACACCTTGGTGGCCGAGGTGTCAATCGCTAAGTGCTGTAACCTCGGGTTATATGTATCATGGGGTGACAGCATTCTGCGATCAAGTATCACTATCACAATGGCAGAGTTGCACCATAATTATTACAATGGGGCGGCTGTTTACGTGGGATTTGCCTGTATAATGATAAATGCATATGACTAATGGTGATAATCACAATAATTGTGGTGTTTGTTAAGCACTTACTATGTACCAAGCAGCATGCTAGGAGCTGTGGGAGATACAAAATATACTCCCAGTCTAAGGGGGAGGGAGAACAGAATTTTAATCCCTATTTTACAGATGAGGAAACCAGGACACTGAGATGTTAAGTGACTTGTCCAAGGTCATACAGTAGGCAGGTGGTGAAACCAGGATTTGAACCCAATTCTCCTGATACCTAGTCCTGTAGTAACTGCAGGGCATGGTGGGGCCTGAGGGAGGTGTACCCAGGTGTTGAGGTGGCAGAAAAGTGTAGAAGGGAAAGTTGCGGGGCTGGGGGTGGGGTGGCGGTTATAGAGTAGGGAAGTGAGAAATTTCAATGGAAAGACATCCTGGAGGTCGAGATTAATGTCTGTCTCCCCCTCTAGACTGTAAGCTTGTTAAGGGCCGGGAAGCCACAGTGTCTCCCGAGCACTTAGTAAAGTGCTCTGCACATAGTAAGCACTCAATAAATATGATTGATTGACTGACTGATGGGGAGGGGCAGTGGTCTATCATATATGAAGAAGATGAGAGTTCTGAGCAGGAGGGAGGGCATGAGGAGGCTGGTAGAGGGAGAAATAGAATTGAAGCGCAGTGAGAAAACATTGACTTGAGATGATCCAAGAGTGCAAGCTGGGCTGTAATGGGTGAAGATAGTAGATAAGTAGGAGGGAAAGAGTTGAATGATAGCCTTAAAGCCAATGATCAGTAATTTCTGCTTGATGCTGAGAGGAATGAGACACTCTTCAAGGTTTTTGAAGAGTTGGGTGATGAGTTTCACATGATGTTTTAGAAAAACTATCTGGACTGGAGAGGGTAGAGACTGGAGGCAGGAAGGTCAACGAGGAGGCTTAATGCAATGGTCAAGTGGGATGTGGCAAATGCCTGGACCGCTTTGGTGGCCATTTGAAGGGAGAGGATGAGGTGTATTCTATAAATGTTGTGGAAAAAGAACCAACAGGATTTGCTGACAGATTGAATATGGGAGCTGAGAGAGAGGGAGGAGTCAAGGAAAATGCCAAGATTACCGGCTTGAAGGGGGTGGGGTGGGGGGGACAGTGTGTTGTCAACTTTAATGCAGAAGTTAGGTAGAGGAGGGGATTTGAGAGGGAAGATGGATTTGTAAATTATGATAAAGCACTTTGTGCATGTTCTGATAATTACTGAATGACTATTTATGGGTCTTCCGAAGAGACAAACACAGGCCAAGCATGGTCAACATATTTATTTATTTAAACATCACCTATGCTGTGGGTTCAAAAGCACCCCAACATTGTGTAGGTCACATTTTCCCCCGGGTACCTCCAGAATTCCCACTGAAGTTACATGTGCTTATCTGAGAATGGAATTTCAGTGTTGTTACCCTATCCAAGTATAAGCTCCTAGTTGAATTCATGGGAATTGGTGCAAATCTACTGAACTGACTTCAGTGGAAAATTTTTCCCAGCCAAGACTTTTATTTAGACCTATTGATCTATTCAGCATGAAGTTGTACTTCCCTATTTGCATGTCTGGCAATTTCACTGCCCAGCAGACACTGCTCATCAGCAGTTTAAATAAAGCACATCGCTGGGTATGTGTGAAATGCTGGAAACCCTGAGAATGTGCTCCAATAACTCTCAAAGCCCTCTCCTGCCCCAACTGCAGCATTTCCAGTCCACGCAAGAAAACAAAAATGCAAATATAGAAAAGACACCCTTCAAATCCTGAAAAGCTATTCATATTCTTTGCATATCAGCTATTCATATTCTTTGCATATCACCAGTGAGAGTTGTGTCCACCCACTGATATCCTGTAATCAATCAATTAATAATATTTATTTATTAATTTTTATGGCATTTGTTAAGTGCTTACTGTATGCCAGGCTCTGTACTAAGCCCTGAGGTAGATACAAGTAAATCAGGTTGGACACAGTCCATTTCCCACATGGGGCTCATGATCTTAATCCCCATTTTACAGATGAGGAAACGGAGGCACAGAGAAGTGAAGTGACTTGTCCAGGGTCACACAGCAGACAAATGGTGGAACCTGGCTTAGAACCCAGGTCCTTTTGCCTCCCAGGCCAATGCTTTATCCACCAGGCCACGTTGCTTCTCACTGAGCGTTTACCGTGTGCAGAGCAGTGTTTTAATCGCTTGGGAGAGTACAATACAACAGAGTTGGTAGATGTGTTTCCCTGCCCAAAATGAACTCACAGTTTAGATGGGGAGAAAGACATTAACGAAAATAGACTCTAGTTTGTAACCTCATTGTGGGCAGGGAATATGTCTGTTTTATTGGTATATTGTACTCTCCCGAGTGCTTAGTACACTGCTCTGCACACAGTAAACTCTCAATAAATACGATTGATTGAAAATAAATCAGTTATGAATATGTACATAAGTGCTGTGGGGCTGAGGGTGGCATGGATTCCAAGTGCCCAAGGTTATAGATCCAAGCGAAGATCTTGTGTGATATGGTGTATAAATTCTGAATGGGTGGGAAGGGGGAGGTGAAGGGGAAGAGAGAGAAGTGCTACCCCTGCTAGAAGGTGTGTGCCCCTCCTGCAAGGTGGGTGGAGCTGAAATGACAAGTAAATTGGACAGTCCCTGCTCTGCTGGGCACAGATATGACTGCACTGTTGTAATTTCTGGTTTCTGTGCTGGCGCCGTGTTCTGTTCTGCTTTTTGGTATCATTTGCCCTGAAGTCTCTGCTTTCAAAGAGCCGTCCCTTTCGTGATTCCCATGATGGTCTGTCGCCTGTCAATCGATGGCATTTTTTGAGTGCTTACTGTGTACAAAACACTGTACTGTCCCTTGCTTTCATGCCCCAGTCTTCCATGGCTATACCCGTGGTTCAAGTGAATTCATTTTAAACCTGGAAGTAGCTTCCCACATTTGGAAAGGCCAAGTCCAGTTTATTTTCTTTCACTCCACACACAGGCATGTGCATGCTTGCCGCTCCCCACCCCCCCAACACACACACCTTGGGGTGACGGTTGTGATGGAATGATTTCAGGAGCCTTTAGGAAATCCCTTTAAATGCCCTCTCCGATGAAAAGGTAGTTTTTTCCCCGAGGATCCACCACTGTTTACATTGGGACTTTCCTGTAGGCAGTTCATGCCCGGTGAAATATGGCAGCAGCTGAGATAGCACAGGCCTTGTTAATACTTAACACTGAATAAACAAGGCAGGTCATATCCATTGTTATTACTTACCTCCAAATGCAGTTCGGCAACACTGCTGACAAAGGTCAGATGAAAAAACAGTTCCCCGGCTGTCTAGGGAGGGAAAGCCTTCTGAAATAAAAGACATGGGAAAAGGGGGAGGGGGTGCAAAACTTCCTCCCAAGTGTCTCCTCCCAGGGAACCCGCTGGGCTGTTGGAGAGCCAGCTGGGAACCAACTGCCCGATGGATTGAGCAAGTCGAGAGCAGAGGGTACCCAACTGCCAGCCTTGTGGAAGCGGTGGCCACCCCACGGGGGACTTGGTGGGCACCGGGGGTCTCGAGAAGCAGTGTGGCCTAGTGCATAGAGCAGGGCCCTGGTAGTCCGAAGGATCTGGGATCTAATCCCAGCTCTGCCACTAGTCAGCCGTGTGACTTTGGACAAGTCACTTCACTTCTCTGTGCCTCAGTAACCTCATCTGTAAATGGGGATTAATAATAATGGTGGTATTTGTTAAGCGCTTACTATGTGCAGAGCACTGTTCTAAGCTCTGGGGTAGATACAGGGTAATCAGGTTGTCCCACGTGAGGCTCACAGTTAATCCCCATTTTACAGATGAGGGAACTGAGGCACAGACCGTGAGCACCATGTGGGACAGGGACTGTATCCATTCTGATTACCTGTATCTACCCCAGGACTTAAAACAGTACTTGGCATATAGTAAACACTCAACTATCATTATTATTATTATTATTATTATTTTTCAATCCCTGTCTCTTGTTTCAGCTGCAGTTCCAGCAGACCCAACATGTTTTTCATAGCAGTTTTACTACCCGGCCTATAATGATGATGAATTTGTTTATGCATCTGATGATAACTTACTGCCCTTTTCAGTGCTCCAGTTCAGGACTTCTTCTTTGATTAGTAGCCTGGAGCACATTGGTTTGATTTTGGGTCTTAGTCCAGCTTGGGTTTGGCTTTGGGCAGAAGCACCTTCGGGGTGAGGAGAGGGTCAAGGGTGCTAATGCTTACATGTGAATGGTGCTTCCTTGAGGAAGCAGTTGGAAAGCCTAGTGGAAAGAACACAGGACTGGAAATCAGAGGATCTGGGTTCTAGTTCAGCTCCACCATCTGCCTGCTGCATGATCTTGGGCAAAGATTCTCTTTGTCTCAAGCTACTCATCTGTAAAATGGAGACTAAATGTCTGTTAACCTCCTTATATAGTGACTAGCAACTGTGTCTGACCTGATTATCTACCCCAGCAATTAGTGCAGTGCATAGTAAGTGCTAGACAAATGCATGGAGCAGTTACTGTTGGATCTGGCTGTTCGGGGAAGGGAACATGTCTACCAACTCTGTTCTGTTGTACTTTCCCAAATGCTTAGTACAGTGCTCTGCAACAGTAAGTGCTCAGTAAATACCATTTATTGAAGGAGCTTACTGATGTGACTGCTGAGCCTCTAAGGAGATACGTATTACCGCATTGACCTAGAAACTTGATTTATAAATTGCTTTAATCTCTTGGGCAGTGAGTGTTGTGCTATTTTATTATTATTATTATTATTCAGTGTAATATCAAGGAATAGTCAATGACGAATTTCAGATACCATCTAGATAAGTTTTAAATAAGGCTCCCCCCACATAGAGTAAGCTCACTGTAGGCAGTGAGTGTATCTGCCAATTCTGCTGTATTGTTCTGTCCCAAGCTCTTAGTACAGTGCTGTACACACAGTAAGCACTCAGTAAGTACCGTCGATTGATGAGTGACACATTATTCTGGCTAACGTGGGCACAATTTCTAAAAGATTTACCCAGACTATTCAGTTAAAATCCGGAGGAAGAGGAGACTAGAGGCAAATAATAAACAGTGAAGGACAATTTCTATACGTATGCTGTGTGGAAAGGACTGTGTACCAAACATTAGAGTTTTCAGGCAAACCATCAACAGCATCTCCTTTAAACAGGATGAAGAATTAACTTTCACACTCTCTCCCTCTTTCCCTATGCACATATTGTATATGTGGGTGAAGCCACGGATAGTTTACACATACCTGAATTTTAATTTAGTTGAATTTTTCTCAAATGCTTCAAACACTATTCAGAAATATTTTCTTAACAAATGAATGAAAAATCAGTGAACAGAGTTTTAACCATTCCTCTGAAGAGCTGGAAATCCAGCTTCCATTGCATGAATAGGGATGGGGCAACCAGATAGTGGTTTAAATGAATATGATTCAAGGCTGATTCCTTTATTTTGGTTTCCTCTTTTGTTGAGTCTACTCCTGGGCCCAGATCCGAAATATCTTGGAATGATCCTATGGTTTTGGTGTTTGTGCCTTAAAAGCAAAGTGTAAAGTGACCGGGAGAAGTACAAGTCCATAACATATGTGGTAAACTCATTCACTGTGGTCTGCTGGACTTTGGACTTCATTATTCAAATAGGGGTTGTTGGAGTCAAGATGCAGCACACAATTGACAAAACAGTCCTGAATGTTGGCATATAGCGTGATTAGGAAATTGACTTCAGCCTTTTTCATTCTTCATAGCATTTTATAATCAGTGAATGATTATGATAGGAAAAATTAATTTTCCCTTCTGGCCTGAGAACTTTGCTACATAATTTAGATGTGATACTACTATAAATTAGGAATGCAACACTGTGCCTCAGTGTGATTTTTTTTACCATTTTTTTTCAACCAGTCATAATTTATTGAGTGCTTACTGTGTGCATGGCACTATACTAAACACTTCACACTAAGAATACAGCACAATAATATAACAGACACACAAAATCATAATCAGAAACTCATAAAGAATGGTATAAAGTTTTCAGGTAAATTTGTTCACTAGCAGAGATGGCCACACTTCTCATTCAGCAGAAAGATGTTAGATGTGCTATTGCAGAAAAGAGAATAGATGTTCAGATTAGGACAGGGGTAGGTTTTCAAATTGAGATTTTTGCCACTTAATCGAATGAATAGCTCTCAAATTCACCCCAGCAGAAAGTCTGTCATGGGTGGAACAGCCTGTACATCAGAACTGTCAGTTTAACTCCAGTTCCTAAAAGAAGAACACGGGAGGAAAGGACCTTAGATATTTCAGAGTGTATTGTAATCACTATTGTTGTAATTGGGAAATTATCGCTTGACATATAGCCTCCCTAGTGAGCTCTTAGGCCATAAGTAGGGCAGGGCAAGCAAAAAAGATTGGCTTTCTCCCTTAGTGCTGTCTTAGCAATGGATTTCATATTTCATTTCCTTTGGCTCTCTGTTCCGGTCTGCGATTTCTTTTGTAGCTCTCTTTTTCTGTTGCCTTTTTACAGCAGACAAGAAACATGAATGTGTTCATTGGAATGAGTCTAGTAAAGCCAGGATTCTGTAAGAAAATACAACAGGGTTTTACCAGTGACCCCTTCCAATCTCATTGAAAATCTTAGATCCTGGTGCAGTACCAGGATTGCCTTGCGTTGGAGTGGTATGTTGGGGCGGCCTCCTGGTTTCAGTTGAAAGACCACTGGGACTCACTCAGGTTATTTTAGAAAAATTAGATGTGTGCTTTGCGGAGGTTTAAGAAAGGAGCCTTGTTGGGAAACCGTTTTTCTGTGATTTTTTTTTTCCTCTGCCCAATTCAAAGCACTGTTGTGGGCTAGTATGTTCATTATCCTGGGTTTTAGCTGAATCAAAATCTTCCAGAAAACATTATTTTTCAAACACCCTCCTGCTTTTAGCTTCCCTTGATCCCACTACGAATTTATTGTTAAAGTGTAAAATGAGGTATGATTTATCCTTGCAGCAATATGAAGAGACTGATTTCATCTTTTCGGTGCTCGAACACGTTGGCTTGTGTCTAATACTGAATATGGCCACCTACTGGCATAAAAGGCCCTTTTCCAAGGGGATCAGACCCTCCCTGCCCATTGACCTTGCTTATATCACATCCCTGGCCAGTTGTCCGGTGAGCAGCTCATATGCCCCCTGGTTACGATAGATTTGGCACCCAAAGCCTCTATGTCCAATATTTATATTTCAGCCCCCAGCCTCCCTCTATGATGATTCCTGTGGAACGGGCAGGTTTCCACAAAATGACATTCATGTGTTATCATCACACTGTGCTACTCGGTAGCATTATGCATGGCACAGTGTATAGAGCATGGGCCTGGGAATCAGAAGGTCATGGGTTCTAATCCTAGCTCCAGTACGTGTCTGCTGTTGACCTTGGGCAAGTCCCTTCACTTCTCTGTGCCTCAGTTACCTCATCTGTAAAATGGGGATTGATACTTGTGAGCCCCACGAGGGAGAGGGACCGTGTCTAACCCAATTTGCTTGTATTCACCCCCGGGCTTAGTACAGAGCTTGGCACATAGTAAGCACTAACAAATACCACAATTTTTATTAATGCTTGGTACACTACATGTATCTCAGGGGCTGGGTTTGTGGAGTGCCATAGCAGGCCAGCTTAGCATTGTGTGGCGCTGGTGGGGAGGCAGTGGAGGGAGATGCTGGACAGGAGCACGGGAGGGCCATCATCCCAGGACTTCAGGGATCAAAGGGCCCAGCAGTGTGGTTTAATGGATAGAACATGGGACTAGGGTCTGAAGACCTGGCTTCTACCACTTGCCTGCTCCGTGACCTTGGGAGAATCATATAACTTCTCTGTGCCTCCGTGCCTCCTTTTGCTCATCTGTAAAATGGGGATTAAATGCCTCTTCTCTCTCCCCCGTTGGCCGTGAGCCCCATGTGAGACAGAATCTATGTCCAATCTATCCTCTACCCAGTGCTTACCACAGTGTCTAAGTGCTTAACAATTACAGCCGTTATTAGCATTATCATTGTTATCATCAACATAATTATTACCATTAGTATTATTATTACTGAGTATCTTAGGGTTAAATAAATAAAATGGAGGGAGGGAGCCTCCCAGGACTGAGGCCATTTCAGAGGAGTCAGGGAGAGAACAGAGACTGGAGAGAAAGACTGATACCGTCAAGGTAGGGCAGGACCAGACAAGGGATACAGTCATGAGATAGCCTTTTTCCTCAACTTCCTCCCCTCAGTCTGTTGCTGTCTCTCATTACTTTCTCCCTCCTCCAATTCCTATAAAGCTGCTTCTTTGACTTCTCCGCAACCTACTTCTTGTTCTCTGGCGCACTGCCTCTTAGTTGAATTCACTGCGTATTCTCACACTCCCCTGCCACAAGCAACAGCTCAGCTTCTTCCTTCTGAGCCCAGAAACCCACCTGAGTTCTACATATGTCCCCTTACTTGCCTCTCCCATGGGAGAAGTATTAAGGAGGCGTTGGCCCTCTTGGGCCTTTCCGTTGTTAGTAGGTAGTGAGGAACTGAGGAGCAGGATTTGGATTTGAGACTGGGCCACTGGATTTGGGACTCTAAAGTCAATTTATCCCAGGGTGCCACTGGGATAGTCAGTCTATCAAGCAGTCAATCTTACTGAGCTTGGGAAAGTTTAATACAGCAGATTTCATTGACTTGTTCCCTGCCCACGAGGAGCCTGCAGTCTAGAGAGGACTTTACACTCCAGATGCTCCAGGATATTCATTCATTTATTGAGCGCTTACTGTGTGCAGAGCACTATACTAAGTACTTGGAAAGTACAATACAGCAATAAAGAGAGACAAGCCCTGCCCACAACAGGCTTCTACTTGGAGAAATCTGAGCATTTTGGAGATTCTCTGACCACAAAGTAGCTCTCAAATGTCCTGACTTTTAGGAGTGGAGCTCCTGATGCTCTCCGGGGAGAGCCCCCAAGTTAGAACTCTGGCCTCCCGCTAGCTCAGAATGCTGGATTCCTCTGTGCAGCCCTCCATGCCTTGGTGGAGATAATGGGGTGCTTTCAAACAAGGATCATTCATTCCAAGAACCACTTCTTACCCTGATCAAACCTTAATGAACATCCCCTTTATTCCTTTTTTAGGAATTTGAATTGCTTGTTCCTCCAATGGGGTGGGGGGAATGGACATTTTCTAAAAGGTGTATGAGAAAATGCCCCAAAAATATTCTTAACCTCATTTTGTATCTCTGTTGTTCTCATCCAAACTTTAGCTGCACTATTGTTTAAATTAAAAAATGTATGATCTAAATAATTCCATTTGTATTTTCATTTATCATTCAATTAACAAATGAGGAAACCAAACCTATTTTGTGTTGCAGTGTAAGTCACCCTGCTCCAAGATATCCGCTTCTGCATGCTGCTCAAACACTGTTAGTACCACTTTTTTTGATGTACAGCAACTTATTTTTGAAGCTACTTTGGATATTTGCAAATTAATGAGTGGAAAGGCCCAAGTTAAGAGTTCTCCTACAGTAAAGGGGAGCTGATCATTTACCATTTTTTAAAGGGAGGTATAGAAAAACAACTTAACATCCCCTCAACTTTTGATTACCAAGTATTTTGAAGAGTCAGCTTTCCTCTCCTGGGTTTTTCTGTGGGGGGGTTTTATGTAGAGCAGTCACAGAGACATTTGTATGTTCTGCAGGAGGCTTCTATATGTTTGGTGGTTGGCTGACTATTCAATCAATTAATCAATGGAATTTATTGAAAACTTATTGTGTGCAGAGCACTGTAGTAAACACTCGGGGTAGTACAGTATAACAGAGTTGGTAGACACTATCGCTGCCACAATCTACAGGGAGTGACAGACATTAAAATAGATTATAGGTAGGGGAAATAGTAGAGTATAAAAATATGTACATGCAAGTGCTGGGGGCTGGAGTATGTATCCAAGTGCTTAAGAAATACAAGACCCTGGGTAGGGGAGATAAAGGGGCTTAGTCTGGGAAGACTTCTTGGAGAAGATGTGATTTGAGGAGGGTTTTGAAGATGAGGAGAGTGGTGGACTGTGAAGGGCGAGGGAGAACTTGGGCAATGGGGTCAGTGGTGAGATAGAAGAGATTGAGGTACAGGGAGAAGGTTGGTGTTCAAGGAGCAAAATGTGCAGGTTGGATTGTAGTAGGATATCATTGAGCTTAATTAGGAGGGAGGTGATTGAGTGCCTTAAAGCTGATATTGAGGAGCTTCTGTTTAATAAAGAAGTGTATGGGCAATTGTTGCAAGTCTTTGAGAAATATGGAACAAATCGTTTTTCAGAAAAATTATCTGGAAGCGGAGCGAAGAATGGACTGAAAAGAAGGGAGGCAGGATTCAGAGAGGTCAATGAGGAGGCCAATGCAGTGATCAAGGCAGAAAATTATGGGTACTTGGATCAGCATGATAGCAGTACTGATGGAAAGGAAAAGATGGATTCTAGAGATGTGAAGGTAGAAATGATAGGATCTTGTGACAGACTTAATATGTGGGTTGAAGACGAGATGACTTGAGAAACATGTCTGCCAACTTTGTTGTAGTGTACTCTCCCAAGGGTTTAGTAACTGCTGTGCACACAGTAAGCACCTAAATTAATTTTGATTAATAGATTGTAAAAGAGGCAGATAAGTAGTGGTGTCTACAGTGATAGGAAGATCGAAGGAGGACAGGGTTTGAGTGGGAAGATGAGGAGTTCTGTTTTGGACATGTTAAGTTTGAGGTGTCTATGTGTCACACAAATAGAGGTGTCCTGGAAGCAAGAGAAAATGCAAGACAGAAGAGGAGAGAGTTCAGGAGTGGGGATGCAAATTTGGGAATCATCTATGTAGAGATGGTAGCTGAGACCATGGGAGTGAATGAGTTCTTCTAGGGAGTGGGTGAAGATGGAAAATAGAAGAGAACCCAAACTGAGCCTTGAGCGATTCCCCACAATTAGAGGGTGGGAGGCAGAGGAGGAGCCTGCTAAAGAGACTGAGAAGAAGCCAGAGATACAGAAGAACAGTTACGCACATGTCACTGCACTGCTATTGGCAGTGGGCTGCTGGGGTAGGGGCAGGGGTAGGAGCAGTCATAGAAGAGAGACCTGGAAGAATTTGGAAAGTAAAAATGACCCAGGTCTAAGGGCGATAGGGTGAAAGGCATTCACTTGTAGCGGAATCCATTCCCCTGTGCTCAGGAACTACAAAAAGCCTTAACCGACTAAGCCCTTCATTTCCTCTATTCCTTTTCCCTTCTACGTCACCCTTGCCCTTGGATTTTCACTCTTTATTCACCCGCCCTCAGCCCCACAGCTTACATACTTATCCCAGACTCATTTATGTATAGTAAAGCTTGTCTCCCCATCTAGACTGTAAGCTTTTAGAGTTCTCCCCCACTGAATTTTAGTACTTAATTCATGTTTTCCTTTTTGTGGAGAAGGGAAACACAGCTAAGAATAGATGAGGGGATTTCTGGGAGAGAGCTAGGAGGAGAGAAGGAATCCCTGAAATGTGAAATGGGACCTTGATGATACCTCATCTGATCCTTTTCTCCCTTGCCCTCTCCCCTTGACACTTTGGCGTCCATAGTGTCAGATCCGGAGTCACTGCATTGTAAACTTGTTTTGGGCAGGGAACACGTCAACTAATCCTGTTATATTGTACTTTTCTAAGTGCTTAGTACAGGCCCTGCAAAGAGTAAGCACTCAATAAATACCATTGATTGATTGGCTGAGGAGCTACAGTTAAAGTCAGGGGCTCCCATTAATGCTGGTAGCCCCTGATATGATTTCTCAAATACTCCCTTCCCCGTTATAATAATAATGGTGGTATTTGTTAAGTGCTTACTATGTGCAGAGCACTGTTATAAGCGCTAGGGTAGATACAGGGTCATCAGGTTGTCCCACGTTTGGCTCACAGTTTTAACATTCTTACTCTAATTAGATCGTCACAGTGAATAAAAGAGGGAAAGATTCATGTGGCATACATTTTGTAAACTGTTCTCCAGAAGTATTTTGTATCCCCCAGGTTTGGGCTTTTTTAAGAGAGAGCATAGTAAATGCTCAATAAATACCATTAATTGATTAATTGATTGATGGAGAGCAAGATTTCAGGGAAAGCTATGGGAAAAGGTTTCATTTAGAAATATGTGTCTCTGCATCAGTTTGCTCGAGATGAGATTTTTCAACATATTGTATCTTACTACATGATTTCTGTCCTTTACTTGTTTGTGCATTTTGTCGGAAAAGATCTTTAGTATTGTAAATAGCTTTTTGCCTCTGCTGTTGGATCTTTTGATCTTACTGGGGTTTTTTTGTAAAATATTTATAATTGCCCACAATATCTACACCTAATGTAATAGCACTAGTTGCCTGAGACATCAGGGAGGAAGGTTAAATAATATCAGGTCCTCTCTTCGACGACTGAGAAAAGGAGGTTCAGAGTTCGTAATTTGCCCTAGGTCAAAAACTACCTCTTAAGTAATGCTATGACAGAGAGAACAGGAGTCCTGATGCCAAATTTACTGCTCTGTTGAATTCTGGCACTTCTTTCTTTTTCATGCTCTCCTTACTGCGTCATTATCTCCATAACCAAATGGTTTTGGTTTGTTCCCAAAAGCCTGCTATTTTACTGCCCCTATCCAGCAGGAAGTCTTTTGACTGATTAAAGAAGGGGCGAGCAGCAGGTGAATGTAAAAGCAAGCTGGGGCGTTTTAATGGATCTATATTACTTCGGCCATCGCTCCCTTCTGTCCCACTGCCTACATACATTGATTATTTTCAAAGTATTTGTTCAGGGTGGATCCAAAATGCCCACAGATACCTCATTCATCAGGACACAAATTTCCAAACTCATTTTATAACAGATACTTTTGCCGAGATCTTTTCTAAAGATTATTAAAGCTTGTTTTTCCAGAGGGGAGACAGGCTGCCTAGCAGGATTGCTGCCTTTATGTAGGCCACCCAGGGAGTCTTTGTGAGGGTGGAACATGGAATGGGAAGCCCTGGGAGAGAGGTATCCTCCAGTTCTTTCACACCTCTGCCTCAGCTTTGCTACCTCTTTGGGCACTGGAAGGCTGTGGTGAGGCCTCTGGTGTTTCAGGGAATTTTTGTTGGACATGAAGTCTGTGGCAAGGCCTATGGTGTTTCAGGGAATCCTCAGAAAACCCGAGAATGTAGTTGCATCAGCAAAAGTAGTTGTTCCTGTCATATACTGAAAGGTTAAAAACAGTTTCCTGGATTTCCAGATTATATGGACAGAGAGCAACCCAGCCATTGTAATGGGCCCTATCCTACTAAAGCACTCTGTAGTTCAAGGAGACCCAGTTTGAAAGGATTCACTTTCTCTTACATCTTAACCTGGTGAGCTCTTTGTGGGCAGAGAACTTGCCTACCAACCCTCTTGTATTATACTTCCAGGTGCTCAGTACAGTCCTCTGCACACAGTAGGCACTCAATAAATACCATTAGTGATGATGATGACACCCTATCATCATAGTGGGCCAGAGGTGGTCTCACAGACACACACACACACACACATTTGTGTGTGAGTGCGTGCTCTTCAAATTGCAGACTCCCTTAAGGTTCCACATCTCAGAAAGTTAAGCCGATGGTGAGAGTGAAGACTTCATTCATTCATTCAATCATATTTATTGAGCTCTTACTGTGTGCAGAGCACTGCACTAAGTTGGAAAGTACAATTCAGCAATAATGAGAGACAATCCCTGCTCACACCAGGCTTATAGTCTGGAAGGGGGGGAGACAGACATCAAAACAAGTAAACAGGCTTCAATATAAATAAATAGGATTACAGATATATACATATATACGTAAGTGCTGTGGGGTGGGGAGAGGGGAAGAGTAAAGAGAGCAAGTCAGGGTGACACAGAAGGGAGAGGGAGCTGAGGAAAAGGGGGGCTTAGTTTGGGAAGGCCTTTTGGAGGAGGTGAGCCTTCAGTAGGGCGTTGAAGAGGGGAAGGGTGGTTGGCGGTTTTGAGAAAGGAGGGCGTCCCAGGCCAGAGGTAGGATGTGGGCCGGGGTCGACGGTGAGACAGGTGAGAATTAGGGACTGTGAGAAGGTTAGCACCAGAGGAGCGGAGTGTGCGGGCTGGGAAGTAGAGGGAGAGAAGGGAAGGAGAGAAGGGACATGAGAAGAGACTTCTGAGGAGGGAGTAAAGGCTAGCTCTTGACCAAGGGCTTGACTTTTTTGTTTGAGGCACAAGGTGTGTGTTGAGCCGGGCGAGCACACAAGAACACACAGGAGCTTTGCTTACAGCTCCTGGCACATCCAATGACAGTTCACAAGGCTGTAGAAATTTGAAAAAGCTCTCTTGGGTAATCAGGAGATCTCAACGCTTAAGCTGTGCGGCAAAGGAAGTGTCATTTATCAACATCTGCCCAGTCCCTCTCCAGCATCAGCTTGGCTTGTAAGGTATATAGATATATCTATCTGCAGATATTTGTGTACATATATGTGCCTTTGGAGATATGGATTTATCTTTTTTCAATTCCCATTAATTCCATTTGTTTATTAGGGGAAAGTCACACTGTGATTATTTGGAAGATGGACTGCCCTTTCTCCCTTGTTTCAAAGAATCAATTTGAACTGAAGGTTTGGATGTTGAAGGCGATAAGAAAAAAGTGGGGGTTTATCGTTTACATTCTCACCCCTTCCAGCCCTTGCTCTCTTCCTGAGTTTTAGGGATCAGTGCTGGGCTCTCCTTGAGTCCTTGTGTGGAAAGCCAGTGCTTTGTGTTCTTAGCCTATTGGGGCACCAACTGAAAAGTCCTCTCCAGAAAAGCCATCCATTCGAACCTGGCCAGGTCAGTGTTATAGTGACATGGGCAGGGGTAGGGTTGGCTTTAGATGGTCAGCAAGAGAGGAAGCCATCTCAGAGACACCATGAAAAGCAGAGTGGTACTGGAGTGTTCTCACCTCCACCTGGGTTTACGGGGTCTGGAGACTTGGGAGCATTGCCCACATCAACAGAGACCTGAGAGGAGAACACAAAGTCTGTAATTTTTCCCTATATGTAATTTAATATCTATCTCCCTCTCTAGTCTGTAAACCCATTATAGGCAGGGACCATGGCTACCAACTCTTTTGTATTATACTCTCCCAAGAGCTTAATATGTATGTTTTACACACACTAAATGCTCAATAAATATCACTGATGGTGATTGATTGATTGGAACAAGGAAAGGTGGGTGGTCAGCAAGGCATGCTTTACTTTTGGGTGGACTTGACGGATTTCTGCAAGACATCATTAGCTTAGCCTGCTTGCTTGGCGTAATCCATGTGGCATCTCCCACATCTGGGTGACTAACTTCAATGATTTAGAGATGGGGCAGCCCTTAAGGAAGGCCCAGAAATTTTCTCCCACCTCAGGACAGCCAAATATCAGAAGTCAGCCCTGGGCAGGGGTCTGTGCTCTAACTGCTATTGTCACTTCCAAGGATTTCTTCCTGCCACCACTCATGTCCCCATCCCAGGCTCTCAGTTTGCTTGTTGATCGAAGGATTGTGAGCTGGGCAAAAAACTGAGAAGAGCATGGCCTAGTGGATAGAGCCCAGGCCTGGAAGTCAGAAGGACCTGGATTTTAAATACCAGCTCTGCCAAACGACTGCTGTGTAACCGTGGCAAGTCACTTCACTTCCTCTGTGCCTCAGTTACCTCATCTGTAAAATGGATTAAGACTTTGAGCCCTATGTGGGACAGGGACCGTGTCCAACCTGAGTAGCTTGTAATTACCCCAGTGCTTAGTACAATGCCTGGCACATAGCAAGCGCTTAACAAATACCATATTTTTTAAAAAAAGAAGCAGCAGGAGGAGATGGGAGAGGAAACGGCAGTTGGAGTTGACCTTGAAAACCAGAAGTAGTGGCTGAGCCAAGGCCAGGAGCTAGCTTACCCCATAGCGTGGCCACCCTGTAGCGTGGCCTGGTGTGCCTCCCTCCCACAGGCGTCTGTGCTGGAGCACTAATCTCCTTTGGCCAATTAGGGAGTTCGGGAGGGTTGCTGCTCGCCAACCTGTCCTCCCCTTCTCTGGCTCGCTTCTGAACACAACCGATTGGCCCCCAGTCTGCCCGTTCCATATGTTGTGCTCCTAATGTGGTTGATAAGCAGAGGGCAGCCTGGGCAGCAGTAGCTTCCATTTCACTCTTCATTGTTTTGATTTCCCTGGTAGGGTTTCTCGTTCCCTCCCCAGAAATGGGGGGAGGCACACAAATGGCTCAGCTTCTCCCATTTCACACATGGAGACAGGCTTTGACAATGAAAAAAAAGATTCCACCTTGTTAAGGAAACTGCACGACCTGGAGTCTCAGACAGGAAATGCTTAGCAGGGTGGGGGAATGTTAATCTTTGCACTTGTTTTGCGGAGGGGAGGACCGTATTACTCTCCCATAAATGTGCTCTCTGTAAATCAGGAGATTTTAGCAGCTGCTGTTTCTCTTAACCTAGCATATCATCCCTCACCACTCCTCCCATTTACTAATCCCCTAAATCATTCCCTAACCTCCCTGTGGAGCTGTAGCAATCTCCCTGCTGGAATGTGGTCCCCCTAGGGTAGGAGAAGACGATGAAGGCTATTTAAACAAAGTCCTGAAGAGGGGAGCCCTATATTCTGGTATCATATTTCTCTGGAATCCTTATAGAACTGCATCTCAGAAGTTAGAAGTCTCGTTCCTCTCTTTCTGAAGGAGCTGTCACCCAAACTACATGGACCATTTTTGTTTGTTCATCATAAAAAGGCCCAAAGTGTTTGGTTTGTACATTTCTCTTTGTTTTAAAGGAATAGGGAATTCGGGCCCCAATTGATCCTTGTCCAGAGCCGAGTTCATTCCTGGGTCATCCTGCTTGTAATCAGCTGGACGAGGTCAGGGGAGCTCTCCAGTGGACTCGAAAGCCTCAATTCCACTCAGCAACCAGCTCTTTTCCTCTGCCGCCGAGTCCAGGGGCCTTGAAACTTTGCCCAGATGCGGGCTGTGCTGACAGCTTGACGGGGGCCTCAGGGCTGCAGCTAATTTGCTTATGGCTGGGCAGATTGTAGCTGCCCTCATCTTCAATGCCAGTATGTGGTCAACCACGCCTGCAGGTTCCAGCACAATGAGTGAACTTCCGGGCTTCTTTTCTACATAAAATTGGGCCAGCAGTGTTGACTTCTGGGTCTGAGCCCGGCTCTAAGACTGGGGTAGTGAGGGAGCTGGAGGGTGTCAAAGACTCCCCGCCACCCTCAAGATTTATTGTGAACCCTCCACCCTGGGGACCTTATCCAATTCCCAACTGTGTATCCGCTCCCAGTGCTTAGTACAATGCATGGCAGAAAATAAGTGCCTAATAACCTTTACTGTTATTTAATAACATGAGTTCCTGAGGCTGGAGCTTTGCGGGGTGGGGGTGGGGGGGGCAAGGGGACAGGTCTCCAAACAGATGTTTAGTGGTAGAAGAAGCAGAGCTGCTCATTTCAAATATCTCCTCCCTCCCTCCCTCCCTCCAGGTTTCTTAACCTAGGTGTTTGCTTTCCTGCTGTTGACTGTTGACATTTATTGACACAAATCTTTTCAACCGCCCCATCAGCAGAGGTGGCAGAATTCCACTTCCCCATGCTCTTAGAGGAAGAAAAAATCCTGCCAGGTGCTGAGTTTCATCTTCATCCTATACAGCCTCAGAGCTTGTTGAATCAAGGTGAAAGAGCACTCCAGGGACCTGTGGACTTATTCATTTTTTGCTCCAAAAGGAAGAGCTTCTGGGTTGAGGGGGAAGGAGGGCCGAGTTGCCGAAGTATCCTTTGTTTCCCCCATTTTAGTTGAACACACTGCCTTGCTTTAGTCACAGTGGTTCAGAATGCCAGTCAAGCCCATTTCCTGGAAAAGAAGAAAATATCACACTCAGATTTAAGCTTAGAGAATGGCCTCAGTTCACCCACCTGATGATGCTAAGTCTTTGTGGGACTGATAGGATGTCTTGAAAACTAATTCAGTCATGTTGGTAAAAGAGCTTGAACAGTCTCCAGTGAAAGGTACTTTGCATGTGCTCAGTGACAGTGTTATAGGAGTAGTCAGATTCCACTGAGTAAGTTGAAGGCATCTCTCTTGCAGTGCACACTGGATATTTTTCATTTGATCTAGATATGATGGCCGTGAAGTCCTTGGCTCTGGAAAAGATAAATAGTAATATTAATGCTGAATCATCTCTTCGAAGCCAAGCATTTCTTTTAACATGTGATTACATATTGCAGTTTTTTTTAAAGGCTTGATAGAGCATGGCCTAGTGGAAAGAGCCAGTGCCTGGGAGTCAGAAGACCTGAGTTCTAACCCCAGTTCTCCCTGTTGCCTGCTGTGGGACCTTGGACAAGTCACTTAATTTCTCTGTGCCTCAGTTCCCTCATCTGCAAAATGGGGATTCACTACCTGTTTTGACTTGTGAGACCCTGAGGGACTTGATCATCTTTTCTGATCCCGGCACTTAGTAGAGTGCTTGGCAAATAGTAAGTGTTTAACAAATACTATTATTATTACTACTAATTAGAATAACTAAGCAGATGATAAATATGTACCTGCTTTTTTAAATACCTCATTCTCAAAACTCATCTAGTATAATTATCTTCCTCCTTTCACATTTTCTTATTTTTTTAAAGGCAAAAAAACCTGGGTTTTCCCTCCTGGATTTGTCTCTTTCCTCCCATCATAATGACATTTATTGAGTGTATACTGAGTGCAGTGCCCCAAGCAAAGTGCTTGGGAAAGTACAACAGAAAGACAAGACATGTTCCCTGCCCACAAGGAGTTTACAGTCTTAATGATCTATTATTACCTGCTGCATTTGAAGGCAGATTATTATTTGTTTTTCAACAGCTAGGTGGTTTAGAAAGACACAAATATAATTGTGCGTTCAACACCAAAATAAACAGTTGTTCATCTGCTGCCCTTGGGTTTCAGTGAGCACAAATCTCCTGAACCACTCCTACCCAATGATCACTTCTTTTGGAAGGAGAAGATATGGGTGCTTTGTCTTTTCAAATCTCCCAGCAGCTCACCTGTCTAGGAGACAATGGACCACTAGTAGTGATTGTGGTATTTGTTAAACACTTACTTTGTGCCAGGCAGTTTATAAGCACTGGGGTCAATACAAGATAATCTGGTCTGATACAATCCCTGTCCCACGCGGGGCTCATGGTCTAAGGAGAAGGGAGAGTATTGACCAGTGCTGACCATCCTGCATCCTGCTCCAAGAAATACCAGCTTGGGATGCGGCTAGGGGACAGGGAAAAATATTTTAATGCAAGCTGAGAGAGGCTAAACTATATTTTGGGGAATTATTCCACAAAGACATTTGCGACCTTGCCAAGAAGCTCAGCAAGATGGGCGCCATTGTCATGCACACACCAATTCTGTTGTGATGCTGACAAGCACCCTCATTTCTTCCTATTCTCCCTCTCTTGTCAGGTTGACAAGAGGCTTGAGCTACTTTGCCAAACTCAAAAAGAGGCTACAAGCCCCTGAATTTGTGGGTGTGGTAGTTGAAGAATTAACTGTCAGAGGGAATGTCTTAGCTGGTCATTGTTGGAAATGGGGCTGGTGATGGAATTGGTCACCGGTGTTTAAAAATCTCCACTTTCTGAACCTTTTTACTGAGTAATTAAAATGGACAGATTTATCCTAACTGGAAAATGATACTCTGCATCTGTCTAATAATAATAACTGTAAGCATTTCAACTTGCAAAGAGAAAATGTAATTCTAGTGTGGGATTGAACATTAGCTTCTCTGTCAGTCCCCAGTTCTCAGTGATTTTCTCTGAGCCTTCATTGTCTCCTTACGAATCTCCGGGTGTTCTTTGTCTGCTCAGAGTAGCTTATGCCACCCGCCCTGTAGTTTCAGCCAGCCTCTTGTTCATCTCATTTTCTTTCTCTCTCTCTCTCTCTCTCTCTTGCTCTCCTCCCCCCTCCCCCCGACCAACCTTTCTCTGTTGGTTTTGTGATTCAAAGAATTTGTGAGCTTATTTGGGAAGTGATTGTTCAAAAGGTAGGTCTTCTAATAATATTAAAGACATAATTAGAATGTTTTTTACATGGAGTTTTAGTGTTTTATATATATATATATATACATGTATGTAGACATATCACATTTTTATGGATTCTTTTCTAATTAAAATACTTGTTTCTGCACGGAGGGGCGTGCCTATGTTTTTGCCTGATGTGCTCTCCAACCTCCTCAAGCATGCTGGGGTATCTAGAGAACTGACAAGTGCCCTGGCCTCCCATGCCTTTGTTAATCAGGGAAGAAATATAATAACAACCTTGTTAATTGTAAATTCTCCAGAAAAGCAATTGAAAGGCACATTCTGATCCACATCCAAACTTGTGATAGGGAAGCGTTGGAATGCATGTACTTTGACCAATAGTTTTGCAACCTCCCTCTGCCAACCTAGTCCTCTGTCTCCTGGGTCATTCACAGGGTATTGGGTCCCCTGCTTCCTCCTTGTGCCCCCCCCTTTCTCCTTGCACTCCCCCCCCACCCCCCGGGCATCCTCCTCATCCCTTTTCAATAACAGCTGCCGGGTCCAAAGAATCTGCTAGTTGGGGACTAAATTGCCCTTGTAGAGGCTCGTAGTCTCGCTCTGCAGAGAAAATGGTTAAGGAGAGGAATTACTGCACCTATTAGTGGTTTTTAATAATAATAATAATAATGATGATGGTATTTGTTAAGCGCTTACTATGTGCCAAGCACTGGGGTACTTACAAGATAGGTTGTTCCACGTGGGACTCACAGTCTTAATCCCCATTTTACTGATGTTGTAACTGAAGCACAGAGAAGTTAAGTGACTTGCTCAAGGTCACACAGCAGACAAGTGGCTGAGCTGTGATTAGAACCCACATCCTCTGACTCCCAAGCCCGTGCCGTTTCCACTAAGCCACGCTGCTTCTCTGGTTCCACTTCTTCACCCCAACCTCCCGTTCTTGGAGAAGGAGACTGTGTAAGAAGGAATGTCGATTTACTCTGCAAATTTTGCCTTCTTTGAGTGGTGGAAGAAGAACGGAGGAGCAACCTCAGACCTAAGACTTCAGGATTGAGAACCTGTGCAGAGGAATTGATTATAGTGTTAGGGCTTTGCTCAGCACTACTCTTATTCATTCAGTCCCTCCAGCCGTGTTCCCCCTAGAATGCAGGGTGCAGCGGGTGAGGAGGTGAGCTCGTGGCAATATTCAGACACAAAGGGTTTTTTTATGCACAAGACCCACTAATGGCTGAAATAACTGCAGCATAGTACCAGCGCTGTGCTGGGGCACCATAACGGTAGGCATTTGCCTCGGGAGCCAAGGTAATCTTCGCTGCACAGATCAATCAATCAGTGGTTTTTGTTGAAAGCTTACTGTGAAAAGAGGCAGTGTACTAACCTCTTGGGAGAATTCAGTACAACAGAGTTGGTAAACACATTTGCTACCAGCACTGAGTTTACAGCCTAGAGGGGGAGATTATTCACTCATTCAAATCCTATTTATTGAGTGCTTATTGTGTGCAAAGCTCTATCCTAAGCATTGGGAGAATACAGTATAACAATAAATTGACATATTCCCTAACCACCAGGAGCTCACAGTCTAGGTTTGCCAGCTATTTTTTGAGAAGCAGCATGGCCTGGGGGAAAGAGCCCGGTCTTGGGAGTAAGAGGACCTGAGTTCTAATCCCGCCTCCACCATTTGTGTGACCCTGGGCAAGTCACTTCTCTGTGCCTCGTTACCTCATCTGCAAAATGGGGATTAAGACTGTGAACCCCATGAGAGACAGGGACTGTGTCCAACCTGATTAGGTTATATCTGCCGTAGTGCTTAGTGCAGTGCCTGGCACATAGTAAGCGCTTAACAAATACCATTTAGAGGGAAAAAAAGATACTCTTGCTGGCCTTGCCATGTCGGGATGGTGCTTTGGGTAAGAATCCTTCGTCACCAATGGCATAGCCTCAGCAGATCTTCCCCTGCTTGACCCCTGAGACTAGAACCCAGGTCCGATCTCCTGGTTACCAGAGCTGGACTCTCTCTCACTAGACCAATCGCAGGGTCGTGCCCTCGTTGGGTACCATCTTCGGGTATCTGGACATGACTGAGATAGCAGAGGGTACAGTGGTGTTGTGAAGCCTCTTGGGGAAGTAGAATTTTGATCTCAATTGCATTTTCTGAAGTCTTAAATTATTCTGGAAGGTAATCTATAAAGCACTAAAAGTAAAATCACTTTGTTCATCTGAGTACATAATAATTGTGGTATTCAGTGTTTACTATGTGCCAAGCACATGGAGTAGGTGCAAGATAATCAGGTCCCACGTGGGGCTCATAGTCTAGGTGGGATGGAGAACAGATATCAAATCTCCATTTTGCAGATTCCTTATAAAACTCAGAGAGGCTTGATCTGTACTCTCCCAGTAGATGGATGAACTGACACCCACGATGGAGGTGGGTGGGGGGAAGGGATTGGAGGTGGGGGCTGGGGAGAAAGATGAAATGAGGGAAGTGGAGACAATTAAATAGCAGCTAGAATGACCATTGGGACTGACAGAGAACTGACTTCAGAGACTGATTCAGTTCCTCCATGGTCCTGTTTGTTGGGCAAGGAGGCCTACATCTTTTAAAGGACTTTCTACCATGAACTTCTGGGTTTGAGAGGCAGCATGGCCTAAAGAGTCAGGAGTCCCAGGTTCTAGTTTTGGCTTTGCCATTTGCCTGTTGTGTGACCCTGGGCAAATCCCTTATCTTTTCTGTATCTCACTCCCTTCCTTCCCTCACTTATTATGGAGATAAAATCCCTGTTGTTCCTCCTGTTTAGACTGTGACCCCTGAGTGTGACGGTCTGTGTGTGATCTGATTATCTTGCATCTACTCCAGTGTTTGGTACATAACAATAACAATAATAATAATAATAATAGTTATGGTACTTGTTAAGCACTTACTATGTACCAAGCACTGTTCTAAGCACTGGGGTAGATACAAGGTAGTTGGGTTGGTCACAGTCCCTGTACCACACTCTTAATCCCCATTTTACAGACGAGGTAACTCAGGCCCAGAGAAGTAGAGTGATTTGCCCAAGGTCACACAACAGACAAGTGGCAGAGCTGGGATTAGAAACCATGAGCTTTTGACTCCTGGGCCCATGCTCTGACCACTAAACCATGCTGCCTCTAACATAGTAGCACACGTTTAATTTGTTTATTATCATCAGCTTCTTGCTTCTTTCCCTGTTTGAGGTAGGAAGGTTCTGGCAGGTAAGTTTCTCCTTGGGCTATTATCATCCTTGTTCTTCTGCTGTATACGAGAACATTAGGGGGCCAGACTTAATGGTCTCATTTTAGCAAATGTCTTCCCATCCCCTGTACATCTCATCTTTTCTCTTCTTCTGTGGTGGGCGGAAATCCCCAATAGTGGAGGAGGCAAGGAAAGAGGGTTTTTCTGTGTGAAAAACAAGAACCCCCGTCCATGTGGTTTGGTCATCTACATATTTTGGGTTAAGCAGCAGGAGGATGTAGTGTGAGATTATGAATCAGGAATCCCGACCTCTCTTCCTCTTTTCAACAACAGCTTCCTGGGAGACCTTTAGGGCCTTGGCTTCTGACTCAGTAAAATAATTATGGTATTTATTAAGCACTTACTATGGGCCAAGCACTGTACTCAGTGCTGGTGTAGATAGATGCAAGATAATCAGGTTGGAGAAACAGAAATAAAAATTCAAACTTTGCCAGCATATTGTGAGACATTTCTTTCTGGTGGAGTTTTGTTATTGAACTGATTGGCATCTTTGTGGACTGGAGATGGAAGTCATAGATACATTGATTTTTTTCCATGGAGTTTCTTGATATTTGATTTTCTGTTTTCACTTTATACTTTTCCAGTTGTAATTTCAATTCTTTCCATCAAACTCGTTCTGGATCAATAGCTGAAAATGGCTCCTTCTCATTCCAAGTGAATGGAGTCCCCGGTGAAGTCGAACCATGCCAATCAAAGCCATCTGTGTTACTATTAACATAGCCACAGTGCACGCAATGATCTGACTATGTTCCATTCACTGAACTCATTGAGGTACAATCAAGAGTGAACAAACAAAAATATATAAGCATCGGGGTATTGTACTTTCCCAACCACTTAGTACAGTGCTCTGCACACAGTAAGCATTCGATAAGTACCTTTGATTACTGTTAGTTGCGGTCATCTTAGCTGTTCTAGAGGGAACAGTGAAAAATACTCCTTAAATAAATAAAAATAAAATGGTATTTATTAAGCATTTATTATGTGCCAGGTACTGTATTTAGAGCTGGGATAGGTACGTGATAATAGGGTTGGACACAGTCGGTTTCCCACATGGGGCTCATGGTCTTAATCCCCATTTTACAGATGAGGTAACTGAGGCACAGAGAAGTGAAGTGAATTGCCCAAGGTCACACAGCAGACAATTGGTGGAGCTGGAATTAGAACCCAAGTCCTCTGACTCCCAAGCCTGTGCTCTATCCTTCAGGCCACATTGCTTCTCTATATATGTCCTTTCTGGGTAATTTGGTGTAATTACTTACAGAAACAGATGTAAAAAAAGGCTGAGAAAGCAACATGACCAGAGAAGTTAAGTGACTTGTTCAAGTTCATACAGCAGGCAGTTGACAGAGTTAAGATTAGAACCCAAGTCCTCTAAACTCCCAGGCCCGCTCTTTTATCATTGGGCTACACTGCTTCTCTGCATTGCCCTTGACTAGATAAATTTTTTTTTAGATCCTACTGGATGAAGCAGTAAAACAGTAATCTAAGGTCCAAATTCCCAAGGGAAGGTACAAATATTTCTTTCTCATAGTAGTAGTATCTGACTGGAGATCTGATTTGCAAATGTATGTTTACTAAAATCAGCTTTGGAGCAGGGCGCTTCTCACCGCTTTTCCTTTTTTTAATGGGTTCTGTTCTGGTTTCTTTTCTCCCTCGCACATTCCTGAAGGTTTAGAGTCATGAGCAAAGGGCTCAGTTTTCAAATGGCATTTTCTTCTCCCAGGGATAATTTGAGTTCAGACAAAATCAACTAACAATTAGAAGCCCCTAATCTTTGCTGGGATTCAGAGGGAAGGATTGAAAGAAGAATGTTTCCCCGGAAAAGCTGAACATATTAACACTTGGGAGCATGTAAAGATTGAAGTGAAAAGACATCCTTGGGAGAGTTTCCTAATGAAAGAACAAAATTAACAAATTCCTAGACCCTTCAGGTTCTGTCCCCATAACTCTCTCGCTACCTCCTATCTAACCTTTGCCCCTCCACACTCTTGCTCCCCTTTACCTTCTCCCTAATAAAGATGCCACTTCATCTTTGTCGATTCTTTTTAGTTGTTCCTGAATCTGGTAAATCCACAGCATTATCTGGGGATCTGGGGGAGAATTTGGAGAGTCCCCTTCGGGGTCGGGGGGTGGTCTCAGTGGAAGGAGCAGATCTCTCAGTTGTAATTTTCAGGTGCCTCAGACAATGTGAATTACAATTCGCTAAATCCTGCAGACCACGACCACCGACATCCAGAGAACCAGGCTGCCCGTCAGCACCTGTAGTGCAGACAGAGAGAACATTTATCCTCATCAGCACAATGAGGCTCACCAAAGTCTCTTGGCGAGGGCTGGGTAAATTAATAATGATTAAATATGCAAAACTGGCAACATTTCCAGGCTCACAAAGAGCCCTATGGCTCCCAGTAGAAATGACATCCAAAACCGCTTGGAATCCTGTGACTCTGGTCAAGAAGTCAGGAATGCGTGGAAGCAAATTTGAATGTTAGGGGGTGTTTTTAGGGAGGGCTTTGAGAGAGGGCAAGGAAGAGCGGGGAGTGAGGTGGCCACCAATAGTACTTTTTCTTTTAAATGCGACGGCGCTAATGCTTTATGTCTGTGTGGCCCCTCCATCCAATGTATTTAAAGGGCTTTAGTGATGGACTTGCCTCATTAATCCTCTCAGAGCCCCTGTGGGAGAGATAGGAGGTCCATATTATCAGCTACTTGCTTGAAAATGTGAAATGAGAGTGAGTTCATGCAGAATGCTCATTTGAGGCCAGAGGCTTTGATAGTTGTCTGTAGTGAAAACATTCCATTCCTCAGCATGGCTCTATTCCGAGAGAAGCAGAGATGGACTAGTAGGTGGCCTTTGAATTTTGCCATTGGGTGGGATTGGGCAGAGGAGGAAACTATTTAGGTGGCGTTGGCTTTGTCTTCTAACAGTGTAAAGAAGAAAAATACTACCTAGTAGTGCCTGAAGGAAATAGTCCAGGCTCTAGACACAAGTTCCTATTGGTATAACAAAAGCAAAAAGAGGTTCTTGGTGTGCATGGCTGAAGGAGAGCCCTAGGGCTGAACAGATAACTGAAGTTGGGATTACTTTAAGACACTTAATTTTAAACTGCCCCATGAGTAGGAGGGAGAACAGATAGTGACTCCCCATTTTGCAGTTGAGGGAACTGAAGCTCAGAGAAGTTAAGTGACTTGACCAAGGCCATACAACAGGTAAATTATGGAGCCAGGATTAGTACCCACTCTAGACTATAGGCTCCTTGTGAGCAGGGACTGTGCATGTTTATTGTTACATTGTACTCTCTCAAGTGCTGATACAGTGATCTGCTCATAAGTGCTCAATAAATATGATTGACTGACTGACCGACTGAGGAGTCCCCTGACTCCTGGGGCCTTGCTCTTTCCATCAACTCTTGCTAGGAAAAGTGTATAGACAAGTGCTGTTGGATGTATGTTACCTGGGACACTGGAACTGTAATCAGGGAAGGCCCCTTGTAGGAGGTGAAATTTCAAAAGGGCTTTGAAGATAGGGAGAGCACCTTCTGCCCCTTCTCTCCCTAAAGCAAACTGTTGCTGTCAGTGCTGTTAGGTGGGAAGAGAGAGAAACATGTTACCTTGAATTGCCCCAGATAAGAGAGGCAAATGAGATGAAACTGATAAAAACAAGGAATGAGATCATGAGAGGGCAGGGCTGGAGGAGTGTAGACATGGTGTCTAGGAAAATAGCATAACAGTAGTGATGGTTTGAAGGGGTGGGGGAGATATTGTGCTTTTGAACTGCATTACCATCACCATCAAACGGTTGTGTGGAGTTCTGACATTTGAGAATCGCTGTTCTAGATCAGGGAAATGGGCCTGTGTACTTGGCAGAAAATGTTGTATTGTAAATTCCCTGGAAGTAGCTTCATTTTGAAAGTTTGTGTAATTATGACTCACTGGTCTGAGGCTATTCCACTTTTCCAACGCATTCTCATGATTAGCACAGCCCAGGGGTCAGTCAGAAGCTGTGCCTGAATAATACAAGTATAATTCTGGAACAGGAGTTGGGGTAGAAATAAGTATTTTGGCCCAAATCTGCCCGGGGCACAATTAATGTGTTGACCCAACTGGTAGTTAGCAGGGATTACACCAGGCAGACAAAATTTAAGAACCACATACCGCTAGAACCACCTCAAAGCCCACCCACGGAACCCTGATGTCAGCCCATCTGCCAGATCAACATGTTGCAGAAATGCTAGCACCCGGACAGTAGCTTTCAATAGAGCAGGCTGCCTGGACAATTAAGGGTCATGCGTGAAGAAGCAATGTTTTGGCTAAACTCCCGCTCAGTTTCTCCTAACTCTGCCCTGAGTAACGTTGAATTACAACGGAAAATACTAGAATTAAATCTTGCTAATGTAGCTGCTAATGAGTAGATAGGTAAGTGTCACTAAAGTCCTAGATAGAATTTGTGAAATTATTTCCCATATGCCACACAGGCAGATCCCAAGTGTAACTGTGAGACTGCCATTTTGCAGAAGGAATGGTCTCCAGAAAAGAGGAACAGGTGGAGGCTAGAGGAAGAAGGCAAATTTGGGAGCAAATGACTGATCCAGAGTTTATAAGGTGAAAGGCAGGGAAGATTTTTTTTTCCTTTCAGAATGCCTAAAGTAGCGAGAAACCAAAGTTTAAAGCTTTGCATCCTCCATTACGTGCATAGAAACAGACTGTGTTCTGTGAGCCTTTGTAAGAATCCCGAGAATGAGGTGCAATGTTTCCCTTCAAAAGACAAGAACAAAAGGTTGGGAAGTGACATCAGAAGAACTGGGCTCCTGCTGTGGCTGGAGGAATTCGGAGCAGACGTGAAGCTGGTTTCTGTCCTGACCGCAGCCTCCGTACAGTCATTTGTTTTAGCATTGCTGATGAGGTACTTCACCTTATGCCAGAATAGCTCCTGATGGGTTTCCCTTTGAGAAGAAAATAGTAAGCCTTGATGAGGGGTTGGGGGACTGTGTATGTGGGGAGGGTGCACAAGGATCTATTTGGTATTTAATGAGAGGGAAGGCAGAGCTCTTCATCCGGCACTTAGTACAGTGCCTGGCACATAGGAAGCGCTTAACAAATATTACTATTATCGTTGTTATTATTATTCCAGGTCTGCAGACCCCTCAGTGGCTGACCAACCCACCTGTTCCGTCGTATGCAGGCCTGAGCCTTTGCAAACTGTCAAGGCTCCTTGCTGCCCCAAGCTGGTAGAGCAGAAGTGCTAAGTGCATTGGTCAGTATCATTGCCAGCCTCTGGTAATTGATTACTGTCTGTGGTGAAGTATTCAGGGCAAGCACACAGCCAACAGTAATCATTTAATCCACTGTGCCTGTGTGCCCCTGGTCTCCTGAGATCTATCAGCCACATGGTGTCCCGACCTCACCAGCCACATCACCCAGGGCTGCTTTGGGGATAAAGTTTACGGCGGATTTGCTCTGAGGATATTCTTTTCCATCTTCTGGAGCGGCTGCAGGGGGTCTGCTTTTCATCGTGATCACTGTGTCCAGCCCCTGATTTCTCTTTTTATTGTAGATTCGGATTTAAAAAATGTTATTGCGTGTTTTTAAATCCTAATGGAGCCACTAGAGCGTGGCAGTTTGTTTTAGGACTACTAATGGTTAGATGGTTGATTGGGAGAAGATTCCGGAGAGTTGTTTGGAATGCTGATTTGAAGAGATTTGAAGAGGGAGAATAATTAATGAATAGCAACCCAAACTAATCAGTTTTCAAAAATCCAAATGGGACGATTGGGAAGAAGAGAATCTATCACTTGACTACACGGGATCGTTTTCTTTGTTGCTTCCCAGAGCTGCTTACATGTTGGCAGGTCCACCATTCCACTGCATACCCAGGTCCCGGTATCCTCCAGGAAATGAGAAGTGGAGAAAGTGTACTGATGGAGATGAATCTAATCAGTAGGGGCGGAGAAAACCAATGGGAGGTGAGGGGTAAGTGGCATCATGGAGGCACCACCCGTTGGAGGACAGAGGAGAAAGCGGTGAGCATTGCTTGGTAAACCCTTGCATTGAGGATGGGCAAGGCTGCAGAGTATGGAAAGTCGAAGCTGGCCATCTAGCCTGTTTACAGCTGACCCTGCACAGACCCAGGGCAGTGAACATCTAAGAAAACGTAAGTAGATTTAGAGATTAAGATCCGTGGTGGTTTATTAGAGGGAAAAGCGAGGGATGTTAGAAGTTGCATGCTTTCCCCAACACCTAGTTTCTGTGGGAGTCAGAGTTCCAGCATAAATAGATCATTGGGCTGACCAGTGGTTTCTTAGGTTAATAGCCAGGGAGCAGCAGAGGTGGTAAGGAGGCATCTGGGTACCTCCTTTTCATGGATTTCAGCAGAGGAAGACAAGGCAGTGACCTGATTGTCTTGTTTCCTTGCCAGTGTTTAGCATAGTGCTTGCCGCGCAGTAAGCATTTAACAAATAGCACCATTATTAGCGAAACAAACTCAAGTATGAAGTGAGTTAGAGGATTCTGGAAGGATTATCAATGGAACGGCGTTCATCAATGGCATTTGGAGGCCCCAACAACCTGGATTTTTGTAACCCTCTGGTGGTTATTCGGATGTTTTTCACAAACCGAATGAGCAGTTCACTGCGGCAAAATAGAAGAACCCAATATGATGGCATTGTTCAGGTGTTACTCCCACAAGACTCCCGGAATAGGGTGTGGGATTCATATACCGTAACAGGGATTCCATAGAGCAGTCACACGATGACCTAGTTCTGTGTGGCCCTCCCTGTCTGTTCTGATGGATTGCAAAGTGAATTGCCCTGAACTGGGTAACGAGGCATATTTAAAATGAGAAGCAGTGTGGTCTAGTGAATAGAGCATGGGCTTGAGAGTCAGAAGGACCTAGGTTCCAATCCTGGCTCCGCCATTTGTCCACAGTGACCATGGGCAAATCACCTAACTTCTGTGTGCGTCTGTTACCTTTATCTGTAAAATGGGTGTTAAGACGGTGAGTCCCATGAGGTACAGGGAGCACATCCAACCTGATTACTTTGAATCTGCCCCAGTGCTTAGTGAGCACTTTACAGATACCATCACAACAAAACAAAAATCTGGAGGACCTGGCAACCTACCTGCCAGTCACAAAGCCCTAAATATCAGACTCTTCCCTTAGCTTTTCACCCAGGAACTGACGGCTCCCAACTGTTCCAGGCTGCCCGCTAATCTAACTCACCCCCTTCATGTCCACTTGGCATCCCGACTCAACCCTTCTGCCAGCCTAGAGTAGGCTTCCCGCGACAGGGCTTCCGGACTCTGAATTGTCAGGCTTGAGACGGGGGCTGCCACTCTCTCCAGAAGTTGCCAAGCTACTCAGGCTATCGGTTCAGCTACTGTGTGCGGTGGTGGGGCCGGGATCACTGAGGTAGAGAGGCCGGTCTCCAGATCTCACCGACACGTTCCCTGCACTCACCAGCTCTGCCTGCCCGCTTGCCTGCTTGCTTTGAACCTAGTGTCTCCTAGTTTTGCCATTTTCTTTAAATAATAATGTTGGTATTTGTTAAGCGCTTACTATGTGCAGAGCACTGTTCTAAGCGCTGGGGTAGACACAAGGGAATCAGGTTGTCCCACGTGGGGCTCACAGTCTTAATCCCCATTTTACAGATGCGGTAACTGAGGCACAGAGAAGTTAAGTGAATTGTCCAAAGTCACACAGCTGACAAGTGGCAGAGCCGGGATTTGAACCCATGATCTCTGACTCCAGAGCCTGTGCTCTTTCCACTGAGCCTCGGAGCCATGCTGCTTTAAATGCTATCTGCTAGTGTTTAGACTGTGAACCCATTATTGGGCAGGGATTGTCTCAATCTGTTGCCGAATTATAAATTCCAAGCGCTTAATACAGAGCTTTGCACATGGTAAGCGCTCAATATGTACGATTGAATGAATGAATGCTTAATGTGTACCAGTCACGTACTAAGTGCTGAAGTAGATGCAGGCTAATCAGGTTGGACACAGTGGGGCTCACTCTCTTAATCCCATTTTACAGATAAGGTAAACTGAGGCACAGAGAAGTCAAGTGACTTGCCAAAAGTCACGTGGCAGACAAATGGCAGAGCTGGAATTAGAACCAAGGTCCTTCGGACTCCCAGGCCCAGGCTCTATCCTCTAAGCCAACCACTTTCTCCTTCACTAAGCTACGGCCGCATAAATGTATGTAATTCCACATACTCAGACACCATGCACATAACACAAATGCAAGTACTCGTATATATTGCTGTAGGTGTTCACTCATGCACTCAGATACAAAAACAGACACACATTCATATTGGTAAAGTGTACTTTATATTTTTTCTAGCATCTTAGGAATTTTCTACTCATAATGATCAAATTATTCTTTATTTCACTGAGTAGCGTCTGGCTGAAACATTGCTTTGCTATCTCTTTCCTTAAAGCATAAGGCTCATAAAGTATCTAATGTACGTAAGCCTTTAAAATCTGAATACATTCCTGCCATTTTGCAAAGATCGTGTGTTATCTTAAAATGAAAATATGCTGTTAAATTTGTTCCAATCGTCACTCTCGCCACCCAACACAAATTGGAAATGAAATAATCGGCCTACATTTTGCATATCACATCACATAAGTTTAGGTAGGAAGGATGCCACCAATTTTAAATGATTTTCCCTTATTAGGCGATTGCAGGCACTGAATTATCGTGATCAATTATCCTTGGAAAATATTGATCTAGCCCAGAGATCAACAACCTAAAATTGGAGTAGGGGCTTCTGGCGGCCACTGTCATGACACCTGCCAAAATGTCAGAGGGTGTTATGGTCACAATCCAATCAGTCATATTTATTGAGTGCTCATTGTGTGCAGAGCACTGTACTAAGCACTTGGGCAAGTACAATGTAACAACAGAAACATTCCTTGTCCACAACGAGCTTAAAGTCGTGGCTTTCAATGTCACATCTGTTTCCTCGTCTTTAGTCTTGCCACCTGGAAAGGAGAGAAACAAGTGGGAGGTGCCCACGTTAGTGAGGCAGACCAGGAGTGACCGCTCCAAACTGGAAGCAGTGTCCCAGGCTCAGAAGGGTCAAGAGTCCTGGAAATGGGCTATACCTTCTCCAGGACAGTCAGCAGCTGGATGGACCTCCTCTGGTGTGGGCAAAGTGGATTGTTGACCCCCTGATTTAACAATAGTAATAATAATAAGTACTTGCTAAGCACTGTACTAAGTACTAGGGAAGATACAAGGTGATCAGGGTGGACACAGTCCCCGTCCCACATGGGGCTCACAGTGTAGGTAGGAGGGAGTAGGATTTATTCCACATTTTATGGATCAGGACATTGAGGTCCAGAGAAGTTAACTGACTTGCCCTAGGTCACAGAGCGGAGAAGCGGCAGAGCCAGGATTAGACCCCAAGTCCTCTGACCCATAGGCCCGTGCTCTTTCTACTAGGCCACACTGCTACTCGAGACCATTCTTCTAAGTTGTAGTTTTGTGGAAGCGATAGCCTGAGGTTAGAGAGCCCCATGCCTGGGGCTGTTGGGAACTACTTGTTACACAGAACAGCTGCAAGTGTCCTCATCTGGCCTAGTGGGAGTGACTCTCTGACTCCCCTGCTGCAATCACGATTCTTTTAAGATGGCATCGCTGTGTGGGGATCAGGGGAAGCATCTGGAGGATGTGGCAAAGGAGGTGACTACCCCCTCTCCAAAGGAGGAGGAGGAAACGTGGTCTGCTCTATGCAACTCGGGTTTCCATTTACCCAAAGACTTTTCCTTCATACAGAAGTGGCTTGTAATGCCTTTACCTATCCATAACTGGAGCAGAAATTAGGTTCTCTGCTTGCCTAAACAGCCCTTTTTGAAGTTACTCTGTCTTCTGGTAAAAGCTTCCTCTGAAGCTACAGTTGTATTTGAGTACTGCTGCTCAGTTTCTTAAGTGTAGCTCATCATACAGGGAGTGGATTAGCGAGCCTGTCTAAAGACTTTAATTCATAGAGGAGACTTGGGCCGTAGAAACTTTTTCTGACGTGCTTCGGTTCCAGTTTTTACACTAGTTCTGTTCAGTTATCCTGAACTTCAACACAAAGCAGCTGACTACAGCCAAGAATCTCGTGTTGACCATCTGGGAATTCAATATGAAGGGCACAGCAGTGTCAAGAGAATAGATTCATCAAAAATCCTTGAATCGGTCTTATAGGAGCTGTTTTACATTGATGATTGTGCTCTGAAGCACTCATACAAGACGATGAATTGCTTTGTTTAATTACTACAATGTTGTGGACTAACAATGAACCAAAGGAAAACTGAGATAGTTATATACTGCCTAGGAGAAAGATCACAGGCTTGGGAGTCAGAGGTCCTAGATTCTAATTCTGTCTCCGCCACTTGCGTGCCGTGTGACTGTGAACAAGTCACTTAACTTCTCTGTGTCTCAGGGCCTCATCTCTAAAGTGGTGAGTAGGGATTCAGTATGTATTCTCCCACCCACTTACACAGTGAGCATCATTTAGTACAGGGACTGTCTGATCGGATGATCTCATATATACTCCAGCGCTTAGAACAATGCTTGACATTCAGTAAGCAATTAGCAAATACCACATTTTATTGATTATCATTGATATAATATCTTGGTAGCAAATGCATGAATAACGATGATGGTATTTGTTAAGTGTTTACCGTGTGCCTGACACTTGTAGTAAGTGCTGGGGTAGATACAAGATAATCAGGCTGGACACAGTACCTGTCCCACATGGGGTTTACAGTCTCAGTTCAAAGGAGTAGGATTTAATCCCCATTTTACAGATGAGGAAACCAAGGCACAGAGAAGTGAAGTGAACTGCCCAAGGTCACACAGCAGACATGTGGCAGAGCAAGGATTAGAACCCAGGTCCTCTGACTCCCAGGCCCGGGCTTCTTCCAGTAGACCATGCTGCTTCCCAGAATGGCCTAAAAAAATAGAAAAATAAATGAATAAAGGTCACGTACTTTAGGAGACTGACAGAGTGTGTCTCCAACCTGGAATGAAAGGACATATCAGCTGAAAGTCTATGTGCTTCCATTATGTGTCTACCCTTTCCCTCTGGCCCTCAGTCCTACAATTACCACGGAGAGCCCATTAGACTTGCTCCGTTTCTTTAGCATCACCCTTGAGTCATTGTCAGTATCAAGTGGCAAGAAACAATAGTAAACCATGAGGTATTATGAATGCCACCAGTCTACAGTCAGAGAAGCCGTGTGGTTTAGTGATTAGAACACGGGCCGGGGAGTCAGAAGGACCTGGGTTCTCATTCCGGCTCTGCCACTTGCCTGCTGTGTGACCTTGGACAAGTCACTTCATTTCTCTGTGCTTCAGTTCCCTCATCTGTAAAATGGGGGTTAAGACTGTGAGCCCCACATGGGACAGGGTCCTTGTCCAATCCGATTAACTTGTACCTACTCCAGCACCTAATACAGTGCCTGGCACATAGTAAGTGCTTAACAAATACCATTATTATTATTAGCATTTCTGTTATTATTATAGCAGCGTGGCTCAGTGGAAAGAGCAGGGGCTTGGGAGTCAGAGATCATGGGTTCGAATTCCGACTCCACCACTTGTCAGCTGACTGTGGGCAAGTCACTTCACTTCTCTGTGCCTCAGTTACCTCATCTGTAAAATGGGGATTAAGACTGTGAGCCCCACGTGGGACATCCTGATTATCCTGTATCTACCCCAGCGCTTAGAACAGTGCTCTGCACATAGTAAACGCTTAACAAATACCAACATTATTATTATTATTATTAATTCTCACCCTGGAACAGTGCTCATCACTATAGAGTTTCACTGGGTAGAAGAAATGGAGAGAATGGACAACAGCAAGCAGGATACATGAGCTTGTTACTCAGCCCTCCTTCAGCCCTACAGCACGTGTGGACATATCCATAATTTAAATATTTATATTAATGGCTGTCTGCCCCGTCTAGACTGAAAGCGTGTGGATAGGGAATGCATCTACCAACTGTGTTGTATTGTTCTCGCCCAAGCACTTAGTACAGAGCCCTGTATACAGTAAGCACTCAATAAATATCACTGATTGATTGCTGGTGAACTAACAAAGGAATGGTGAAAAATTGTTTTAAAGACACAAACCTCCAATGATATGGCCTAGCAGTGTATTGCTAGCTGTTAGCTCCGGGTGACCGGCCATCCAGTGTGTGATAATGGGGAAGTTTCTTTTCAAGCAAGAATAACCCCATAACAAGAGGTAATAATAATAGTCATCGTGGTTTTTGTTAAGCGGTAACTACGTGCCAGGCACTGTACTAAGCGCTGGGGTGGATACAAGCAGATCGAGTTGGACGTAGTCCCTGTCCCACGTGGGGCTCACAGTCTCCATCCCTATTTTACAGATGAGGGAACTGCGGCACAGGGAAGTAAAGTGACTTGCCCAAGGTCACATAGACACGTGGCAGAGCTGGGATTAGAACCCACGACCGTCTGACTGCCAGTCCTGGCTATATCCACAGTGCCATGGTGCTTATGAAAGAGAATCAGCTTGGCCTAGTGGATGAAGCACGGGCCTGGAAGCCAGAGGACCTGGGTTCTGATCCCAGCTGCAGTACTTGTCTTCTGGGTGACCTTGGGCAAGGCACTTAACTTCTCAGTGACTCAGTTTCCTCAACTGCAAATGGGGACTCAATACCTGTTCCTCCTGCTTACTTAAACTGCGAGCCCCATGTGGGACCTGATGATTTTGTATCTACCCCAAGTGCTTAGTACACTGCATGACACATAGTAAGCACTTAATCAATACCTGATTATTATGATTGTTAGAAAGATTCCTGGACAAATGGAACCTTCCAGCAAAGGATAGTTGGTTATCGGTGTTCAGTGTGGGGAATGCTTCAGTCGCACACCGGCTTTTCAGACACACCTGCAAACATGGTTAAAATTTCAACATCAGGGTTTCACGACACCATCCATCCCACTATACACTAATAGCTTCTTCTGTATTTGAGTTTTCTTTGATTAGTTCTTAAGGAGATGCCATTTCTAATTCTAAATAATATTCGATTACTGAATGTTAATATCCTATGTATTAATAACTTAAGAAATTCATGAATAGGATATTAACCCCACACTTGTATATTCAATTAGCATTTTTCCTCCCGAAGCTCTAGCCAACTCAAGCCATCTGCATAGAGTACTAATAATTGCATTAGAAAAATTTTCCCTTTCCATTTTCAATTCAATTAATTACATAGAGGTTGCCATTTGACAAATTTATTGTTGTTGCATTTTGCAAATATTTGGGGGGAAAAACATGGTTATGAGAGAAAAAAATACCCAGAACTAAAGGATGGGCATTTCCGAGACTTAATTTTGTGGTCCTCAAAACTGATCTTGAAAAAGGCATAAAATGTGTGAAGCTTTTCTCTGCCATTTAGATTGAAGTTGCCTTAAAAGGAAAACAGGGTATGCAGTACATTTTCCGCCTCTTCCTCTTTGAGTTTCCTTTCAGCATTCTCAGAAATGTAATCAGGAAGAAAATTGCAATCAATATGTCTAGAAGCAAGTTAAGTTTAAAACTGGAAGTTTTATGGGGCAATTGGATAATGGTTTACAAGACTGTGTAACCCTTCATTTTTTATTTGCTATCTCTTTCATGGCTCATTCTTTGGGTCCCCCCCCGCTTTACAATGATAAAAACAGGATGAAAGCCTCTCTTAAATTGTCCAAATGTAATTTTTGAAAGTGACACCTCAACTCTCCTTACTCCATTTACCAATCACACCCTGAAACACAGATAATCAGACCAAAAGAGATATATGAATTTTTTTTTCAAAATGATTAGGCTAGATTTTTTTCTTTGCGTAATATCAAAAATGTTGGTTTAAATATATGTGTGGATTTTTAGATTGTAGAGTTTGGCTCTTTGTTAGATTTTGTTTGAAAATACAGTAGTGGGCTAGCATTAATTGACTCTAAGCTATCTGTTTTTTTGGGGGGGGGGGCGGTTAGCATGGCAAATAATGGACATTTCAGGATGGAACAAAGTCTTTGTCCAGAGCAGGTACATATTTATGACACATTGTCTTCTTATGAGTTGCTCCTTTGAAAGGGGATCAGTTTTAGTCCCTGTTGTGGAGTTCAACCAAAATGGTGGCTTCTCAGAAATGTTTTCAGGAACCCCCAAAACAGTGAATTCTCAGAAATACTTTCAGGATCCCTCAAAACGGCAGCTTCTCAGAATGTTTTCAGGAGCATTCCTTTAATTTAGGTACTCCTTTGAAGATCCACCAATCAGTGGTATTTATTGAGCGTTTATTATGTGCAGAGCACTGTATTTAATGCTTGAGAGAGTACAACAGAATTAGCGGACACATTCCCTGCCCAAGGTGAGCCCCTTTTCTGGTCCTGAACCCCAGTAGCCTACAGGTTAAGTTGGATCGGGCTCCAACAATTTGCGGTTGAGTTCATGCTGATTCCATCCCCCTTTGACCTCCTTACCTCTGCCATTTACAGTCTGCTGTGGGGGAGGATGAGGAGGGTAAAAAGGAACGCATACTGAAACAGGCATGATGCATGTATACACATCCCATTGGTTCCCAGGGCTGCTGTATTTCAAATGCCTTCAAGGACAATCCCACATGCTCGATTGCATCCTATAGGCTTGGCAGTAATCAATCAATCAATGATATTTTTGGAGTTGCTTACTATGTGTAGACAACTGTACTAAGCGAAAGTACAGTACAACAAGAATTGGCAGATGTGTTCCCTGCCCACAGTTAGCTTACAGTCTAAAGGAGAAAAACAGTAATATAAATAAATAATTTTTACATATAATTTAAAGATATGAACGTAAATACTTTGGGATTGAGGGGGGGTGAATATCAACTGCCCAAAGGTCATACACAGATCCAAGTGCATAGATGATTTGCAAAGGGAGAAGGAGCCAGGGATAAGAGGGCTTAATTGGGGAAGGCAACCCCCCAAAAGTGGCCCAGGTTTCCTTCCAGTTCTGAATTAATTTGGGTCAGAACTGGTCACCACAGCTCAGCTTGATTGTCCAGGCTGAGGTTAGAACAAGGGATGAGTTGAACTGGACCAAAGATTTTTGGGGTGGGCAGCGTTTTACCCTGCAGAGAAGCGGTGTGGCCTAGTAGAAAGAATACAGGCCTGGGAGTCAGAGGACCTGGGTTCTAAGCCCTCTAATTCTGACTCTGCCACTTTCCTGCTGTGTAACCTTGGGCAAGTCACTCAACTTTTTTATGCCTCAGTTCCCTCATCTGTAAAATAGAGATGATGATAATGATGGCATTTGCTAAGCGCTTACTATGTGTCAAGCCCTGTTCTAAGCACTGGGCTAGATACAAGATAAAATGGGGATTAAGACTACAAGCCCTATGTGGGACAGGGACGGTGTCCAACCCGATTATCTTGTATCTACCCCAGTGCTCAGTACAGTGCCTGCCACATAGTGAGTGCTTAATAAATACAATTTTTAAAAAGTGCATGAGGTTTTGCCAGACAGTATGAAAGGATTGAGCGTAAGAGAGGGTAATGCCGTTCCCACAAAATTTAACTAATTCCCAAAAACCATCGTGGATGAAAGTTGAGACTGATCGGTTAATAACAAAAAATCTGGAATGTGGACCTTGGGCTACTTCTCTTGTCCCCACTTGTGGCTCCTAAGATGTTTGTGGCAGTCACTCAATGGAATGGGTCAAGTGTTTACTGTGTGCAGAATACCGTACTCAGTGTTTGGGAGAGTACTCATTCATTCAGTCATATTTATTGAACACTTACTGTGCGTAGAGCCCTGGGAGAGTACAATATAACAATTTACAGACACATTCCCCTCCCACAGTGAGTTAGTACAATCAACAGAGTAGGTAAACATATTCTCTGCCCACAAAGAGCTTCTCGCTTAGTCCCTGAGCCCCAACTTCTCCACTATAAAAGAGGGCATTTATACATATCACGATGCAGGGGTAAGTATATCATGACATGCATAGTTTAAGAGACGCAGTGTAGCTTACTGGAGAGATCACTGGCCTGGGAGTCAGAGGACCTGAGTTCTCATCCCAGCTCTGCTACTGCTCTGCTATGTGACCTTGAGCAAGTGACTTAACTTCTGGCTCGCAGTTTTCTCATCTGTAAAATGAGGATTCAATCCCACTCCTTCCTCCTGAGACTGTGAGCCCAACGTGGGACAGGAACTGTATCCAACCTGATTATTATCTTTTATCTACCCCAGTGCTTAGAACAGTATGTGACACATAGGAAGTGCTTAACAAGTACCATAATTACATTGTGTATGACTATTAACCTAGCCATGTAAACCCACACTTGTGAGTCAGTGATAGTGTCAAAGTATGCCTTCGACTTCCCTTCCTGACTGGCCAGCTGAAGCCGAATGGATGTATTCTGGATGGATAAATACTTACGAAGTCTCTTCCCTCTTCCCTTCCCACTATATTTGGGGAGGCTTTGGGAACTATTTCAAAAAGAGTTAAAGACTAGTGCAAGCGGAAATGTAAATTAAAATAGATAAATTGTATCCTCTTTCACTCAGCGTGACCTTTGGACGGGAATGTTGTTACTGAGTTTTTCAGGGCTTATATTTTTAAAATCCAATGGTAAGTCTGTTGGATCTGATGAAATACCGAAAAAAAATATTATTGCATGTTAAAAGTCTGCTTAAAAATATGAAATGAAAGGAATTCTGAAGTTTCCAGTCAGTTTTCTGTGTATCAGTCAGTGTTATTTGAGTGCTGACTGTATGCAGAGCTCTGTACTAAGCCCTTGGAAGAATACAGTTCAAAAGAGTTGGTAGATACAATCCCTGACCTGAAGAAGCTTGCAATCTAGCAGGGGAGACAAGCATGAAAATAAATTACAAGTAGAAGAAGTAACTGAGTATAAGAACATTTACATAAGTGATATGGAGATGGGGTGTGGGTGAGTTTCAGAATGTTTAGGAGGTATGGACTTAAGTGATGCAAAAAGGATGGAGGATAGGGTGGGGAGGTCAGTTAATCAGTGGTGTCTATCAAGTGCTTACTCTGTGCAGAGCACTATTCCGAGTGCTTGGGAGAATACAGTACACAGAGTTGGAGATGAGAGGTAAGTAAACCTTGGGCTTTCTTGGGAGAAAGTGCAGCTAGGACTATCACTAGATTGTGGTCAGGGATCAAGTCTACCAACTTGGTAATATTGTACTCTCCCAAGTACTTAGTAGAGTGTTCACACTGCACACAGTAAGCGTGCAGTAAATACCAAGGGATTGATTGATAGGCCTCTGACCCTTAGCAGGGAGAAAGGGGTTATTTGCCACTTTGAGAGTGAGATCTTCACCAAGCTAGCAGCTGGCACACACATAAACATGCATGTACGCACGTGTGTTTTCTCCATGGTCTAGTAGGCCCCTTCCAGCCTCCTCTGAGGTTTCTCTTGCCTGTCCCACTGGCCGGAGGCCCTGGGGCAAAACTGTGGGGAAGCGGAGACAGAATGACAGTCCGGACCACCTTTCATCGTCCAAAACCCATTCTGTAAATGATTTTCCTGGTGCTGAGGGGAGATTCACATGTTGGTCAAATAAAGGACTAGTTAAACTAGCCGGACCTATTCCCTTTCGGCTGGGTTCTGAATGGGAGCAGAAGTGAAAGTGGGGATTGCACAGAAATCTCTTAAACATCGCATTTTAGCTTCTCCTTGGTAGCTTGGATGTGTAAAACTCGGCTGAGAAGAGAGGGCCGCTGAAATCTGCCTGCGTGGGATGGGGGAGGGGAGATGGGGGTTCGCAAATCATTAGTCATTTATTCACGCAGCAAGCTCCTTCCTCTGCCCATTCAGCCGGCTATTACTGGCTAGTGAAAAGTCACAAAGCCCTGTCATTAGTGGAATCAATCACTGCGGGGACCCTCAGAGATCTCTCCCTCAGCTTCTCATTTACTCAGCTAAAGAGCTCAGAGTTGCTGTCTGTGGCTGACTCAGCTCCCACGGCCGCCACCACCGCCTCCATCAACTTCCATCCGCCTCTTTCAGCCTCCATCCCCAGCTCTGCCTTTAGGTTTTCCTCAGATACACTTCCATCTCCTTCCCCTACCCCACTGCGCCTCTTCTTGTCTGTGTTGGAGGGGTTGGGGAGGATTCATGTCAGATTCCAAGACCCAGATGACAAGAAACAGAACCCTTGGTGTCACAAGTACTGAACTGAAGCAGGGAAAATAGGCTGGGAGGGACAGTAGGGTTAATATAGGCCTCTGCTCATGGATACCTACGCTTGTCTTTTTCCTTTTGGATTCCCAGCTCCCCCAAAAATGGCCTCTTGGGGTCCATATGTGTGGCAGGTCTTCCTGCTTAAGAGAACTTGAAATCCATCGATTGGAGCTAATAGGAGCAAGATTTGGTACTCAGGTAGATCCTTTCATCTGAATGCCTCCCCAAGAGTTTTCTCCCCAACCACCTTGGCCCACGGGAAGACCAAAGGGCAGAGAGGTAAATCAGGGGCTAAATGAAGGGCTTGGGTGTCACCTGAAATAGTAGAGAGACACCCGTAAGGCAGCCTTCTCCTCAGATGAATATTCTCACCCCGCTATATTCTTTGATGTGTTGGACCCTTGACTGCAGTGTAATTTCATACAGCGAATAAGGGAGGATGGAGAGTGGAACGGGGAGAAGGCAGAGAGGGCTTTGGATGGAAGAAAGCAAATCTGAGTTGTGTGATGTGGTAGCTTGGAGTATGCCAGCAGAATCCTTTTTGCTTCGGAGTCAGGTATTTTTTGAACTGAAAACCTCTGCCCCGCTGGTAGGCAGTACTGCAGAACTTATATATTTCCAATTTGCAACATCTGGGCTTTGCCCACAAGAACTCTTCATTGCTGGTAGAGAGGAACATCATCTTTACATGCCTAATCGTAATGGTAGCCTCTTGTTTGGGAGAGCTCAGAGGGCAGAGACAGGAAGCGTGGCTTAGTGAAAAGAGCACAGGCTTTGGAGTGGGAAGTACCTGGGTTCTGGTGCCAGCTCTGCCACTTGTCTGTTGTGTGACCTTGGGAAAGTCTATTCACTTCTCTGTGCCTCAGTTACCTCATATGTAAAATGGAGATTCAATAACTGTACTCCCCCATATTTAGACTGTGAGCTCTGTGTGGGACCTGATTATCTTGTTACTACCCCAGCATTTAGTAAAGTGCTTGGCACATAGTAAGTGCTTAACAAATACCATAATCATTATTATATATTTTTATTACTATTATTTCCAAAAGAACTCTTCAGTCCTGGTAAAGCAGAAATGATCTTCTACATGCGCAATCATAATGGCAGCTTCTGGTTTGGGAAAGTTCGGAAGGCCATGAAAGGAAGGGATTTTTAAAAAAATTATTCTTTCTCATCAACCTGTTGTTTTCTATGGCAGCTTTTAAGGACTGTGTCCTGGGCTGAAGGCAGTGGAGGATGAGGGGGTCTTTGGATGTGGATAGGTTAGGCAAATCATCTTCCTCTGAATTCTTTTGTCAAAAATGCCATTAACCTATGGGAGTCAGATTGGCATTGGATTGATAAGGTGAAGTTCAGAGAGAAATCTGTTAAGATCGCATATCCTCTAAGAGAACTTCCTCCAATTAATTCCTCTTTTCCTTGGCTCCCTCTCCCTTTGTCATCTGTCTCCTTGGATCTGTGACCTTTGGGCTTTTGGTATTCACCTCACCCTCAATCCCACAGCACTTACGTGTATTTCTAAAACTATATAGTGTAAGTTATATTATTCATTCATTCATTCATTCAATAGTATTTATTGAGCGCTTACTGTGTGCAGAGCACTGTACTTAGCACTTGGAATGTACAAATCGGCAACAGATAGAGACAGTCCCTGCCCTTTGACAGGCTTACAGTCTAATCGGGGGAGACAGACAGACAAGAACAATGGCACATATTAATATCTGCCTCACCCTCTAGATTATAAGCTTGTTGTGGGCAGGGAATGTGACTACCAACTCTGGTGTATTGTACTCTCCCAAGCACTTAGTACAGTGCTTTGCAAACATTAAGGGCTCAATAAATACCATTGATTGAAGGGGACAGGTGTGTCCCATGTATCACTCCCGTCCCATGTATCACTCCCCTCCCATGTATCACTCCCCACTGTCTCTTCCCCACCTGACTCAGTCGATTTACACTTGGCATTCTGCGATGGAGGAGGGCCCCCTTGATTTGGGGTCTGAGATGCTCTTTCGTATTGCCCCTTTGTGATCATTTGATCTCTTCCAGTGGAAATGGAATAGATAATTTTTTTTAGTGGTTCATTTTTTATTTAATAATCATGGTATTTGTTCGGCGCTTACTTGGTGCCAGTCACTTTTCTAAGCCCCTGGGGTGGATAGAAGTAAATCGGGTTGGACAAAATCCCTATCGCAGGTGGGGCTCAGAGTCTCAATCCCCATTCTACAGCTGAGGTTACTGAGGTACAGAGAAGTGAAATGACTTGCCCAATGTCACTTCTGACACCCAGGCCCATGTTGTATCCACTATAACATGCTGCTTAGCTTTAGGTATTGTAGCTCAGGAAAGACCAGATGAAACATCATTCTATTGCCTAGATCTGGAAGTCCCTACAGTAGGCTTTTATTTTTCTTTATTACTCCTATCTTTTTCTTTCTCCAGTCTGATCAGTTTCAACTCAGATTCTAAGTGCCTTTGGGCCAGTGGAGCCAGCCTGAGGCTGATTTTACTAAGCTTGATTGGTGGGAAGTCAAGGGGTCCCTTTTACACTCGTTTACGGAGAGCCAGTTTTGTGGAGATTTTCATCTTTTCGGTGTATACAGAGGTGTACTCATTCAGATGAAGCAGTTTCCCAATATTGCGCTCTCAAAAAACGCTTGATAAAGAAAATCCAGCATATGAGCAGGCTTTACCAGTTGACAAATTCACCCACATGAACACTGAGCTCATCTCATTAATAATCCTGTCAAACTAAGGATGAACCTAGTGAATTTAAATTCATCCCAGGAAAGACACAGACAGGGGCATATTCTCCCTGTTTTAACCTTTGATAAGATGACTTTTTTTCCCTTTGTGCGACATGAAAAATACTTGCATGTTCCAGCCTCAAACATCTGTAGAGTTGTAGGGGGTTCAGTGTTTTTTGTGCGCTACGCAAAATGTAGCAGAGTGCTTGATCAAAAATTCAGTATCAGAAGCCTTGATTTGAAGGTGGGCTTTTTTCTAGTAATCAATGTGTTCACGGTAACTATTATTTTCACATCATTTGTGTGCTGAGATGGTCAAAGAATTGGTTGCTTTGTCTGCTGGCTTTTGGCTTGCAGGACTGGAAAAAAGACATGAATGCTGTCGTGATGCAAATGTTATCCTTCAACTTAATCACATTACTTGGCCAGACATTTTCCATCCATCTTGCTCCCTTCCCCCATCTTTTGAGCTGGTAGTTTTCTTTGCTGTTAAGTCACTCTTCACAGAACTCTAATAAGCAGGTGTGCTTGTGGGTAGAAATCTGCTAACGAAGCTTAATAAAGATATCCCAGATTAAAAGAGGAAAAACAACTCAGGGTTATGAAGTCTGTCATGTGTTGGGCAACTGAAATATGTGAATAGAGAATTTATGTAAGTTTAAAACTTTTTGAATATACAGTTATGGGCGTGGAAAAATTTTATTTTCTATAAATAATATTTTTGTAGTATAAAAATGGTTTTCTAGTCACTAATGCTCTTGTTGTCGTAGGAAGGCTCGTGTAATTATATTTTCTCTTCATGGTGGGAGTAGAAAGGTTGGGATGTCAATTTATAAAAGAAAGAGGTTGGTTTGGGGAGAGGGCTGTAATGAGAAAAGAATGAACAGCAGTGTTTTATTCTACTCCCAATTTTATGTCAGAGGAATTCTGACCTTTCAACATGCTTGTGTCATTGAAAGTCCGAGTGGCTTAGTTTATAGAGCTCTCTTGTAATTATACAGGCCATTGGGGCTATGATTTAGAAAAGCAGCAGGGGTTTCTTTTGGGTTTGCTGGAAAAGGAGACATTCCTGAGCTTCTGTTCTTAGGTTACAAAATGGGGGAACTGTAAAGAAAAGGCAGCTTAAAACTAAAAGTTTTAAAATTACAACACATCCCCCTCCCCCTTACTTTGGGACATTTTATAATAAAATCACCATAACAATGTCACTGTGTCTCCTGGGTCTTGTTCTCCTAGAAAGGAAAAAGATCTCCCAGAAAGGTTCGGTGGAGGACATAATTAGCGAAATGGGGGAAATCACAAACGAGGCCTATTGAATGCAACATGTAGTAGTCAAAAATCACATCCACAGGGTGAAAAGCTTGGGAGAACAAAACAGTCGCAGAAAGCAGAGAATACATATTTGTGATAGAGTTTGAGGCAATATAAACATTGACCCATCCGAGTGTCACAGCAGACTTTGGAGTGTTTTGCCAAGAGGAGAAGGTAATAAAGGGAATATAAAACAGGATCGTATGTCCCTTTCTTCCCAAATTTTCACAGGAATATAAAAAATATATGTGAAAGGTACAAGGGAAGTTATGGATTTCAGAAAAGGCAACTACTGGTATCACCTCTTAAACAGTAAAACTAATCCTATCTTACTTGGGTGTAAAGAGTATGGTGAGGAATGGGTAAAATCTATCCCCCGGCCTGAATCCGTGATGGCCTCTACCGGATGAGCCAGCTTTCAGTCAGTCGGTCATTGGTTTTTATTGAGCACTTACTGTGTTCAGAGCACTATACTAAGCACTTTGAAGAGTACAGTATAACCCTATAACTGACACATTCCCCGTCCACATTGAGCTTACAGTCTAGAATAATGCCTGGCACGTAGTAAGCACTCTTCGTACAGTTGAAAAATCCAAGCATGCGATGACGCCAAGAAATTTAGGAAACATTATTTGCTTCATATGTGTGTTCTAATGTTTAGTGTAATCTATTCTCTGATGATATCAGAGATTGGCCAGTCCACGATCTCTTTTATCCTCACTATAGTCTCAGTGAGGCAGGAGGAAGAGGAGGAGTGGGAGTTACAAATCTTATTTCTCAGAAATGAAAATGGAGCCCCAAGGAACCCCCTGACAACATCACCCAGGACAGAGGCAGAACCGAGGTCTGTCCTGGTATTTCAAGTGGTCCACTCCCTCCCACTCCACAGGACCTCTGTTCTATCAAGATCAAAATCAAGGAGCTGGGAAGTCCTATGCCTTTTCTCCTGACAATATTAACTCTGACTATAGCCACAGCTAGTTTAGGCCGGAATAGAATGTTTTGACCCTTCTGCAAGGGTGTTTGGCTTTGGCTTTAGATGTTGCAGGAATTATTTAAAAAATAACTCTGTTGAAGAGGATGCCCAGCTGAAGAATAGCGGGAAGCAGTGTTTCCTAGTGGAAAGAGCACGGGCCTTGGAGTTAAAGGAACTGGGTTCTAATGCCAGCTCCGCTACTTGCTTGCTCTGTGAACTTGGGTAAATCACTTAACTAATCTGTTTCTCGGTTTCCTCAACTGAAAAATGGGGATTCAGTACTTATCCTCCCTCCTGCTTCGACTGTGAGTCCCCTGTGGGATGTGGGCTATGTCCGACCTGATTATCTTGTAGCGACCCCAGCTCTAAGAACGGTGCCTGACACATAATAAGCACTTAATAAATATCATTTAAAAAAGTATAACCATCCAGGCCAGACTGGAGGAGAGTTTTATTGGACATGTGTATCTATGATGCATTTAAGCTCAGTTGGTGGCTTGTTGTAGAAACAGTTGTCGCATTGGTAGTAGTAGTGAGTTCCCAGTGGGTGGTAATGCACTCTACTAAGCACTTGGGGAAGTACAGCAGATAGAATGCATGTTCATTGCCTCTTTGAGCCAGTCATTTTTCACCCACAATTTTTACTTGGAAAGCACTGCTCCCTGAATGAGAAGAAAAGTTACTCTCTAAACCTGGCCTTGAAGGGCTTGTAAAATTCCATCTTGGCGAAAAAAGACATATGGAGGGAAAAGTCCAAATTACTGACTCTTTCAAACCCTGTTCCGTTAGAAATGTGAGTTTAGAGCTTTGTATGGATATGGGCAGTCACTGTTGCATGGAGTGCTTGTAGCAGATTAAATTAGGTTTGTAAGGACAGTTCATATATTCAGTAACCCTAGCATGTTGTGTGAGTCACAGTGTTGGTCCTCTTATCCTCTATCCCATCCCTACCCCCACCAATTTCCCAAGTCTCTGAACTTGCTTTCAATTTTACTTTACTGGAAATTAAGAGTAAGACTTTGGGTTTTGGGAATTGGGTTAAGTTGAGCCTAATTCATCCTGAATTTACCAACTGGCTTTCTACAATTTTTTCATTATGAACCTATCAGAAACCTCATATCTGTCTTGTTATTACATGTTTTTCACCACAATAAAATGTTCCTAAGACCAACAAGGAAAATACCATCCACTATACAGGCTATTTATTCTTGGAGGCTTGGTACATATGTTTTTCCTAAAATACATCCAGATTTAGAACAGTTTCTATTATCTTCTGATGCAGTGGTTCTGGATTGTTGTCTTGTAAACCATTTTTTTACTGAAAGTAAGTTTCTTGACTAAACAAATGACTGCTAATAGGATAAAATTGGCTCTCAGACAGTGGGTGTGTGAACAGAAGCTCATTGTGGCCAGGGAATGCCACTGTTTATTGTTGCATTTGTATTCTCCCAAGTACTTACTACAGTTCTCTGCATGCAATAAGCGCTCAGTAAATACAATCAAATGACTATAACCCAGGAAAGAATTTGGGACATTTTGTTTATACTCTGAGCATGGCTCAGTGGTAAGAGCATGGGCTTGGGAGTCAGAGGACCTGCATTCTAATCCCGGCTGTGTTACTTGTCTGCTTTGTGACTGTGGGCAAGTCACTTAACTTCTCTGTGCCTTAGTTTCCTCACCTGTAAAATGAGGATTAAGACTGTGAGTCCTATGAGGGACAGGGACTGCGTCCAACCCAATTTCTCATATCTGCCCCAGCACTTAGTACTGTGCCTGGCACAAAGTAAGCCCGTAATAGATGCCACAGTTATTACTGCAGCCAAAACACCCCACACCACATCAGTGACCTGCTCCCCAGCACCTTCCTGGCCAGCTCCTCTGTCACCCCCCAGCCTCTTTCCCAACCCCATTCTTCTCATCTTTTGGCCTGCCTTCCAATTCTTGGGACCAAATTGCACCCGATCCTAGCTCTGCTTCAGGCTCAACTCTTATCACCGGCCCCTGACCCTACTCCTGCCCTCAGGCTCCTCTTTGCCTCCAAATCAAATGTCCTTATCCTCATCCACCTTGATGGTCTTGGCTGTAAACTTTCAAGGAGTGGAGTGGGCTGATGAGATGAATGGTTAACTAGCAAGGGAGGGTGAAATCTTCTCAACTCTCTTCCCTTACTCTGTCCATCTCTAGGAACCCTCCACCTCTACAAAGACAAAGAAGCCTTGATCTCCTAGTTGTCCCCATTTTAAACGGTGGTGAAGTAATATACAGGACAGAACAGCAGATGGTGGCACTATTTTGTCTCCTGGGTATTGGCCCTCACAAATGTCCCTTTCAGATCCTTGGTTTTCCTAACAAATAGCTAAATTTGTATCCAGTTCGATGATCTTCTGTCCACTCAGTGCTTATCCAGTTGCTTGGCACATATTAAACACTTAATAAAAACCATCATTATTATTATTAAGGAGTGATGGCCTATATGATATCTTGCTCTCTCCTGCTTTCTTGCCCCATATTCCCCTTTTCCTGCCCCATGTTCCCTTCCCCCCCATTCTCCACTTTTCTTCCCTCTCCTTTCTTCTCCCCTTTCAACTCTCTTCTCTTTCCTCTCTTTCCCCTGTCTACTAGAATTGCATTTCCACTTTTCTTGGATTGGCAGGGAGAGTTTCCTGGCTAGGGAAGCAAACTTACAGCATCTAACACAAATAGTATTTGATTACGGCTAATTACAGTGCTGTCACATAAAAGGGGAAAAAAAGAAAGCTGGCTTTGTCAAATAGCAATGAAATAACCCGCTGCCTATCTACTGACTTAATGGCTTTAATTGCCAGTGAATAATCAAGATCTGGTGAATTTGTTTGAACATATCAGCAGGCACCAAATATTTCAATTAAGATCAAGTCGTGTAACTAGTTCTCCGGAACTCCGACTAAAACAGTTCTGGTGAAGTCGGTTTTGTAACCTGCGAGGACCACTTGTTGACCGATGGTTTGTTACTTTTCAGAGCCACCTAAGGTGACAGATAGAACACTCCTTCCTTATTAGCATCCTCATTAATAGGGATGGAGATTAGACCAATAATGTACGACATTTCTTCTTTGTGCTGAACTCTTCCATTACATAAGGGTATTGGCCATTGGAGGGAATGGGAGAGTTGGAAACAAATAGCAATAGAAACTCCATTTCAAGACGCCTTATCCCCTGCTTCTGGACATTTGGAATTGGAAGTTAAGGGGTCTTACACTGTGCTCCAAGCCAAGATCTGGGTTGAGATAAGGTAAAGGACTACTCCTTCCCCCAGATTCTTAAAGTGTGGGACCTTGCCAATGGACTCTGGAGTTATGCTTTAATAATTGTGGTGTTTGTTAAGCATTTTATGCCAAGTACTATACTAAATTCTGAGATAGGTACAAGATAATCAAGTCAGGAACAGTCCCTGTTCCACATATGACACACCATCTAAGAGAGAAGGAGGATGAAAACTTAATTCCCGTTTTACAGATGAGGAGACGGAGGTGCAGAGAAATTAAAGTGACCTGCCCGCGGTCAAGGTCCCTACCTTGGATACCTGATTCTTTGCCGGTGTTTAAAGATATTGCCAGGTGGCCTATGCAGGGCTTGTTTACATTTTTGCTTCATGCAGACCACATAATGCAGCCCTTCCTGTGGTCTTTCTTGTATTCACAGGCCCACAGAGTGTAGTGCGAGGAACATCTAGAAGCAGGGAGGCAGCATGGTGGAAGGCATGAGGCCAGTGGCCTGGGTTTTCGTTCTGTTTTTGTCACTTCGCAACTTTGTCTTCTGGGGCAAACTACCTGTTTTTTGCCTCGGTTTATCCATCTGTAAAATCAGGTGATTGATGTCTGGGCTTCCCTACCTCTGAGGGATGCTGTGAGGATTGCAAAGTACGGGAACATCCTGAGTTTCTCTACAAAGAAATACTATATATTTCTTACTAGGAACCAAGAGCATTTAAAAAACGTAGCATAAAGCTCATGAATTTCCCTCTGAAGAAGTTGAACAGCAAATCATCTCATCCCTCCTTTTAGATGGGGAAGATGGGCCCCAGAGGCAAAACACACTCATAGAGCCTTGTGGCAAGGACAAAGGGAGAACTCCAGTTTCTTTTCCCCCCCAGTTGCCAGCACTGTTGACAAAGTCTAGATCAATTCCACACGAAGAGGGGCAGTGACTCTTGAGCTGACATAGGGGAATGAGAAAACAAGGATGCAGTGTCTCCCACTCCTCCCCTGGGGCTCTTTCCGTTTTAGCTCCAGGAAATCAGTCTGCTTTTATTTTTTTTTATATTCTTTGTTAAGTGCTTACTATGTGCCAGACACCATACTAAGCAGTGGGTTAGATACAAGCTAATAGGAGTGGACGCAGTCCATGTCCACTTTGTCTTGATCAAGTCTTGATCCCCATTTTACAGATGAAGTAACAGACACAGAGAGAAGTTAAGTAACTCGCTCAAGGTAACACAGCAGAGAAGTGGCTTAGAATTAGAACCCAGGTCCTCTGACTCCCAGGTCCATACTCTATCCACTAGGCCATGCTGTGGGATGCTTAGGTGCGCTCCAGGGGCTCCATGCTGATTCCTGGGTTTCTCCAGACTAGAGTCATCCAGAAGTGGCCCTCTCTCCCCAGATCCATTTCCTCCTCTCTCCTCCCTCCCTCCCCTTCTTAGGCCCTCCCAACTCCCCAGGCCTGCTGTCATGGAAGTAGTCAAAACCTAGAGGTCTCTAGGGAGGGAAAAAGCGGCCTGATTCACTTCCTTCATCTCATGCCTGAGTCAGGTTTCTAGATGGCTCTTGAGCAAAATCTACAGGCGACTAACTCTCAGTAGAAGCAGCACTTAGAAAGCTCATGATTGTTAGCCTTCAGGCTAGGCTGCCCTTCCTCTCCTCCCTTTCTATTTTGGATCTCAGAGATGGAGGCCTTCAAGAAAAAAGCATCTGCTCGCAGGGCATGTATGTATGGCTGTTGTCTTATGTGCAAGGAATAAGACGGAGAAAGGGGTGACCACAAGGGAAGATAGAGAAGGGGTAAAGTCAGGCAGTTCTTGGGGCACCGAGAGTCTCCTCCCACTATGCTTTTCAATTTTCTGTTTCGTCTGCTAATCCTTTGAAGGGCAAGTGGTTCAAAAGGAAGCTTGTCCTAATTTTAAACTTGCACTTCTTGCTGCCCTGTAATTTTAGTTCCGCAGCCCAGATCGGAATGTGTCGGAGGAGGTTGTATTCAGGTCATCTGTTCTTCCTTTGCTCCCCGGGCTTCTCTTAAACAGAAGAGGAGCTTCAGTGGTGAAATCCAGGAAATCGATTGTGTCTGACATAAGGCTGGCATGTTTGGGGCTCAGTTGTGTGTCCGGAGACTTTGAGGGGCTCCTGGAGCTGTAGGTAGGAATCACTGTAAGAAAGAGCACGGAAAGCTAGCCTATTTTCCCCCCGTTTGGATGCCTCGGAGCACAGATATAACTCAGGTCTAATTATCTTTGTTTTTTCTTCTTTCTTTTTTTTAATGGCACTTGCTAAGCGCTTACTATGTCCCAGGCACTCTGTTAAGCATTGGGGTAGATGCAAGGTAATCAGGTTGGACACAGTCCATGTCTCACATAGGGTTCACAGTCCTAATCTCCTTTTACAGGTGAGATAACTAAGGCACAGAGAAGTCAAGCTACTTGCCCATAGTCACACAGTTGACAGTGACACAGCTGGATTTAGAGCCCAGGTTCTTCTAAATCCCAGGCCTGTGCTCTATCCATTAGACCACACTGCTTCTCTGCTCTTCTCAATTCTCCTAACCTAGTTTCCATATTGTTAAACTGTGTGTGTTATTTCTGGGGCAGAACATCTTCACACTCATAATTCCTTCAGTTTCCATGACTTTCAAGGATGCTTCTGCTGAGTGCACATGTGCCCTCTTATGACTCCCTCAATCCTTCTTGTCTTAAGCTGTCGAGTCCTCTCGGATCCATAGTGACGTCGTGGAGGCATCTCTCCCAGAATGCCCCACCTCCATCTGCAGTCGTTCCGGTGTTGTATTCATGGGGTTTTCTTGGTAAAAATACAAAAGTCGTTTACCCTTGCCTCCTTACGCACGGCAAGCTTGAGTCTTTGCCCTTGATTCTCTCCCGTGCTGCTGTTGCCCAGCACAGGTGAGTTTCGACTTGTAGCAGTTTGCCTTCCACTCGCTAGCCATTGCCCAAGCTGGGAATGGAATGGCTATGACTCTGCGTGACTCTCCCTCCTGTAGTCAAGACTGGTAGAGTACTGGGAACTCTCCAGGTGTGACCCTGAGGGGGGCATCAATCCTTACCCGCAGTTTAATGTATCTCTTTTAACAAGAGGTGATCACCGGGTTGAAACTGTTCACTCATGCCTAGCGGGACTTCCATCGCCATCTTGCATACGTGTCCTATGGTCATCGAGTTGTGTTCGTCTGCCGGCAACCTACAGGGTCTTCTCTGCCCCATGCATCACCATCAGTAGCATTTATTGCACACCTACAATGTGCAATGTGCAGACCATGTACTAATAGCTTGGGAAAATTCAAAAACATAAAAGACACCATTCATACCTTCAAGTCACTCTATAGCGGGAGAGACAGATAAATAAATTATTTACACCCAGACAACAGAGATATTTCTTCCCCCAGGCAAGACTGTAGACTGTAAGCTCCTTGCTGGCAGGGATCCTGTCTACCAACTCTCTGGTATTGTACTTTCACAAGCATTTAGTTCAGTACTCTGTACCCAATAAGTGTTCAAAGAATACCATTGATTGGCTGATTGATGCACGAGGTGTCCTGAGGCAGAACGTGCCTAGGAGGAGCATATTTTTTTAACAGATTTTTCCTTTGGAAAGCTCCAGTTTAATCTCTGGGAGGAAATTAGCCTTTTCAAACACCACATCATGTACACAAGGGTAGCGTTAATGAAACCTAGCACTACCAGTCCTGCTCCTGATCCCGCCCCAGGAATCTTGATGTCCGAAGCCCCACCTGATTGACAGCATTTCACACATTTCAGCTCCCATGAGGTCTTCCCGCCCCACGACCACTCCGTAGAGCTCTCAGCCCCTCCCCAGAGCCCAAGAAGGCTGGCAGCGGGGTGACAGGAACAGCCAGGAGCTGGCAGGACTCCCAGGAAGCAGCTGTCAATTTCGATGACTCCAAGGACAATGAGGCCAAAATGGGCAGCAATTACATAATCCAGAACCTGTGTCTGCAGGAGCTCAAGGAAACTACGTGAAGACAAAAGAACTAGTTGCCAATTCCTTTTGTGTTGAATTGCAAATGAGATGCCTTCCTCCAATTGCGAGGTGAAGAAACACAGGGGTTCAAAATTTAGGGTTGGTTTTTTTTGTGTCTTTCCCCTCGGCCCCCTGCCCCCGCAGGGAACACTTGTTTGGCACTGTGTAGGCTTCTGCTATGGTTAGCACTTTCAGGTTAACTTTTACTGTGTTCCTTTCAGGTACCTAAATGTTTCATTGACGTTCCTCAGGCATGCAGCGGCGGAACTGCCGTTGGCATTTTCAGTGTGTATCTTGTGCCCACTGGGGCAAACTTGAGCCATTTACATATTGAACTGTGAAGTCAATACTAGTGAAAGGATTGAGTGTCCAACTCCTGCCACCCTGGAATAGGTCATCCAGGGGAGGTGACTTGGTCTTTTCAGTCCACGAGGAACAGGGGTTGCCAGAGACACGGTCTCCCGCCGGGAACGGCCTGGCCTTGGCTGCAGGAAGTCGGAGATGTTGGATCTTTCAGGAGAAGCTGCTCAACTTAGATGCTGAGCCCTCTGTGGGACGGGGACTGTCTCCAACTTAATTCACTTGTAGCTACCCCGGTGTTTAAAACATTGCTTGCCACATATAAAGCATTTAACGCGTTTAGAGAAGCAGCGTGGCTCAGTGGAAAGAGCACGGGCTTTGGAGTCAGAGGTCATGGGTTCGAGTCCCGGCTCGGCCACTTGTCGGCTGTGTGACTTTGGGCAAGTCACTTAACTTCTCGGTGCCTCAGTTGCCTCATCTGTAAAATGGGGATTAAAACTGTGAGCCCCACGTGGGACAACCTGATTCCCTTGTGTCTACCCCAGCGCTTAGAACAGTGCTCGGCACATAGTAAGCGCTTAACAAATACCAACATTATTAAATACCATAAAAAAACAAAAAAACAACAAAAAACCAGGCTCCCCCATGGTTGCACTGATCAGGGAGTATAAAATTGAACAACTGCAGATTGTTATTCACAACTTGAACAATTTCGACCAACCAGGTGACCTTGGATGGAGTCATTGAAATCTCTCAGCCTTCATTATTTTTTCTCCTCCAAGTCAGGTAAAAATAATAATACTTTTTTTTTTACTAGAAGTAGGTGTTCTGATGTGGCAGGGCTGGTGTAGAAGCACAAAGTGTCATTATGGGTCTAGTATTGGGTCGATCCAGTGTCCACTTTGGGAAGCACGAGAAGCAGTGTGGCCTAGCGGATAGAGCATGTGCTTGGGAGACAGAAGGTTTTGGGTTTTAATTCCATCTCTGCCACTTTTCTGATGTGTGACCCTTGGCAAGTCGCTTAACTTCTCTGTGCCTCAGTTCTCTTATCTAGAAAATGGGGATTAAGACTGTGAGCCATATGTAATTAGCTTTTATCTACCCCAGCGCTCAGTACAGTGCCTGACACATAGCAAACACTTAACAAATAGCATTAAAAATAATCAAAACGAAACAAAACAAAAAACCGTCTGATTCTCCAAGTGGACAGCATAATTAATCCATCAATGATATCTGTTGAGCACCTTCTGTGAGCAGAGCACCGTTCCAAGTGGTTGAGAGAGCACTGTAGAAGTATAAAAAGCCTTATTCTAGATTCAGGCATCTTAGGCCTTAATGTTCACCGGCCAGCTTAGCACAAAAAGATGCACTCTCATTCCACTATAAGTTATTTGAGGTCAGGGACCATGTCTTTCATTTCTATTGTGTGTTTCCAAGAATCCTGTACGGTGGTCTGTACTGTAAATGCTGCTGCTGACCTGGAAACAGCATGGTCTGGAAAGGCACGGAAAGTTCAAGATGCCACTGATAGACATGTGAGGCTTAATGGAAATGAGACCTGTAAGCTGGAGGGACTTGCTGGAAAGACATTCAATTTCAAATAACAAATAGCCAGTCAATCATATTCATTGAGCGCTTATTGTGTGCAGAATACTGTACTAAGCACTTGGCGGAGTACAGTATAACAATAAACGTACACAGTCTCTGAGGGCGGCACCGAGGGACGTATTCTGCCACGTCCAGTCTTAGGCTACTCATTCTCTGTCATGTCCGGTCCTCGGCTTCGCATTCTCGTCTCCTTTGTTTTTTGCTGCCGAGGGCATTGTTTCATGTCCTCGCCCAGGCAACTTAGTAATTTTCCTACATAGTTAATATTCAGATATGAAAAAATCTATTACAGTTTAAATGGTGAATAGATGCTAATTTATACATATATACTTAAACTCAGAATGCCTAATTAATGATCTTCTGTGTCAGTCACGGATATGCAAATGACCATCTTTTGCAACTGTGTCATAATTGCTTTGCTCCTGTCTAGCTAAAGTTTGGGGGAACATTTTAGCTGTGGATTAGCAAATGATGTAAAACAACAACAACAACAACAACAAAACAACTAACAATTATTCAATGATTCATAAGTTTAAAACATGAGGAGCTGTATGATCATAACAGTTTAGTTAGAGAAGAGAAGATTGTCAAGAAAGGAGGGAAGAAAATCACTGGGCTACTCTGGGACTACTTTATTAGTCTGAGAAGCAACATGGCCTAGTGGAAAGAACACAGCCCTGGGAGACAGAGGACCTGGCTTCTAATCCCAGCTCCACCACTTTTCTGCTGTATGACCTCGGGCAAGTCACTTCACTTCTCTGCCTGTTTCCTCATACGTAAAATGGGAATTAAAACTGTGAGCCCCACGTGAGACTTGGACTGTATCCAACTTAATGCTTGCATCTGCCCCAGCACTTAGTACAGTGCCTGGCACATTCATTCATTCATTTATTGAGCTCTTACTGTGTGCAAAGTACTGTACTAAGCTCTTGGGATAGTACAACACAACAGCAAATAGACGCATTCCCTGCCCATAATGAGCTAGAACTTAACAAATGCCATTAAAACCAACAACATATTAGCCTGCCGTGTGTGGTTACAATTTCTTTGCATATGCAGAATCCCCAAGGTTTAAGCAGTCTATATAAAATGGTGGATTGCCTCTCCTAGACAATTCTACCTAAGGAGCAAAAATGATCCTGGATCAAGAAAGTCATATCAGCCTTTGAGAAGATTAGATCAGGAGTTGACCCTTCTTTAGAATTGCCAGATTTCTCTGGACCCAAACATCAATGGTAATCTTTGACTGTGTCCCATCTCTTCTTCCTCCTCTTCGCCCACTCTGATACTTCTCAGCCCCTTCTCTTGAGCCCTTCCCCTGCCTTATGTCACTTCCCAGCATGTTCCCCTAAATCCGCTCTCCCCCTTCCTCCCATGCTCTTTCCCTCTTCAGGGTTTCCCACAAACCAAAACCTAAGCTGTCATGGTCAAACTTGGTTAGCTGGCAAGTCAGTCTGGGCTCCAGTTTATCTGGGACAGACTTGGGCTTCTGGAGTGGGGTCACGGAGCCCTGCTCTGGTATTAGAAGCAGTTTGCTCTTAGTTCTTTGTCTTTGTCAGGGACACCCAGTGGCATAATCCCTTGTCCTGCTTTCATAACTTTACAGTGTGTAAGGTCACCTGCTTCGTTTCTTCTTTCCTGTGGAAGGAAATCCATTTTCTCTGACAGAAACTACATAGGAGCCAAAATTCACTGCCCTCTGCAAGGGATCTTGAACATCACTTTCTCTGCTTCTTGAAACAGACTGGAATGTTGAGTTTCTCGCCCTCCCTTCTTTTTTCCTTCTCCCCTTCGTACACACCTTTTACTGTCTCGTCTTACAGAAGAAGACTTTGGCAAACTCCGTTCCTGCCTGCTATTCCCACCAACTGCCTTGGACTAAGTAATTTGCTCAGACCACTTGTCTGCTGTGTGTGACCTTGGGCAAGTCACTTTATTCTCTGTGCCTCAGTTACCTCATCAGTAAAATGGGGATTGAGACTGTGAGACTCACATGGGACAGGCACTGTGTCCAACTGGATGTGCTTATAAACACCCCAGTGCTTAGTACAGTGCCTGGCATATAGTAAGCGCTTAACAAATACCATTATTATTATTACTACTAATAAAAATAATTGTGGTATTTAAGTGCAACATTGTGCTAATCAGTAGGGTAGATACAAGATAATCAGATTAGATATAGTCCTTGTCCCACATGGGACTCACGATTTAATCACACAAGCAGTCTGGTGATTTAGGAATAGAGTCCAAGTTTTCAAAATTTCAGCCCCGAGATTGTGATGATTTTTAGCGAACATTATTTCTCCTTAGTTTGATTATCCCCCCTTTTTAATTGGATATATACAGGACAACTCTTTTCAGGTACTGTTGCGTATACACAGGTTTCCTTTACCGTTGGGGAAAAAAACCCCAGCAAATAGCCACATAACAAACCTTGGTGGGAAAAAAGAGGGAAAGAAAAGTTCACAATGGCCTTGGAAAAGCAGCAGTCTAAACACCCCCCCCAAACACACACACACACCTTCCTTTCCTCTCTCCCTGCCTCCTTCTTTGCTTCCATATGAGCCAACAACAGGAAGAGAGAGAACATTTTAGAGGGAATGGCTCTCTCCTCCTCGTCTTCCTCTTCTTCCTCCTCCTCCACTGCTCTGCATACATCAGCCACTAAAATAGAAAAACCAGGTACCGCCCTCAGATGGCAGTGAAAAAAGCAGGAGAAAGGTGAGGGGGCCTTCAGCTCCCAGTTGCCAAAGCCTCGGCTGACACACCGGTGGGCTGAAGAACTCTCCTTGTCTGAGGCTGAAGGCCCTCCTGGCATTTCTGTGTCTGTTTCCCCCACCCCTCCCCCTTACTCGCTTGCATGGGCTTTGTGGTCACTTTTCGCCATGTCAGCATATTGAAAATTGCTGACGGTAAACACCAAAGGCATGCATGCCTGCTGCTGAAGAAACCACAGGGGAAACAGCCTTGGGTAAATGGTGGCTTTTCTCAGAGCGACCTGTTCCCAGCTCCCAACATAGGCCTCTTGCACAACGTAAGTCTTTAGGATTTAAGGGCCGGGTGGGGTGGGATGGGGAAGGAGAGAACGCAGGGAACATTTGGCCTCTTGAATTTTCTTCTTTAGGGGATGGAGAATTTGTTGTTACCGTGTTTGCCTTTCTTTGGAAGTGACCTAATGAGAACTGCAACAGAAGGGAAATCGGAAACTCATCCCCTGGAAGCACCTGAAAATGGAAATTTTGCCAACAGCAGGGAGAGGTCGCTGCCGTCGCGTCCCCATGTTGACCGTCTTCGGGACTTTTGAATCGATCAGGCAAACTTTCCTGGCAGGGGAAGTTTGTAGAACAGGAGAGTCATAGCTGAATCCTATAGCTTAGCTATAGTGGATGGGGGAAGAGTGGACAAGATGGGGATAGAATCCCTGTGAACAAGCTTCCCTGGACATTTCTGCTCGAGGCACTGACATAGCAACTGGGCATGGGTGTGCTATCATAGACGTTGACTTGAGTCAACGTTCTTCCTCCCTTCAGACCTGGGATTTTCTCATCTTCAAACTGGACTTTAAGAACCAGCCCCAAAATAATATTATAGAAATCTTAAAGGGTTATATTTTGGAAAGAGAGTTAAGTTCCTGGAGGGAAACAGTTAAGTCAATACAAATACGATCCAATAGCAGCTTTCAATGTGATGAAAATGACTCAGAGATTGAAAAACTACTTCTGATAACACAAGAAATGTATTTTTAATACCTGAGAGCTCTTCGGGATCTGGATTAAAGGGAGGTTTGTAGAAGGCAGCAATATGTCATGAAAATCAGGCATGTGTACTGGCAGACTCACTGAGGAAGAGATCTAGAGTTACACTGGTCACCACCAAAGCAAAGATTTTACTCATCACTGAAAAAACTATATGGCTTTATAACTCACCATAAGAAAGGAATCCTGCAGAAATGGCTACTACATTTCAATGATCTTTTGAACACACTTTCCTCTATTACGGATGAGACCCCACAAAGCTTACAGATCCAGCCGAGGGGTAAAAACATACCTTTTGCCTCCACTTTTGAGGAAGTCACTAACACTGTAGTAACTGGCATAGCTCTAGAATTAACGACATTCCCACAGACATTGACAAGGAAGGAAGTCTTCCCGCACAGATGTCTGCGTACGCTATTCCTGCGCATTCCAATCCTTAAGGAAATGTCAAGGTTTGAAAGACTCCACCACAGACACCATCTTCAAGGAGAAGAGGAGACAACTGATTACAGAAACTCTTCAGGTATCTTAGCGTTCTCCATTGCCAGCAAGGTGTTAGCCACAACCCTTTGGAAACAGCCTCTAACCATACGCTCCTTGAATTGCAAGACGATGCAGACCAAATTGCAACATCCTAGGCCTGATCTTTACAACATGGTGGATAAGGAAGAAGCACAGGGAGCGACACCAGTATCTACATAATACACTTCTAAACTGAACAGATACATTTCACACCATCATCAGATTTGGGACCTGGCAATTACTAAGCAAGCGTGGTTGACTGGACAAGAACGACAAGGATGCGGTGGTATGTCTGGTTTCACGAAAGGTGAAGAGTTCTTGCCTGGCCCTTTCCCTATCACCCTTGGAGTGAAACAGAGTTAGGATTTAGAACCAGTTCTGCTCTCAAGTGCCAGTTTTTCATTGTGAGTTCAGGGGCAAAAAAAGGACAGGGACAGGTAGAAGTTGGCAACTGAGATGGCAGGATTTAAAGAGACCCAGAAGACCTCCATTCTGGTCTTTTCAGGCCTATGTGGAAACTCTCAGGTCCTGTAGGAGATGTGGGATGAGTGCGGTTGGGAGAGCATATGCCCAAATAGACCTCTTAGAATTGGCATCTGTTGGACCTGCTCAACCTATTCTTTGTCGCTCTGCTTGGGGATGCGACAGGGAGACCAAGAGCTGGTGTCCAGATGCCCTACCAACTCAGTTGGCCAAACACATGGGTTGTCTTTGAGGCAGTCATTCAGAAACTGCTCTGTGCTCATTGTGCTTGTGCCTGTGTGGGGAATAATGAGAGCAGGATGCTTAAATGGAGCCTGTGCAGATGGAGAAGGCAGAACAAATGTTCTGATGAAGGTAGTCAAACATGGACTCGAGCAGTGTGGTGGAGCACTAAAGTATTGGGTGTCATCAGCAAACCAGACTTGTATGCGCCAGGAGAAAACAGACTACTCTCCTTGAGGCTTTGAGAAGATGCTTTGGTTTTTATTATTTTTTTAATGATATTTGTTAAGTGCCTGCCTTTTTTATTGTTGTTATTTTTGTTTTTACAGTATTTGTTATGAGTTTAGTATGGGCCAGGCAACTATATTAAGCGCTGGGGTAGATACAGGATAATCAGGTCCATGTCCCAAATGGGGCTCAGGGTCTTAATTTCCATTGTACAGATGAGGTGACTGAGGCTCAGGCAAGTTAGGTGACTTGCCCAAAGCAGACAAGTGGCACAGCTGAGATTAGAACTCAGGTCTTCCTTAGTCCCAGGCCCATACGCTGTGCCACTTCTTTCATGTCTGTGTGTCAAGCACTATTCTTCACACTGGGGTAGATAAAAGTTAATCAGGTCAAAAAAAGTCCCTTTCCCTCATGGCCTCATGACCTAAGTCGGAGGGAGAGCTGGGTTTGAGTCCCCATTTTAGAGTTGAAGAAACTGAGGCACAGAGAATTTAAGTGACTTGCCCAAGGTCTCACAGCAGGTACCTAAAAGAGCAGGGATTAGAACTCAGGTCTTCTGATTCCCAGGCCTGAGCTCTTTCCAATAGACCATGCTGCTTGATGAGGCGGTGAGACTAAGAGGCAGATTCCAAACAATGCTAGCTGCAACGGTGAGCCTATGACGTGTTAAGGGACAAACTGTGTGGAATGGATTATCAGTCCCATATCGATCTTTCCAGCCACTACCATCATCTTGCCAGCGACATCATTTTTGAATACGAAGGATAGTATAGGGGCATATAGAAATACTTATATACATACGTAGACCGTACAGACAAGTAGTCCTGTCTGTGAATACAACCCTGAGTTTTCTGGATGAAGCATGAAGGGTAAATAAAAGTCCTGCTAATGTATCAAAATCTACTTCAACCTGATCCCTGATTACTGACTTCTGGGGGTGGGATTCTTTTCCATGGATCTGTTCGGGTCTCTGGAGAAAAGCCAAGAGGCAGCTCCAGTATAACATTATGGCCTGCTAAGTGAGCCATAGACTATTTCGCAAGTCTATCTAGCAGGGAGCCAGCTAAAAGCAAAATGTTATTTGAAACAGCTGTTAACACCTGGAGAAAGGCGATATTAAAAAGAGTAAGGGGATACGGAAGGGGTATAGAGGAAAACAAGAGAAACAATCCATCCTTCCCATTTAGAATTGTACCAAAGCAGTGAATTTCCGTGTGTGTGTGTCTGTGTGTGTGTGTGTGTATCTGTGTTTCAAAGTGAGCAGTTTTCCATGGAAAGGAGGGCACTGATATATCAGGAACTAATTTTATAAATTTCATGAAAAAAATATCCTTGGGGTTTGCACAATGAAGTCTTTCTCTATATTTAGAACAAAACTCCATGCTCCCTCTGTCAGGATGTGAGCTTAATTATAGCATGTTGCAAAGTTTGCTTTCGTAAAGCATATTTTTCTGTGCAGCTTGCTTCGGCTAGTGAAGTTTGACGACTATTTTGGTTTTGCTGTTGGATCTGAAGCAAGGAGCTGAAATGGATTTAGTGCAGTTTGAGAAGGATTTCTTTCGAACCGACTATGTCCACAGGGCTATTTATAATGTATCCGACTTGATCGTCACTGTATTAAGTGTGCTTCTGGGAGAAATGTTAGCTGGAAGTTTATCAAAACTGCTAAAAAAAAATCTGTAACCGCTCTTTGGATTTCATCCAGAATTAGTAATTAAGTTGTTGGTACGATCGCCCCTTGACTACTCTCTGGATGTGCTTATAGATAGAACAGGTTGGAAATTAGCTACAAGGAAGAAGTGACGACCTGATTCCACCTACAGCAACCTACCCCTGTATCTGTCGCAGTTTTTTCTGATTCTCAACTCAGTGGTGGTGTGGCTAAACTGCAAAGGTGTCCAGCCCCCGAGATTGAGAGAGCATGGGCCTGGGCATCGGAAGGACCCATCTGCTGTGTGACCTTGGGCAAGTCACTTCCCTCCTCCATACCTCAATTACTTCACCTGTAAAATGGGGATTAAGATTTTGAGCCCCATGTGGGACATGGACTGTGTCCAATCTGATTAGTTTGTATCTACCCCAGTGCTTAGTGAAGTGCCTAGCGCATAATACGTATTTAACAAATAGAATAAAAAAGATCACCTCTGCCTCATGGCAGTGGTAGGGCAGATGGTATTTCTAAGAGGCACAGTACATATTAGAGCACTCTGAGATGCCCCCAGTCCACCATTTGCTTAACGAATTGTTGAGGACAAGATTCCGAATGATCCCCAAGCACTGAGTGACTTTGCCATGGCAGGTGCTCCGTCCACACCATTGCTGCTGGTACTGGGAATAAGCATCCAAGTAGCATTTTGTTGCTATTCTCATCCAGCCTTCCAGGATAGGGAAGGAAGGAGAGGAGGAGGGTTGATCTCAAGGGCCCCTGAGGAAAACAGGAGGAGAATGGCTTGGAAGAAGTAGGAGACAGGACCCTGCCTGGAGCAGTTGATTGACTGAGAAGCAGCATGGCCTATTGGAAAGAACATGGGCCTGGGCATCAGAGGCTCTGGCTTCTAATCCCGGTTTTGCCATTTGTCTGCTGTTTGACCTTGGGCAAGTCACTTCTGTGTGCCTCAGTTACCTCATCTGTAAAATGGGTATTGAGACTGTGAGCCCCACATGGAACATGGACTAAATAGCTTGTATTTACCCTGGTGCTTAGTATAGTGTCTGGCACACAGTAAGCGCATACCACATGCCATTACAAAAAGTGGTGTTTATTGAACCCTTATTGTGTGCAGAGTTAGTTTTTGGGAGATTACAATTATAAAAGAGTTGGTAGGTACCCTGACCACGACAGGCTTACACTGTAGAGGGGAAAGTCTCCCCCTTTTTCTACACCATCTTGGAGAGGACAGATTCTGTCCTAAATACATTATATTGTGAAAGGGGCCACAAATCCCATATGAGTCTCTTGGAACACAGCTGCGTTTGTGGAATTCTTCACTTCAGTAGCAGTATATTTGATTCAAAAGGACAATGCCCCCCTCAGAGTGGAGCCAACCAATTTCAGGTGGAAATATTCGAGAGAATCCATTTCTAGCTTGAAGGTTTTGTGATAGCTGATGGCTTAGATGGCTAATTTTGGAGGGATTGCTGCTCGAGGGATAATGTATTGTACTCCCAAGTGCTTAGTATAGTTCTCTGTACACAGTAGGTGTTCATTAAGTCCTTTGATTGAACGTGGAAGGGCTGGAGTTGAGTTCATTCAGCCATTCATTCAGCCAGGAATTTTTTCCCTCTGTAAGGTGTATTGTTTGGGGGAGTCTCTTGTGATTGGCCTGGTAGCCCTATGAGAAGATATGGTATCTGGGAGTCGGAAGATGTGGGTTTCAGTCTCAGATCTGTCCCTGGCTTGCTGTGTGGCCTTGGGCAAGACGCATAACCTCTCTGTGCCCTTCATCTGCAAAATGTGGGTACTGTTACTGCCTAGGTTGCTGGTGGACCTATGTCACAGCAACTATTAAGCATGGACCTGGGAGTCAGAGGACCTGGATTCTAATCCCGGCTTTGCCACTTGCCTGCTGGGTGACCTTGGGCAAATCTCCTGCAGAATGGAGATTCAATGCCTGTTCTCTCTCTCCCTTAGACTGCGAGCCCCATCTGGGACAGGGACGGTGTCCAAACTGATTTATCTTCTATCTACCCCAGTGCTCAACACAAAGTAAGCAATAAACAAGTATTATTAGTAGTATGATTAGTATAATCATTACTATAGGCTCCTAGGCCCTGCAAAGCCTGGGATAAAATCAATTAATCTGTTGGAGAGACAGCTCTCAGAGCTCTCTGAACAAGCCAGGAGGTGAGACAGGTGGAATTTGCACCCAAAGCCTTCGGTCTTGTCTACGTGGAGCAGCACAAGCCAAAATTAGTCTTGCTCTGGGCAGATTCAGGGCAAAATAGGAATTTTTTATTGGAAAATTCATTTCAAAACATATGTCTGTCCTGTGCAGACACAGCCGATGACACACATCTATGATACCCTAACAGATGGTGGGGGAGGGGGAGCGGAGAGAAGGTTTTAGCTCTGTGCGTATCAAATAATTGCTTTCACCCAGCAGACAGACAAATGCTGATTTAGTGGCTATCTGGTCTTTGAATCCAGTAGGGACACTGAGTTGAAGTCTAGGCATCTTTATCTGTCTGGTTTGCGAAATTCTGAATTCTGGAGAAATTGAGAGACGGTAAGAAGGATGAAATATTTCTAGAAGCAGAATCCTATGAAGACACCAAGCCTTGATGGAGGAAAGCAGAAAAAGTGGAGAAAAAGAGATGGATATTTCAGAGATTTCTGGGGGATTTTTGGCTTTGAAGTTACAAAGGAAATATTTTTCTAGTTGTCGAAATTACCCTCTAGTAACATATGAGCAGGAATTAATCTGGCGGTAACTCAAAAATTCACTTTAAATGCAACCACTGACATGAAATCTAGAAAGGGTGTTTTGTTGTTGTTCCAATTAAACCTAAGAATGAACTCCAATCTAAGAAAAAAAAGAATTAAAGTATGTCACTATAATAGTATCAGTGTGACCACAGAGTTTATTTTTTCCCACCCTCGTAATAGGTTATAGTTGATGAAAAAAATCATGTCTATTCAATATGGGTAGCAAAGGTTTTCTATAAAAGGTCTCTTGTCTGAACCTGGAATATTTAAACTAAAATCCATCCAGCAAAAAATAACATTTTAATTTTGCAAACAGTCATGTGGGTTTTGCATGTTTCTTTTTTTAATGCTGTTTCTTGTTAAAAAAAAAAAAGGCCAGATGTTTTCTGATTTAATGATAGATGATGATACAGCACAGTAGCTTGACACCTGGTGGAAACCGGCCCCTCCCCAGCCCTTAACCTTTCGTACATCAGCAAAATAAATTCACAGGTCTCTAAAATGCCCATCTCCTGGCTGCGGAGAGTTCAGATTGCTCACATTAACATTGGTCCAGATCTGGTTTTCCAGAGAGACATGTTTTAAAGCAGGCTGAGCTGTAAAAGGCCAGGCGAGTGGCATTTGAGTTAGAAGGAATAAGGATTATGTGCAGGCTAAAACCTCTGCCTCTTTCAGAATTGTGCTTGTAGCCTCTGGACCATCCAACCTTACACTGGAGGGTAATGAGTGGGAGTTTGATAAAACATTATTTATCATAGAAAAGGAAATGGCCCAAATTTGATACGATGGATTTATGGATTTGAAGGGAAAAGGGAAGAGAAGGGCCAAAAGAGGAGGAGGTATTAACAAAGTGGTATCACCACAGTGTTGCTGATTGGATATATGCTTATAGCTTGAATATCTTTCCTGAAATGTTATTTATTTATGACTTTAAAGATAATTTCATATGTAAAAAAAACCCTCCTGCACCAAAATGTGAGTATTAATTTCTGAGCATCATTTATTGTAGTTATAGGTGCTGGATTGTTATGAGTCAGAACTAATAAATGTGTAAGGATTAATAGACTATTGGACTAGAGGGGAGAAAAAGAGGTATTTTTATAGATGCCATGTGATGGTGTCTGCTTAAGCTTGCTGGCTGAGGGAACTGCTTTGTTCTGTGTCTGCCGAAGAAAGGGGAGGGATCTAGTAAAATGGATGATTAATATATTCTAATCGAACGGATGTTGGCTCTTATACGTTGCCTAGAACATTAAGTCACTGGCAAAGCAAAGAGATACATTGCTAAACACTGTTTCTGTTGCATGAAAGCTCCTGCTCTATTGATTGGGTCCTTTGGTCCTGAGGAGATTTGGCTAGGTTGAGACAAACTGGGTACAAGAATCAACAAGCTAAAAATTGCTACCTGTAGGTGAGTGTATTTGCTCATCTGCAGCTAAACAATCCTGGGTTATTTATCCCTTGATTGTCACTGTGATAATATTGCAAAGATTTCTGAAACAAAACCCATTCCCATCAGCTAACTGCTTTGCTTCTCATATGGTAAAGGACATATTGTGAAAGGGTGAGGTTAATTTTGAAAGGATGCCCCTGTTCCTATCAAGGGCAGGTGAAAAAAGAAGTGCAGCCTTGGTGAGTATTTCAAATGTTCAGGAATTGGACTTAGAGTAGGAGGCAGGACAGCGGAGGAGGAGGAAGGAGAAGGGACAAATTCTTTATGTTCTCACCCAAACCCTGTCCTCCCCCTATCTTTCCCATCACCATAGACAACATCGCCATCCTCCCTGTGTCACAAGCCTGTAACCTTGGTGTTGTCCTCGACTCATCTCTCTCATTCCTTCCACATATTCAATCTGTCACCAAATCCTGTCGGTTCTACCTTCACAAAATTGCTAAAATCCACCCTTTCCTCTTGCTCCAAACTGCTGATCCAAACACTTTATTCTATTCTGCTTTGACTACTGCATCTGCCTCCTCACTGACCCTCCTCCCAGCCTCCTAACAATTCCCACTCCGGTCCATATTTCACTCTGCTGCACATATAAATTTTCAACAGAAACATTCAGTCCGTGTCTCCCACTACTCAAGGCCATCCAATGGTCGCCCATCCAGCTCCCCATCAAACAGAAGCTCCTTACCATTGGCTTTAAAACCCTCAATCAGTTCTCCCCATCCTATCTTACCTCAGTGATCTCCTACTATGACCCAGCCTGCACACTCCACTCCTCTAGTGCCAGTTTACTCACTGTGCCCCATCTCGTTTATCTCCCCTCTGACTCCTTTCCCACATTCTCCCACTTGCTTGGAGCTACCCCCTGCCCTGTAAACTCCAGACCACCACTCTCTCCACCTGCAACGAGAAGCAGTCTGGCCTAGTGGATAGAGAACAGGCCTGGGAGTCAGGAGGACCTCGGTTCTAATCCCAGCTCCTCCACTTGTCTGCTATGTGGTGTAAATCACTTAATTTCTCTGGACTTCAGTTACCCCATCTGTAAATTTTGGATTGAGACTGTGAGCCCCATGTGGGACAGAGACTGTGTCCAACCTGATTAGCTTGTATCTTCCCCAGAGCTTAGAACAGTGCTTGACACATAGAAAGTGCTAAACAAATACTATTATTATTGTTATTGTCACATCTCCTCTAAGAGGCCTTCCCCACTTAAGTCGTCTTTCCCCGGCTCACTCTCCCTTCTGCGTCATCTTTGTCCTTGGAGCTGAGTCCTCTGGACAGTTGGTATACGCCCCACCCCAGGCCCACAGCCCTTAGTTACATAACTTTAAACTATATATTTTAAATTATTTATTCATTGCAGTGCCTGTCTCCCCTTCTAAACTGTAAGCTCATTATGGCAAGGAACGTGTCTGTTAATTCTGTCATATTGTACTCTCCCAAGCGCTTAGTACTGTGCTCTGCACATTATAAGTGCTCACTAAATCCCATCAATTGATTGATTGTTTAGACAGTTGCAACTTTATCGTGTTATCTTTGATGTTAGCGTGTATGTGACTTCTGGGTATGTCGCTCCTCTCTCCCTTTTCCTGTCCCTGCCCCTAGGTTGTAAGTCTCTTGTGGGCTAGGACTGTCTTCAGTTGATGTCTTCATTCAGTCAATCAATCATTAGTTCAATGAGCACTTAGTTCATGCAGGGCACTGTACTAAGCGCATAGGAAAGTACAACACTTAAATATACTAGACATATTCCCTGCTCACAACAAGCTTCGTTGTATATCCCCAAACCATCTACAACAGCAACATGCTCAGAGTATAGATCTCCAGGAGGCCTTCCCAGGCTGAGCCCTCCCTTTCCTTCCCCTCCTCCTCCCCTCCCCATTCCCCCTACTCCCTCCCTCTACTCTACCCCCTTCCCCTCTTCACAGCACTTATGTATATTTGTATATATTATTTTTTACTTTATTTTATTAATGATGTGTATATATCTATGATTCTATTTATCTTGATGGTATTGATGCCTGACTACTTGTTTTGTTTTGTTTCCTGTCTCCCCCTTTTAGACTGTGAGCCAGTTGTTGGGCAGGGATTGTCTCTATTGCCAAATTGTACATTCCAAGCACTTAGTACAGTGTTCTGCACACAGTAAGTGCTCAGTAAATACGATTGAATGAATGAATGAATAAATAAATGAATCAACATCCCCCAGTTGCCATATCTCCCCCCACCTCCTCCAGCATTAGAGGCAACCTTATCCAGTTTGCGAGTAGAGAGTCATATTTGCTGATCGGTGGCTCACAGTTCTGAAAAATCAACAACTCGAGAGCAGCGCGGGTAGGAGGAGAAGCTGAAGAGCTGCTCTTCTCCTCCTCATCCTCTCTGGAAGGGTGAGAAGTCAGAAGGGGTGAAGGAAGGGAACTGGGAAAGCTTTCTATTTCATGGAGGTTGACATCACCCTATTACAAATGCTGAAAAGTTGATTTATTTGACACATTATTCTGTTATTTCCAGGGGGAATTTGTGTTGTAAAGCACTGTGAAAAGAGAATTTCAACATACACTGGCCAGCACGCACAAACACACACACACACACGTCTCCCTCTTGTTTTTCCCTCTTCTCCTTTCATCCATTTCTTCCTTTTCCCTGCTATTTTTTTCCTCCATGCTGTCAAAGGTCCTTGTTTCCGAACAAAGCCCGAAGCTGACCTGAGGAAGTAGTGGGGTACTGTGGGTTAAGAGCTGTCAATTACTGTAATCATTTATTAGTCCTGAAGTTTGATTGGCCAAATTGGATTAGATAAATATTTAGCAGGCCTGGGCTGTCCTGACTGTGAGCATCAAAGGATATATGACAGGCTCAACCACTAACAGTTGGCATTAGGCCCAGCCTCTGCAAACAATAGACCTTAGCATTCACAAGTGTAGGGTGTCTTTGCAGGATCTACTAGCCTGGCTTTTCCTCTGTGTTTCACAGCCTTAGCAAGGGCTAGAATTTGGGTGCCCCAGCCCAAATCCTCCCAAGTTTGGGGCCTGTTCCCACGCTGAGCCTGGTTTTGCCATGACATATTTTCCTATGGCTTCAACTATCACCTCTAAGTGGATGATTTCCAAATCTACATCTCCAGCCCTAAGCTCTCTCCTTCTTTGCAGTCTCACATTCCTCCTGCCTTCAAGACAGCTCTACTTGGATGTGCTGCTGTCACCTCAAACTTAACATGCCCAAAATAGAACTCCTTATCTGCCCACCCAAACCCTGTCCTCTCTGACTTTCCCATTACTGTACAAAGCATCACCGTTCTTCCTGTTTCACGAGCTCGTAACCTCGGCGTTATCCTTGACTCCTCTCCTTCATTCCACCCACAAATTCAATCTATCCCTAAATCTTGTCAGTTCAACCTTCACAACATTGCTAAAATCTGCCCTTTCCTCTCCATCCAGACTGCTACCATGTTAATCCTAGCATTTATCGTATTCCACCTTGATTACTGGATCAGCCTCCTTGCTGACCTCCGAGCCTCCCGCCTCTCTCCACTCCCTACTTCACTCTGCTCTCTGGATCATTTTTCTACAGGAATGTTCAGTCCATGTTTCCCCACTCCTCAAGAACCTCCAGTGGTTGCCCATCCACCTCCACATCAAGCAGAAACTCCTCACCATCAGCTTTCAAGCACTCAGTCACCTTGCCCTCTCTTACCTCACCTCACTAGTCTCCTACTACAATCCAACATTCACACTTTGCTCGTCTAATGCCAACCTACTCACTGTACCTCAATCTCGTCTGTCTCACTGCCATCCTCTTGCCCAAGTCCTGCCTCTGGCCTGGAATGCCTTCCCTTTTCATATCCAACAGACGATTACTCACCCCACCTTCAAAGCCTTATTGAAGTCACATCTCCTCCAAGAGAAGATAGAGAAGTACATAGCCTAGTAGATAAGGTAAGGGCCTGGGAGTCAGATATACCTAATCCTGGCTCTACATTTGTCTTCTCTGTGACCTCGAGCTAGTCACTCAACTTCTTTATGCAAGATAAACCAGATCCGTAACAGTCCCTGTCACAGAGTAAGGTGGAGAGAGAACAGGTATTGATTCCCCATTTTACAGTTGAGGAAACTGAGCCTCAGAGAGTGACTTGCCCAAGGTCACATTGCAGGCAAGTAGCAGAGCTGGGATTAGAACTCAGGTCCCCTGACTCCCAGGCCCGTGGTCTTTCCACTAGGCCAAGATGCTTACCCCTCTCTGCCCACTCTTCACTCTTCCTATGCAAATCTCCCGACCATCCGTCCTTCACCCTTGATTCTTCCATCTCTGATGCAAGGCCCAGGGTATTTGTTCCCTGTCCTCCCAGAGTTCTTTCTCCCATCAGCTTTACCACACCTTTTTCCTCCTCACTGTGAAAGGCCCTTTCGAGAGCCACCTTCCTCAGGAGAAATTCCCTCATCAGTCTCCTGTCATCCCTTTTGCCACTTCAACCATCTTATGTACTTGTCTGCTTATTTGCTATTTATTTGTCCACTTTAATTTATTATCTATAGCAATTCTCATGTTTTTTAATTATTCTACAGTCACCTTTCATGAGCTTGCCTCCCTCATTACACCGTTGCTGTTTAAGAGCAGAGATTGCAGCTACTACTTCGTCTGGATGTCCCCCAAATGTCTAGTACAGTAGGTCCTCATAAATACAGTCAATACTGATGCGAGAAGGGTAGCAGTAACATTTATTACATAATTTAGATTGGCACCAATTTTGATTTACCTTACCTTCATTTTTATATTTCTTCTGCTTTTGGAAGGGCCCCTTTGGTGCTGGAATTTTTTCTTCTGCATCTTTTTGTGCTCTCCCCAAAAGGAGAAGAAATAGCAAAATGAAGGTAAGGTAAATTAAAATTAGTGCCACTCTAAAATATATAATAAATGCTCATTAATCTCTATTTGTCTGCCTTTACAAATGAAGTGGGAAGGGGAGTCTTTAATGTTGTTCACTCTGAAGAATGATATGCACTTTTTGTTTAAAACAAAAGTCAATCAATGGAATTGAGCACTTTCTGTGTGCAGAGCACTGTACTAAGTGCTTGGGAGAATCAGGAACAATCCTGTATGTAATTTATTGATTCCCTATATCATGAGGTGAAATGGAAGAATTATATGTGCGAGAGATCACTTAGTGGATCTATTCCCCAGCCTCAAGGACAAGTGTAAGAATATAAGACATGGCCTGTTGAGTCAGACCAGTGGTTCTTGCAACCCAGCATTTTGTCTCCGACAGCAGTACCAACTTGAAACTGTCAGCCCCATGAGGGACAGGGACTGTGTCCAACCTAATTAGCACTTAGAGCAGTGTTTGACATATTGTAAGTGCTTAACAAATACTTTAAAAAGAAAAAAAAGCAGCGTGCTAGCTGCTTAGTACTGTGCTCTACATACAGTAAGTGCTCAATAAATACCATTAATTGATTGCTCTCGTTATCATCCATCCTCATAGTGGGGGGTAGGATGAACTATCTAGCATCCTTACCTTTTTCCTGCAATGAGACATCATGACCTATTGATGAATCTAATCTTTTCTCAAGTCTTCTGATTCCCTATTTCTTTTCCTCTACAGATCTCTCATCTTGAATTTTTTTTTAAGGTCTTTGCTAAGTGCTTACCATATCCCAGGCACTGAACTAAGTGTTGGGGTAGGTACAAGGTAATCAGGTGGGACATAGGACATGTCCCACATGGGGCTCACAGTCTTAATCCCCATTTTGCAGATGAGGTAATGGAGGCACTGAGAAGTTAAGTAACTTGCCCTAGGTCACACAGCAGATTAGCAGCAGAACCAGGATTAGAAGTCCAGGTCTTCTGACTCCCAAGTCTGTGCTCTTCCCACTAGGAAACACTGCTTTTCAAAATCCCTTTGAAGCTGTAGATAGCTTCTCCCTGTGCAACTTCCAGTGACAATGAATTCTCTATCGCTACCACTGGTTTTGTGAAGAAGTGTTTCCTTTTTTTTCAACCCTACCACCTTTGAGCTCCAAAGAGTGTCCCTTACTCCCAGGATGACCCAGACAGATGAAGGTCTTCAGGCAAGAAGACTCCCCAATCTCCATTCTTCCAGAGTTTAACAACCCTCACTGTCAGAAAGGTCTTCATTATTATCTAATCTAAAACCTTCCAACTATAATTGAAACCCATCTCCTCTCTATCATCATCATTGTGAATTATTAAGGACTGTGTTAAGTGGTAGGAAAGTTTCGACAGAGAAAAGAAAAATCATGCCAGCTTCTTTCCTTAAAGAGCTCACAGTCTAGTAGAGGGCGAACAATCCCTTAGAAGACTATCGCTTTTTCACCGTAACCAAATTCAAGCTTCATGGAGTGAAGCCTCTTCAGCAGGGAGCAGATCAGGAAAGACCCACTAGTGGCACTTTGTTCCCTCCTTTTTGGAAATTAAAAAAATCAATTTAGTGTGATGGGCTTATTGAATGAGAGGGGGCAACGAGGGGCAGGAGGAGGGAGAGCCGGGCTCTGGTCCGTAGAAGCCACTTCAGGGTGGTAGGAAGAGGAGGCTAGAGAAAATGGGCCTATGGAGTTTGGGGATGGAGAAGCAGGTAAAATGAAGAGAGAGAGGCTGACAGGAGCCTACTTTTTCTGGTCTTTTCCCCAGCTTCCCAAGTGCCCTCCGGCTACTCCTCTCCCATGGCCAGCTGTCTCCTTGATCTTACTTCCCCTCCTGGAGGGAGCATCCAGGTGGATATTGATCGGCTGGAAACCAGTGACATATGCACATGGCTTTCTGATAACAAATGTATTTTCTGCTTTGATTGATAAAGCGGATTGTAACTCTTTTCCCAGTGTTCTGTCTGGTTTCTGCCGGGCTCTGGGATCAATTGCAAGCTTTACACAGAACGAAGTTATGGAAATTCTTCCTAAAAATTTGGAATCATATATCCTGGAGATGACTGAAGGGAACTTTGAAGTTATTTTACTATTAATAGTAGTAGTAGTAATGATTAATAGTAGTAATCATCATTATTATGGTACCCGTTAAGCACTTGTTACGTGACGAGCACTGTTCTATGCACTGGGGTAGATACACGATAATCAGGTTGGTCAGATAATGATCATTGATTGATTGATTGATAAAGTCAATCAATCTTTATTGAGGAGGTTGAGCAGCTTTTTTCCTTCTCACCTAAGGCCATGATTTCAACTCCAAATGTGGTTTGTGACCCCTGCCCCACAGTCCATTTACCAGGCCACTGAGTTGCAGAAATGGGAGGTTAAGGTACGCACGGAAAAGGACTTGATCTAGTAACCAGTTTGAGATTTCCAATCACCAGAGATGAATTAGTGACTGACTCTTCAGTTTGGACTTTAACTCTGCAGTTCAGATTTCAGAAGCAAGTGGTTTGACGGAGAAATGATAGCCCCCAGCTTGGATGGTAGTAAAAGTGGCAGAAGTGCTTCTCGGAGGAAGTGACAGGTGGGAGAAGTGAGGGGAAGTGTGATGTCAAAACCTACATCAGTTTCCTCAGTGTTGTTTGTGCGTCAACTAAGGAGATGTTTAATTTATCTTCTCTACTAATGTAACAGAAATACAATACGGTATTTACTCGCACAATCGCTCCACCTTTTGTGCACTGTTTTTGCAACCCCCAAACCAGGAAGGGGCTATTATATGGGGAATTAAGTCTAGCAATAAGGGGAACGGGAGAAGGGGAAGAAGGAGGGAAGGAGGAAGAGAAAGATAAGTGAGCTCTTGAGACTCTCACTTTTATTGCATTTTCCTAAGTGCTGCACGTAATAGGCACCTGATACGTGAACTGCCATCCCCGTCTTCTTCCGGTAGTTCTCAAGCCTCAGTGAAAAAACTCTTCCCCAACACGAGCCTGTACTTTGGGCATTGACATGGTCTGGCCCTCCTCCTCTTCTTACCTTGGCACACACTGCTGTTATTGCTTTCAAAAATTTTGTTTTATTTCCTCCTCAAAAACTGGAGGGGTGGGGGAAAACTATGTGGTAGAAGCAATTATGCAAGCCAGTATGGTAACCGAAGATTCTCAATTGTTTTGTATCTTACTGTCTTATCCAACTGTTCACAGTCGAAAATAGAATCATTATTCCAACCTGCTTATGATGTCGAGTTGGAAGTGTGGGCATCCAAATGGAAAGGTCATGAAGGCAAGCAGAAATGTGAGATTATATGGCTAGGGAGAGTTTTGGGCTGACAGAGTGGATTTTGAAATCAACTGCATAAGGATAATAGCTGGTGCCATGTGAGTGGATGAGCCTCCTGAGAGAGTGAGTGTAGAGCAAGAAAAAAAAAGGACCCAGAGCCATCCAGGACATCTAAAGTTTAGGGCATGAGAGGTGGGAGAGGAGTCAGTGAATGAGACAGGGAAATAGAGATAGGAGGAAAACAAGATAAGAACCAAGTTCATGATACGAAGATCTGATAGAGTTTCAAGGGAGAGGGAGTGGGCAACAGTGTTGAAGAAAGGGAGAAGTCAAGGAGGATTAAGAAAGAGTAGAGTTTGGCTTTGAGGGAGCCATTAAGGGGTGAAAATCTGATTGTAATTTTTTTTATATGGTATTTGTTAAACTCTTACTATGTACCCGACACTGGAATAGATACAAGCTAATCTGGTTGAGCCCAGTCCTTGTCCCACACTGGGGCCCCCAATTTTAATCTCCATTTTACAGATGAAGTAACTGAGTTACAGAGCAGTGAAGTGACTTGCCCAGGGTCACACAGCAGACAAGTGGTGGAGCTGGGATTGGAACCCAGGTCCTTCTGACCCCCAGGCCCTTCTGACCCCCAGGCCCATGCTGTATCCGCTAATCCATGCTGCTTATTAACTCTGGTGTACCGTATTCCCCCAAGCACCTAGTACAGCTCTTAGCACAGTGCAGGGAAATTTGGGTAAGTTTGGAAGTACAGGATAAGATGCCATCGGGAAATAAGGGACTGGAAATGGTGGTAAAGGAAGGGAGGAGAGGAGATGGAAGTAGGTGTTCTTAAGAGGTGAGAGGGGACACACCAGTTTCAGTTGACGGGCCTGAGGTCAAAGGGAAACAGAGCAGAAAATGATGTTTAAAATGAAGGAACTAAAAAGGAGGCTAAGGACAAAGACATCAGCAAAAAAAATGCCTTAATGTTAAAGACCATCATTTAGTTTTTAAAGTAAGAAGCAATCAACAGAACAGAATCATCTATCTGTCTCTAGCTGTCCCTGGCTGTGATCAGATAAAATATGCTCTCGCTTTCCTTCCAAATCCCAGAGGCACAGAAGTCCGGACTTCCTGCAAACTCACCCTAATCCGGAAGTTGCTTCTTTTCAGGATAGGGTTGATCTTTTAAAAGTAGCGATGCCCAGAAATTATAAGGTAGGTGGGGGGTGGAAAAATATCTAATTAGTATCATCTTTAGCTCTTCATGTTTTCCATGGTACCATGTCTGTAACTGAGAAATGTTCACTTGCTCCGGAAAATCAAAAGGAGGTGTTCTTTACCCACTGACTGTAAATAGGGGTGAGCATCGCTCACCTTCAAAAAACAACCAGAAGCTTGATTGTTCAGTATTCCTGCTAATACTAAGGCAGCTTTCAAAGTCTAAACCCCAGATTTAGCACCCTACACTTTTCTTTACATGCTTATCCTTCCCCCATGGGGTCATTATGCTCTGATTCCCAATTGTATATTCGGCTATTTCGCCTCCATTCGATTATACGCTCCTCAGGGGCAGGGATCATGTTTTTCGATTGGATTTACACTCCCTAGAGCCTAGTAGGATTATCTGTACACCGTGGGCGCTCCGTAACTGCTGGCAATGACGGTGATGATGATTTACAGTCCGGTAGTGTGATGGCTGCAGCATTACTTCCTTCTCCCTTGTCATGACTCTGCCCAGGGTGCCTAAGTGAGTGGATAGTTTCTAAGGTTTTTCCCAAGAGTGGTGGTCCATTTTCCCAGACTGGCATCCCTGGCTGGGTAATGGGGATTGGAAATTGGTGTTGGGGTTATTTGGCTAGAAGAAGTCCTCTGGGAAATAGCCCTCCAGGCAGAGGAAAATGTATATAAGGAAGTTCAAAGGGTCTCCATTCCTCTTCCAGGTCAGGATTTTGAATGCCTTTAGACTGTTCTCTTCTAGAGCATTTGCTATTCCTTTGTCTCGTCTGTTCTTCCAAATCCGAATGCCAGCCTAATCTTTTCTCCCTCGTGCTGATACCGAGTCTGTGAGCATGACTATATGGCTGACCGGTGAAGGCATTGCTTTTCTTTTATCGAGATTGCAAAGTGGTCTTGCCTTGGGTGTCTCGCCCCCGTCCCTCACTTTTATGGAAATTGGTTGATTCCTAATGGGCTGTGGCATCCAGGAGCTGATTTCTGGGAAGATGAGAGTCATTTTCCCTTCTTTACTAAAGGAGTGTAATGTTACATAACAACTGGCCAGATGGAAAGATTGCGTTAGTCACCTGATACCGGCCACCCATACCGCGGGTGCCACAAATGAAGTCATTTTCCTCTATGTTGGTGTCTGCTGGCTCTGAGACTCTCAGATGCCCTTTTTAGTGGAAAGTGCCTTTTCTCCAGAACTTTTCCAGCATGGAGGGTCTGGCCATGGGCCAGTGGCTACTTATTCTTATTCCCGGTGCTGAGAAACTGAGGTTTCTGCCTCGAGTAACCAAGGAGATGTGGCAGCGTGGCCTTGTGGAAAGACCACAGGACTGGCAGTCTGAGGACCTGCATTCTAGCCCAGGATCTGCCACTTGCCTCCTGTGTGACTTTGGGCAAGGAACGAAACCTCTCTGTGCTCCAGTTTCCTCATCTGCAGTGTAGGGATAATTCATTTTTCTCCTTCCCTCTTAGACTGTGAGCTCTGGGTGGGACAAGGACTGTGTCCTATCTATCTTGTATCTATCCCAGTATTTAGCACAGTGCTGGGCATGTAGTGACTGTTTAATCAGTGCTATTATGATCTTTATTATTATTTTTATTATTGTTGTTGTTGCTGCTGTTATTGTTGTGTTGAGGTTCACAGGAAATCATAGTGTTGTATGCAGGAAAAAAAACCCCAGATTTGAATGTTGCACATTTTGTGGGTACCTGGTGTTCTTGAGGCTTGCGTAAGAGGAAGGGTAAAAGATACATGGGAGAAGACCCCGATTCGACTTCCCACCACCACCCTGAGCTCCTTGGACTCCTTCTCCCTGGATATTTCAATCAGTCAACCAACCGGTCAATCCATCGTGTGTATTGACCACTTACTGTGTGCAAAGCACTGTGCTAAGAGCTTAAGATAGTACAGTGTAACAGAGTTGGTAGACTTATTCCCTGCCCATAAGGAGCTTACAATCTAGTGGATTTCATCCTCACCCTCTGGGGGTGATGGTTGGCCATGTTGTTAGCCTAGCGTGGTCATGTGAAGCCACTTACTGGCATTTATTAAGCACTTACTATGTGCCAAGCACTCTACTAAGCACTGGGAAAGATACAAGATAACCAGGTTGGACACAGTCCCTGTACCGCAAGGGGTTCACAATCTAAGTAGAAGGTGGTAGGATTTGATCCCCATGTTACAGATGAGGAAACTGAGGCCCAGAGTAGTTAAGTGACTTGCTCAAGGTCACACAGCAGGCAAGTGGCGGAGTTGGGATTAGAACCCAGGTCCTCCCACTCCCAGGCCCGTGTTCTCTTCACTAGGCCACACTGTTTTGAAAGGTGCTGCAGGCAGGGGACTGCTTACTTAGACTATGAGTCCTATGTGGGACAGGGGCTGTGTCCAACCTGATTATCTTGTATCTATCCCAGCACTTGTTTCAGTACGTGACACTCTGAAAGTGCCTACCGGATACAGCGTGGCCTAGTGGAATGAGCATGGGCCTGGGAGTTAGAGGACTTGGTTTCTGATCCCAGCTCTTCCAGTTGCCTGATGTGTGATGTTGGGCAAGTCACTTAGCTACTCTGTGCCTCGCTTTCCTCATCTTTAAAATGAGGATTCAGTGCCTGTTCTCCCTCTCGCTTAGACTTGGAGCTCTCCCTCTCGCTTAGGCTGTGAGTTCCATGAGGGACAGGAACTGTGTCCAATCTGATGATCTCGTATCTATCCCAATGCTTAAGCAGTGCTTGACATATAGCGTTTAACAAATACCGTAAAACCCACAATTATTATTGTTATTGCTTTTATTAACACTCCAAAACCTGCTGCTTCCCACCTCTGTCATATCTGCCTTTGAAAGTACGGGACACTAGATGTACTCGAGAACATTTTGCACCTCCGGATAAGAGATAAATGTAAATCTGACATCTGGCTCATGGTTTTTCGGCCTCAGACCAGGCAGCGGGAAGCCAATCCATTGCAGTATTGACTGGTGATCATTACTTTGAGGTGGGCAGCTCTCCTTTCTCCCCTCACCTCCCACCACCACTGCGGGCCCTATCTCTCCCCATCATCACTTTTGATATGGTAATGATTGTGGTTTTATAGGAAAAAGGAGTGTTAAAAGGGTTGATGAGAGAGGTCAGGTGCAGGGGAGTGTGACTCTATGTCATTTAGGAACAAAACGTAGTCCTCCTCAAAATAGAAGGAAAAGAAGCAAGTAAGCAAACGGGAGCCGCCGGGGCTGGGGAAAGAAGGCCGACAGCTTAGTAAATGCAGGAAACAGTACACTAACTGGCTGGCTTAAAGCCCTCTTAACAATGTGCAGTTGGTCTCACTAGCTCCTCCATTGATTTCCTCCTGCCCTCCGTAGACCTGGCTGCAGTTAAGCCTTGTGTCCTCCACGTGATGCTGAGCCGAATCAGATTTTCCTTTTAGTTGTTCGATCAAATTTTCCTTCCTAGAGCTTAGAAGGGACACTTGGGACTGTATAGTAATTGCCTCCCCACACTGAACTGCTGATACCTTTATTGGATTGGCGTAGGGTTTCAGAAGACTGTGTTTAACATGCAGTGAGCCGCAGCAATGCAAACAGCTCCAGTGTTTAAACAAGCATCCATTAGGCCGGGAAACAAGGCAGTGCTGGCCCATTTGGTGCTCTTTAGCGTTGGCAGCTTAAGGGGAGCAGTGCAGCAGTGTGGGAGGGAAGAAGGAAGGGAGGGAGGAAGAGGGACTGTGGTGTCAAGGAGATGTAGGCTGGCTTTACATTTTGTGGTGAAGAGGAAAGGTGGTCGGGGGGCGGGGGGAGAACTCTTTGAGGGTAGGAACATGTGCAGAGCTCATTAATATCTCATTATGTTAGAATTGCAATCTCCCAGCAGATCGGCATTAACGTTCGCAGCACCGGAGGAAGGGCTGGCAAAGAGCAGTGGGGCTGTTTGCTGTAAGTTCCTGCTGCCTTGTGCGTGGAGGAGGGGGAGGGTGGAGTTGGTGTGGGTGTTGCAGAGCCCAAAAGGAACCGTACTGAAAAACGTGTAGGAGAAGCCAGAAATTTTGTAAACCATCGCTGGAGGTCCTATGCCGAGCCAAAACAAATGGTCTGTGGGGTTGCTTCATCAGTCGATCAATCAATGGTATTTATTAAACGGTTGGGCAGGTACAGTCCAACAGTGCGGGTAGAGACATTCCCTGCCCACGGGGAGCTTACGGCCTAGAGGGTGGTAACTGGGTGGTAACTGGTGCAGGTAACTAGAGAGGAGGGGTCTCTGAGGATTTCCGTAAGGCTCCTTGGTTTTCCAGGAGGTTTAAATGCCTCTCAAAATTCATTCATTCAATAGTATTTATTGAGCGCTTACTATGTGCAGAGCACTGTACTAAGCGCTTGGAATGTACAATTCGGCAACAGATAGAGACAATCCCTGCCCGTTGATGGGTTTACAGTCTAATCGGGGGGTTAGACTCCCCATGAACTTTGTCATTGAAGATATCATCTTGGCATCAGTGTTCCCCTCCTCCTTAACTAGGCTGACATGTATACACACACAAAATAATTAAGTAAAACTAAAATGGTTCATCTTTTGTTACAAGAGTGCAATAAAAGTTGTAGTTTTAGGCGGTTTGGTTCCTGTGGTTCTCTCTTTTACTGTAATCACGTAGGCATCATTTTGTAATATCCACTGGGGTTTACGATGAATGTATTTGATAATTAGCACTAAGTTTATTCAGGTTAGAAAAACAGTTACACCATGCAAACACCGCTGAGAAGAAAAAAAAAATCACCAGCACTCTCCAGCCCCGCTTCCATTCTCACGCATAGTCAAACCCATTGTTATTATGGGAATTAAAATCTATTATTCTTTGAATGTGCAACCTCTTCAAAGGATGAAGGAGTCCCAAGAACAGTGGGAGGAAAAAAACAATACTTCCCATCAATTCGTGGTCAGATGTGCTAAGACATCCTCAGAAAATAGCCCCCATGCTCTCTCAGTCCAGAGACTGGTATGCGGCTCTCTTGGGTTCTTCCAGGAAGTCTTGGCCTCACTCCAGCTGCTGGGAAAAAGAAAGTCGGTGGGTTCTTCAAGAGCCTCTCCTCCCCAGAACCAGGTCTGAACTGAAAGGGAATGGGGCGCAGACTCCTGGGAGCTAGCATCCTTGGCTTTGATACATAGTCCCACCACTGGCCTGATCTAAGCTGTTTCTAAGAGCCCAGGCCTGGGAGTCAGAAGGACCCCGGGTTCTAATCCAGCCTTCTCCTCTTGTCTGCTGTGTGATCTTGGACAAGTCACTTCACTTCTCTGGGCTTCAGTTACCTCATCTGTAAGGGAAGTTCTGCCCTCTTTATCTGGGCTCGTAAGCACATCTGTTGTTCACAGTGAGTCTCGTGATTTGGGCTCCCTTTCTGGGGATTAGAGACCCACTCTCATGCTGCTCCCAAACACCCCTAAATTGTCTGGGAATAAAAGCAGCAAAGAAGTGCTCCTTCTGGCTGGAAAGGAGCCCCATTCTTTGGCCCGGAAGCCCTCCAAACCAGACAGGTTCAGGCCAAGACCCTCCCCTTAACGCAGCACCAAGGGCCTAAAAGTCACACCTCAGCATCAGTATTTCTGATTGTTTCAAAATGAAGTGTCATCTCTTCAATTGTTTTTGATTCACATTTCGACTTCCCTTGGACATCTCCTGGATTAGTTTGAATGGGGTCTCCTTCCCTTCTTTGCCTTTCCTCCAAGTCTCTTTATTCTCTTATCTCTTCTCCAGTTTTCAGGGATGTCATTCTTTTCGACCATTTCCTCTGGACATAGGCATCATTCCCCCCACCATTTTCTCCAGTTGGATTTCTGCCTCATCTCCTGAATTTTTCTGGAGGAAAATTCCCTTGGTGTCCTGAGTGTTCACTAGGCATATTGTTCAGAGCCAATCCAACATAAGTGACGTGAGCTCCACGCAGGCTGGATGAATGTTTCCAGAACCACCACTCCTACTTCCTAGACACCTTGCTGTCAACACCCCTGCTTGATTGACAGCCTGAAAATAACTCAGAACCCACCTCCCAGTGACATTTGTGCACAGTACTGCTGACTTAGAGGCTTTTGGATCTGAGATTTTCCCCTTTTTATTGCTGTGGCACGGGAGAAAAAGGAGTAGGAAGGAAAAGAGAGAATGAGACTGGGTTAAACATCAATAGAAGGGGAGTTATGAACCCAAGCAGTCATTAGAGGAGCAGTATGGCGTAGTGGATAGAGCATGGGTCTGAAAGTCAGAAGGACCTGTTTTCTCAGCCCATCTGCTCCGCTTGTCTGCTGTGTGACTTTGGGCAAGTCACTTAACTTTTCTGTGCCTCACTTACCTCATCTGTAGAATGGGGATTAAGATTGTGAGTGAGCCCCATGGAGAACATGGACTGTGTCCAACTTGATTAGCTTACATTTACCCCAGCACTTTCTACAATGCCTGCCATTTAGATAATGGAAAAAAAATCATGTTTTATCAGGTAAGTTTAATTTTTTGGAGAACATAATTAGTGTTGAAGATTAACCGCTCATTTACTAGGATAGAAGCAGCGTGGCTTAGTGGAAGGAGCACAGGCTGGGGAGTCAGAGGACATGGATTCTAATCCTGACTCCGGCACTTGTCAGCTCTGTGACTTGGGACAATTTACATATCTTCTCTGTGCCTCATTTACCTCATCTGTAAAATGAGAATTAAGACTGTGAGCCCCACCTGGGACAACCTGCTAACCCCAGTGCTTAAAACAGTGCTTGGCACATAGTGCTTAAATATAATCATCATTATTATTACTATTAAGGATAGAAAGAGTTCACATTCATTATTATTATTATTGTACTCGTTAAAAACTTACTATGTGTCAAGCACAGTTTTAAGTGCTGGAGAAGTTACGAGTTAATCAGGTTGGACACAGTCCCTGTCCCACATGAGGCTGACAAGTCTTAAGTTTAGATTTGTTTGCAACCCTCCAAATTCTCTTTTAAGAAATGAGGCCTCTGCACATTCATTGCAACAAATGGGTAACATTTTGAATGTCCAGACAACAACAGCGACATACACAGTTTTGCTACAAGTCCCTTCCTAGAGAGGGAGGAAGGACTGGAAGAAAAATCTTGTGTCCATCAGGTAATCTTCTGTGCAGAATCAGCAGGTCTGCCAGAGAACACATGGTCAGAAAGCCCACATGCATACTGGAAGAACCGATGATTCAAACCCAAGCCAGAACTGACCCCAAATTATATGACAGCAGGTCTGGTTTCCAGCCCCTTCTGCTGGAGTGAAAGCAGAGCAAGCTATATTTGCGCCATCCACAGTTGTCTGGGCCCCAGGCTGTGTTCGGAAGCGAGCATTGGTTATGCCCAGTGCATGCCCAGTCCCCTCTGGTTCTTCCTCATTGTTTTAGAATCTCTCTCAGAATGTCCTGTGCCATTTCTGAATATTGCCTGTTTCCAAGGTTTCTTTCTGTAGGAAATGAATAGGCCTGGGAGCTTTAAAGGTAAACGACATAGGGCAAGAAAGTGTACACACTACACCCCCTTCAGGTCCTGCCGTGTGATTCATTTTACTGAGGAGGGTGGAGCTTATCCTCTTCCAGTCATAGCCTATGTGTCCTTTGGACTTCCTGATCAAACAGTCGGTGGTATTTATTGAGCACTTATTGTGTGCAGAGCACTGTACTAAGCACTTGTGAGAGAGTGCAGTAAAACGGTTGGTAGAAACGTTCCCTGACCAAGTAGATTAGGAAACACCATTTTACTCCATCTCATTTCCGGGAAAATCATTTGTGGCAGAAGATTCTATTTTTAAATCCCTCCAGGAAACTTCTGCTCCTTTCCGTAGTAAGCCCTTCTTTGTTCAACAGCTCTCACTGCAAATTTTCTCTATGTTGTGCCAGAGAATGAGATCTAGTACTTCAAAATTTAGGCTTCATTTCATCATCAGTATTTGATCAGGGCCTACATTGGACACTTGGGAGCCTTCAGTCAGAGTAAAAAGACACAAAACCTGCCCCCCAAGTGCTTACATTCTAATAGGGGGAGACAGGAGACAGGGACAGTGAACTTAGAATGGGAACAAGAGGGGAAAACATGAAGAAAACTGGTAGCAACAAAAGCAATAAATAAATTAACCAACCCACACTTTTATAAGTCCTAGAGTAGCTGAGGGAATGACCTAATTGTCAGGGAATGTTTCCTGGGGAGATGGCTTGGCAGGGAGGCTTTCAAGGCTGTGAGGGACACGATTTCAAGGGGGAGAGAGTTCTATGGAGGGCCAAAAGGCCATAAGTAGTGCTGGTTCAGAGACCGGAGAGTCGAAAGTAGGTTACTTTTGGAGGAGTGAAGAGAAGGAGTTGGGAAATAGCAAGTATGAGAAAAAGGTAACTGTAGGAGGAAAATGGGTTGAACCAACCAATCAATTAATAATATTTATTGAGCACCTACTGTCAACAGAGTACTATACTAGTCAACTAGAGGAAGTACAGTGCAATAACATTGGTAGACACAATCCCTACCTACAGGGAGAAACAGCATGGCCCAGTGAAAAGAGTATGGGCCTGGGAGTCAGAGGACCTGGGCTTTAATTCTACTCCACCATTGTCTGCTCTGTGAATTTGGGCAAGTCACCTAACTTCTCTGGGCCTCAGTTACACCTTCTGTAAAGTGGGCATTAAGATTATGAGCCCCTCATGGGTCAGGGAGTGTGTCCAACCTGACTAGCTTGTATCTACCCCAGCACTTAGTACAGTGTCTGGCACATAGTAAGTGCTTAACAAATACCATTTTAAAAAAAAGGAGCTTACAGTATACAGATTAAAAGAGATAACATAGTAGAAAGTCCTGAAATCAGTGGCCAGAATTGTTTAATGTGAAGAGAAATAGGTAGCCTTCTCAGGTCTTTGAGGAAGGAAGTGATATGTTCTAGGTGACCTAGTGGAAATAATACAGACCTGGGAGTCAGGGTACCTGGGTTCCAACCCCTGCCTCTGCCACTTGCTTGCTGTATGACCTTGGGCAAGTCACTTAATTTTTATGTGGCTCAGTATCCCCAACAGTAAAGTGAGGATTTAGTGCAGTTCTACCTTACCCTTCGCCAGGGATCTCTGGGTGGGACAGGGACTGTGTCCCACTGATTATGTTGTGTCTACCCTAGCGTTTAGTACAGTATTTGGCACATAGGTAGCACCTACAAATAACACTATTATTAATTTTATTGCATTTTAGGAAGGTGATCTTCTTAGGTGCCTCTCTCGGTAGAGATTTAGAATCAGTGTTGGTGCTTAGGGGCAAAGCTGTTTTTCCTAGCAGAAAGTAGTTCTGTTTTTCTGATGTTTGACTTTTAAAGGGGGCTGCAGTGAATCATTTTTCAGGGTGTGGTGACTAGCGGGGCTGGGGGTGGAGATGGAAGGAGGGATGTGGTTTCCCCACTGTTTGTTTCTGAATTTAAAGTTAGTTTTTGAGGATTTCTCAGATGGAGCCGATTACTCCTCAGGGATTTTCCCTAGGGGCGTTGGCTCCAGTGGAGAATCCCTAAATATCAACTTAAATTTAGAAGCAAACTGTAGAAACTTGCTGCCTGTCTGCCCTCCCCCCACCCACCCGAGTTCTTTGGTTCTCCAATTGACAATTTGCCAGAGATGGGTTTTAAAGGAAGCTTAAGTAGATTAGCCTTTTGCTACTCCTTAATTACTAATTGTGAAGCATTCCCAAAGCTTTACCTTCATGGGGAATATGGGCTGGGGTGATGACACACAGCGCCAGAGGTCTAACATTGTTCTGTCATGTTTGCTTGCTTTCATGCGTATGTACACTGGGGGAGGCTGAGTTTTTAGAAAGTTTTCTTTAGGATGGTATCACTTATCTGAAGCGAACTGAGGCTTTTAATGAATTTGTGAGTGGAAACAGTAAATGTGAAACTTTCCGTTGAAGTTTCATTCCATTTAAGACATTTCTCCAGAAATTGACCGCCTTTCTCAGCTTCAGGAGTAAAAATCTCATGGTTGAGATTTTGCGAGTCATCCACTGTAGACCTGTAGGCATGGAATTAAAATTTAATCTGGGATTTAACAAATTGGAGAAAGTGAGTGGAAGAAAATCACTGTAGTAGTCTCATTTTAATATGCTTCAAAGATCCTAGATTTTGTTAATATGAACATTTCGTATTTTGAAACTTGCCCTTTATTTTGCATATGTACACTTTTTAAAATGTATTATAAATGTAAAGGTTTTTGTGTGTGTGGTGTGAGTCAATCTAATCAAAGCTCCACATATTTAACTAGAAGCCGAATTTATGGGATAAGAAAAACTAGTTTTTGTAAAGGTTTTCCCTTTTCTGGTTTGAGGAGGAGTGGAAGTCTGGCTTTCAGAATACAGGGAACATACTGCACGCTAGACTTCTTCAACTGAGAAGCCTCATGGCCTAGTAGAAGGAGCATAACCCTGGGAGTCAGAGGAGCTGGGTTCTCACCCCAGCTCTGCAGCTTGTCTGCTGTGAGACTTGGGGCAAGTCACTTAACTTCTCTGTGCCTCAGTTGCACAGAGAGTTTCAATAATCCACTTGTCAGCTGTGTGACTGTGGGCAAGTCACTTAACTTCTCTGTGCCTCAGTTGCACATAGAGTTTCAATAATCCACTTGTCAGCTGTGTGACTGTGGACAAGTCACTTAACTTCTCTGCGCCTCAGTTACCTCATCTGTAAAATGGGGATTAAAGACTGTGAGCCCCACGTAGGACAACCTGATTCCCCTGTGTCTACCCCAACGCTTAGAACAGTGCTCTGCACATAATAAGCGCTTAACAAATGCCAACATTATTATCATTATTATTAATAATATCCTCTCAAGCTGACATGCAGGACTGCTACCTATTAAATTCACCTAAATTTCATTTCAGCGACTGTGTGTACTAGGCCTCAGTGTATAAAATGGGGATTAAGACTGTGAACCCCTTGTGGGTCATTGACTGTGTCCACCTTGATTCGTTTGTATCTGTCCAACACTTAGTAGAGTGTCTGCCACATAGTAAGCACTTAACAAATGCCATTTAAAAAAATGAGAAGAGAAGAGTTAAGGCCTGTCATGGTTGTGTGATTACACCCACTTCAAAAGCAGAAGGAGCAAGTGACCCTCAATAAAAAGAAAAGAAGGTGATTAGAAGGTTATTAGTGAATGAGGGAGGCCTTTATTTCCACAAATTTTGCTAACAGTAAGCTATAGTGGAGTGTGTTGTACTCTTTGCCTTCAAAGACTTTAGTAAAGAGCTGTGGTGCTCTCTGGGACTCTCATGTCTTATTTACCTAAAATAGATCTTCTCACATGTGTTTTGATATATGGGTGTGTATGTGATGGCTAAAGTAATTGAAATCCAAATTTAATTTGGATTAGCCACTACTGATGCCTAGTACACACAGTCGCTGAAATGAAACTTAGGTGAATTTAATAGGCAGCAGTCCCGTATGTCAGCTTGTGAGCATATTGTTGAGACCAAGCCCTCAGTACAGTGCTCTGCACACAATGAGCACTCAATAAATACAGCTGATTGAGGAGGGATACTCATTAATCAGAGGTGATCATAGAAAGTTTAGAGGTCAGCAGGGTATATGCACTCTCCTAGGTCATTTAGGATGGCCATTAGAAAGCTATCCTCGCCTGCAGGTATGAGGCTAAATTCATTAGTCTGGGGGAGTTGTGGGAGTCACTTGGATTTGACCAGACTTTTTTGATTATCCCGTTTTACAAATAATGAAACTGAGGCAGTTAACTGAAGTAAATTAACTCACCCACCCTCACAGCGAGTAGGTGGCTCAAGAAAATACATTCATTCCTGTTTACCGTTCAGTTCATTGATCACATAACCTCATGGGTGTTTACTAAAGAAGTGGAATTTAAATATCGTTCTGACTAACAAGAGTCTCAGGCTTTCCTGCTCATGAACTTCAAGCCCTTTCAAGCTTCAGCTCACTGAGAAGTACATAATGAATTATATAGAAAAGTTGACAAGTCTCTCACGCTCATTGGCCATCTTTTTGTTTGGGGGATTTTTTTTATGGAATTTGTTAAGCACCTACTATGTGCCAGGTACTGTACTAAGCTCTAGGGTAGATAAAACTAATCAGGTTGGACACAGTCCATATACCATTTGGAGCTCACAGTCTTAATCCCCATTTTTTACAGGTGAGGTAACTGGGTACAGAGAAGTTAAGTGACTTGTCCAGGGTCACAGAACCGTCATTCATTCAATCATATTTATTGAGTGCTTCCTTTGTGCAGAACATTGTATTAAGCGTTTGGAAAGTACAATACAGCAATAAAGAGAGACGGTCCCTGCCCCCACAACGGGCTCACTGCCTACAGCAGACTTACAGTCTAGAGCGGGGAAGAGAGACATCATTATGAGTGAAGAGGCATCAGTGTAAATAAATAGAATTATAGATATACACATATGTACATAAGTGCTGTGGGGTGGGGAGAGGGGGGAAGTGCAAAGGGAGCGAGTCGTGGAGACGCGGAAGGGAGGGGGAGCTGAGGGAAGTGGGGTCTGGGAAGGCCTTTTGGAGGAGTTGCACCTTCAGTAGGTCTTTGAAGGGGGAAAGAGTGATTGGTGGATTTGAGAAGGGAGGGCGTTCCAGGCCAGAGGTAGGTCTTGGCCCAGGGGTCGACTGACGACAGGACAGGCAAGAACAAAGCACAGTGAGGAGGTTAGCACTGGAGGAGCGGAGTGTGTGGGCTGAGATGTAGAAGGAGAGAAGGGAGGTGAGGTAAAAGGGGGCAAGGTGATGGAGAGCTTTGAAGCCAGTAGTGAGGAGTTTTTGCTTGATAAGGAGGTTGATAGACAACCACTGGAGATTTTTGAGGAGGGGGGTGACATGCCCAGAACGTTTCTATAGAAAGACAATCGGGGCAGCATAGTGAAGTATGGACTGAAGGAGGTCGGGAGGTCAGAAAGGAGGCTGATGCAGTAATCCAGTCAGGATAGGATAAGTGATTGTACTAATGTGGTAGTGGTTCGATGGAGAGGGGGCAAGGTGATGGAGAACTTTAAAGACAACGTGAGCACTTTAAAGCAGTCAAGTGGCAGAGTCTGGATTTGAACCCAGGTCTTTCTGACGCCCAGACCCAGGCTCTATCTACTAAGCCACATGGCCTCTCAGGAGAGAGGGAATGAAAATCATCTCCTGCAACTTGGCTATGTCTCAATTGAGCCTAGCTAATTGAATGTCCTTTGATACTAACCTGTTTTGAACCTAGGGGCTACTTCCCTAGTTTTACAAATGATGGTAGGGACGGGTACATTTATGGTGGCCATTCATCGAGTCTCATACTGGACAGTCGAGGTTTCAGGTGGCCTGTCCCCCAACTGGATTCTGCCCCGGAAACCTTTATGTCCAATGCTTTTATTTTACGTGCCCAGCCTCCCTTCGTCCCAGCTTCTGCCATCGAGTTCCGCAGCTCGGAAATGGCCCCTGCATTCACAGGGCCTGGGGAGACGGTGCAAAGGCTGTGGAGGGGGTCAGCGATCCCCGTGAAGAAACGCTGTAGGTTCGGGTGTCCTCGGACTGACTTCCATAAAATGGTACTGTATTGTTAATAATAATAACTGAGGAATTTGTTAAGTACTTCGTCTGTGCCAAGTGCTGTAATAATGCTGGGTTAGATGCAAGATAATCAGCTTGGACACACTCCCTGTCCCACATGGGGTTCACAGTCTAAGTAGGAGGGAAGACTTGTATTGAATCCCCATTTTACAGATGAGGAAACTGAGACACAGAGTTAAGTGACTTGTCCAAGGTCACCCATGAGGTAAAGGGACAGAGATGGGATTAGAACCCAGGTCCACTGCTGTGGGAAATAGCAAGGCCTATTGGATGCAACATGGGCCAGGGAGCCAGAGGACCTGTTCTAATTTTGGTTTTGCCGCTTGTCTCTTTTGTGACCTTGGACAAGTCATTTAACCTTTCTGTGCCTCAGTTACCTCTTCTGTAAAGTGGGTATTGACTGTGAGCACAGTATGGGACATGGACAGTATCCAACCTGATTAGCTTGTACCTGTACCAGTATCAGGACAGTGCCTGGTACACAGTAAGCACTTAACAAATACCATAAAAAAACAATACATCCTCTGACTCCCAGGCCTCTGCTCTTTCCACTAAACCACACTGCATTCCAGTAAAAGTAGAAGACATATTCCTTAGCCCTGAGAAGCTTAAAATCAAATGGGGTCTACAGGCTGATAAATCAGCTGGTAAAAACAACACTAAATAGAAGGCACTAAACATGAATAAGTAGAATAAACCAATCAATAGTCCCATAAATTCTGAAAGTGGCAAATAATAATGACTTGATAGAGGGGTTGAGTATTAGTTAGAGAATTCCTCCCGGAGGAGGAGGTGATTTAAGGAGATCTTGGACATATGGTGGGAGCTGGTTTGGCAAATTTCGGAGCAAAGAGTGTTCTATGATGAGGAAAGCATGTGTTCGGTTGACTGGGAGCAGGAGAGTAGAGTGTGAGGTACAGTTAAATTCATTATTCTAAATTACATTAGAATGCCAGTCAATTTGGTGACCCCACAGTCGTCATGAAAATCCCAAGTCTGAATGCATAGATATATATTTAGTTGGCGTTCATTGTCTAGACACTTTTCCTTTAAAAGAGGAACTGAAATTTCACAATCCAAAGGATTTTTGTTTACTGAACAATTTATTAAGTTCCTTGGCCTTTATTTCCTCTCATTCTTTCATGGCACTGAAAGTTAAAGGAGTCCTAGGCTGTTCTTGAAGCAGTTTTCTCACTGGTGAAAAGGAACAATTAGGGAAAATGGGAAGACTACTTTTATTTATTTAACTTGTACTCCACCTTGGCAAGTTCCCGAGAAGTTAACTGGAAAAATCCCCAGAGACCCCATATTTGCTGCAGTTGAGCCTACCTTCCCAAAGTGCCCTGACAGGTTCGTTTTGTCACAATCCCACAAAGGATTTGGGGAACATAATTTCGAAGAGTCAGGGGCAGGGCTAAGACCTACTGGAACTCTCCTCCTTTTGTCTTTGGAACACAGTGTTTGGAAGAGTCTTTTCCAGGTGGCAGGAAAAGCCAGATTGCGTACAAAATTTTAGTTTGTGGTCCCCCACCTTTTTTCATTTTTGCTTTTGGCACACTCAACTCTGGCCAAGTGGTCTTAGGGGGCTCCAGCCCTCCAAAGCCCCACTCAGGAGCTCCCAGTCATGCACCCAGGAGGGCAGCTCCCCTCGAAAGGACCCCCTCTGCGTGGGTAGTGATATCCACTCTGGCCTCATTCCAGAGTCCTCAGGAAAATTCCGGAGGGTTCCAGCATCTCACGGAGATGTCATGACCCACTAGTTGCACACGGAACCGTGGAAATGAATTTTTCGCAACATCGAAGCGTAATTGTAGGTTCAGTTTGGTGAAGCAGGTGAAAAGGAAAACAGAAGTTAACAATTCTAGGCAATTAAACAGGGCGTCTTTATGTTATTACACTGAAAGAACAAACTTCACAGCTAAGAACCGGATGAAGCCGTGAAACAAAGCCTAAAAGAATCCACAGGTACCATTACTACTGAGAACATTTCTAGCCCTACCTTCCCCAAACCCACTCCTTGGATTCTCCCCTAGGAAGGGATTTTTGCCTCAGAATCTCAGAAGCCTACAATTTAGAGGTTCAGACATGTGCTCGTTTTTTGCCTGGGGGAGAAAGGTAATCTTTTTAGCAGGCGTGTTATTAGGGGTGGGCATTCGTTTGGTTCTGTGCCAAGGAGTCTGTTCTCCTGTCCAGTACTGGCATTGAAACAGAAACTTTTATGTCTGTTTTTATATTTTCAAGTGCTGAGCCTTCCTCTAACTTGGCACTTCCTTCTTTGGTGTCTTCGATGTGGCAATAGAGTTCATAGAGGCCTTGGAGGGAAATGCAGTGACTCTGAAAAATGACTCCCCACTCATGGAGAAATGTTTTAGGTTTGGCCAAACTCAGGTTTACTTTCACAAAAAGACATCTTGGACATCCTTATTTTATGCTTGGTACATAGTAAAACACTTAATGTCATGTGAATCCCCTTATCTGTAATTCATTAACTCTGTTGGTGTCCTCAAGAACCCCTAGTAGTTGCCCATCCACCTCTGCATCAAACAGAAATTTTTTACCATTGACTTTAAAGCACTCAATCACCTTGCCTCCTTCTATCTTACCTCCCTGATTTCCTGTTACAACCCAGCCCACTCACTTCGCTCCTCTGATGCCAACCTACTTACTGTACCTTTATCTTGTCTGTCTCACCGCCAACCTCTCACCCATGTCCTGCCTCTGGCCCAGAATGCCCTCCCTCATTGTATCTGACTATTACTCTCCCCACCTTCAAAGCCTTATTGAAGGCCCATTTCCTCCAAGAGGCCTTCCCTGACTAGGTCCTTATTTTCTCTCCTCTTACTCCTCTCTACATCACCCTTGTACTTGGATTTTATTCAACCCTCCTTCAACCCCACAGCCCTTATGTATGTATCCATAATTTATTTATATTAATGTCTGTCTCTCCATCTAGACTGTAAGCTTATTGTCGGCAGGGGATGTGTCTACCAACTCCCAAATGGTTAGTACAGTGGTGTACACAAAGTAAGCACTCAATAAATGCGATAGATTGATTCATTGTCTAACGTTGTTGTTATTCAAACAATAGCTAGCAAAATTACCTATTTCAACAGAGCCCCAAATTATACTGAAAAATGATGTTGCAAATATTAGCACAATTTTCAGGAGTGCATTTATGGTGAGTTGTGTAGTGAGTTGGTCATTGGAAATCGGTCAGTGGAAGTCTCTGTATCTCAGACTCACTCATTGGCATTTGAACGTTACCATCAATTTCTTGGTCCCTAAAACAGTAACTGCTGACTGACTCTTTAGAGCATTTTGAGATGTACATATGAAATGAAGTGTAATCATTCAAACAACTAGTGGAATTTATTGAGCACTTACTGTGTGCAGGGCCCCTCACTAAGTGCCTGGGTGCCTCCTACAGTTCAAAAGAGTTGAAAAACAAGATCCCTGCCCTCAAAGGGCTTACTCAAGTAGGCATTCCAAATGTTAATGAAAGTCCACGTGCTCTGGATTCCTTTACCCACTGTAAGAGATGTCATCACTACAGTATACAGTGTAATTTTTGTAATACCTTCCTCCAAAATGCAGAGCACTTTAAGGCATTATCCAATTATTCCTCATAAATTCCTTGAGTAAGGTCATCATCATTATCGTCATCATCGAATTCATTGGTTGGTCACATAGGGCATTTGAGCAAGATGTTTGAAGAGTAAACAAAGAAAAATAATTAGACAGTCCCTGCCCATGAAGAACTCATCAACTAAAAGGGAAGACACAAATACGAGCAATTGGCCATGAACACCATGAACAGTGGTGACAAAAGAGTACTTCCTTGCACAATTGTCCCACTTGTGCATAATTTTTGTAAATTTAAAAGGGGTAGGGCTGTTAGATAGTTCATAGAGTTAAGTCCAGTAGAAGGGAAGGAGGAGAAGAAGAAAGAGAGGGGAGAAGGAAGAGGAAGGTACTCAAGGCACTTAAGGCTATGACTCTTACCTCTATTGCAGGCTCTCAAGTATTGCCTAGATTAAGGTACTTACTGAATGCAACCCCCTCCATCTCTTCTGTCATACTCTAAACCCTCTGCTCCTCTTCCAGGGTTGGGGCTATCACTGCTGACAATTATGTGGTACTAAAATAAAACAATTTTTCTATTTCCTCCTGAAAAATTGGGGTGGGACAGTTATGTGAGTAAGTATGGCAAACCACTGCTGCCTCAGAAGACCGCCCCCAGCAGCAAGGTGAACCCTCTCCCTACCAAGCTCCTCTCCTTCAGTGCAGGAAACAATAATTGACTAAGCTTTCTTAAGAAGGAATAAGGGAATCGCCTTGCCCTGCTCTCTGCTTCTTGCCTGTGAAGGTGAATTATGCATGTGATGGGAGCTGGTAGAAGGGGGATCTCAGAGCCCCATGCAGCCTGAACAGGATGGCACAAGCTTGGGCCACAATAGTGCAATTAAATAGTAGTAAATATGATTTATATTACTAGTAGCAATAGTATTTTTTATGTGCTTATTGCAGAGCACTGTACTAAGTGATAGAAGAGAGTATGTAGGTGGAAATTAGACATGGTCCCTGTCTCTTGCAGCCCCACAATCCAGCTTGAGCTTTGGGGGAGGAGGTGTTATTTATTTTATTTTTCTATTTGTTAAGTGGTCACTATGTGCCCAGCACTATACCGAGCACTGTAGTAGATAAAAGGTAATCATGTTGGGGACAGTCCAGGTCTCTCATGAAGCTCACAGTCTTAATCCCCATTTTACAGATGAGGTAACTGAGGTTCACAGAAGTGAAGTGATTTAACCAAGGTCACACAGCAGACAATTGGTGGAGTCAGGATTACAGGGATTGTCTCTGTTTGTTTCCTAATTGTACTTTCCAAGCACTTAATACAGTGCTCTGCACACAGTAAGCGCTCAATAAATATGATTGAATGAATGAACCCAGGTCCTTCTGACTCCCAGGCTTGTGCACTATCCACTAGACCAAGTTTCTTCTACAGGGTTTGATGTCATGTGGCAGATGATACTGAGAGGGATTGGGAGGGGAGGCCTTGGGGTCCCTATTTAGCCCCCCTTCCTGGCTAGTAGTCTGGGCTTGGTTTGAAGCCCAACTTCCCCTGCCTTGCAGAGCAGCAGACTAAGAGTTTGGAAAGGCGATGAAGGGTGGTGCAGGACATCAGCGACTGCTATGTCTCTTTCCCATTAAGGTCCTGGACATGCAAAGAGCTTTTCTGGCTTGAATTCTGATATAGTAGTCCCAGTCTCTCTGACCTTCTAGTAAAGAAATTTGCTAAATGTGATATAAATGGTATTTTGCAGAAAGCATTTTTACGATCATTTATATATATATATGTATGTAATGAGGCAGTATCATGGCTACAATATTAAAGGACACATTTGGGGTAAATTGCACATGTAAAAGAATATCAGTAATATCCATTGCCTTTGGATCACAGGGAAAGCTGGATTAAATACCATTCAGAAGCATTTTTTTCCTTTGGCAATGAAATTGATCAATATAAGAAAGCATTCTTTCTGACCTGAAAATCTGGTTTTTATTGTCAGGTTTGGGTTTTCCAAAACACTCTCTTTGTGATTTCTGGACTGTCTTGTTGATGTTGTTGAATGTTAACGTTTATTGAGTGTTCAGAATGTTCTAAATGCTGTTTAACGTATGCACAAAAATGGGACCCTTTCCCCTGTGGAAGAATGTCACGTCTTATATGTTTACCTTCAAACACCACACAAAATTGATCACCATTTAATGCAAATTGTATTTTATTTTCCTAAAGAGCTATATTTTCTGTGACCTGACAGTTTACATTTGAACTTCATAATCTGTACTCCTAAGAAAACTAATTCTCTCACGGCTCGTGATGAATTCTGTGTGGTAGACTGGTTAAGAGCTAAATATATACCACTTTGGAAGCAAAAAAGAATTGGGATTTGGTATTTTTTTCTTTGAAATTTGTGAGCTTACAATTTTTTTTTCAAACTGTAAGGAAAATCTGAAATCTTCCCTCAGAAATTCAAATCTTTTCATTCATTCACTATTACCAGCTCTTCCATATTTCCTTCCTTTAGATGAACTATAGGACAAGCCAAGCAGATTGTGTCAGGAACCCAGGCCCGGAGCCTGAAAGAAATTACTCTGCAAGCAAATGCAAGTTGTAAAAATTGACTAAAACTCCCAGGGTCAGTGCTGTGCATATTTAAATCATTAATATTTATCCAGCAGTTATTAATACTTACCCACCCGTCTGTCTCCCCCACTAGACAGAAAACTCCTCACGGAAGCCATCGTGCCTACCAACACTACTGTATTAATCTTTCCCAAGTGCTTAGCACAGGATTCTGAACAGAGTGAGTGCTCAGTAGATATCATTGATTGATTGAGTTCATTACTGTAGTGGTAACTACAGTTTGATGAAGATGTTCCTGGCTAGTAAAAATGATGCTGTGCAACTGATCTAGGCTTCAAGGCTCTCCATCACCTTGCCCCTTCCTACCTCTCCTCCCTTCTCTCTTTCTACCGCCCACCCCGCACGCTCCGCTCCTCCGCCGCCCACCTCCTCACCATCCCTCGGTCTCGCCCATCCCGCCGTCGACCCCTGGGTCACGTCCTCCCGCGGTCCTGGAACGCCCTCCCTCCTCACCTCCGCCAAACTGATTCTCTTTCCCTCTTCAAAACCCTACTTAAAACTCACCTCCTCCAAGAGGCGTTCCCAGACTGAGCTCCTCTTCTCCCTCTACTCCCTCTGCCATCCCCCCTTTACCTCTCCGCAGCTAAACCCTCATTTTCCCCTTTTCCCTCTGCTCCTCCACCTCTCCCTTCCTATCCCCACAGCACTGTACTCGTCTGCTCAACTGTATATATTTTCATTACCCTATTCATTTTGTTAATGAATTGTACATCGCCTCGATTCTATTTAGTTGCCATTGTTTTTACGAGATGTTCTTCCCCTTGACTCTGTTTATTGCCATTGTTCTTGTCTGTCCGTCTCCCCCGATTAGACCATAAGCCCATCAAACGGCAGGGACTGTCTCTATCTGTTGCCGACTTGTTCATCCCAAGCGCTTAGTACAGTGCTCTGCACATAGTAAGCGCTCAATAAATACTATTGAATGAATGAATGAATGAATGAATGATTTTAGTATTTTATCTTCAAGTCTCTGGTGGTGGTAGTTGGTAAATTGTTCCTGTCACCTGCAAAATGAACTGTCAGTCTTTCCCCTCAATAATAGCACCCTCTGCAAATTCTTGTCTTCACAGATGGCTTCTGGGAAGCAGAAATAGTCAGTTCTCATTGAGGACAAGGACCCTGCTGTGGTTCCTGGGACATGTGCTTCCCAAGCACATTTTTCAGTCTTTCATTGCAAGTCTAACTTTTTGGTTGGAGGGCTGGCCCTGGGTCAGTTTTTTAATAGGCTTTAAGGAAAACAGAATCAGAAGTAACCACAGACTCAATATACATTTTGGTCCCTGAGGGTTAGCTGAACTTTTTGGATCTCAGAGCTAGAGAGGATCTTAACATATCCGTCTTCCAATGCCCTTTCCTTCAGCAAGTATCATACCTAAACCATCCTAGACAGATGAGAAAAGGGTAGAGAACTGGATCGATCTTATTTTAAAGATCTCCAGAGAAGGTGATTCAACAAACTATCCATGAAACCCATTCCGGCGTCAAGCTACCCGCCCTGCCAGGGAATTCTTCCTTATCTTTAACCCAGAAACTGGAGCTTCAATCCATTTCCTCTTGTTCTATTCTCAGAGGAGGTGGAAAACAGCCGGTCCCCATCCTCTGTTTAATAACCCTTTCAGTACTTGAAAGCATTATCAAATCTTTCTTCAGCTTTTCCTTCCATACTTCTTTATGAGCTCTGTTTTCAAATTTGTTAATCATCTTAAAGTTCTCCTCTCCCTTCTTCAAGTTCCATTTATCCTCATTAAGATGGACAAACAGAATTGTAAGTTTGGGATTACCTTTGCTCACAAGACAAGGCATAATGCCCAAGGGGCATTTTAATAATAATAATAATGTTGGTATTTGTTAAGTGCTTACTATGTGCAGAGCGCTGTTTTAAGCGCTGGGGTAGATCCAGGGTAATCAGGTTGTCCCACGTGAGGCTCACAGTTAATCCACATTTTACAGATGAGGTAACTGAGGCATAGAGAAGTTAAGTGACTTGCCCACAGTCACACAGCTGACAAGTGGCAGAGCCGGGAGTCGAACCCATGACCTATGACTCCGAAGTCCAGGCTCTTTCCACTGAGCCACACTGCTTCCCATTTTCTGTGGAGAGGGCCTATGTTTCTAAGGTGATGTCCTGGATGCTGGACACGGAATAGTTACTGTGTCTTCCCTCCCTCTTCCCCCTGCCTTCCTCAGACAGACCCCCTCACAGCTGTTCAAAGTGCCTTCTGGTCAGTTTAATACTAAGAAGCTTGCTCTTATGGTGCTAATCACTACAGTTTGGTACCTTGTATAATTGATCAATCACCTATGCTTAAAACAGTATAATTCCATTTCAAACATGTTTTTGAACTTTACAAAAGCTGGGTAGTCTTTATCATGGACTATTTACCAGATCATTTCAAAACTTCAAGTATTTGAAGAGGGGTCGTGTGTTCCCTGAGGACCAGGACGATGTCCTTCATTCATTCACTTGTATTTATTGAGTGCTTACTGTGTGCAGAGCACTGTACTAAGTACTTGGGAGAGTTCAATATAACAGTAAATGGACACATTCCCTGCCCACACCAAACGTACAGTCTAGAGGATTACCATTACCATTACAGTCTAGAGGATGAGCTTTTTCTTTACTTTTTGCTCCTTTAAACAGTACAGTGCTTTGCACTCTGAAGGTCCTCAATAAATGTCATTGATTAAGTAATTGAAAATATGGACTAACCCATTCATTTGCTATAGTTCAGTTTAAAATTTAAGGCTCTGGTGTTTATGTGAACTTCTCAAGTTCATGAGCCTTTTTCTTGGATATATAAGTCCTCAAAATACTTTTAAATATCAGCACACTGCTTACCTGCAAGTTTCAAAAACTTAAAGGCAGGTTTTTCCTCGTATATTTCATCACATAACTCTCATTTTTTGCATAATTTTGCAACCCAAAGGGAAAGGTCTATTACCTGGGGAATAAAGAAGCAATGTGTCATTCTGGATAGAGCATGGGCCTGGGAGACAGCGGGTCATGGGTTCTAATCCTAGCTCTGCCACTTGTCTGCTGTGTGACCTTGGGCAAATCACTTCACTTCTTTGTGCCTCAGTTACATCATCTGTAAAATGGGGATCGAGACTGTGAGCCCTATGTCGGTCAGGGACTGTGTCCAACCCGATTTGCTTGTATCCACCCAAGTGCATTGTATGGTGCCTGGCACAAAGTAAGCACTTAACAAATATCCTAATTATTATTATTATTGTTATAAAGTCTAATGAGAAGAGAAGGTTAAGAAAAAAGGGGTAGGAAGAAAGGGGGGGAAGAAGTGGAAGGCAAGGGTGCACTTTTGAAAATGCCTCTCTTAGTTTTATTGCATCTTCCAAGTGCTACATGCAAAATACACTTGGTAAATTAGCTCCTCCTCCCATCTTGGCCTAGTGTCAGTCTTAATGAATTAGCTACTCCCCCTGGCCTTCCCCTCCTCCCCGCCCCCGCCTTTGTCCCATTCTCACCTTTCTGCTCTTCTCTGTTGCACAGCTGTCACTTCTTACAGTCATATAGTACAAAAATAATATTTTTTCTCCTAAAATCGAGGTTGGGGAATTCTGTGAGTAAATACAGAATATAGTTGTCTGTCATTTTTGAAGAAGATACCACTGACGGAGAAAACCTATGAGTGTATTTTTGTCTGTAGGCCATAGTCCAGACTACATTGTGCATTCAAGAAGGCTGTCCCTTATTGTGTTGTCATATTTGATATCTGTAGAGCTTAGCATTGTTTTCACTAACCAGGCCAAAAAAAAAAAACAGGCCATATGGGCAGTCCTCTGGGAAGACTAGTACGTGCTAAACATGAAGCTTCTATGCTTGGCTGTTCTTGATTTGTAGTATAGGAGGGGACAAAAGGTAACAAGATATTCATTACAATGGGTAAACATTTTTCATATTCTCACAACTAAAAAAAAAACCTAAAGGCATCTTCTTAATTTGTTCCAAAAACTATCTCAGGATTGAGACCAACAATGGAAAGATTCAACTCAGAGGGGTTTTGAGAAAGTCATAAACTTGTGAAAGGTAAAGGTACTTCTTTGCAAATTCAACGATAGAATCCAAATGGAAAGTGTGTCTAAATAATGTGTGGGTGTGTAGGTGGATAAGAACCACTGAAATATGCATTTTACAGTGTGGTACAATAGTGTAATTACTGCACCCCATAGTTTAGGAGTGTTTCAGTGATTCTCCAGAGATGCAGAAAGGCCCAGCATATACCCACCTGTGGTATTGTAGTCTCACTGCACAACCTCCTTACTTCTGAAATTGAAGGCTTTTATTCTTGCTTCTTTGTTTCAGAGCTCAACTTGACATATTTAAGTAAGACAAAAGGGAAATCTGGGAAGGTTGGTACTGAACAGATATCAGAGAGACTGTATGCTCCTTGAGGGCAGGGATTGTGTCTACCAACTCTATTGTATTCTCCCAAGTAGTTAGTACAGTGCTCTACACACTGGAAAGTACTCAATAATTGCCACTGATTGAAACTGAACAGCTAACAGAGAGAATTCATGGAGCAGGCAGAAGAAGAGAGAGACCAACCTCAGAGCCCCAGTCATTGCACCCCCATTGGTGTCTGTCCCCAACTCTAAGGAGTGGCGGTCCCTCAGTGCCGCTGGGGGCATCTCCCACTCAGCGCTGGGCGGAGCTCGCATGAGGTGCTTGGATTTGCGCTGCAGGCTCTCCATCACTGCCGCCAGGATGGTTTTATCATCTCTGGGAAACGGAGGGGAGGCATGTGATAGAGGCAGCTCCCGAGGCTCATGGCTGCTGTGCTTGGGGAGACCTGGCTAGGGCCAGTGACCACAGCTGCTCTCTCCCCCCAAGACTTTAACTGTAAGCTTGTAGTGGGCAAGGAACGTGTCTCTGAACTCTATCGTATTGTACTCTTTCAAGTGCTTAGTACAGTGCTCTGAACACAGGAAGCACTCAGTAAATACCATTGGTGATGATGGTCTCACCTGCACTGGTGGTGGTTAACAATAATAATGATAATAATAGTAGCATTTCATTCATTCATTCTATAGTATTTATTGAGTGCTTACTATGTGCAGAGCACTGTACTAAGCGCTTGGAATGTACAAATCGGTAACAGAGACATTCCCTGCCTTAGGTGCTTATTATGTGCCAGACACTGTACTAAGCACTGGAATCAATACAACCAAATCGGGTTGATCACAGTCCCTGTCCCACAGAGGGCTCACAGTCTTAATCTCCATTTGACAGATGAGGTAACTGAGGCACAGAGAAGTGAAGTGACTTGCTCAAGGTCATACAGCAAACAAGTGGCAGAGCTGGGATTAGAACGCAGGGACTTGTGGCTCCCAGGCCTGTGTTCTCTGTACTAGGCCATGCTGCTTCTCTCAAGAATAGGATAGTTAATACCTAATAGTTAAGAGTAGGATACCTCACCATCTCTGCCCATTTGCGGTTGAATTCTTTTTCAACTGTTCTGCAATTGCACGACGTGTTCTTTGAAAGGTGCACTGACCACTGTGGACCAGCCTTCGGAGCTTGGGAGGTCTGTGGTATTCACAGGTCAAACTATTTAAACACAGGACCAATCGACCAACATTTAAGGAGTGAACTTGAAAGCTGCCTGGAAGTTAGGCACTCTACCTGGGTTGGGGACCCCTCTAGACTCTAAACTCGTTATAGACAGGAAATGTGTGAGTTATATTGTTAAATTGTACTCTCCCAAGTGCTTAGTACAGTGCTCTGCATATAGTAAGCGCTCAGTAAATATGATTGACCGACTTGACTGTTGTAACTCTCAGGTAGATCTCAAAAAGCTACTGCTTCCACAGTAATAGGGACATCGAAGGAAGGTGGTTAGAACCAAAAGAAAAGTGAGGTAGAAGACTACAGGCCTTTAGAATTGTCAAGCAGATCTAAAACAATGGATTTGGAACTGAATATCTGTTGAGACACACATTGGAGTTGGCCACAGTCAATAGATCAGACGTATCTATTGAATGATTCCTGTGTGCAGAGCACTGTATGAAGCACTTGGGAGAGTACAATATGATAGATTTGGTAGACATGTTCCCTGCCCACAAGGAGCTTATAGTCCACACTACCATCATCCGTGAGAAATGCCATGGAGCACTCAAAGGATTGTCTTTCTTGTCTGTATAATTTAGATATCACTCTTCGATGCGTTGGCTGTATCACTAGTAAGAGTATTGGAGTGTAGCAGTCTGGAATTTATGGCCTTCCTCCATTCATATAAGTCATTGGATCCTGCTCCCTAAAAGTGATATGATTAATGAGGTGCTATTGTTTGGACCATGGGTCTTAGTGCTCTTTGAATACTTAAGGATAACTGAGTGCCCTTTTTAAAAATTAATCTAGTATGGAAAAAAATGCTGGTTCTTTTTTAGTCCTTCTTAGATTGTGAGCCCTCTGAGAGACAGGGACCATGTCTAATTCCCACCAGTGTATTCTCTTCCAGCCCGTAGTACTGTGCCCTGCATAAATTAAGCACTTAAATCCTGTTTACTACTATTACTGCTACCATTTGCCTCCCGAGGAGAAGGTAGGCCGGAAAATGTTTTTGAATCGTTGCAAAGTTGTCTTATGTGCTGCAATAGAATTTGACCCATGTTTTATTTCTGCACGGAAGAAAAAAAAAACCTGCTTGAGAGATTATTTTTATTTTCAGGAATGCTGATGAGGATGTTGGTTTGAGAAGTTCAAATCCACAGTTGGTCGGTAATAATAATACTTTAGTTTTGTAAAGTGTTTTTATTCCCAAAGTCCTCTCACGTTACTTATCTCACTTTTGCCTTTACAACCCCCCTGTGAGGTAGGTAGAAAGGCAGGTATTAATATCTACATTTTGCAGATGAGGAAACTGGTGTTCAGAGAGATCAAGTGACTCGTCATGGTCACACAGCGGGCCTGGGACAGAGCTCGGACTCAAACCCGGTCCTCTGGTCTCCAGACCGGTGATCACCACTATACCATGCTGCCTCCCCTACAAACAATGCAGCTAGGGAGTTTTACGTACCAAAAAAGAATAAGGGAAATTCTCCAAAGAACTTCAGGGTTTTTGCAATCAGTAGCTCTGTCACTGTCCCCACTTTCTTTGTTATGAGGCTTGTTAAGTGCTCACTATGTGCCAGACACTGTATTAAGCGCTGGGGTAGATTCAAGCCAATCAGCTTGGATACAGTCTCCGTCCCACACGGGGCTCACGGTCTTGATCCCCATTTTACAGATGAAGTAACTGAGGCACAGAGAAGTGAAGTGATTTGCCCAAGGTAACACAGCACACACGTGGCAGAGCCAAGATTGGAACCCAGGTCCTCCTGACTCCCAGGACCATGCTCTATCCACTAGACCACATTCCTTCTCACCTGTGGTACCTAGGTAGAATTGAGCAGTATCAGGAGAGCCACAAGAGAAGCTAGTCCCAGAAGGCTCCCCCCCTAGACCCAGAAGAGTAAAGATATGTAGTTGTAAATGAAACCTCCGACCCTGTGTGCATCCTGATCATCCGACTGCAGAGTCCAGGGGAAAACTCGGTTGAACGCATCCGAGTCTGTTCATCTTCACCACCAGTTCAGTAATAGAAAGCGAATTTCACCCTGGCTAGCTTTGGCTTCTTTTTTTTTTCTTCTTCTTCTTCTTCTTCTTCTTCTTCTTCTTCTTCTTCTTCTTCTTCTTTAAAACTAATGAAGGGGCTAAACGGGCTTCAGTCCTGGTCACTCCCTAGACATAATTGAAATAGCTGCCCACTGAAGTCAGAGGGGGATTGTGGGGATCGGGCTGTGTAAGTGGCTCTGACTGTTGCTATAACAACAGCACCTTGGTCTAATTTCTTTTGAAAAATGAATTGCTGCTGGTGGGATGGAGCAGAGCAGCGTCTCCCAGCAGATGAAAGCTCAGCGGCAGCCTCAAGTGCTCTGTTGTTGATGCATCACATGCATTGTACGGTGCATGCCACCGCTACCTTTTAGCAATTTACAAGGCTGGGCTGACTTTTACCTCCGTGTGTGTGTGTGTGTGTCTGTGTGTCTGTGTGCGTGCGCATGCGTGGTGTTTGCTCCTCTTGGTTTGTTTGCGTCTGCCGGCCTGGGTGTGTAGTTATGAGCCCCCTCACTCACTTGTGATTTATTCTTGAAAGAAAAACCCTTAAAGTTCAACTTTTTCCTGTTTCATCCGCAAAGTTCCTCTCTAGGTACATAAATAAAAGCCAGCCCTGGTTGCTGCTTTTTTGCTTTGGGGTAAGAGCCCACTGTTGAACGGAGCTCTGGGAGGCAGACGTTGTCTGCAAATAAGAATAATGTCCTGCTAGGGTACTGGCACTTTTTATTTAATTTTTATGCACCAAAAATTTTATTCCAGGAAGCGGAAAGCTCTAAGCAGCCTGCAAGTCACTGCATTATGCAAACTGCAGATCCCACGGAAGAGCCGTGATGGCCTCTTGGAGGGAAATGGGAGGCTCTTTATAGACTAGATATCTTATTTCAATATTTTTGTTTTCCAAAGGAGAAGAGAGCATGCTGGGATATTATTCAAAAGTAGTGCCAAGGTCCCGGTGCTCCAAGCAGTTTGCGTCCTTGGGGCCAGTGCCGGACTGTAGGGCTGGTCACTGTTCTAGGGTCTGAAAATGAAAATGAACTTTTCGTATTGAAATGATCAAACTTGATCAAGTGGTTTGCATCAGAATAGTCTTCCAGGATATCCAAGGGAGAGGAAAGTACTCTGATTCCCCTAGGGACTAAAATTTAATTTTTTTCTTCTCATCCTTCCATTTGCCTGTGTCTTCCCCCTCCACCAAACAAATGGAAACCAGACTTGATGTTTCGTTCTAACATGCCTGCTATTTAAGTCTTTGGTGGTGGTGAAAGTTTCCAGCTGTGACCAGGGTATTCCGTGTCTAGTCTTTTCACCTGCAGTCTTCCAACTCCCTGACTGCCACCTTTCTTTTCACCTCTATCTCTTCCCCCTTCACCTTCTATTAATCCCTCCCTTTAGTAACAATTCCACAGTCCTCCAAAACAAACTAAGCTAGGAAAGTATTTACTGAGCCCTTACTCTGTGCAGAGCAACTGGACTTAGCGCTTGGGAGAATACAAGACAATTAGTAGACAGAAGCCATTCCAGATCCTTCATGGGATGAAGCTGTATGAGTATATATTTGTATAAAACAATACTTAGGTGACGTTGAAAAGTTTTTTAAAAGAGTAAGTGGTATAAAAAGGGTTGTGGGTACTCAGAAATAAAATGTCTTCTTTTTCCCCATGTGCAATGGGAGAAGTAGATGAGACTTAATATTGTAGGAATTTATGGTAACTGAAGATTCAGGTGAGCTTTTTTTTGTAAGAAGCAGTTTGGGGTAAAGAGTTGCCACAGTGATAACCTAACTCCTGATTTTTCAGGGATGCAGCTATCATTTGTTCTCAGCACGTGCTAAATTCAAGAACTGCTTTCCCGGTAGTGTAGCATAAAGATTTTCTGTGAGTAAGGCAGATCTGATTTAAAGATGTGAATAAATCCTCTCCAGATAATCACATCTCTGATGATTAAATACCTCGCATAATTTTCTAAGAAAAATTTGGACTTGTTTGATCGGAGCATGGGTCAACAAAAATGGATCTTGGGATGCTTAGTGATCAAGTTATCCATCTGGTTACTACCTATGGAACTAAAGTTAAAAGTCACAGTTTTAGTGTTCTTGGGGCATGACAGTGGTCTTCCACACCTGAGCAAAACTCAAGGAACTTACTTGGTTGACTCATTTTCTTAGTGGTTGCTTCTCCTTGTCACTTAGTTCAGATTCTGTGCTTCTGTGTGGGGAAGGAGGGAGAAAGGGAAAAGAGAAGGAAGGATAGTGAACTGAAATTAGCAACAAAGCATATGAAACTGTTATGATCACTCGTAAATGTTATGTACTGGGCTTTGTAAATGTTCTGGGCTTTGAATTTGAGCCAGGAGAATTCCCCAAAATCTCTTCTTCCTGAAACCAACCATCAAGTAAAGTTATGCAGAATAAAAATATCCCCCCTTACCCCCCCACCAAAAAAGTGTTCAGAATCATAGCAGGAGAGAGGGAAAGCTGAAGGGTAGGAAGTGAAGAGAAACTGTCATGTTACCTGGAGAGTGGATTTCCTTCTGAATTCCCACTTGTGAGATGGGACTGTTGTTCACTGTCCTTGTGAGACACCCAATTTGAGGTTTCTGTAAAACAAGTTTAGCAGAGTGGGGAAGTTACTCTTTCCCTCTCTCTTACAAGAGTTGTCTCTTATGAACACCCATAATCCCATACTCATTGGAATCAGAAGTGTCCCTTCATTTATCTGTCCTAGCTGCCCCTGAATTCACCTCCTTCACTACTAGATTGTATTTTACTTCTTACAAAGGGGATGGCTGAATTGGAGGTCTGCTGGCCTAGAGCCAAAGAATTCCTGAAAAAATAATCTCATTTTCTGGGGGGTCCTCTGGCAGAGTGGCATTGTGAGATATAGGTCGAGGGAGAAATGCATGGCTGAATTTGAGTTATTGGAAGCCAGAGGTCAAGAACACGGAAAAAGGCATTCTCAAAGTACAGCTTGATTTTAATCTGAGTGACTACTGTTTTACTCTCAAGTAGTCCAGTATCACTGGGATTCATGGGGTTGAACCCACAGTCCCCCTCACCTCCAAACTCATACAGTTCCATCCCCTATCACATGAGCTGCTCCAATCGGTGCAACCCCCACCTCCTCCAAAAAGTCAGTCAATTGTATTTATTGAGCACTTACTTTGTGCAGAGCACTGTACAAAGCGCTTGGGAGCCACCCTCAAGCACATATGGATGGAGCATGCATATGCTTGGCAAAAAATGTGGTCTTATCTTGGGTCGGAGGGTGTGGGCAGGGAGGGGCGGAACAAGACAATGGGAAAGTGAGGCTCCCAGGGAGCTGGCATGTAAAAGCCATGGTAAGAGAAAGGGATGGCATTTTTGGGGAACAAGACATTGGAGCCCACAAGGTGGCTGCTCCCATCTCACCCGGGGAACCAGTGATACCCCTGGGGACACTGGTGCCACCTAAGACTGTGCCTGGACAGGGACTCCCTGCCCACTTGAGGCACCTGCTTCTGTTCTGTCTGGCTTTGGGGGCATGGTAGCCTCAAGCAGCTACTGTTTCTCAGGGAGCCTTTCCAATCTCTTAAATTGGAGGAAAAAAGTGAAAACAAGTGAGCTGGAGGGGGAAAAAAAGTTGTGTTTTCCCTGAATCTGGAATTTGGACATGTTTTTTGGGATGCAGCCACTGCCAGTGGCTGAAAGGGCGGGGCCCGGTTAAGGGGCCAAGAGCTGGTTTTCTGATCCTCCTCTTCTACCTGCCGGGCTAGAAAATGGATCCCTACCCTCCCCACCAACTTGCCGGTCGACTTGCTGTGATTTGTCCTATTCAGAGGCCCCTGGCCAGCCCCTCACTTGGTCTACCTGCCAGTGGATTCACTCTCTAAGAGAACAAGGCTTGGAGAGATAGAGAAAAAAGCTGTCGGGGGTTGTGGGGCGAGGTGGTGGGCTGAGTATGCTATTAGTGAACCCTAATTGTCCTCCGGGATCAGGTATATTTCCCCATCCTGATTCTCTGTGAATCTCTTGTTTGGTTGGAGGGTGGGGGGCGTTAGTGGAAGAAGTCCCAGAGATTCCAGGGGAGCCTTCTCTCTGTCTCTCTCAGTCTCTCTCTCTCTTTCTCTTTTTATCATACACCCCGTAAAGTGATGACAATACATACCACATGGGGACTTTGCAAAATTAATTAATCCTGGACCCCAGCCAGTGTTGATTCATTCATTCAGTCATATTTATTGAGTGCTTACTATATGCAGAGCATTGTTCTAAGCGCTTGGGAGAATATAATGCAACAGTAAACAGACACGTCTCCTGCCCACAATGAGATTACAGTCTGGAGGGTGGGGAGAGAGACATCAGTATAAAAAATTAAATTACAGATATGTATCTAAGTGCTGTGGGGCTGGGAAGGGGGATGAACAAAGGGATGAAGTCAGATCGATCCAGAAGGGAGCGGGATAAGAGGAGATTTGCCCTCAAAAAAGCTTCAAAGTCGGGGAGAGTAATTGTCTGTTGGATTTGAGGAGGGAGGGCATTCCAAGCCAGAAGCAGGACATGGGCGAGGGGTCAGGGGCGAGATAGATGAGACTGAGGCACAGTGAGAAACTTAGCATTAGAGGAGCAAAATGTGCGGGCTGGGTTGTAATAAGAGAAAAGTGAGGTGAGGTAGGAGGGGGCAATGTGACTGAGTGCTTTAAAGCCAATGGTGAGAAGTTTTTGTTTGATGCGGAGGTGGATGGGTAACTACTGGAGTTTCTCAAGGAATGGGGAAACATGTCCTGAGTGCTTTTGTAGAAAAATGATCCGGGTAGCAGAGTGAAGTATGGATTGGAGTGGGGAGAGACAGGAGGCTGGGAGGTCAGCAAGGAGGCTGATCCTCTCCAGGTGGGATAGGATGAGTGATTGTATTACCGTGGGAGCAGTTTGGATAGAGAGGAAAGAGCAGATTTTAGCATGTTTAGGTGGGACTGACTGGATTTAGTGATGGATTGAATGTATGGTTTGAATGAGAGAGAGGAGTCAAGGTTACGAGCTTGTGAGACAGGAAGGATGGTGGTGCCGTATACAGTAATGGGAAAGTCAGGGGGAGGACAGGGTTTGGGTGGGAAGATAAGGAGTTCTGTGTTGATCCACCCCTGCTCTCAGTGACACAGTATACAGTGAAAACAGTGAGGGTCCACTCCATTCCTACCTTCCTACTTCCCTCTGCCCCCCATAAGACACACATAGCATGTTGTTTGAACAAGGGGATGACTTTTAACCAACTAAAGTTTGACACTGCTGCTGTAGATTAGAGCTGTAAATTTTGCTACTGTTCAAATTCAAAAAACTTATTCCACATGTTTGGAAAATAATGAGTCTGTGGCAATTAATGAAATGGATATACAGTTATACTGCGTAGGTGTACCTTATGAAGGGGTGGAAGTCAGTAAATAAATGATCTCTTGATTCTTGTACATAGGAGGTAGGAGAGGGCTTTCTCACCATTTCTCTGTCCTGTCTCAAATATTTGCCAGTATCGGCTTGGGGAAGCAAGAAAAGTTGTTTTGTTTTGGGTTGTGTGCTCTTTTCTAAAATGAGTCATCCATCTAAAAACTAAAAAACCAGACATCATTTCTGTTGAGAAAGCCAACAACACTGTAAGCAGCGTTTCTGTGGCAATAAGCTTATAATAATAATAATAATGGTATTTGTTAAGCGCTTACTATGTGCCAAGCACTTTTCTAAGCACTGGGGTATATACAAGGTAATCAGGTTAGCCTCCTTGGGGCTTGCAGTCTTAATTCCCGTTTTACAGATGAGGTAACTGAGGCACAGAGAAGTGAAGTGACTTACCCAAAGTCACACAGCTTACAAGTGGCGGAGCCAGGATTGGAACCCATGACCTCTGACTCCCAAGCCCGGGCTCTTGCCACTAAGCCACGCTGCTTCTCCAGCTTAGTGTATCATTTTATTAATGAAGCACTGTGACAACCCAAGTGGCTCTCAGAACCCTCTGCCTGTTAGGCCTATTGACATTGTGAGCTCTTGGTTGTCAGGGATCTTGTCTACAAATTTTATTTTATTGTACTTTCCCAAGTACTTAGTACAGTGCCTTGCACGCAGTAAATGTCATTGATTGATTTATTGATTGAGTTGCATTCAAAACCAGGCTCAAACGGATGTAGCCTACATGATCATAACCCTGCCCAAGCCACAGCTTCCTGTCATTCCTGGATAAGTATTTTCCTTTGCTAGACCGATTGAAAAGCTAGGTCCAGCTAATGTTGTTTTTTTGAATCCAGAATTCCATTGCAGGTTTGGTTTAAGGGAGAATGATGATTACTGTCTGATACTGGCATAGTTCAAAGAGTCTAGTTTCTTGGACCTCAGCAGTTTTTTTTTTTTGGAGGGGGGTGGAGAGGCGGTATTTGTTAAGTGCTTACCATGTGCCCGTTACTGTACTAAGCGTTAGTACAGGCTAATCAGGTTGGACACAATCCGTGTCCCACATGGGATTCATGGTCTTAATCCCCATTTTACAGATGAGGTAACTGAGGCACAGAGAAGTTAAATGACATACCCCAGGTCAAACAGGAAACAAGGTACAATTTCATAGTATCTTAGTGTTTATTCAAAAATGAAATCTTGGTTCTAGAAAAATTACCTTTTTGAGAGAGAGTTATAGACATTCTTACCTGGAACAGGAAAATGTGATATGTGTCCTCTTGAGGTGGCTTACCAGGTTCTAATTATTTTACTTTTCCAATGAATTTATCTACCGGCTAGAGAATAGGAGAGCAGTAGGTGTCATATACTTATTAATTACCATTCCTGAGCATGAATCTCCTTTCGAAGTCATTATAGTTCTATGCTTGGGAAATGGGATAAGGGGGTAGGAAAGGGAATGAGAATAATAATTAATAATTATGGTGTTTGTTAAGCACTTATTGTGTGCCAAGGACTATATCAGATCTGATTGTACTGTATCTGCCCCAGGGCTTAGGGGTAGATACAGTGCAGTCAGATCTGATATAGTCTCACAGTTTAAAGGGAAGGGAGAACAGGTATTTAATCCTCTTTTTACAGATGAGGAAACTAAAGCAAAGAGAAGTTAAGTGGCTTGCCCAAGGTCACACAGCAGGCAAGGGGCAGAGCTGGGATTAGAACCCAGGTCCCCTGACTCCCAGTCGCATTCTCTTTCCATTGGGTCATGTTGCTCCATCCCAAGGCTCTGACCCTCAGTTCTTCCAGAACCTTTGCCATAGTGAAGATATTCCCACACATGCAAAGACTACTGTGCTTCTGCGGGTACTAGCCAGAGCCTGGCCCTGACTAAACCCAAAAGTCCATGGCACCCAGCAGACCTAGTTAGGCCCTTGGACAAGTGCACATATTGGACATTCATAACTCCCTCTCTTCCCTCTGAAAATGAGATTAGCCCTCCCCTTTAGGGATAATAAATTCTGAGAAAGACAGAATCACTGTAAAGGGAACCCCGTTTTAAATAGGAAATGGATAGTGAGGTTCCAGATCGAAAAAACACACTCAAGATGAATCAGTAGGGAAAAAAAAATCATTGAGAAACGTAAATGTTAATATCTAGCATGTCATTTCCATCGTTGTCGAGTTCTCAAAAAATCCTGAGATCCAGAAAAATCTGTTTCATTTTGTAAAATGTTGTTGGTATTCTTGTTAGTTAGGATGTGAAAATAATCAAGGACATAACTGAGGCTTTTCCTGCAGGGCAATTAATCCTAATCCATCTCCAGTCGAATGACTAGCATTGATTTTAAAACAAAAACAAGAGATGAGTTATTGTTGTGGCCAGCCCCACACTGGTCTTTCACCCCCCACTCCTCCTCTCCCCCTTCCCTCCCCCCCACAGTGCCTTTTCTTTTTTCTTTGCTTCTTGTTCCCTTACCCATGAAAGTTGAGCTGAGATATAGTGTGGAGTTCTCAGTACGGTTCAGCCTTTTTCCTTAGATCTGGGTTTTCTGCCCAGGCTGGCAGAAAAACAGCTTCTAAACCCTGAGTTACTGAGTGCCATTGGGGGATTCTGGAACCTACAAGTGTATAGCAGCGCTCATCAGATTTCTGGCAAGCATGAGGTTTGTATCCGAGATTTATTCCCTTTCTCTTTTTTATTTCCTTTTTAGCTACAAGAAACGGTGAAGAGGAAGTTGGAAGGTGCCCGGTCACCCCTTAATGGAGAACAGCAGAACGGTGCCTGCGATGGGAGCTTTTCTCCTACTAGCAAACGGATCCGAAAGGACATTCCTGCTGGGCTGGACGCGATCGGTAACTTGCCCAATAACATGCCACTGCCTTCTGCTTCTCCTCTTCACCAACTTGACATGAAGCCCCCTTTACCCTCGCAGAACAGCGGCTCCCACACCCCGGGGCTCGTGGAAGATATGGGGAAGAATGGCAGACTTCCGGAGATCAAGCTTCCCGTGAATGGTTGCGGCGAGCTTGAGGATGGCTTCACCATCTTGCAAAGCAAGGAGCTTAAGCAGGAACCTCTGGACGACCCCAACTGCATAGACCCCTCGGAAACCTCCCTGTCAAATCAGAACAAGTTGTTCTCGGACATTAACCTGAATGATCAGGAATGGCAAGAGTTGATAGATGAACTGGCCAACACTGTCCCCGAAGACGATATCCAGGACCTGTTCAACGAAGACTTCGAAGAGAAGAAGGAACCGGAGTTCTCCAGGCCGACCACCGAAGCCCCTCTCTCCCAAGAGAGCGCGAGCGTTAAGAGCGATCCCTCTCACTCTCCCTTTGCTCACGTACCTATGGGATCCCCCCAAGTGAGGCCGTCTTCTTCCGGTCCCCCGTTTTCTAACGTGTCCACGGCTTCTAGCGTCCCCTCGGTTTCCAGCACGCCAGCAGCTCCGATCCCCGCCGGATCACCAGCAAACTGTGCTGTCCAGTCTCCTCAGACCCCTAATCAAGCCCACACTCCCGGCCAAGCCCCAACTCGATCGGGAAATGGCTATCTCATCAATCCGGCGGCCGCGGCTGTAACGGGGGCGAGTTCGGGGCCCGGTCCGGGGGCCGTTCCCAGCGCCGACCTGTCTCCAGCTGAACAGCTCAAACAGATGGCTGCTCAGCAGCAACAGAGAGCTAAACTCATGCAGCAGAAACAGCAGCAGCAGCAGCAGCAGCAACAGCAGCAGCAGCAGCAACAGCAGCAGCAACATCCAAATCAAACATCAAGCTGGTCACCTGTGGGACCTCCATCCAGTCCTTACGGAGGAGCTTTCGGTGCAGACAAACCAAATAGCCCAATGATGTACCCCCAGCCCTTTAACAACCAAAACCCTATAGTGCCTTCTATGGCAAACAACCTGCAGAAGACCACAATGAACAACTACCTCCCTCCAAACCACATGAATATGATAAATCAGCAGCCAAATAACTTGGGTACAAACTCTTTGAGCAAGCAGCACAACCTACTCAGTTACGGCAACACTAAACCTCTGACCCATTTTAATGCCGAGTTAAGTCAGAGGATGACCCCCCCAATGGCCAACCCCAATAAGAACCCCATGATGCCGTACATCCAGCAGCAGCAGCAGCCTCAGCCGCCGCAGCCGTCCCAGCTCCAAGCTCAGATGGCCCACCTGAGCGAGGAGCAGAAACGCATGCTCATCATGAAGCAGAAAGGAGTGATGAATCCGTCGATGGCCTATGCAGCCCTTCCATCCCATGGCCAGGTAAGGGGGAAAGTGAGACTTTCTCACAGTCATTAAGAATGGATCTTTGTCAGCTGTTCAGAGGCTTGCTGCCGAGCTTCACGGTGTTCTCTCCTCGTTTGTGTCTACCTTTCCTTTTTTTGGGGGGGTCGTTTTTCTGGTTGTGAGAGGGGTCTCTTTACTTTGGGAAAAGGGGTTCCCGGAAGGGGCAGCATTCAGTGTGAGGTGTGCTTGCCAACAGGAGGCTCCTGATTATGTGACTGAAGAGCAGTAGGGTAGGTTTGTGGAGTTGTCCTATTCTGGATTAGGATGGTCTCGACCACCCCTGTTCTTCTCAGAGTTGTTCTTAGCCTCCCTGTGACTTGGTAGCGTCAATGATTTGGATCATTTCACCATTCTGTTCTATTGACATACGGTTGCTGAGGTTTGCGGGAATGATTGTACTGTCCAAGCACTTAGTACAGTGCTTTGCATACAGTAAGTGCTCAATAAATACGATTGAATGAATGAATTTTAGCCAAGCTACTTTCCCTCGGAGGCATCGAAGTCAAAAACAGGCTCCAGCTGACCCTGCAGTGTGGGCTTCCATGTGCTTTGCTGTGTTTGCTAGAAGAAGTGAGAGAGGCGGCACTGTTGATGCGCTGTGTGGTTGGTCCTCTGAAAGCTTGAAGGAGGATCTGATGTTTACGTTGGCCCAGAGACAGGCCCAAAGTTAATGGCTTGTGAAGGCCTCCTATTGCCTTCAAACTCTAAACTTCCCAGGTTCTTTCCGCCGGGGGTTCAGAGTGCAGCGAGTGGGCCCACATCAATTTCTATCGGCATGATTGTCACTAGGATTGCTTGCAGGTTCAGTGGCATGTAGCATAGTGCCACAGAAAGTGTGAAGTTTTTTCATTTATATTTTGGCCACACCCACAAAAAGGCTCAATTTTTTAAATAAGTTGATAGTCATTCGATTCCGGCGCCGACAAAGAATGAAGGTAATACATGGGCAAGTTTCGATCAGCAAAATGTGTCAGGAGTTGTGATAGAACGGTAGGCTGCCTGACCAGACTTTTATTAGTCTGAAATCAGACTGTTCTTACTGTATTCGCTGATTCCTCACCACCAGCCCAAAGTACCTCTTGAGCCAGGCTGGAGATAATTAATTCCAGCTCACGTGTTCAGCAGACACGTGAGGATGATGGCCTGTGTGTTCTTGTTACCCCCAAATCTGTTTTAAATTTGCCAATAGGGAGAGGTAGGGGTCCTCTAAATTTGCTGCTTTGTTGTTCAACTAGAACATAGTTTTCTGCCTACCCACTGACATGAGTGATGGTGTGCAGATGAGCATATATGCGAACACATATCTTCTCTGCCACAGTCTTGGAAATACTAATGTGGAGAAGAGAGAAGAAATTAATTGGGGGATTATATGCACACCTTTCTCCTCCCTCCTTTTCTGAGTTTCTCTGATGTTATTCTTCAACCAAAACCTGGAAAACTGGTATGGTGAACTAGTAATAAAAGAATTATTTATCAGGAATAAAGAGCGGTAAAGACCTCTTGACTTCTAGCATATTTGCATATGCTGTTAACTCACTTCTGTTTGGAAAAAAATTCAGCATCTCCCCCAACCTCAAAAATGTTGGTGTTTATCTGCAAGCGTGTTCTCCTTTTCATTTTGTTTTTGGGTTTTTTTTTCCTGAATCTGAAATACTGGGCCCACATACATGGAAAATAAAGTGTTCACTGAATGTACAATTACATGACATGCAAGTAGTTAGTATTACTGCAAAACAATTATAAACCATGTATAAGCCGTGGTTATACATGGATGCATTCAAGTACGTTTTCTCTCATTGTTAATGAAAAATTGCTGGTGTCATTGGTTAGGCAAGTGTTCCGTGACAGATTCTTTTTTTTAAGGGATGACCTATAAAGCAGTAAAAGAAAACGGCAACAAGGCACTTAGGTGATTGCAGGACTTGGGTGCTCACCAAGTTGAGAATTTGGTTAAGGTGTTGTAGGGAGCGTATTTAGAACTCTACCACTTCCTGGATGATTCAACTAAAACAGATTCCAAGTACCAGGAAAAATAAGAGAGCTCTTCCTGCCTTTAAAGAAGTCACTTTATATTTTGCCATTAAAAACCTCATTTGACGTTGTTGGTCTAGCACTGTTGTCATCCGTTGGCTTTCCTTCTAGACTGTAAGCTCACTGTGGGCAGGGAACATCACTACCAGCTCTGTTATATTGTACTCGCCTACGGGCTTAGTACAGTGCTGTGCCCAGAGGAAGTCCTCGATAAATACCATTGATTGATTGATTTCCCTGTTGTAGTTGCAAACCATTGTATTGGTGGGGAGAACTTTATAGTCTTCTCCCTACATTGCCTCCTCCTTTTCCCGCTCTATGTGACCCCTCTCATGCTCCACACCCCCCATTTTCCTATTTGGTGTTCCCCGAGTTCCCTAGGCAAAGCAAAATATCCAAATTGCAGGAAGCCTTTATTTTGCGTGGGTGTGTCCATGTTGCTACACAATCCTGTTACTGAATGTTGGGTTGGAATCCAGATTGCTGTAGTTTTATAACACAAGTTCCTCAGAGGACAGAAACAGTGTTTTTCTAGTTGGCTAATTTCTAAGAATATCTTGTCAATAACATGTTCAGTACATATTATTTTAAAAAGTTTGGACTAGAAATGTGTTTGATATCAACTCTGAAAAACAATCAAGAAAGGAATCAGAATCCGTGATCATATAAAAAGCAAAGAACCAAACCCAAATATTTTTGCCCTTCGGAGAGTACTTCTGCCACACAGGTAGCAGGACATGTTAAATCATTTTTCCTACCTTCTCTTACATATATACTATTTTTACAATTTCCCACATCAAAATGTGTCAGCTATCCTTTGCTGAGGAGTCGGTTTTTCATTTTTTGAAGTCATAAAATCCACTCAGGTCCAAACCCCAGCATTGGCAGCCCTCTTGAAAAACTATAAAGGAGCAATTTTCTTTAATTTTCAAAGTCTTGAGCCCTCTTATTCAGTTTAAATACAGTTCTACTGGGAATATTGTCAGCTATAGCACCTTGTGCTCCTAGAAGTGCATAAAATTTTATTTTTATAATCATTTGCCCATCATCTTCCGTTCATCTGTCCAACATTTTCTGCCCTTCTTTTCTGGCCATTTAGGAAGCCTGAGAGAGCTTCTAAGCATCCCAAAGGTAAAACACACACTCAAACATTCAGGTCTTCCTTAAAATGAGCTGCAGGATCACAGTAAACCCTAGTGTTTTGATCCGAGAATTGTGTGATTGTGTGCTTATAAACAACCAGATATTGGAAATATTCAAGGGCGTGGGGAAGGATGACTTTAGGTTTCATGCTTTTACCAATTGCCTTTGGTTACTCAGAGGCAGGATACAAATATTGGCAGAACACTCATGCCTGATGACTCGAGGGCCAGGCAGAGAGACTAGTGGGCACTGGGGCTGTAAAAATCCAGATAATAAATGAAATGTTCCCCCTGATGGATGGAATGAATCATATCCATATATAGCCCAGCATATTTTTAAAATCCTGAGTGATGCCCTGCCAGAGTCCTAGAAACACAGAGGCGAAAGTGACAGTAAACTGTTGGGTGAGAACAGTTTCAGAAAGGAATAGAGTAATAACTTTTTTTTAGCCTTCTATTTTACAATCCGGGAGAGACGGGAACAATAGTAAAAAGCCAATTAGGCAGATTGAATCAGAGGCTAGTCCCAATAATCAAGATTTCAGATAACCAAAAATAGCTAAGTTTGTTTCCTTTGGAGTACCAATTCCGTTCAGTTTTCCCGAGATTATTTCAGTTGTCCAAGCTAATTGCAGTTTGAATAAGCAGTCTGTTTCAATAATGGTCATTTGGACACAAAGCTTTTGATTGTGCCTCAGGTATTTCAGGGAAAAAGATTTTTGCATCTGGGGCTGCTTCTCATAACTAGGAGCTTTCAATTTATGCCAGTTAGTGATTAAATGGTTTTAAATATGGTATAAGTAAATATCAACTCTGCTGTATTGTGCTCCCCCAAGAACCTGGTTCAGTGCCGGTGCACAGCAGGTGCTCAATAAATACCATAGATTGATTATGTGGTAATTTTTGGTTTTAATACTGGCTTTAGGTTTTGGGAGAGCAGGGATAATACCTTTTCCACATTACAGTGGAGCAAATACAGAGTCACACTATTTTGCAAAGAGGCCCAAGTGAATCTGGCCTGGAGCTTGCTGATCACCCAAATGGGTCTGTTATTTTGGGGTCAACTGTGCTACAGAAACCCTGGAGGCCCTCATCCCCTGATCTGGATCCCCGCAACTGTTATTCTCCCGTGCCCATCTGTTGCATGCACCTTTCCTCCTGTGTGGACCAACCTCTTTCCTCTCCCCGCAAAAATCTGACAAACCTCGCCCACTTTCATTTTATCGTTTGTGCCTATGTCCGTGTCTCCCCCCGTGTATTCACTACTATATATTTGCCATTTCTATTAACTCGTCTCCACCATTAAGCTCTTCAAGGTAGGATGAGAGGTGCCAATTTTTCATTTTGAGCATGGGGGATGAGGACTGGAAGGGGATAGGTACTAAGAGCTAATAAGCCAGAAAACCACCATTTTTTTTCAGCCCCAATTGGAAACTCGCTGCAAATCTAGGAGGTCTACTCATACAGCTGAGGGTGCCATCTCCCTCCGTAGTGAACACCTTTGGTGGGGATGATATCGTCCCCTTCCATGGTAGGCTCTCAAATGCCTGGTAGAATACAGAGGGAGCTCAATAAATCCTGCTGATAATATTATTAGTGAGAAAAGAGGAGGAAGAAATGGGGATCATTGATTATTGTATTTTTTGAGCACTTACTGTGTGTAGAGCACTGTACTAAATGCTTGGAGGAGTGCAGTATAACAATATAACAGACACACATTCCCTGCCCACAACAACCTTACACGCTAGAAGGGGAGACAGACATTAATACAAATAAATAAATTACGGATATGTATATAAGTGTTGTAGGGCTGAAGGGAGAGCGTAATGAGGGTGTACAAAGGGGAGGGGGAGAAAAGGAAATGAGGGCTTAGGAAAGGCCTCTTTGAGGAGATGTGCCTTCAATAAGGTTTTGAAGGTAGAGTAAGTGCCTGTCAGATGTGAAGAGGGAGGGCCAGGATGAGAGGTCCGAGGTGAGATTTTTAAATTTGAGAATAAGTTGGCATTGTGGAGTGAAGTGTATGGGTTGGGTTGTAGTAGTGGAGTAGTGAGGCGAGGTAGGAGAGGGCAGGCTTTAAAGCTGATGGTAAGAAACTTCTGTATGATGAGGTGGATGGACAACCACTGGAGGTTCTTGAGGAGAGGGGAAACATGGACTGAATGTTTTTGAAGAAAATCGAACAAGGCAGCAGAGTGAAGTATTAATTGGAGCGGGGGAAAGACCGGAAGCAGGGAGGTCAGCAAGGAGACAGGTACAGTAATCAAGGTAGGATAGGATAAGTGTTTGGATCAACGTGGTGGCAATTTGGATGGAGATGAAAGGGTGGATTATAACGATATTGTGAAGGTTGGACTGAAAGGCATCCCAGGTACACTTTATTAGAGAGTAGTTACAGAGGCTGCACGATGTCTGGTAAGCACTGCTGGAGGCAGCCTGGCCGGCTCAGCCCCCAGGAGCCCCGCTGACCCACCCTGGCAGACATCCCAGAGCACCGTGGATTAAACCACGAATGACCAGGGTCAATTTCCAGTGGGGATCGGGGCGCGGAGCTGGAGCAGAGGGAGGCCTCTCCCTGTGTCCCCGTTATGGCCATATTGGAAGCAGCATGGCATAGCGGATAGAGCCTGGGCCTGGGAGTCAGAAGGTCTTGGGGTCTAATCCCGGCTGTGCCACTTGTCTGATGTGTGACCTTGGGCAAGTCACTTAACTTCTCTGTGCCTCAGTTACCTCATCTCTAAAATAGGAATTAAGACTGTGAACCCTGCGTGGGATAGGGACTGTGTCCAACCCAAATACCTTGTATCTACTCCAGCACTTAGTGCAGTGCCTGGCACATAGTAAATTCTCAGCAAATACCACAGTTATTATTATTGTTTTATGCAACTCTTCATCCTTGTGACATCTTGCCCCTTGGTTGCCTGTTGATTAATCCTCATCTGTTTTCCCCTTGTCCCACCTACCTGGAAGAAACCTTCCACCCCTTTTCTTGGGGCCAAGCTGAGGCCTCTCCCCCTACTGTTCATGGGAAGGGGTCCTGCTTGACCTTTGGACTTTTTTTTTCCAACAGACTGAATTAGAGCAAAGCCAGCACGGAGAAATATCTTTAGAGCAAATTCTCAGACACTGATATTGCATTTCTTATATTTTGGCTTCCCCAACACAAGATTCCCTGACATGCTGAAAGGTCTCTATGGAGTCATTATTCAGCTTATTTTACTAATAGGGTAAATCAACCTCTTTTGACCTACAGAACTGATAATAGCTCGGTTTTTTAATCTACATCTCTTGTACAGAGGCCAAGAAATGCAATTTACTCCCAAATTTTGGGGGGTGAAAAGTAAGAGAGCTTTAAATTAGGGTATTGTAGAACATGCATAGGTGTGCTCTGGCCAAAAAAATAAAAAAAGGTTAGGACCCACCATTAGAGATTATTCCAAAGAAACTGTTCCATATTCAGAAATTCCATATTTATTCACATAAGTGCCCCATATTGCATATAATTTTTGCAAACTAAAAATGGTGGGGGGGATGTTATGGGGGAATTCAGCCTAGGAATATGAGGAACAGGAGAAGAAAGAGAAGAAAAGGAAAAGGAAAAGAGGGGTGAAGAAAGAGAAAAGTCAGAGGGCAATTGATAGTGCGTAGTCACTCAGTGAATTATATTAACCCCTCCCCTTTCTTCGCCTCTTTCTAGCTTCCTACCCCTGTGCTTGCTCACTCATGTCGGCAAGACTGTATCCACAACTTTAGCTCATTCTAACCTTGCTCTTCTTTCTATCCCAGCCCACCCCATTATCACTGATTAGAAAAATTATCTTTTATTTCTTTTCCAAAAATCCAGGGGGATGGGGTGGGAATTATGTGGTGGAGGAAATTATGAAATTGAATGCAGTATTACATCTGGAGAGATAAGTGGACCGAGGAATATATTGCTTTGAGTGGGGAGGAGAGCAGAGGGAAAAAGGGGAATCTTATGGCTTTTTTGGACAAACTCGAAAAAGTTACAGGAAGAACTTCCGTCAGCAATTGTAGCACAACCCGTTCTCTAGAGATTTAGGTCAAATTCTGGTGGCCGTGTAGTTTCTTATGGAAAGAGCTAGTGATAAATGTTCCGGTGTTTCAAGTTCACATACAATTTACAAGTCAAAGTATGAAATGCTGATTATCAGGAGTTTTAACATTTTTTCATTACAACATTTGCCTTTACTGAGCGATTTCTCTATCCCTTCACCAGCTCTCACAGGGAACTCTCCCTCAAGAAGTCAGGAGAGTCAGTGCTAACTAGGTTCTCACACTAGTCATAGGAGACAGGCTTTGAGGGCCTACTTCACAATGCCCTAGAGGGTTATTCAGGAGATTTTAGATTGCGATTTTGGACTTTCCAGAGACCTAGTTGGTGGCCTCGACCTTAACCTCTCTGTACCTCAGCTTCCTTATCTGTGAAAGATCTAGTACTTGTCCTCCACCCACGTCACCAGGAGGCTATGAGGCAGAACTGTAACTCTGAAAAGGCACAGTCAGTTCTACCCTAAATGCCCACCAACATATAATGATGATGATGATGATAATAATAATAATAATATTTAAGTGCTTACTATGTGTCCAGCATGGTTCTAAGCACTGGGGTAGATACAAGTTTATCAGGTTAGACACAGCCCCTGACCCACCTGGGGCTTACAGTCTTAGTCACCGTTTTGCAGATGAGGTAACTGAGGCCCAGAGAAGGTAAGTGATTTGCCAAAGGTCACACAAAAGACAAGTGGCTGATTTGGGATTAGAACCCATGTCCTTCTGACTTGTAGGCCCATGATCTATCCACTTGACCATGCTGCTTCCCTGTGGCAGTATCATTATCATTATTACCATTTACACAGACTGTAAGTTCGTTGTGAGCAGGGAATGTGTCTGTTTAGTGTTGAACTCTCCCAAGTGCTTAGTACAGTGCTCTGCACACAGTAAGCGCTCAATAATGTGATTGAGTGTAAGCAATGCTGTTCGTTATTAGTAGACTCTACGTGTGCACCAGCATGCTGTACTTTATGTATACATCTATTCTGTGAGCAGCCTTAGGACTCTAGAAACATCCTGTGGTGGGGTCAGGAGCTTCTGACCCGCCTATTAACATGTCAATGAGAGTGGCTGGTGCTCTGGGCTTGTTTTCTAAGGTTTTGATGAGCCTCATTAATTATGTTTAGGAGGAAAGGTGTGCAGCTGGAGAGGAACCCATTTAGCTCAACAGGAACATGAATAATTGGACAGTTGGCAGAGTGTTAAATTGGTGGTCTAGTGAGAGAAACTCGTGTATAAACATTATTCCTGCACAGCACAAAACAGACACACTTCCCTAAGCGTTTTCAAAAGGACCCTCATCATCTCTGGCTTTCCCTCATTTGAGAGTTGTGTAGGGCTGGATTAAGTATAATTTCAGGTTTAGCTGGTGGATAAGGAGCCCTGGGTCTTTAGCTGGCCTTCCTGTAGCAGAGAAAAGCCATGAGAAAACCATAAAATCCAGTAGATAAAACTCTTGATTTTTGTCTCCAATATCAAGCATATCTCTTTGTGGACTTAACTGAAGAAAAGTGAAGGTGTTTCTGCCTTTTGGGAAATTTGTGCCAAAGAGAGGAGGATAGATCCATATGTGTATTTGCGTGTATGTTTGATTCAGATATAATACAAAATTCAGGCATTCTGCGGCATGCTTAGGCAATATGTGATTCAAAAAGGTCTTTAGAATTGCGCTGGTGTTTCCAGGCACAGGAGAAAATTCCTGAATACTTGAATTTGAATGAGGTGTGTGTTTGGCAAGGGGGCCGTTGGTAAGAAGGCAGAAGCAGGGGAATGCCTACTAGGGGGCTTTGCCACCAATAGTGAGGGTTTCTGCCGGGACTGAATAGGCTCAGCAGGAATCCTGAAAAAAGCAGCTAACACAGATGATGAAGATCACGATGTTTCCCAAGACGACTACCCTGGAAACTGCCTACTGGTCTATGGTGCTATGGCACAAAATCAACATTGTGCCATGGTTGTGTTTGACTGTGTCCAACCTGATTACCTTGTATCTACCTCAGTGCTTCGGACGGTGCTTGGCATATACTAAGTGCTTAATAAGTACCATAATTATTATTATTATTATGTTGGCCTTAAATGGATTTGGGGTTTAAAATCGGTATGGATGTTTCACAGTGTGCTGCACCCCTACCTGCCCACTTCCTTGTTGCAGTCACTGCCCCAGTGGGAATGTGACAGAATTGAGAGATCAAAAATGTTAGTGTGCAAACCACCAGTGCTATAATCAGTCAGTTGGTCAGTCGATCATGTTTATTGAGCTCTTACTGTGTGTAGAGCAGTGTACTGAGCACTTAGGGGAGTACAGTATAACAATAAATAGATAAACCCTTGCCTACAGTGAGGTTACAGTCTTGGGGGGAGACAGACATCAATATAAATAAATTACAGATATAATACATGCATTATATATGTAATCAATTTTGTCTTGCAGTTCTCAGTCCCCAAATCTTTGGGATTGGGCTGAGACCCGCCAGTTGTTTTCTAGAAGAGACTCCATCATCCATCGGCATCATTATCACACAAAGTGAGGTTTTTTTCTATACAAACACTTTCAGGGATAAATGGCATTGGTACAGCTAATTGAGACCTCTCTCCTCTGCACTCTAACATATCTTCCTGCTTCCAAGTTATCTGTCATTCATAAATTCAGTCATATTTATTGAGCGCTTACTGTGTGCAGAGCACTCAGGAGAGTACAATGTAACAAAAAAACAGTCACATTCCCTGCCATGCACTGCAAGCTCAACATATCCAAAACTGAACTCCTCATCTTCCCTCCAAAATCTTCTCCACCACATTTGCCCCATTATAATCAACAACTTCACCATCCTCTCTATCTCTCAAGACCATAATCTTGACATTATCAATCAATCATATTTTCTGAACGCTTACTGCGTGCAAAGCCCTGTTCTAAGCACTTGGGAGAGTACAGTATAATGGAGATGGTAGACACGTTACCTGCACACGAGGAACTTTCAGTCTAGGAGGGGAGACATTCCTTAATATAAATAAATTATGAATGTGTATATAAGTGCTGGGAGGCTGAGGGTAGAGTGATTAAAGAATGCAAATCCAAGAGTGCAAGGGTGATGCAGAAGTGAGAAGGAGTAGAGGAAATGAGAGCTGAGTTGGGGAAGACCTCTTGGAGGAGATGTGCCTTCAATAAAGCTTTGAAGAGAAGGTGAGTCTGTTGGATATGAAGGGTGAAGAAGTTCCATACCAGAGGCAGGATGTGGGCAAGAAGCTGGCGACGAGATAGACAAGATCGAAGTACAGTGAGTAGGTTGGCATTAAAGGAGCAAAGTGAGCATGCTAGGTTGTAGTAGGAAATCAACGAGATAAGACTGTGGGGTGGCAAGGTGATTAAGTGCTTTAAAGCCAACGATAAGAAGTTTCTGTTTGGTATGGAGATGAATGGGTAACCCCTGGAGGTTCTTGAGGAGTGGGGAAACATGGACTGAGTGATTTTGCAGAAAAATGATCCCGACAGCAGAGTGAAGTATGGACTGGGGGTGGGGAGAAACAGGAGGCAGGGAGGTCAGCGAGGAGGCTGATGCAGTAATCAAGGCAGAATAGAATAAGTGCTTGGGTTAACACAGTAGCAGTTTGGATGGAGAGGAAAGGGCAGATTTTAGTGATTTTGTGGAGATTGAATCAACAGGATTTGGTGACAGATTAAATATGTGGGTTGAAAGAGAGAGATGTGAGTCAAGGATAATGTCAAGGTTATGGGCTTGTGAGACAGGGAGGATGGTGATGTCGTTTGCAGTGAAGGGAAAGTCAGAGGAAGGATAGGGATTGGATGGGAAGATGAGAAGTTCTGTTTTAGACAGATTATCTTTTATTTCTCCCTCTCTTTCAACCTAAGATCCTTTCAGCTCTTCGTCCACAATATTTCAAGGATCCACCCCTTCCTCTCCACCTAAAGGGGCGCCACACTTTCCAGGCATTTGTAATATCCTGTCGTGACCACTGCATCAGCCTCTTCACTGATTTCCCTGCCTCCAGAGTCTGTCTTCAGCAGATCATTCTTCACTCTGCTGACCAGGTCATTTTTCTGAAATGTCATTCTGCTCGTCTCTCCACTCCTTAAAAACCTCCAAAGTTTTCCCATTCTTCACCACAAAAAGCATAAACTCCTTGCCTTTGGCCTTAAAGCACTCAGTCGGCTCTTTCCTTTTTATTAATCAACTCTTTTAATAATGTTGGTATTTGTTAAGCGCTTACTTTGTGCAGAGCACTGTTCTAAGCACTGAGGGAGATACAGGGTCATCAGGTTGTCCCACGTGAGGCTCACAGTCTTCACCTCCATTTTAGAGATGAGGTAACTGAGGCACAGAGAAGTTAAGTGACTTGCCCACGGTCACACAGCTGACAAGTGGCAGAGCTGGGATTTGAACCCATGACCTCTGACTCCCAAGCCCGGGCTCTTTGCACTGAGTCACGCTGCTTCCGGGCCGTTGCGTTGGCCGGGAAACGAACCCGGGTCAACTGCTTGGAAGGCAGCTATGCTCACCACTATACCAACAGCGCGGTTTCTCCCACTACACTCCAGCTCACACTCTTTACTCTTTTCAAGGTAACTTACTGTGCCTCATTCTTGTCTCGCCTATCACTGATCTCTTGCTCAAGTCCTTCCCCTGCCTGGAACTTTCTCCCCTTCTATTATCTCGTAGCACCACTCTCCTCATCTTCAAACCGCCCTCTGAAATCTCTTCTCTTCCAGGAGGCCTTCCCCAAGAAATCCCTAACCTTCCCACCTTGCATCCCCCAAATGCCACTGCAGTCCTTTCATGCAGTGTAAGCATTTTTCAGTGTTTTTTTTAAGCGCTTACTATGTGTCAAGCACTGTAGTAAGTGCTGGGGTAGATAAAACCTAATCACACAGTCCCCGTCCTACAAGGTTCTCACAGTCTTAATCCTCATTTTACAGATGAGGTAACTGAGGCACAAATAAGTGAAGTGACTTGCCCAGGGTTGCACAGTAGACATGTGGTGGAGTCAGGATTAAACCCAGGTCCTTCTGACTCGCAGGCCCATGAGTCATCTACTAGGCCATACTGTTTCCAGTTAACCATTTAAGTACTTATAATAATAATAATGGTGGTATTTGTTAAGCGCTTACTATGTGCAAAGCACTGTTCTAAACGCTGGGGGGATACAAGGTGATCAGGTTGTCCCATGAGGGGCTCACAGTTTTAATCCCTATTTTACAGATGAGGTAACTGAGGCACAGAGAAGTGAAGTGACCTACCCAAAGTCACACAGCTGACAGCACTTCTGTACATATTATTATATACTCTATTACTTCCTCCTGTCTGTAATTTAAGTGTCCATCTATCCTTCTAGATTCTCATGAGTGAAGGGATTGTGTACATCAAATTCTGTTGTACTCTCCTAGTGCAGTGTTCTGCACAGTGTAGGAACTCAATAAGTGATTAGAGCCAAGTGTGCCAGTAGAAAGATTGGAGTTTAAAATCAGGTCATAGTAGCAGTAATTATTGAGCATCTACTGAGTGCCACACGTCATATTAAATTGGGGAAGCAGCGTGGCTCAGTGGAAAGAGCCTGGGCTTCGGAGTCAGAGGTCATGAGTTCGACTCCCGGCTCTGCCACTTGTCAGCTGTGTGACTGTGGGCAAGTCACTTAACTTCTCTGTGCCTCAGTTACCTCATCTGTAAAATGGGGATTAACTGTGAGCCTCACGTGGGACAACCTGATTACCCTGTATCTCCCCCAGCGCTTAGAACAGTGTTCTGCACATAGTAAGCGCTTAACAAATACCAACATTACTATTGTTGTTATTATGCTTGAGATAGTACAGTCAAAACAAAATCAATCGGTCATATTTATTGAGCACTTACTGTGTGCAGAGCACTGAACTAAGCACTCAGGAGAGTACAACAGAGTTGGTAGCCACATTCCCTGCCCACAATGAGCTCACAGTTTAGAGGCAGAGACAGACATTAATATAAAAAGTAGAGTATGGATATGTACCTAAGTGCTGTGGGGCTGAGGGAGGGGTGAATAATGGGTGCAAATCAGAGTGACGCAGAAGGGAGTGAGAATGTGAGCAAAAGACACGTTCTCAGCCCATGAGGTGTGTACAATCTAGTGAGGACAGGCATACCAAATATTTGCAAATAGTGGGAGTATGGAAAAAAAAAAGGTCAGATAAGAAGTAGAACAAATATGCCAAGATGAAATATCAGAATATTGAATGTACAATTAAATATACACATGTAGCCAAGTGAGAGGTGGCTGTTGAGCTGACATGATTCAGGTTCTAGGAGTCAATCAGAGAAGATGTACTGGAGGCAATGGGATTTCAGGAGGAATCTGAAAATGGAGAGGGCTTTGAAAATGAAGATGGCTAAAGTGCAGCAGATTTACTGAGGGAGAAGGGGACGATTCCAAACTGGGGAGTCAGCTTGAGCCCAGTGTCAGAGGTGGGTGAGTCCAGACCAGGAAATAGTTAGAAATTGGGCTTGGGAGAAGCGAAGCTTGTCAGCTAGAGAGTAGCAGATGAAAAGAGCCTCTATGTAGGATGGCTTCAAGGCTCTAGCAAAGCATCTTGAAGCCAACTGGGTGGAATTCTTGTTTGATACAGAAGGAGATGGGCAGATGAGAGATTTTTGTATCATACAGGGATTTGTGTTGATCGATGTTTTAAGGAAGATGCTTTAAGGCAGGGGACGGGAGAGGCTGGAAGCAGGGAGACCAGTAAGGAGGCTGATATAGTAATCTAACCATACTTTGCCAAGTGCCTAAAGCAGGGTGTGGCTGTTTCTGTGGAGAGGAAGAGGAGGACCCAGAAACGATTAGGTGGAAGAATTGGCAGGATTAACCTGGAATAAATAGAAAATCCATTATTTTGCCCAAGTGAATTTTCTGTTTAATAAATGGCTCCGGAATTCTGAATTTCAAACTGTCCACTACATATCTCCTATATTTACCTACTGTTGAATCACAAGAATGTTGGTTGGTTCCCAGATATTCTTGCACATGCAAAAGGAATTTCACTCTAAGTAGCATCCAAATCAGCCTCCATCCTGGAAAGATCCAGGGAGCCATTCCTTCATTCATTCAATCAGTCGCATTTATTGAGGGCTTACTGTGTGCAAAGCACTGTACTAAGCACTTGGGAGTGTACAATATAGCAATAAACAGACACATTTCCTGCCCACAATGAGCTTACAGTCTAGAACCAGCTCAGAGTCACTTGCCAGAAAAGCAGCGGGAGGATTAGGGAGAGCAGAGCCCTTTGTAGCTGCCTTTCCCACTGGTCTTCTTACTTCTCCAGTTACCAACTTGCAAAAACACCTGCTCCCTCCCCCTCAAGTTCCCCATCTTTATGTGTGTGCTTCTGTCTTCTAGTTCGAAGGTGGTTCTGTGGATGTGCCTGAATAGGCCAATGCATAATGTCATCTCTTATGCACCAAACACACATAAAGATTGCCCTTTACCTCACTTTTGCATGTGCTGTTTCCAGTGCCAGGCACTATTTGCCATTCTTCCTCTTAGTATCACAGTCTTCCCAAAGTTGCTGCTGCTTCATCGGAGCCACCATTTTTAATGGCTGGTCTGTGTGCTGCTTGCCGTCTTCCAAGGGCTCCCTATCATTCCACATCCTTTAATGTTGTTTTCCTTTAATTGTCCAGAGTTAAGTGAATGATGCCTCAATTTGTTAATCAAATACAGTTACTCTGTGTTGGAAGCTCTTGGCCACTCTCTGCCTTTGGTGTATCCATTTGTTTGTTGAGCTTGTTTGAGTTCTCCTTATCTTTCCCATTCCAGTGGCAGCGTTTACCCTTAGTATTAAAGTGGAAGTCCCCTCAACTCTCATTTTTCATTCATTACTGAGGAGAAGGTAGTGTATTTGTAGAGTCCTTCAAATTTGAGGAACATTATAGAGAAAACCAAAATGGTAGAATCTTCTCAGTCCACTTCAGTGTAACCTGTAACTTTTGTGAGGTTTTCCAAAGGACAAAACAGAGTTTGAACTTGGAACTTGACTGTCATTTCTACTGTCTAAACCACTGCCCTAAACAACTCCAGACACCTGGCCAACTACTCTGAAAAATTTATTCAGCTCTTTCCCTAACTAGCCTGATCATGAATATGGTACTCTGAATTCCACTTAACTGTAGTACGAGACCATGTTTTCTTATAGCGTGGACTGTCCGAAATTCACCCATCCTTCTCCTTTCCTCCACCACTAGTCCTCACTCGGTCCTGGACCAACTAACCCCTGAATTTTAAGGTTCCCTTCTTCCAGTTTCTAACTACTTCCTCCTGTAGTGAAACATCTTAGAATCCTCTCCTTGAAATGTCACTCAAAATGGGTCACCGCCTATGGGTAGAACCAAGCTGTTACGCCGGAGGTGGAGAAGAGAATTAGGAAACTGATTTGGTTTCCCCCAAATCAGAGGCCTGCATTTCCCAGAATTAGGTGGGATTGAGAGGCAACCAGCAAGCCGGGTGGAACCTTTAAATTCAGGTGAAAGAACCCTGTCTGGCTCTCCCTGCCTGAACCCCAATGATAACTGAGCTGAATGTTCTGTCACATTGGCTTCTCAAGAGTGTACATGCTCAGAGCTTTTGCATCCAAGAAACCTAATAGCTTCTGGGTATGTATGTCAGAGCCTCTCTCCTAAGGGGTATGTAGGCTTTTGGGGATTATGATCTCTTTAAGGACAGGGATCATGTCTTCTCCCTCTTCTCTCCTGTGCTTTGGACAATATTCCTGAAAACTGGGAAATGTCTAGTGGTGCTGGACATATTCTGAGGTCCTCCCACATCCAATAACCCAGACAGACCAGTTCTCACTAAATATCACATGGATAGTAATGGCTCTCCCGTGGCTTGGAACCATGATCCAAGGTATCTTAAAAATTCCGATTCCAGCACTGCCCTACTTAGAAGCCACCATTTGCAGAGGTTGCCACTTATGGAAGTATTACCAGATGCCCCTACTTAATTGCTGTAGCATGTTTTCCCAGAAGGGCCTAGCAGTTTCAGTCATTCCTTGTTCTCATGTAAGCTGTCCGCTCCAGACCAGACATTGTATTTCAGGAAACTGCAAAGTAAGTGGGTAAGTTACCTCCCCGTTCCTACAGATCATGTATCTACATTTCCCAGGATCACGCTCTCTTTTTAAAGAACAATATTTCACTGCTGACCCTTGTTTAGCTGATCTACTGTGAATTTCCCCCTAGATATTTTACTACCAATCTGAGGCATTTTCCATCCTGCATTTGTGATGGGTTTTTTTCATAAATTTCATAACCTACACTTTCGTTTATTGAATTTAATCCTTTTCTTTTCTGACCCCTCCCTTGATTTGCACCATCATTTGGAATGCTGAATAAACAAAGGGATCACAGGATGGGATTTATTTTTAAGAAAGGTTGTGAGGAGCCTGGATCTCCTCCTTTCTCACTGGGCCCTTATTCTGTTTCTGTCATGGCACTTCCTCTGCCTCCCACCCCCTAACTGTGGGTGTCCCTCAAGGTTTAGTTCTGGATTCCCTTCTTTTTTCCATCTACACCAACTCCCTTGGAGATATTATTCACTCATATGGCTTCAACTACCACCTTTATACGATTGGTTCCCAAATCTCCATCTCCAGCCCTGATCTCTCTCCCACTCTGCAGTCCTGCATTTCCTCCTGCCTTCAAGATATCTCTACTTGAATGTCCTGGACTCCCCTCAAACTTAACATGCCCAAAACAGAACTCCCTATCTTCCCAACCAAACCCTGGCCTTCCTCTGACTTTATCACTGTAGACAGCACCGCCATTCTTCCTGTCTCACAAACCCATAACCTTGGCCTTATCTGTGACTCCTCTCTTCCATTCAACCTACATATTCAGTCTATCACTAAATCCTGTCCATTCAACCTCTTCAGCATCAGTAAAATCCATCCTTACCTCTCCATCCAAACTGTTACCACTTTAAGCCAAGCATTCGCTTATTCAGTCATATTTACTGAGTGCTTACTGTGTGCAGATCACTGTACTAAGTACTTGGAAAGTACAGTTCAGCAATAGAGACAATCCCTGCCCTCACCGGGCTTACAGTTTAGAAGCACTTATCCTATGCTGCCTTGGTTACTGTATCAACCTCCTTGCTGACTTCCCTGCCTCTTGCCTCTCCGCACTTAACTGTGCTTTCTGGATCATTTTTCCATAGAAAACATTCAGTCCATGTTTCCCCACTCAAGAAACCCCCCCCGCCCCGTGGTTGCCCATCCACCTCCGCATCAAACAGAAACTCCCTCCGTCGGCTTTAAAGCACTCAATCACCTTGCCCCCTCCTACTTCACCTCACTGCTCTCCTACAGGCCACCCCCTCTAATACCAAACTACTTACTGTACTTTGATCTTATCTATCTCATCAATGTCCTCTCCCATGTCCTCCCTCTGGCCTGGAACACCCTCCCTCTTCATAGCCAACAGGCACTTATCCCCCCCCCCACTTTCATAGCCTTATGGAGGGCACATCTCCTCTAAGAGGCCTTCCCTGACTAAGCTCTCTTTTCTTTTCTTCCACTCCCTTCTGTATCATCCTGACTTGCTTTCTTTATTCACCACTTCCCCACCCCCCCAGGCCCTAAATTCATATCTGTAATTTAATTATATTAATGTCTGTCTCCCCCTTTAGACTGTAAGGTCTCTGTGGGCAGGGAATGTCTCTATAATATTGTTGAATTGTACTCTCCCAAGCACTTAGTAAAGTGCTCTGCATACGATTGATTGATTGATTAAATGGGAAAAAGGAAAGGCGAAGGAGGTAGAAGGACTTGTGTTATCCGTTAATTTCTCAGTCAGTCAGTGGTATTTATTGAGGGCTTACTATGTGCAGAGGATTGTACTAAGCGCTTGGACGAATACAATACAACAGAATTAGCAGACACGTTCCCTGCCCGTAACGAGTTTACCTGATGATGGCAGGAGAGGATAGACAAGTTGATTAAAACGGGCCAGCCCCTCATATTCAGTCAAATTTGCTGCTTTTGAAAACGTTAGTCTGTATTGTCCAGTGAGGATGACCCCCGAAGTTGCTGTCAGCCCTTTTGACTAATTTGGCCACCCCAAGACAGGAACAAACAGCTCTCTGCTTCAGTTCCCTATGCACACTATTTTGCAGAAGAGAGTTTCTCCCCTGCCACTGTATCTCTTCTCTTCTTACTCCCCCCCAGCCAAGGACCCCAAGCAGCGCAGCTCTGAATCCCCAAATTGTACTTGCCAGCTCCAACGGATCGCTTCTGCCCTGCTGCCATCTTGGTGAAAGGCCGCAGCACTGCCATCTTTGAGAGGGGCTGGGAGGCTGCCATCTGTGAGATGGGTGGCTGGCCACCATCTTTGTAATGGGCTGCCATCGCTGTGTAACGCTTGCTCACTGTGGGAAGCAGGCCATCCTGGTACCAATGTGTTTCCTGAGTCATTTTGGAAAGTGAGTTACTAACCGTTTTATTGAGTTAATTATGTCAGACTTGTGCTGCACAATTGTAAATTTACCTTTTCTTGGCAGAAAGAATAGGAAAGCAGTTTAAAGTCTTAAGCATCACTGTGTAATTATAGAAGGAAAATCTACTTAGTAGAATAGATCTTGTCTGACTAAGAAAATCAAACCTGTCGAACAGGAGGAGCAGTCCAAAGTATGAGATAGTGGAGCAATGGAAGGCAAAGCAAGGCAAGCAGAAAAGTAGAATTCTTTGTGGGTGTGAGAAATATAGTTTTTTACCCCCATGAAACTCTGAGAATGCTGTGAGGGCTTCCGTTAGCTCGTCTCCTGGAAATCCAATGCTCACATTTGAAATTACAGGTGTGTAGTAAAGTGAAACAACAGCAACAAACACAAGGGTCCTCTGAGATTCATTTGATATTTTTCACTTAAAATCAGAAATACATGTATATTATCCTCAGTAATTGGAGCGAGAAGGAGGCTGGGTTGGGAGACAGGGAAAAGAGATTAAAGGGCGTGGGAGAAGGGGGTGTGGAGAGAATGAATTTGTTTCCACTGAACATTACAAAAATTTAACCATATAAATGTTTGAAACAATAAACATATTTCTCTTCTGCCCTCTCCCTGCACACCCCCGGATGATGAAAGCTGTTTTTATTTTCTGATCCCATTTTTTGTGTGTTTTTTCAAATGGGTTTATTTGTTTATTTAACTTAATACGGGCATTAGGAAAAACTTCCAAATTTTCTCTTGTGAAATTTAGAACAGCTGTAGAGTGGGACTAACCCTGAACAGCTCTGACGTCTCAAAGAATTGTTCAGGCTACATTGGCACAGAGACAGCCAGTTCTGGAAAGGTTGAGCAGGCAGGGGCAAGGACAAGGGCAAGGGTAGGGCCAGAGTGCCAAGAGAAGATTTGGAGTTGCCCTGCTAGCTTTCAGGGGCCATTCAGGAGCCATTAATTATTTCACCGCTTTCTCAGTCCTGATCAGACATTGGAAGTGGCAAATACCTAACCTGCTATCGGAATAAAGAATAGATGTTAGTCAATTATTGGAAACACCTATGCATGCATCAAGTGTTTGGGGCCAGTTAGCATCCATCAGCAGACGGTCTGAAGAAAGAGGCTGCTGGAGAAGAAACCAGAGGAAGAGAGAGACACCCAAGAGCAGTTTTCTTTCTTTCTGACCTTTTTGATATTCTTCCTAAAGATTCCACCGGCAGGCTCTCTCCTCTGCTCTCCAACAAGGCCCAGACAAAGGGAACCACATCTCCCTCTTGCTTTTTTCCCCAAGCTCCCCTATGTTGGATTTCTCTGCTTTCACCTTCCCACCCCTCTTCCTCTTTGCCTCTCTAACCCTGCAGCTCCCATCCCCTCCACTCTGCTGCTTCTCTGACATTTTCCTCCTTTCATCACCTTTCAGTAGTTCGGGGGAAAGAGGAACTTCTGGGTTGAGAGTCGAATTATAGTTTATCACCTAATATGAACCTGACATTAATGTCTACATCTTTTCTGCTGTCAAAGATCTCAACCTCTTATCTTTTCCACCACCAGGTGCCATTAATTCCTGGCCTCACCTTGTTCTACCTGCTTCCTGCTGTGAGCCACATTATAGTTATTTGATATTGATATTTGCCCTGTCTTTTATTTTGTTGTTACTTCCTGAGATGTTATTGAGAAGGATGGGAACCCAAGAGCTCGCCTGTCTCAAGTGCCCTTTTTCTTCTCCAAGGTGATCACTGGGGGTAGCTTAATGCCCCCAGATTATTGTCCCCCAGAGAAGCAGCATGGTTTAGTGGAAAGAGCACGGGCTTGAGAGTCAGAGGTCGTGGGTTCTAAATCCCGGCTCTGCCACTTGTCAGCTGTGTGACGAGTCACTTCACTTCTCTGGGCCTCAGTTATCTCATCTGTAAAATGGAGATTAAGACTGTGAGCTCCACGTGGGATAACCTGATTACCCTGTATCTACCCCAGCGCTTAGAACAGTGCTTGGCACATGGTAAGCGCTTAACTAATACCATCATTATTAATGCTCCCAACTTAATGCCCCCAACTAATTTGTAAGGGTCCTATGGCTGTTTATCTGAACAGCCCAGCCACTTATGCTGTCACATGAACACAGAAGGAGAAGAAATGTGATTTAATCTGGTCCATAGGCCTCCTCCTTCTTGATTGCGAGTTAGTGGCATCTTCAGGTAGCAACTTCCCAACACCCTGCAATCCTAAGAATAGCAGTGTAGGGGGTTTCTGACGATCCACATCTGGCTCAGAATCAGGAAGGAGGCATCATGGGTGGAAATGGACACACTTAAGTTGTTGAAACCCCTTCTCTCTCTCCTCCTCCCCCTCCCAATGGCATGTGTTAAAAGTCTCCAAATGACCCGTGGTCAAAGTAATACCCCCCTCCCCCCACTTGATTTAGATGATTAAATGGTTCTCTTTTCCCAACTGATTCTGCAGTGTTGACCTACATTTCCTTCCCCTTTTTCTTTCCTTCCCCCTTTCAATTTTTCTCGTCCCCCGTCTCCTCCCCCCAGTGCCTTAATTTCTGGGTTTGATTGAACCTTATTTACTGGTTTACCCTCCCTGATTATCCTCGTACATTTCACCGTAGCTCTGAATGCTCATGGCCTGCCTCTAGCCCTCTCGGGGCCATCCATCCCTAGGGCAGGGACAGTAGCCACAACGACCCTTGGCCCCGGCCCTCCTGGACCTCTGCCACTGCCCGGGTGGAGCAAGAGGTTGGGCACCATAGCACAGCTGCATCTAATTCCATGGTGTGCCCTTGCTCCTCACCCTGCTGCCTGCCAATTCGTCCCAAGGCAGGGATGCAGAGACGTGCTCCTTGAAAGGCTGAGTTTTCTTAGAACCCAAGGCCACAGGTGGAGAGGCAGGGTGAGGAAGGAGGCTAATGCTACTGTCTCCCTCCTTACCATGTGCCAGACACTGTACTAAGCATGGGGATAGATACAAGTTTGGACGTAGTCCATGTCCCACAAGGGGCTCACATTCTTAATCAGAATTTTACAGATGAGGTAACTGAGGCACAGAGACGTGAAGTGGCTTGCCCAAGGTCACACAGCAGACAAGTGGTGGAGCCAGGAATAGAGCCCAGGTCCTTCTGACTTCGGGGCCTGGCACTATCCACCAGGCCCCATTGTCAAGCAGATGGTTCTCCTGCCGAGCACTCTGGGCAGCTCTTTACCCCCCCCCCACACCACTGTTCAGGGACAATGGGGGTAGCATGAAGGCAGAGGGGATTCATCCCGGGCCGTCTGAAGGTTGTCAGGAGGAGAGCAACATGGTCTAATGGTTAGAGAATGGTGAAGATCACCATCTTTTCACACTCAAGAATTCTTACTCTGTCATCATATTTCCCCTACCCGCAATCGATCAAAGTATTTATTGAGCAGATAGTATGTGCAGAGCGCTATACTAAGCAGTAGGGAGAGTGCAATACCACGGAATTAGCAGTCACGTTTCCTGCCAATAATGGTAGCAGAGTTGATAGACACATTCTCTGCCCACATTGAGCTTACAATCTAGAGGGTGAGACAGACATTAATATAAATAAATAAATTACAGATATGTACATAAGTGCTGTGGGGCTGAGGGAGGGGCAATGCAGAGCGCCAGTGCAAGGGTGACGCAGAAGGGAGTGGGAGAAGAGGAAATGAGAGCTTAATCAGGGAAGACTACTTGAAGATTCCCCCTATTCATTCATTCATTCATTCAATCGTATTTATTGAGCGCTTACTATGTGCAGAGCACTATTAGACTGTAGCTCATTGTGGGCAAGGAGTGTCTGGTAATTCTGTTGTATTGTGCTCTCCCAAGTGCTTAGTACTGCACCCTGCACATAGTAAGCACTCCATAAATATGATTGATTGGCATTGAAATGATGCCGCCTTCCAGCATATTTGTAGCATGCAGAAGGATTTGGATGACAAGGCATTCTTCCTTCCTCTCAAGTTAGCCTGCTCATTGAGCCCTGTTCTGATCTCTTCTGCTGCCAAACTCTTGCTCATGCCCTTACCCCTGCGTGGAACTCACTTCCCCTTCGTACCCAGCGGACCACAGCTTTCCCCATCTTCAAAGCCCTCTTGACCTCATATCTCCTCCGGGAAGTCTTCCTTGATGAATTTCTGAGCTTCCCTGCTTATTCCCCACCTACTGCCTGTTTGGCATGTCTGGACCACCTAAGCACTTAGAGTATGCACAACCTCTATGAGAAGCAGCGTGAGCTAATGGGTAGAGCACGGGCCTGGGAATCAGAAGGTTCTGGTTCTAATCCCAGCGCTGCCACTTGTCCGCTGTGACCTTGGGCAAGTCACTTTATTTCTCTGTACCTCACTTCCTCCCTCATCAGTAAAATGGGGATTAAGCCTGGGGGCTCCATGTGGGGCATGAACTGTGTCCAATCTGATTAGCACTTTTGTATGTATCTTACATTCCTTTACCAGGATCCTTTGCACCTCCATCTCCATCGGTACATGGAGGCCATAATGCTGGATCTGACACATTTTTCTTTGTCCTAGACTAGGGCAAGGCCAGCAGGCCAGATATGACCGTGGCAGAGTCCTTGGCAGAAGGTGCCAGGACAGATCCCATGAAATCAGAACCCTGGCAGGCCTGGAAACAGAAAACTTGACTGTGCCCTGTCTTACTCACCCAAGGTCTTTCCTTCCAAAACAACAGAATCTGAGAAAACCTTGGAGCATGTGTGTGTACACACACACACACACACACACACACACACACGCTTACACAATTCTTTGACCTTAAGGACAAGGAACACATCTACCAATTCTGTTGTATTGTACTAATAATAGTAATGATGGTGTTTGTTAAGCACTTACTATATGCCAAGCACTGTTCTAAGAGCTGGGATAGATACAGGGGAATCAGATTGTCCCATATGGGGCTCAGAGTCTTAATCCCCATGGTACAGATGAGGTAACTGAGGCCCAGAGAATTTAAGTGACTTGCCCAAAGTCACACAGCTGACAAATTGGCCAAGCTGGGATTAGAACCCCCGACCTCTGACTCCCAAGCCCGTGCTCTTTCTACTAAGCTACGCTGCTTCTGCTAGCTGTGTGACTGTGGGCAAGCCACTTAACTTCTCTGTGCCTCAGTTACCTCATCTGTAAAATGGGGATGAAGACTGTGAGCCTCACGTGGGACAACCTGATTACCCTGTGTCTACCCCAGCACCCAGAAGAGTGCTCTGCACATAGTAAGCACTTAATAAATACCAACATCATTATTATTAGTGCAGTGCTCTGCACGCACTAAGTGCTCAATATATACTCTTGATTGATTGATAGTGCAGAAGTAGTTAGTATCACGGCATGAAATATCGGGCTTTTTCTTCTTTCCCTTGTTTTCCTTTTTTCTTGGCAGCCCATCTCTCTCTCTCTCTCTCTCTCTCTCTCTCTCTCTCTGTGTCTCTCTCACACACACACACACACACACACACACACACACACACACACACACACACTCACAGAGAAAACAAAAGGAAAAGGAGTACTATGTGAGGAAAGAAAGCTAAATGTGGCAAGGTAACCCGAGGTCACCCGAGTGAGCCCCAGTCTACTGCTCTGAAAGGCGTCCATGTGTCGAAGCGAGGACCTGCACCCCATGCTCCATGAAATCCCTCTTTGTTGGACCACACAACAGCTCCTCTTTCCTGTTTACATACTAATTGGTGGATATTCTGACTAGGGCTAAACTCACAGGCGAGGGGGAAGCTAGGGGAGGGGGAAGAGACCCAAGACAGAACCTAGTGCCTTTTCAGGCCTGCCCTTTGGTAAACATTCACAGCCAAGCTGGCCTGTAAATTTAGCACAGGAAAAGAAGCGCCAGGCCAAAGTACAGGGGAAAAGAGGAAGCAAGCAGCCATTAAGTTAACACAGTTCCTTTTTTGTTGAGTGCAGAAGGAGAGTGTGGGTTGGGACGAGCCAAACAAGAGAGGAGGGGTGTTTGGAGGGGAGGGAGGTGGCTGCAAGAGCCGGCCACTGTTGGATTTATGGCAGTTGGATCCTTGAATAGATGACCCACTGGGGGAGGGGCGAGGATAGGTGGTAAAAGTCTTAACTAGCAGCCTTTGGTTAATAGGGAATTGGGAGTGAAGTCAGGATGGGAAACAACAGAAATCATGGCTAGGATTGTCACAAGGGAGTGGGAGTTTATTCCTGAACAACCCCTCGCCATCTCTCTGCTTTACTTGCTTCCTCTTTTTGCATTTTCCTTTCAGGGCATCTTTTGATGAGTGTGAAGCCTCTTGCCTCCCTTCCAGGTTAAAGTGATATTTTCATGTACCCCAAGAACAAATATGTTTCATTTTTCTCTTTGGGGAGGGAGGGAAGTTTCTTGCTCTTTGCAACGTAAGGCTTAGAGTTCAGGAAAAACCAGCCTTAGTGACACCCCCAGCCCCAGAGAGCAGAGGGAGCACCTGTCATCAGTAGATCGGCATTCATAGGAATGCTAATTACCGAACAGAGGAAACTATTCACATTTTATATTTTTTTTATATTACTGTCTGTCTCCCCCTGTAGGCTGTAAATTTGTTGGTGGTCAGGGAACATTGGAGAAGCAGCGTGGCTTAGTGGAAAGGGCACGGGTTTGGGAGTTGGAAGTCGTGGGTTCTAATCCCGGCTCGGCCACTTGTCGGCTGTGTGACTTTGGGCAAGTCACTTACCTTCTCTGCGCCTCAGTTACCTCATCTGAAAAATGGGGATTGAGGCTGTGAGCCCCACTTGGGACAACCTGATTACCTTACATCTGCTTAAGCGCTGAACAATGCCATTTATTACCATTTATTATTACCAACTCTTTTGTATTGTACTCTCCCAAGTGCTTAGTACAGTGCTCTGCTCACAGTAAGGGCTCAATAAATACTACTGATTGATTGAATGACTGCAAAAGTGAACTTTTCCAAATAAGTCTACCATTTTCATGTCTCTGTGTTTACGGAACACTCTACATGTTTTAGGGCAAGAAATGAGACATTATTTTTGATCTGTAGGTAATCTCTGAAGTGTATTTCTCCATATCTTTTCTTCCTAGATTACCCACAGGAAAAGGGAGCCAGGAATAAGGGTGTCTACCCAGGATCCAACTTTGCCTTCATCTCTCTGTGCAAGCAGAACGATGGGCTGAGCGTAGAAAAGTATGTTCTGTCTTTTTAGCACAGAATGTAGAAGCCCAGAGATTAAATAAACAGAAATGTTCAGCATACCAAAGCGGAGGGATTGATGTGTACTGTAGCTTGACCTACTTTCTCTGGAGAGCCAAGGATTTGATGTCCCCCTTCAATTTCCACTTCATCACTGAGTTTGGGAGCAAGGTCTAAACTTAAACCCAGAGTTGTTTCCCTCAACCTGAGGGAGAAATGAAATGAAAAGGGCGAAGGCCAAAACATCCCTCAATGTTCGGGGGCAGAAGAAAGTTTCATGAACTGTATTTCGCTTTCATATAATCACAACCCAAGCCTTGGTCTGGGAGTCGGGGGACCTGAGTTCTAATCCTGGCTCCACTACTTTCCTGCTGTGTGATCTTAGGCAAATCACTTACTCTCTCTGTGCCTCATCTTCCTCATCTGTAAAATGGGGACTCAATACCTGTTCTCCCTCTCCCTTCCACTGGCAACCCCATGTGGGACCTGATAATCACTCTCTCTGTGGGATTTACTGAGCACTTACTGTGGGCAGAGTGCTGTACTAAACCCTTGGGAAAGTCCAATACAAGCAGCATGGCATAGTGGATAGGGCACACGCCTGAAAGTCAGAAGGCCATGGGTTCTAATCCTGGCTCTGCCGCTCATCCGCTCTGTGACCTAGGGCAAGTCACTACACTTCTCTGTGCCTCAGTTACCTCATCCGTAAAATGGAGATTGAGACTGTGAGTCCCACATGGGACAAGGAACCGTGTCCAATCCAATTTATTTGTCTCAACCCCAGGGCTTAGTACAGTGCCTGGCACATAGTAAGTGCTTAACAAATGAGAAGCAGCGTGGTTTAGTGGAAAGAGCATGGCCTTGGGGGTCAGAAGTCATGGGTTCTAATCCCAGCTCTGCCACTTATCAGCTGTGTGACTTTGGGAAAGTCGCTTAACTTCTCTGTGTCTCTTTCCTCATCTGTAAAATGGGAATTAAGACTGTGAACCCCACGTGAGACAACCTCATTACCTTGTATCTACCCCAGCGTTTAGAATAGTGCTTGGCACATAGTAAGTACTTTACATATATCATTATTATTATTAATAATCCCTGCCCAAAATGAACTTGCAGTCTAGAGGAGGAGACAGATATTGAAACAAATTACAGACGGGGAAATGGCAGAGTGTAAGGACTCGTTACATGTCATGGACCTGAGCATGTCAGGGGTGATGGTAGATGTCTGATTGCAGAAGGGGTAGCGGGTAGAGGAAATGAAGACTTAGGCAGGGAAAGTCTTTTGGAAGAGATGTGCTTTTAGGAAGGCTTCGAAGGTGGGAAGAGTGGTCTGTCAGATATGAAGGGGGTGGGAGTTCCAGGCCAGAGGGAGGATGTGGGCAAGGGGCCGGCGACAGGATAGACGAAAGAAATTATCCCGTATCTACCCCAGCACTTGGTACAGTCAGTCATATTTATAGAGCGCTTACTCTGTGCTGAGCACTATACTACGCGCTTGGGAGAGTACAGTGTAACAGACACGTTCCCTGGCCGCAAGGAGCTAACAGTCTGAAAGGGGAGCATGGCTTGGCCGCTGTCCCCCTCTCCCTGCCGTGGCTTCCCCCTGGAGATGAAGCTTCATTGACTAAGTCCCCGAGGCTGACCCCGGGAGGCATCTAGAGAAGACGGTGGCCTAAGCGAGCAAGTCAGTTCAACCCCGGCATTTCTGACATGTGACGGGAAATAGAGGAAGTGTGTGTCTCGCAGTTGTCGGTTGAGCAGCGCAGGAAAAGAGGCTGGATGGATGAGGAAATGAAGAGAGATGAAGAAGTTGAGCTGGAAATAGAGAAGAATGAAAAAGACAAGGCTGAGCCCGTCTGGGAGGCAGAACACTCAAATTCTCGGCTTCTCTACGTAGTTCTTGTGCAATCTGGGCCAGCAGCCGGGCGGGCTAAACATTCAGCAAATTAAACAGAGTGGGCCTGGACCTCTGCAAACTGTCCAGTGCCCCGGACAGTTTTTGAAAATAAATACAAATGCCTGGGACTCTTGAGTGCCCCGTGAATTTGTCTCTGTCTCACATGCACTCAGATATACATGTAGATGTGTAGATCTTTCTATCTATACACTGACACCCATCGACACATATACACATAAAACCACATAAAACTTGTGCCAGACCCCTTGCTCTGCGGATCCGGGCTCCCATTTATCGTTCAAAAACGTCTGTGGCCTGGAAATACCCAGGCTTCCCCCATCTGGTTGCAGAGGGTACGTTAGTTGAATGCATATGCCCGGAAGTGTGAACCAGGAGTTCCACAACAGCTGTGGGAATTGCCCCTCTTCCCACCCCTCCCTCGCAGTCACTGGCACCAAAAGTGGCCTTAGAAGCTCATGCCCATGATCTTTAAAGAGATTTTTCATGCCAGGACCACCCCTCCTCCGCCATCACCCTTCCAAGCTCAGCAGGCCCAGTTTTCTGTATGGATGATGTGGTCTCAGCTCAATCAGATTTCCCTTCCTATTTTCTTCTTGTACACTCAGAAGAGGGAAAGTCTGCCGCTTCTGCTAGCCGACCAGATTTTGGCACAGAACCTTTGACTAGGACTGCTTTTATTTGGCAGTGTAAAGGAGTTCAAGGATGGAACAGCATGTTCCTGGCAAGACAGGGGAGGGTAGATTCGATTTCTTTTGGTTAAGATTATGGCTGTGATAAAAACCTGGGTGCATATTTCGTTTCACTCGCAGTCTTGGGGGTATCATACCCATTCCACCCTCCTCCTTTCTATGGAGCCCTTCCCATTTCCAAAGAGTGATATTTTTTTCTTTTAATGCAATCACAGCAACAAATTAAAGGTGTCATTTCAAAAGAGGGGACAAATCGCCTGGACTCGATGCAGTTTAAATGGGTAAACAGAGCTAGGAAGAGTAGACTTGGTGACTGCTTTGGGTGAATAGGATTTTATGGTTAAAGAGGAATGGCTCATTATGGCTAACAAGGAGCATCATGGCTTAGTGGAAAGAGCGTGAGCCTGAGACAGTGAACCTGGGTTCTAATCCTGGCTCTGCCACTTGTCTGCTTTGTGACTCTGCGCAAGTCATTTAACTTCCCTATGCTTCAGTTTCTTCATCTGTAAAATGGGAATCTAATATATGTTCTCCCTCCTACTGCAACTGTGAGCCTTCTGTTGGACGGGGGCTGCATCCAACTTGATTAACTTGTATCTTCCCCAGTGCTTGTAACAATATGTGGGGCATAATAAGAACATAACAAAAGCCATTAAAAATTATCTATTTATATTAATGTCTGTCTGCCCCTTTAGACTTTGTAAGCTCCTTATGTGCAGGAAACGTGTGTCCCAACTCTCTTGTATTGGATCCTCCCAAGCACTTAGTAGAGTGCTCTGCACACAGTAAGTGCTCAATAAATGCCAAGATTGATTGATACTTTGCACACTAAGTGCTCAATAAATGTGACTGAATGAATTAATTATTAACGGGGAAAGACCAGACCTTGGGAATGTTTTTGTCACTTCTCATGTTCTCTTCAAGAAGACCAACATTCTGGGTTCCCTGAGAAGGAGAAAAAACACTTGACACTGGAAAGGTTGTCATTAGCCTTGGAAAAGAGAGGGGGAGAAAGGAAGAGGAATTAAAGTAAGAGAAAGAGATGTGGGGAGCAAGAGAGGAGGAGAGCATTCCTGCTTCTTTTTTCAGTGGGAGGGTGTAGGTGTTTGTGCAGGGCTTCGACGAGGGATGAGTTCAACAGATGACCACCCTCAGAGGTTGCAACCCAGAAGAGCACCAGTGTCCTGGTGTACCCATGCCCGAGTGGGATGGTCTGGATTGAGTCTGAGTCCAAATGACTCCCCTAATTGACTGGAGTGAGCAGAGAGCTGCTTGAAACCAGTCAGGAGAGACAAAACGGAAGCAGTGGACAGACCACAGGTCTGAGAGTCAGAAGGTCATGGGTTCTAATCCAGTCTCCGCCATTAGTCTGCTGTATGACGTTGAGCAAGTCACTTCGCTTCTCTGTGACTCAGTCACCTCGTAAAATGGGGATCGAGACTGTGAGCCCCATGTGGGACAGGGACTGTGTCCAACCCAATTTGCTTGTATCCACCCCAGCGCTTAGTTCAGTGCCTGGCACATAATAAGCGCTTAACAAATACATATTATTATAAGTAGAGGAGATTTAGTCCTTCAGCCTTACATCCCCTTTCCCCCACCCTCCACCCTCCACTCTCAGTCCTTTATAATCGGTGATGGCGGTGTGTGTCTCTGTGTGTGTCTGTGTGTGTATGTATTCTCTACCGTCCATGCTGATGTGTATGTACTCGTTTGTTCTACCAGAGCCCTTCTCGCTCCAAATGGATGGGTGTAGTTCAATAAAAAGAAGGTGAACACAGACCTCTTATTGTTTGTTTTTCATAATCCTGTCATTAGAGAGTCGCTCAAACTCCCTTCTCCTCCACAGCCACCATTAGAGCAGGTTTGTGGGTTAAGCTAACGCCACCTACCTCTTTCTTTGGCGCTTAATGTCACTGATATTTGTGTTACCTGTTTGCTTTGGCTTCTTTTTCTTGTCTTAAATGACAAGACTTCATTACTCCTGCTGTAATAAATAAGTCCTTTTCCTGGGGTGTATGCTTTCCCTAGCTTTTTTCTTTCTTTTGGATTTCGTTATTGTGCATTTTAAATCTGAAATTTCTCTGACTGTATTTTCCTATTTTTAAGTTTTATTTGGTAATTTTTATTATAGCAGCTCTCATCCTCTGATGTATAGTTATCGAAAATAATTTTGGAAAATTCCAGACCGGTCAACCAATTGTGCCAGATTGCAACTGCTGAAAAGAATGATAACACCTTTAATTATCAAAGGTCTTTTTTTTCCTGAGAAGTCGAGGGTTCAGTAGTTCATATATAGTCTTATTCATTACCACCATCCCCATGAGGTAGAGATATTGCTGCTATTCTTGTCATTTAATGATCAGAAAAACCCAAGGCAGAAGCGGTAAAGTGGCTTGCTGAAGATTGCACGAGTCAATCAATCAATCATATTTATTGAGCACTTATTGTGTGCAGAACACTGTACTGAGCACTTGGGAGAGTACAAGATAGAAATGCCCCTTGGTCACAATGAACTTAAAATACAATCTGAGTATTGCAAGGACTAGAGTCTTTTGATTCCCCTCCTGTGTTTTCTCCACCAGAATGTCTTGCTGTATTGAATGTCTCAGTAATTCAAGGGTCCTTTCTTATGTTTTCCCAAAAGAAGGATGTCATTCGTTACTTCCTGGAGTCTAGTATAAATGCCCTCTCCCTTCTCTCCTCCCTTCTGTCAGCCAACACGAGAGGCAACGTGGCCTAGTGGAAAGAGCACGGGCCTGGGAGTCAGAAGACCTGTGGCCAAATCCTGTCGCTTTGCCACTTGTCTCCTAGGTGACCTTGAACAAGTCATTTAACCTCTCTATCTCAGTTTCCTCATTTGCAAAATGGGGGTTCAATACCCGTTCTCCCTCCTACTTAGAGAATGAGCCCCATGTGGGGCAGGGAATGTGTCCAACATGATTATCTTGTGTCTACCCCAGCGCTGAGTGCAGTGCTTGTTGCAAGGTAAATGCTTAGCAAATACCACAGTCATCGTTATTTGTATTGTCCGGGGACCTTGGCACCACTTCCTAACCCGAGGCCCAGATATCACTCGTGGGCCTCACAGAACTGCCCCAAGGATGAGCCAGCTGTTTTAAAGTTTTGATGGGCTCAAGAAGGTCACAGGAGCTCTGGTTGAAACTACCTCCCTTCCTTCTGCCTTCTAAAGCTTCCCCAAGATATCAGCAGACTGGACTAGATGAAAGCAGCATGGCTCAGTGGAAAAAGCCCGGACTTGGGAGTCAGAGGTCATGGGTTCGAATCCCGGCTCTGCCACTTGCCAGCTGTGTGACTGTGGACAAGTCACTTAACTTTTCTGTGCCTCAGTTACCTCATCTGTAAAATGAGGATGAAGACTGTGAGCCTCATGTGGGACAACCTGATTACTCTGTATCTACCCCAGCGCTTAGAGTGCTCTGCACATAGTAAGCGCTTAACAAATACCAACATTATCATCATTATTATTATTAGATCTCTCAGCTGGCTACCAGCTCCTAACTAACAGCCCAGCGTCCTCCAGTGTTAACATTCATTCAGTCGTATTTATTGAGTGCTTACTGTGTGCTGACCATTGTATTAAGCGCTTGGGAAAGTACAATACAACAATAAACAGTGACATTCTCTGCCCACAACGAGACAGCCAACAGAAGTTCTCTTGCAACCTTCCTGTGAGGTTTTGGTTTTTTGGGTTTCTTTGTGGGGGGTAATTTCTTAAGCACTTACTAGTTGTGATATTTGTTAAGCACTTATTATGTGCCAGGCACTGTACTAAACTCTGGAGTTGATACAAGCTAATCAGGTTGGACACAATCTCTGTCCCACATGGGCCTCACAGTCTTAATCCCCACTTTACAGATGAGGTAGCTGAAGCACAGAGAAGTTGAGAGACTTGCTCAAGGCCATACAAGCAGGCAAGTAACGGACTCGGGATTAGAACCCAGGTCCTTCTGACTCCCAGGCCTGTGCTGTTTCCACTAGGCCACGCTGCTTCTCGCTGAGGTTTCGGTGAACTGGGTGGCTTTCAGAAATGTGGTTCGGAATGAGCCAATCCCTAATGGGGGCAAAACGCAAATGTGATTTTTCAACATTGCAACTAGTCGACCCCTAAATAAAGGAGAGATGAGACTACTTTATAGTTTGCTGCTTATTTCAAAACACAAGTTTGTTGTTGTTGGTTTTTTTCAGATAAAATTCACTCACAAGCACATGATAACCAAAATTTGGACCAAGGTTCACTGTCATTTCTGCATTTCCTCGAATTTTGTCCCCACTCCTGCAAAATTAGATCAAATCCATTGAAAAGCAGTGGCACCATTGATTCACCCCAAAACAAACTGACTTTGTTGACAGTCTTTTTTTTATTTTCTTGGATGAGTTTTTTGTTGTTTTTCCGTTCTCCAGCAATTTTAGGCCTGCAGACTTGAGACGATTTGGAAAAGCCATGCACAGAGCTCTATGTAATACATGTGGATATGCCATTGTGATGATCAATAGGGCTGTCATAAAGGAAGAAGAGAGATGTGTCGGTTTGAAAATTTATTTGTCACACATGGCTGTAAGGTTTCTATAAGGCCATTTTGTTTGGATAGGCTCCTTGTTTTTTTTAATCAATAAATTGGAGGTATGCTGAGAGCCATTTCCCCCATCTGTGCTTCGTCACTTTGGGTTGCAACGCCGTGCTTTTTATCTTGCTGCAGCTTCTCTATTCTCCTAAACCTCTGAGAATTGGCAACGCCGATGATGTATTATCCGCCGGATGGGCAGCTGATGAGATGAAGTTCATTTTCAGGTAGAATGGGGGCAGGGAGGGATTAGCATCCAGAGAGGAACCACATCCTGCTCTTTTTTTGTATAATTCTCCTCGGCATTTCCCACTAAATAGGCTCTCGATAAATACTGTGTCTGCTGCTGCAGATGTATTTTACATCTGAGACTCAAAACCCTCTTTCGTAATCAAGGATAAATAAAGACTTCTCTTATCGCTTCAGTGGGATGAGAAGTGACGGTGTTACTGAGATTCTTTCTTTTTAATGAATGATTATGTCTCGCAACACAACCGTCAGGTAGGCGGGCAGTGAGTTTCATTCTCTCCCTTTCGAAAGGGGGGAACTAAAGCACGGGGAGTTGAAACGAGTCATCCAAGATATCCGTCGATCAGTCAGTCAGTCTCCCAGCAAATTCGGGTTGCAGCTGGTCACTGGGTCTCCTAACCCTGAGGTATTAGGTGAGATTGTGCAAAGTGCCTTCAGAATGGTGGGTGGGGTATAAAATCCCCAAGAGAAGGGGTCCTTCTCAGAGCAGGGGGGTGAGAGGGGAAATGCCAGAATAGGTTAGGGAAATGCCTGCTAGGGAGGTGCAACTGGCGTGAAGATTTCCAACCCAAGAACTACCTTGGGTGTCTCGTATGGTGGACGAGCTAGGTGGGAACCGTGAAAATAGTAGGCAGTGTTGAGGGGTGAAGACCACAGCAGCTACCCTGGCAATGGCCTGCTGATCTTGGCTTCAACAGTATTGTAGTGGCATTATGAGAAGCAGCTGTAGAGGATAGAATACAGGCCTGATAGTGAGAAGGAGCTGAGTTTTAATTCCAATTCTGCCGCTTGTCTGCCATGTGATCTTGGGCAAGTCACTTAACTTCTCTGGGTCTCAGTTCCCTCATCTACAGAATGGGAATTGATACTGTGAACCCCATGTGGGATATGAACTGCGTGCAACCCGATTAGCTTATATCCACTACAGCATTTAGTACTGTGCCTGGCACATGGTAAGCGCTTAACAAATTCCATCATAATAATAGTAATAGTAATCCATGCTGCCGACTCTTTGGCCAGATGTGGATTTGGTACATAGTAGTCACTTCGCAGGATGTTACACGGCTGACTGCCTGCTTGTGAGAAGTAGCTCGGCTTAGTGGAAAGATCACGGGCTTGGGAGTCAGAGGTTGTGGGTTCTAATCCTGATTCTGCCATTTGTCTGCTGGGTGACCTTGGGCAAGTCGCTTAACTTCTCTGTGCCTCAGTTACCGCATCTGTAAAATGGGGATTAAGACTGTGAGTCCCACATGGGATAGCCTGATTATCTTGTTTCTGCCCCAGCGCTTAGAATGGTCCCTGGCACCTAGTAAGCACTTAACAAATACCATCATTATTATTATTGATTGTTGCATCTACTGCCCTAGCTGGAATGTGATTAGTAGAGAAGAGAGAGGATGAGTGGCATTGCGCAAAACACTAGCACGATAATCAATACCTCCACACATGTTATTGCGCCCAATGTCTTCGTGACTGGACGGAAGCCTGTCTGTTATTTATGATTGTTCACTCCATTGGCAGCAGCAGCAGCAGCACTTCACAATGGTTACATGTACATATATAATGTAGATTTCAGTGGTTCCATCAGTTTCTACCCCCCTCCAGGATTAATATTTTTAAAATTTGAGTTAATGAATCCATTAATGGTGTTTATTGAGAGCAAACTGCATACAGAGCACTTTACTAAGCATTTGGAAGAGTTTACCCACAAGAAGTTTACAAACTAGGTGGGAGAGAAAGACATTAAACCCCCAAAAACCTGGATACGTGTGTCTTCCACTTTCTTCCTGCTCTTCTGCCCTCTTCTCTTCTGCCGTCTTCTCTTCATCTTGAGCAGCCTTCGTTCCTTCCTCTTCTTTTTTTAAAAATGGTATTTGTTAAGCACTTACTGTGTTCCACCCATTGTACTAAGTACTCGGGTAGATATAATATAATCCGGTTGGACATAGTCCCTGTCCCACGTGGGGCTCTCGGACTTAATCCCTATTTTACCAATGAGGTCACTGAGGCAAGAGTAGTTGAGTGACTTGTCCAAGGTCACACGACAGACAAGTGGCAGAATAGGGATTAGAACCCAGGTCTTTTTGACTCTCAGGCCCATGCTCTATCCACCAAGTCATGCTGCTTCTCATAATTGGTGCTTTATCCAGTAGGCCATGCTGATTCTTTACCTTCTGTCTCTCCCGAACACCTCTGGGGCTGAACCAATAGAGCAGCCGCCAGAGTTCTGGAGAAGCTGGCGAAAGATCAGGTGGCAGATCTCTTTCCTCATCACCCCCAATTGTTTTCCCAGCCCTTTCCCTACCTAGTCCTGCCCACTTTTGCCACTCATTATTATTACTAGCATTAATAGGAAGAATAATAACAACAGTAGTATTTGTTAAGTACTTGGCACACGGGGTAGATACAAGAGAGTCAGGATGGGCACAGTCCCTGTCCCACATAAGGCTCACAGTCTAAGGAGAAGAGAAGACAGGCATTGAATCCCCATTTTCCAAATGAGGAAACTGAGGCTCAAGGTACTGAAGTGGCAAGTCCCACAGAAGCAGCGTGACTTAGTGGAAAGAGCACAGGCTTGGGAGTCAGAGGATGTGGGTTCTAATCCTGGCTCTGCCACTTGTCTGCTGGATGAGTTTGGGCAAGCCACTTAACTTCTCTGTGCCTTAGTTACCTCATCTGTAAAATGGGGATTGAGACTGTGAGCCCCATTTGGAACAACCTGATTTCCTTGTATCTACTCTAGCACTTAGAACAGTGCTTGGCATGTAGTAAGCGCTTTACAAATACCATTATTATTATTATTATTATTATTATTAAGACTGGGATTAGAACCCAGGTCTTTTGAGTCCCAGGCCCATGCCCTTTCCACTAGGCCACACTGCTTCTCAGCTCTGCCCCACTCTAACCCTGACCCTGTTCCTGCGTAGGACCGAAAGAATGGGAAGGCATTTGGTCGTGCCAGCAGTTTTCCGCAATTCTGTGGTAGCGAATGCTATTCCCTTCTCTTTCATTATGTGATGTGTACTGCAAGAAGATCAGTTGTTTGATAGTGACACTAGAATGTAGGTTGGGGCTTGGAAAGAAAGCATATTGCGACCTATTCTTAGCTTTCCCATGTGTAGGAGGAGGCCTGTCTCAGTTGGCGGAGGAATGTCCTGAGACTCTTCGGTTCCTTGGTCTGACCCAAATTCTGTGTGGCCTGAGGGGAACTACTTAATCCTTACGTCTCGATTTCCTCTTCCGTAAGGCAGGGAAAATAAGAGTGACTCGTCGGCCGGAATGAGGTGCAGAATCGCTAATGAAAACGGTTGGAGAACATAGTTTGTACATGTAAAATGCCAGGGAAATGATGACTCCTGTGTGTCACCGAACAGCGCATCGTCATAGTTCCCGTGGGCTCCAGCCACTACATTTTCGGCCCCAGGAACAAAACCCAGCTACCTTTCAAAGGATTCAGAAACAAGAGTGGCATGAATGCTTTGTAGTGCCATATGATCATGCCCAGGGCACAGACCAACCTTGCCCATCTGGGAAGCCTTTAGGCCCAAGCATATTTTAGAAGGGCTAAAGTTTTCACTTGCTCTGCCCCACTTAAAGGTGGCAAATAATAACTCTGGTACTTGTTAAGCACTTACCAGGTGCCGAGAACTGTTCTAAGCATTGGGGTAGATACAAGTTAATCAGGATGGAGACAATCCCTGTCCCATATGGGGCTCAGAGCCTTAATTCCCACTTTACAGAAGAGGTAACTGAGGCCCAGAGAAATTAAGTGACTTGCCCTAGTCACACAGCAGACATGCGGTAACTGCAAAGGGATAATGTAAGTGCACAGCTGGGACCCTTGTGTGAGTTTTTATTAAAACGTTTCACTCATCCTAGCCTGTCTCCCTTCAGGTTGTGGACGTCTGACTCCAGATCCCTTTGCATGGTTGGCCTAGCCTTAGCATGGTGTCTGATCTCAGCGCTGCAGAACCTGAGGCTCCACCCTGCAATCATGCGTTCATGATGCCTCTCGCAGTTGTAGAAGTCTGCACACCCGCTGGGATTACAGCTTCCAACAGCACACAGACCATCGGGCATGAGGCACCGAGTGCACTTACGTGACTCCTCTTTCCCTCTCATATGCCCCAGGCCAGGCCGAGGCAGGATCGGGCCCCACATCCAGTCCGGTTCAGCAGGTTTGTTCAGTCCTAGAACTTGGGCCTGTGCAGCACCCTAACAGATGAGGAGAGTGGCCGAGAGCCAAGATGGCAGTAGAGAATCAAGTGGTGCTGGTGGATGTGGAACAGCAAGACCCCTTTAGTCACTTCGAAGAGTCCGGCCAGACCCAGGTGACCTGCAGGGTCCCCAGACCTTTTTTTTCAGGGGTGCCACCCCTTCCTCTGGGTAGGCCAGCGGTATTTGTGTTATTTGTTAAGCGCTTACTATGTGCCAGGCTCTGTAGTAAACGCTGGGGTGGATCCAAGCTAATCAGGTTGAACACTAATCCCTGTCCCTGCAGCCTCATCATCAGCTGCCATATTGGCCGGATGCTCCACTATGCTCACTGTGTTCCTTTCTCCCATTGAGGAGGGGACCAGTCCCCTGGGTAGGTAGTGGTTCTGATCTCTGCAGCTCAATACAGAGACAGAGCCTGTCTGGAACTAACCCATGTTTATGGGAAGCAAAAGGGAGATTTGCAACCAGTTTACAACCAGGTGTGACAGAAAGTACCTGTGTGATTCTTTTTTTTAATGGTATTTGTTAAGTGCTTTCTATGTGCAGGCACAGGGGGAAGATAGAAGCTAGTCAGGTTGGACACAGTCCATGTCCAATAGTCTTAATCCCCAGTTTTCAGAGGAGGGGTACTGAGGCCCAGCCAATAATAATATTAGTAATAATAATTGTGGTATTTCCTAAGCGCTTGCTGCGTGCCGGTACTGTTCTAAGCGCTGGGGTGGATTCAAGCAAATCGGGTTGGACACAGTCGCTGTCCCACATGGGGCTCACAGTCTCAATCCCCATTTTACAGAAAAGGTAACTGAGACCCAGAGAAATGAAATGACTTGCCCTAGGTCACCCAGCAGACAAGTGACAGAGCTGGGATTAGAACCCATGATCTTCAGACTCCCAGGCCCGTGCTGTATCCACTGCGCCATGCTGTTTCTCCGGGCAGATGTGGATTTTCAGCCACGCGATGGCATGCTCCTGCTCTCCTCCTGGGTGGGCAGTGAGCCCACTCCATTGGTAGCCACCATCAGGAGGTCTGGAGCTCCGCCGTCCTCATCCGGCTCTCGTCGGCCTGGACTCCAGGGTCGCGTGAAGCATCCTGCACGTAATAAGTTCTCAATAAATACCATTTATTGATTGATTGATTGATCAGGTCCCACTTTATGGTAGTCCTGAACCCCTGCACTGTTGAACTTGTCCCCTCTATTTGAGTACTGGGAAAAGTAAAGTAAATGTTGCAGTTTTGGTTAGTAATAGGGACCTAGGCAACCTGGAGACAGTCTATATGTTAACATATTGTGTGTGTGTGCGTTTGCGTGCCTGGGTGTCTTTCTCTCGCATCTCTACCTTCAGTTTTGAACATAACAATGCAAAGCGGATTTCAAAAGTCAAGGGAATCCAAACTTCTCTAAGTGAAGATTGCAAATTTAAAAAATAATTCATAGGAAGGAAAGAAAAGGAATCCTGGTGGCATGTTACACGATACTGACCCTGCTGTAGAAATGGGCATAGAGAGCCAGTGATAATCCAGAAGGGCCACTAGATCATATCATGGGGCTATGAAATCAGAGCATGTGCATTAAGCTAGCTTGGAATTAGTATGGGAGGCTTTCTGGACCTCCATAATTCAATTCCCTAAGTGGAGAAATCACAGTGGGGGTAGCAGCAAGGTTTTAGGTTTTTTGAAATCCTGAGCTAGGGGAGAGGTCCTGAGAGGTGATTGCTACCGAAAGCCGCCCAGAGCAGCTATGCTAGAAAGCCTCATGGCTCCTCGACTTTCCAAAGACCACCGTTGCTTTTTGTTGTTGGAAGGACTTTTCCCGCTATTAGTAAAATACTGGCATTGTTCGTCTCACCTGGTTTTTCACTCCCTTCTCCCTTGGATCCCCTATTCTGGACTCTCAACATATGTTTATGCCCAAACATTACCAAGATGGATTAACTTGTATCTACCCCAGCGCTTAGTACAGTGCTTGGCATGAAGTAAGCGCGTAACAAATACCATTAATAAAAAAAGATATTGCTGTGGGCAGCAAGCAGAACAAGGGAGTCAAGGGAGAAGCTGTGTGGCCTTGTCAGTCAATCATATTTACTGAGCACTTACTGTAAGCAGAGCACTGTACTGAGCGCTTGGGAGAGTACAAGATAACAATAAACAGACACAGTGGAAAGAGTACAGCCTGCAAGTCCTTTGCAGGATAGAACCTCGGTTCTATCCCCAGCTCCACCACTTGTCTGCTGTGTGACCTTGGACAAGTCATTTCACTTCTCTCAGTTATCTCATCAGTAAAATGGGGATTAAATCCTCTCCCCCCAATTTAGACCGTGAGACCCAGGGACTGTGTCTACCCTGATTAACTTGCATCAATGCCAGCATTTAGAATAGTGCTAAACATATAATAAGCGCTTAGCAAATTCCATAAAAATTCCAAGGAAAGAAAAAGATTTGAGAGGGAGCTTTAGAGGTTGCAGTTATAAGAGGCTTCGGCAACTAGGGCCTTGGTGAGTCAGGGTTGATCTGAGTCCAGGCTCAGTAACACAGATGGGTCCTCGTTCTAGACCCAAGAGGTGGGTGCCACTGCTCACCATGAATTTTGTTCCTATGGAGGCGGGGGAGCTCTACCCTGGGACGAGAAGTGGCGTGGCGTAGTGGAAACAGCTTAAGCCCGGTAGTCGGAGGACCTGGGTTCTAATCTCGACTCCGCCACTTGCCTTCTGTGTGATCTTGGGCAAACCCACTTAACCTCTCAAGGCCTAACTTCCCTCATCTGCAAAACTGGGGATTCAGAACCTGTTCTCCCTCCTGCTTAGACCGTGAGCCCCAAGTGGGGCTTGATTATCTTGTATCTTCCCCAGCGGCTACTGCGGTGCTTAGAATAAAGTAGTAAGCGCTTAACAAATTTCACAGTTGTGTGCCCCTCCCCAGTGTGAAGCTGGGGCTCAGCGCATACAAGGATGACCCCAGGAATCTGACCCAACCAGGGTTCCCCCATTGACTAAACACTTTCATAAGAAAAAGAAGACGCATGGTGTAGTGGAAAGCACGAGGGTCTGGGAGTTAGAGAACATGGGTTCTAATCCCAGCTCTGCTAATTCCTTGCTCTTTGACCTTGGACAGAGTCACCTAACTTCTCCGTACATCAGTTACCTCATCTGTAAAATGGGGGTTAAATCATCCTCCCTCCAACTTAGGCTGTGAGCTCCACATAGGACAGAACTGGATCCAAGCTGATAAACTTGTATCTACCCCAGTGCTTAGAAAATTACTTGATACATAGTCGGCACTTAACAAATATCATTAAAAAAAGAAAATGAAGAATGGTGGTATTTGTTAAGTGCTATGTGCCAAACACTATACTAAGTGCTGGAGTGGAAATGAGAACATCAGTTTAAATATAGTCCCTCTCCCACATGAAACTCACAGTCTGAGTAGGAGGGATAACAGGTATTGAATTCCCATTTTACAGATGGGGTAAATGCAGCCCAGAGAACTGAAGTGACTCATCCAAGATCACAGGGCAAGCAAGTGGCAGAGCTCGGGTTAAAACCCAAGTCCTCTGGCTCCCAAGCCTGTGCTTTTTCCATTAGGCCATGCTGCTTCACTAAAATCAAAATGAAGAATAAATGAACACAATACCAGGACTGAACCTATTTAGATTTCTGACTCGCCCTGTTCACTATTATTTTTATTATGACCCAGCTTAGTATCAGAGGGGGTTGGTGAAAATTGACTTAGGATCTTCCTCTCTTCCCACCATCTCCTGCCTCTTCTCCCCATTCTTCCGTTCCTCTGGGCCTGATGCCATCTTCCAGATATTGATCTGGGATTTGGATATGGTCAGCCCACAGTCACCATCTTTTACCTGTTTCATCAGAGTCAGAACCACCAGCCGCTTAGCGGGCCAATTTAGCTTCCCACTCAAAGATTCTTCTTTTGGCATTTAAGGAGCTTCAGTGGCTAGTTTGGGTTTCTTTTGCCCAAAATGACGTTGGTTTTGGTGAATTGACATAATTCCTTCCTAACCTAAAGAGCTTTAGTGTTCCCAATGTATGTATAGATGCTCTCTCTCTCTCTCTCTCTCTCCCCCTCTCTTCTCTCCATCTCTCTCACACCATCCCTCTCTCCATCTCCCCCCGCCCCTCTCTCCAATATGTTGTATTATAAGTCTCCAGTTTTGCTTTGTCTTAGACTCCTCCTTTCTGTTTTCCCCTGCTCTTCAACCGAAATTGGATAGATCTAACCTTTCCTATTAAAATTGTGATCATTAGAGACAAGAAAGGTCTGAATGCACCCTGCATTATCTGCTCAAAGAACAATAAAAATTAATAGTATCTAAATATATGTGACCAGAATAACATTACCGGAATGAGGCAGCATGGGTATTGCTTAGCTTGGTAATAGCAGGGGAACAAACGAGACAGAGATTGGGATCCATATGAGCCTTGTGAAGATGGGGGTTTGTGTTTCTGTTAGAAACATCCTTCCCCCACAATCCCATAGGTTTGTAACCTCAAACATAAATAATAAACACAAAAAAAATTTGGTTTTGCATAAACAAAATAGACATTCTCCTCATACATTCTCCTCATCTCCTAAATTTTCCCCAAATGTCCAATTCCATTTTCTCTAAATCATTGCAAAAAGAACCCAAAATAACTTTCCTGATTATATCTCTTTGTCTTAGTGTGTATTACAATAAGGTATATTTTGAAAAATAAATTTTATCTGGCCGTTGGTCAGGAAAATGGTTGGGGCTTATGGACAACTGCTTTATTTCATATATTTCCAAAGAAAATGCGGCTTCCTAATGACTGAATTTGTGCACAACATCGTTTTAGATCGCTGTGTCTCTACCTGTATCAACTAGGTTTATAGGATGGAATAATCTTTTGAATGATTAGAATATTTAACCAGGAAATAACTGGCGTTTGCTGCTCCTGTCTCGTCTCTGATGGTATCCTGGGGAGCCGCAGCAGTGGAAGCTGGCGTTTCTATACACACAGACATCTATCCATCATGAATATTTAAAATTCAATCATTAAGAAGATCAGCAACAGTGGCAGCATATTTGTTGCCACTGATCAGCTACTAATGGTTTTAAAAACTTGGAAACTGGGTAGGGGGGAGGGGAGTGCTCTTCAGGCATCTGAAGCTCCTGGTCAGAATGTAAAAGTGTTTTAAAAGAGAAGGGATTGAACAACCCAGGATTGGGTACAATATGGAATTTACTAAGCACGCATACTTAGAGAAAAACAGATTAAAAAGATATGGTTGGGGCTGTCAGAAACTTTCCCTTAGTTGAAGCGAACTCCCAGAATGAGCCACTAAGTGCTATTCTTGCTACCTATCCCTTAAATGGAAAGAGGTCTCCATTTAAAAAAGGCTCAGCTGTTTGTGAATTGTAGCCTCAATTTAGCAGCCCAGAAACTGTGTTCCTTTGCCAGAGCCATTTTCAATAGTTGCTCGACCTTTGGCCGCAATGAAGCAGCAACGTATTCCTCGAGGACGGTAATCACATTCACCATGCGTTTTTCTGCCGTCTTTGGTTTGGTGAGGACCAAAAACTAGAAGAGGCCACTGAAGGGGATCAAAGAAGTCTCTCCCAGCTCTTTTGACTGGTTGGTTCACAAGACCCTGAACTTCCTATTTGTGGATGCAGCGTCATTTCCCAAACAGATACCTAAGCCATAAATCACATTAAAAGGTTTTGTACTCAGATCTAAAGAAGGTGTTCTGCCTTCAGCTAAGTTTGCCTGGGCTACACAGCCAAAAGTACCAGGGAGATAAATATAGGATCTCTTATGTGTGATGATCTGCTTAAATAAGTCCCATTTCTTTCTGTGGAGCTTGATAGGGACCATTTTCAATGGGTTGCTCCTAACATATTCCACAACAGCCTTGAGGATAGCCACTGGCCTGGAATCAGTAATGGTTTATTGTGGGGCCAAGAGTGAAAAATAGAGATTTCCTTTTTTCTGCTCCTTGGGAAATGGGGTGAGTCAAATTGGGGTGCTTATTTTCAAGTCTCAAGCTTTCCCTCCCCACTCCTTCTTCCAACTTTCATAGTTTCAGTAAGAATTCATATCGAGGAAAGGAAATCCTATTAAATGTGGAAGTGAAAATCCTGTTGAATGCTACCATTGGTGTCAAAATTAGGAGATCCATCCAAGTCTTTTATGGCCTTCCCTGAAGCCTTACACTATTAAAATAGGTGCCACAACTTAGGTCAATAGCTTAATGCTGAAAACACGCCTTACCTATTTTCTCAAAAGCGTCCATCTTAATCATCTTTATTTTCGAAATCCCAAGATATATTAATGACCCAACCCATTGGGCATTTCTGAGAAAATAGTAAAAGATCAGTTTCCATATTATTAAATGGAATAAATCTCAAAGATTATGATTAGAAGGTTTGCTAATCTGCCACCTTGGAGACTTAATCTCCTCCCACTTGCAACAGCCATATTAACTGATGGATATTCCTCTTAACATCTAGTAATAGTCAGCCCCCTAGAAACAAAACCTAATTTCAGCCGTCTAGCCAGCATAAAATAATTCCTTCCCTTGACGCCTTCATCTTTATTCTCCATCTAGATCAACAAACCTTGTTCCGGCCGAACATTTCTGATGGAAGCTTGATTTAGGAAAAAAGCAGCAGTTCATAGAGTGCAAATCCCTTGAGAGCTAATATCGCTTCTCCCACCCACCCCACACACACCTTTGGGGCTCCCACCATCGCACGGAAACTGGGCAAGACTGGTTTGCAGGTTCCTTCAGGGAAAAAGTAATATATTTTAGGCCCCCTTGTTTGAGGGTGGAACGGAAGGGGGAAGTTGGGGAGAACCTGACAGCAGTCAAAGGGATCTGTGCCACCCTGAGGCCCCTTAAGTAGGAGCCAGAATACAATGATAAGGGGAGTTAGGGTGGCCTTTTGTCTGTTTCAATCCTGGACAGTCTGATTGTCAGTTGGACCTTCCTCCTCCAAAAGATTTTACTGCGTCAACTCTAATTTTATTGCTTTACTAAATCAATCTCTTGAGTGAAGAAGCATTTTGAAAATGTCTTTACTTATGTATTTGCTCAGCATGTATGGGGCAGAAGGAAATATTAGTGCCAATTAAACTAGTTAGCAACACCACCCGTAGAGGTTTTTATGAGGTTTACCACCAGTGGAAATTTCAGAAATCATGTTATATGGGAACTTTGCTTTAAGATAAATATCTGTTTCAAATCCAAGAGAACAAGGAGTTAAAGATACAAAATTTAGTGCACAGTAGGTACCTGCTTAGCCTTGGTCTCCAGACAGGTATCCCCAGATATGCTGGGTGATATATAAATAAAATGCCATGAGGGAAAGTTTCCTAAGTTTTCCAAGTTCAGAACTGACTTCTTTTTTTTAAACATTTCCTCAATATCATAAGATTCTCTCACTTTCTAGTATGATATTATTTCACTCCTTCCTTTAGTTCTTCTGATGGCTTACCAGTTCCTTTCCTGGCTTAAAATGCCTTTCATGTCCAATGCCCCAACAACTGCACTGGAACCAGGGAAAATTTGTCATGGAATCTATTTTCCACTTACTGACCCCAGTACCATTTCAGTCAGTCAGTTCTATTTATTGAGCTCTTACTGTTTGCAGAACACTATTCTAAGAGCTTGGGAGAGTACAATGTAACAACATAATAGACAGATTTCCTGCACACTATGAGAAAACTTGATACTGTTACCTTTTACCTCAGTTGAACATAGTGATGCATTAAGCTCCAATAATAATAACAATAATAGTAACAATAATAATGTGGTACTTGTTAGGTTCTTATTATGTGCCAAGCACTGTACTAAGAGCTGGAGCAGATACAAAATAATAAAGTTAAACAGTCCCTGGCCCACATGGGGCTCCCAGTCTAAATGGGAGGGAGAATGGGTATTTAATCCTCATTTTTCAGAACAGGAAAGTGAGACACAGGGAAGTTAAGTGTGTCCATGGTCACACTGCAGACAAATGGCAGAGTCAACTTTTTATGATTTTTTTTATATGCCAGGCACTATACTAAGTGCTAAGGTAGATAAAAGATGTCAGGTTGGACACAGTCCATGTGCCATATGGGGCTCAAAGTCTTAAACCCCATTTTACAGATAACTGAGGCACAGAAAAATTAAGTGACATGTCCAAGGTCGTAGAGCAGACAAATGGCAGAGCAGAGATTCCCAGGCCCGTGCTCTTTCCACTTGGTCACACTGCCTCCCAGGCAGCAGAAACTCACCTCAGAATCATTGATTGCTGTGTAAGCTTGTCAGGTGGGGGCTGGTACCAACATTATTGTGCCGATAAGGATATCTGTAGAAAATGATTGAGAATCAGAGGTCTCAGCAGCTATTCTGTGGAAAACCGAAGAGGGAAGACCACCACAAGAGTGGACAGAAACACTGTATGGATCTACAAAGGATGATCTCCTGCCGTGGGGCACAGCTGGGGAATGACTGATGGGAATCAACCCTCTCAGCACGGGGCAGGGGGGGCGTTTTGTATGCAAAGGCAGGGTGGTCGTGCAGACCTTGGTGGGGAGACTGAATCACTAACAGTGACAGCTAGACAAAAAGCAGCTATTAGCACACACCGCCCCACCCTTCCATCTGATTCACCAAAGAGCAAGTCAGGCATTGGAGCGAGGAGGGGACTTGTCTGCCCCAAGTGTTCTGGGCACCTGGGCTCACCAGAAGCCCAACCCAACACTGAGGGCCTGTGGGTATGTTCTGTGTGCAGGTCATTTCCAAGGAGGTGAAGGAGGATGCAGCGTGGCCTGATGGATAGAGCGTAGACCTGGGATTCAGAAGGACCTGGGTTCTAATCCTGGCTCCACCACTTGTCCCCGTGTGACCTTGGACAAGCCACTTAACTTCTCTGAGCCCAGTGTGGGACAGGAACTGTGTCCAACCCGATTACCTTGTGTCTGTCCCAGCGCTTAGTACAGTGCCTGGAACACAGTAAACATTTAACAAAAACCACAATTATTATCATCATCATTATTATTATTATTACAATGTCATTTGTTCTCCCCCTCCTCGCTTTCCTTCAGTGCCCTGAGCAGTTGCCCATTTCAGCCATTCCTAAGAGTCGTGCTGCCTGTGTGGGCCGGAACTACTCCTGGGAAACCCCTGTTTAGTCCTGAAGAGGATTATGACCACCGTCGAATGCAGCAGCTGTGGCTCTGTGATGACGGTGTATCTACCGAAGTGACCAGTTCCACAGCCACAGTGACGACTGGGAAAACCCACCTGCGCACATCAGGGGCCCCGCTACCCCTTCATTCCCCAGAAATCAAGTCAGGCCTGGGCCAGACTGGCTCAGAGGTCATTACTGGGAAATCCCAGCATGAACGCTTGAATGCTGGAGGTGGGCGGTCAGGGTTTGCAGAGTGGAAGTTCATCTACTTCTGTCTGTTGCGCTTCTACAGCGTGACGTATTGGAGAGAGCACGAGCCTAGGAATAAGAAGGCCATGGGTTCTAATCGCGGTTCTTCTATTTGTCTGATGTGTGACCTTGGGTTTATTTACTCATTTCTTACTTTCTTCTTACACTCACTTCTCTGTGCTTCAGTTACCTCATTTGTAAAATGAGGATTAAGACTGTGAGCCCCACATGGGATATGGACTGTGTCCAACATGATTAGCTTGTATCTGCCCCAATGCTTAATACAGTGCCAGGCGCATAGCAAGCACTTAACAAGTACTATTTAAAAAAATTAAAGGGAAAGTGAGTGATGCCTTCTAGCTCCACCTTGCATATTCATTGGGAATTTGATAAATGCTGGCATGGAAAACAATTGATATATTAATTGGCTGACTTGAAATGTTCTCTGAGCACATTTGGGATATAAAGTCATTAGAATTTAAAAATGTCAGAGCCACGCGGGTGAGGAGAAAAATGGCACCTCCCCAGAGTCCTGTGGGCCAACCAGTTTTTCCTCCTGGAGTGTGTTTGGAGGAGCTGTGGGGCCAGAGTCAAGAGAGATCCCAGGTTGGGCTCAGCCCTCTGGAACGTGAGCTGGAATGGAGGAAGACTGCAGAGAGAGGGAAGTTTTTAACCACTTAAGGGCTGAATAACCTCCTTCCCCCAGAGGGTCAGAGAGAATTGACTCAGCCAGTTGTAGAGAACAAATCCTGTGTTTGCAGCTCGACACCGGAAAAGCCTCTCCCATGTTAGGAATCTGGGCTTCAAACATTGGAAGAGCAATGACTGAAGAGGCCACAGATGAATCAGATGAGGGCAGGATTGGCCCCTACAAACTTTATTCAAACCACAGATCAAGCAGGAACAGTTGCTACTATCATACTCAGACCCTTATGAGGTTGCCCACCCACCTCCACATCAAAGAAAAACTCCTCACCATTGGCTTTATAGCACTCCACCACCTTGCCCCCTCCTACCTCATCTTGCTTCTCTTCTTCTACAACCCATCCTGCACTCCTCATTCCTCTAGTGCTAACCTTCTCACTATGCCTCAATCTCACCCCCGACACCTAGCCCACATCCTGCCTGTGACCTGGAATGCCCTCCCTCCTCAAATCTGAGAGACAATTACTCTCCTCCCCTTCAAAGCCTTATTGAAGGCACATCTCCTCCAAGAGGCCTTCCCAGCCCAAGTCTCCCTTTTCCTCATTTCCCACTCCCTTCTGCATCGTCCTGACTTGCTCCCTTTGCTCTTCCCCCTCCCAGCCCCACAGCACTTATGTACATATCTGTAATTTTATTTATTTGTATTGATGTCTATCTCTGCCGCTCCACCCCTCACCCCCAGACTGTAAGCTCATTATGGGCAGGGAATGTGTCTGTTTATTATTGTATTGTACTCTTCCAAGTGCTTAGTACAGTGGTCTGCACACAGTAAGTGCTTAATAAATACAATGAATGAATGGATCACTGGAGCAGAGGATGGGAGTTAGCAACTAAAGAATTATGCGATTTTCTTTATTTTTATTTCTCTTTCTCTTGGACTCCGGAAAAACGCAAGGAATAGGGAAACTGGCACAATAGATCCTAGCGGTCTATCCGTTCAGAAAGGATTTAGAGACATTTAAAAAGGCAGATTACACAAATCCCTACCCAGGGAAGTTATATCCAGCGTCTCCACTTCCCCTCCACTGATCTTAGTCTCCTTCCCATGAGCATTTTTCGCTGCTTCCCCCTCCCCCCCCCAGAACACTTGTTTCGTTCTCCTTCCTGCCTCCCTCATACTCGTCGTTTCCACCATGGTCCCTGGACTTGAGTTTCATTGGGTCCATGGCAGTCCTGGACCCTTCCTCTTTCTCCCACTCCCAAACCACTGAAGCTATTCACATATGACCTTTTGAGGATGTGCCATCATAACAATACTAATTAACAATTATGGTATTAGGTGTTTACAACATGCCAAGCTCTGGTCCAAGTGCTGGGGTAGATTCATTCAATCATATTTCATTCAATCTTATTTAGTGAGCATCTACTGGGTGCAAAGCACTGTAATAAGCACTTGGGAGAGTACAGTATAGCAAATGCAAATTAATCAGGTTGGACAAAGCCTCTGTCCTGCATGGGCTTCACAGTCTTAATCCCCATTTTACAGATGAGGTAACTGAGGCACAGAGAAGTTGTTACTTGCCCAAGGGCACAGCAGACATGTAGCTGATCCAGGATTAGAACCCAGGTCCTCTGGCTCCCAGGCCACACTGCTTCTCTATGTGTTGTTGGCCATCTTTGATGAAAATACAGCTGCCTGGGAGTGCAATGGGCCCTGTCCCTGTCAGGCTGGGGGCTCTAAGTTAATGTTAAATGAAATCAGGTATAAAAGTTGGCAAAGGAAGTCCTGGAAAAGTCTGAGAGTTCCCTCATTAGCTAAAAAAATCTGCCTGACAGCTACTTGGGCAGTGGACGCACTGGCCATTTCTTCAGGGAGCAGATCTTGGAAGCTTGAAAAAAGTGCATGGAATTTGCATACATTTACTGGTGTTAAAGCTGCCCTTCCAGTTAGCCCAGTTCATGCTACAGAAGTTGGATTCAAGTATATTTTTGTGGAAGTTCGGTTTGGAAGACCCCAAAAGCATGTTGCAGTCATATAACCTGGGTGTTTTTTCATGAGAGATTGTCTTGTTGCTGTTGCCCCCGATTGGCCCAGGAGTCAGCTCCAGCCCTGGCAGTTAACATTCGGGGGTTCTGGCACCTCTGGATCTCCTGACTTCCCTTCCCCATTGTCAGTCCTCTCCTAAGTCCTGCCAGACGGCAAGGGGGTAAAAGAAAAGGACTGACAAGAGCCAGAAATTCCTCTCGGAGGTCTGAAGGACTTGCTGATTTTCTGAGGAGAGTTCAGAGGCAGGACTAGAGGTGTGCAGCTCCAAAACCATAGGCCCTTCATGCACAGGGCAGTTCCCTCGAACATTAGGTTAGAGCTTTATTGTTGGGTTCTACTGGAAAATTCTCTCCAAAAAAATACGCCGGATCCAGGCCACATGGTATTGTCTTTGATGGTTCAGAAACACTTGTCAGTGATGCCATGGACACATCTCTCCCAGATCATTCTGGTAACATAGCCCTAGAGTTTTCTCGGTAAAAATACGGAAATGGTTTACCATTGCCTTCTTCCAGGCAGTAGACTTGAGTCTCTACCCTTGACTTTCTCCCATGCCACTGCTGCCCGGCACAGGGGAATTTTGACTTGAAGCAGATTGCCTTCCATTTGCTAGCCACTGCCCAAGCTAGGAATGGAGTGGGTATGCCTCTGCTTGACTCATCCTCCCAAAGTCGAGACTGGTAGAGTACTGGGAACTCTCCAGGTGCGACCCTGAGAGGAGTCAGAAACACTGGGGCCTTTTAAATTGCTCACAGTGGCGGTAGAGGAGTCATTAAGTCAGTCACATTTATTGAGCGCTTACTGTGTCCTGAGTGCTCAGGAGAATAGAATATTCCTTTTGTGAGTTTTCAGATTTTAAGAAACTCTCTGTCTTCCCCTCTCGACTATAAGCTTATTATGGGCGGGGAATGTATTTGCTAATTCTGTTGTATTGTACTCTCCCAAGTGCTTAGAATAGTGCTCTGCACATAGTCAGCACTCAGTAAATACCACTGATTGATTCTCTGAGAGCCCAGCATGGACTTCATCCACCATGAGTAAGAGAACTGCTGCCCCTTTGACCAGGTATTAATTCTTACAAATTTCAAGTCTCAAGGTTGGCATTTTAGCTTCAGTATTTACTACTCTGGTTCAGCACAGTGGCAAACAGCTTTGGAGGTGCACTGATCTCAAAATGACATCTTCTGGGACATAGAATTAAGATTAGAAAAAAGTTCTAGTTTACCCCACCCTGTAAACTCTGATGTCCTCCTTTCTATCTTCTCTCTTTTCTCACCCCACCAGACATTGGTGTTACAGTGTTTCAGTTTTCCCCTCCCTGCAGATGACTCCAAAGCTGTCTCTCTAGTTTTGACTTCTATCTGAGAAGCCCCAGTCTCCTCCTTCCTCTGGGACATCTCCAGGACACGGGATATGTGCCTGCAATAAGGCTTTGAAGAGAGGGAGAGTATTTGTCAGGTATAAAGAGGGAGGGTGTTCCAGGCCAGAAGTAGGTCATGGGCAAAAAGTCGGTGGTGAGGAAGACGAGATCGAGGTACAGCAAGTAGGTTGGAATTAGAGGAGTGAAGTGTGCAGGTTGGGTTGTAAAAGGAGAGTAGCACAATGAGGCAGGAGGGGGCAGGGTGATTGAGTGCTTTAAAGCTGATGGTAAGGTGTTTTATTTGATACAGAGGTAGGTGGGCAACCACTGGAGGTTCCTGAAAAGAGAGAAAACATGAACTGAATGTTTTTATAGAAAAATGATCTGGGCAGCTGAGTGAAGTATGGACTGGAGTGGGGAGAGACAGGTGGCTGGGAGATCAGCAAGGAGACTGATACAGTAATTAAGGCATCCCAGTAATCAGAGTTCACTCAGCCAACTCTATCCCTTGTGAATTTCTTTAATCCCATCATCAACACTCATGTATGTGCATATATATGTATACGTATATATATGTATGTAGATAAATAAATATATATACATCAGTTGCATTTATTGAGCACTTACTGGATGCAGAGCACTGTCTTAAGTGGTTGGGAGAGAGTGCAATACAATAGAGTTGGTAGACCCAATCCCTGCCCACAAGTAGCTTACCGTCTAGAGGGATTATATGTGTTTATTCGGTTATTTATCTTGACTATGTTAGTTGTACCTCTTTTTATGTCTCACATTAACATGTAAGCTCCTCTTGGGCAGGGAGTGTGCCACTTGTTTAGAATGTACTCCCCAAGGATTTAGCACAGTGTGCTGGACTCCACTAAGTGTACTCTATTACTATCACTGCTTTGCTAGTATTATACTCCTTCCCACCTGCTGATGACCAGATGGCATGCTTCCTTTGCTAGTGTCTTTGGAACTTCTGTTTTAAAAGCTGGGTGGCAGAAGGGATGGAAACAGATGACTCTTGTGAGATTTTTGAATTCTTGTAATCTCCTTAAGGACAGTGACCATTTCTCCAACTTTTATTGTACGCTTAGTTCAGTGTTCTGCTCACAGTAGGAATTCAATAAATGTTATTTATTGAATGAATGAATCAATGAGTCAGTGAATGAATCAGTGAACAAACAAGCTGTGAATTTCAGTTCCCTGTTTTAGTCCCATCCCCTATTACTCTGGATGCTAACTACCATCACTAGGCGGATGATTACCAAATCTTCATCTCCAGCCCTGATCTTTCTCCTTCTCTGCAGTCTCGTCGTTTGTCTTGCCTTCAGAACACCTCTACTTGGATGTCCCACTCACACCCCAAATTTAACGTGTCCAAAACAAAATTCCTCATCTTCCCACCCAAACCCTGGCCTCTCCATTACTTTCCCAACACTGTAGGCTATACCACCATCCTGCCTGTCGCACAAGCTCATAGCATTGCCATTATTCTTGACTCATCTCTCATTCAACCCACATATTCAATCTGCCCCTAAATCCTGTCGATTCTACCTTTACAGCGTTGCTAAAATCTGTCCTTTCCGCTCCATCCAAACTGCTACCTTGTTGATCCGAGCGCTTATCCTATCCTACTTTGACTACCGCATCAGTGGCCTGCTTTCCCCTCTCCTGTCCACACTTCATGCTGCTGCCTGGATCATTTTCTAAAAAAAAAAAAAATATTCAGTCCACGTTTCCTCACTGCTAAAGATCCTCCAGTGGTTGCCCATCCACCTCCGCATCGAACAGAAACTTCTTACCACTGACTTTAAAGCACTCAATCACCTTGCCCCTCCCTATCTTCCTTGATGATTTCCTACATCCCCAGCACACTCACTTCACTACTCTAATGCCAACCTACTCACAGTACTTCTTTCTCAACTATCTCGCTGCTCACCCTTTGCCCACTTTTTCCTGCCGGCCTGGAACTCCCTGCCCCTTAACATCCGACAGACCCCCACTCCTTCCACCTTCAAAGCCTTTTTAAAATCACATTTTCTCCAAGTGGCCTTCCCTGATTGAGCTTTCATTTCCCCTCCTCCCTCTTCCTTCTGTGGCACCCTTGCACTTGGATTTGTACCCTTTATTCGCCCCACACTCTGCCCCACGGCACTTAAGTGCATATACCTAATATATTTTAATGTCTCTGTCTCCCTCTAGACTATAAACTCCTTGCAGGAAAAAGTCTACCAAATCTTTTATACTGTCTCTCCCAAGCAGTCAGTACATAGCTCACCACACAGTAAGGACTCAATAAATATGATTGATCGATTGATTGATTGATACTCAAGGGTGGCCTTTACTTGTTAGTGAGGCACTGAGGAAGCTGGCCCCTCACTGAGGTGGGTTCATGGAACTACGTTGCTGACAGGAATAGGATGGGAATCAAGTGAAGATGTTGACCAGACAGACCTCAGGTCAAGGAGGTGGAATCAAAACCAACAAAAGATACCGGGCAGGTTTTACCCAAATGCAGATTCAGAGTGATCATTGGTCAACCACACCCACACACTTAGATAGTGATTCATAGCGGGTGAGTCAGTGAAGTCATCTTCAAACACGAAGGACACGTGTGCAGTACATGCTGTCATCCTGATAGCTTCTCTGCACTCTGTCCACTCATCTGAAGTCAGAGCAGGAAAAGAAGTCTTCACTTCAGGGGTGGTCTCCATGTGTAAGGCCCTTGTGTCTAATTCCCACCTGTATTCTCTTTCCTAGCATTTAGTACAGAGCTCTGCACCAAGTGAGCACTTAACAAATATCATCATTGCTATTACTTCCATTATGGATTATAATGGCATGGGCAAATTAAGCCACAGAAATGAAAACAGAGGAAAATGCTGATTCAGTATTTCCTAGATTGTAAGCCCATTGTGGACAGTCAACTGTGCCAAGTGTTGATGATGATGATGGTGGTATTTACTATGTACCAAGCACTGTTCTAAGCGCTGGGGTAGATATAAGGTAATCAGGTTATCCCACGTGGGGCTCACAGTCTTAATCCCCATTTTACAGATGAGGTAACTGAGGCACAGAGAAGTGAAGTGACTTGTCCAAAGTCACACAGCTGACAAGTGGCAGAAGCAGGATTAGAACCCTCGACCTCTGGCTCCCAAGACTGTGATCTTTCCATTAAGCCATGTTACTTCTTTAGTGCTTAGTACAGTGCTTTGTACAGAGTAAGTGTTCAATAAATGCGGTTTGCTGATTGATAGTGGGCAAGGGATATGCCCTCTCTTTCTGTTTTTCTTTCCCAAGCACTTAGTATAGTGCATTGCCTTCAGGAGGTGCTCAATAAATGCCACTACTGCTACTTGTGGGTAAGCCTAAAACCGAGTCCTTTTTTCAGTAAATGTCGGCACCTCTAATCCCTCCAAAGAGGAGTAAATTTTATCATCTCAGGGTGAACCACATAAGGGCCTCTGACTGATTCTTCTCTGAGCCAGGTTTTACATGGTGGCTTGAGAGTTGGATGAGAAAAAAGAGGATCCTTTCTGAACTCCTTTACCTGATGGGTGTGCACTCGGCTTTTAGGTGTTCATCGGGGGGCTCCAAGTAAGAGCAAAGGTCATTCAGTTGTATTTATTGAGCGCTTACTGGGTGCAGAGCACTGTACTAAGTGCTTGGGAGAGTATAATGTAACAATATGCGACACATTCCCCGTCCACAACAAGCTTACAGTCCAGAGGTTCACAAAGGCTAGAATCCAAAAGGATCTCAAAAATGCCTGGTCCTTTGTTTTGGAGAATGTGAGGAGAAGGAACTAAGAAGGATTCTTGCATTTGCCATGTGAGGATGCAGTTCTCTTTTGTACCTGTTAAACCCCTGTGTACGTGTTTGCAGGGAGAAAGAATTGGATTTTCATATAGAGTAGAATCATCTTGTGACAAGATAAATAACAGGTTTGCTTTGCTGCTCCCTAAAGGTCAGTAGCCCAGTAGATGCCCAAGTGAACCCAAAGACACATAGCAAGCTTGAGAAAATGGACCTCAGAGTCGCTGCCCAGCAGTGAGATTTGGGGCACGTCTTTTAACTGCTCTGCCCCCAAAAGCCTTTTTTATAAAATTGTTTATTCACAGCAGCTGGCCTAGAGGGAGGCTGTGAAGATCAACAAATGCATGTTGATTGTGTGCCTTTTTGGCTCTGTGGAAGAGTTTATCGACACATAGTATTGTTAAAGCCTGGACATTTCCTCCTCTTTTTTTCCATCCCTGTGGGTCTTCTCCACCCCATCCCCCTCACAACCACTCCCCTTTCTTTAAACAAGAATTCCGGCCATGTGTTAAGGCAGAGCACGCAGCGGAGCTGCCCAATGGCCATGGTGAATTGCTTCTGTGTTTCTTTGGTGGCCCCTGCCCTCCCCGGGATGCCTTGTCCGCCTGCCGTGAACCCTGTGCTCTTTATTGATCTCCTGTGCATCCAGCACCGCTTTGCTCCCGGGAAGAATAGATGGGCCGCTCCTGGATCTGGTCCCGGGCAAATAGACTTGTTTGTCCAACCCCTCCCTGACATCAGTTATCTGCAAGCCTGGGTGGCAATGTATAGGGTCATTAGTCCTCTTTATTGAAAAGAAAGCCGGAAAGCTCGGGACATTTTGCCAGTGGACACGCTTACACACAGAAAAGATTTTTTTAAAAAAACATATGCAGCTGTTATTAGCCTGTTCATCATGCTAATGGATGAGCAGTAAAAAATTTGACTTCCTATCAGGGGGCACCAAGCAACACCTCTCAAGCAGGGCATTGTTTCTTTTCACCGTTGATAAGTGTGACTTGTGGCAACCAGCGATAGGATGCTCATTTTTATCTGCTAAGTGCACAGTGCTTGTAAAAAGCGGCAGTGGCCTTGTTACCACTTGACATGACACCAGGTTTAGTTGTTTACATTGACACGCCACTGCACCCTTTTAAAGCTACAGCCTGGGGCCAGATTCATTAGAGTGCTTCAGAAATGATACTGGGGCAGCATCTGGTCTGATTCTCTGTGCTCCTCTGTTGGAAACAGAGGGGAGAAGGGCTGGCATCCTGGACCGGGCAGCTTTGAATCTGTCCCTTTTATGATGATCCTATTTGTGGCTTGTTTGGTTTTGGAGCGTATGGCTGGAATGAAAAGCAAAGGAATAGTTGGGCAGTTGGGAGCACTCCCCTGCCCCCCACCACACACATATTTTAATCTAAAGACTGAAACGCAGCCTGGACATTAACCCCCGTATTTAAAAAAAAAAATTTTTGTAGTGGTATTTGTTAAAAATTTACTGTGTGTCAGGAACTAAGCACTGGGGTAGATACAAGGTAATCAGGTTGGGCACAGTCTGTGTCCCACCTGGGGTTCACGGTCTTAATCCCCGTTGTACAGGTAAGGGAACTGAGGAACAGTGACTTGCCCAAGATCACACGGCAGACAAGTGGCAGAGCTGGAAAGAGAACCCAGATCCTCTGACCAGGCTCTTTCCACTAGGCAATGCTCCTTCTCAGTGGGGCAGAACAAGGCTTCCCCTGGGCCTCGATACTCCATTTGATGCTGGGGATGGGCCACTCTGTTCAGCATCGCTCAGTTGTGGGCAGCTCTAAAGAGGTTAAACACATTCACCTTTCCAGCTTCAGCAAACATTGCTCGAAGGGGAAAGTAAACCTAACTGAACTTTATATTCTGTCCTTCCTTCACCCTTTCCACCTGTCTGTTATATGAACGTTGCTTTATCGTTCTTTGTGGGCCAGCTCTGCCCCTTCTCCCCCTGCTGGCCTCAGGCCTTGGCCTCTTTTTTGGAGGGGAGCAGTTAAGAGGGAAGGTTATGGGTCACTGAGGGGCGGCAAGGTAGGAGGGGCAGAAGGAAAGTGGGACGGTCCGGTAAGATGCTAGGTGCCGGAGTGGCTGTCCCCGTGTGAAGCCCGGCGTGCTCAGGGCTGTGATTTTGGAGCGAGCAGACTGTTCCCCCACCACGGCCCCGGGCCCACAGCTTCAGGCAGGCGAAGGGCCACCGTGGAGCCTCCTCTCCCACAGCCGGCCGAAAGGGCTCAGGCAGGGCACGGCAGGGAGGACTGGGGAGGTGGGCTGGACTCTGGGGGCTTAATATTGTCTGAGGAGTGCAGAATGGTGCCATAATCTGTGCTGTGGGTGTTGTGCACAGACCTCCTGTCCGTCACCACCACGGCCTGCTCAGCCACTCAGGTCCCCAGCCCTTTCCTTCTCCCCGCCGCCCGCCCCACCCTGACCCATGCCCGGCATTTTTGCCATTTCTGGAACAAAAGAGGCAACAGCAGTCTGTCTGCTCGCTCCCTCCACTCTCCCTCCCCTTTCCCACTGCTGCTTCTGGGGGACCCAATTCGGAACAGGGCAACCTGTGGTGGTGGGGGACAGCGGGGAGGGGAGGAGGAGGAGGAAGCAACCTGGAGACCTTCTGGGCAAGCACTTGGTGCCTACTGTCTGTGCAACCAGATTCAGGCCTGAGGGGGACCCAGGCTGCAGCTCTGACTTCATTGAAAGTGGACATTGAGGCTGCTCTCTCTCTATCTCTTCCTCTCTCTCTCTCTCTTCCTTTCTCTCTCTCTCACACACACACCCCATCAAGCTGCAGAATAGGGATAGGGACCCCTTCCTAGGTACTTCTCTCCTCAATGATTGGGAAGCCAGCTAGAACCTGCAACACCCAGCCTTGACTTCCTGAGCCTCTTCTTTCTTAATTTTTTTTTTTTTGGCCCTAGCATTAATCCAGACCAATTTATGACATCATCACTCCACGCTGCATAACCGGCGCAACATACGTGACATCACGGACGTATCCGTTCAGAATGTCTTTTTACGTTTAGTTCGGGAGTAATCACCCCAGACCCTCGGCTGAGATTGCAATCACGGCGACTAGTGCAGCTGAGCCCATAACCTGGACCGGAGAGAGCGCAAATTGCATTAGGAACTAGATCCACTCTGTGAATGTATCATTTTGAATTCATAAATCAGGGTGCGGTAGAATGCATCTGACAGAGGCGGACGGCCTCTGGAGCCCGATCAGGATGTTTGGAGAGGACATGACTGGCTGCAGCAGGGCAGAGAGGGTGGCTGTCTTCAATAAGTCACAGAACCTCTGGCACTGGTGCATGACTATAATTCATCTCATAACCTGTCACGGCTCCTTTGTTTGAGCTTCTGCAGAAGCTCGTTTTCCACTCCCTCTCTTCCTTAAGGAGAGAGTTAGCGTATTTAGCCCGTAGGAATAAGACACCCATTGAAAAATGCAACTACCTCATCGTTAGGTCCTTACGCTAGGGGATGGATCGTTTCATTTGGAGCAAACAGCCCGAGCCTTTTCTCTCCACTGCTGTCGTTAACCTTGTGTAGTTGCATTCCGCTGTCTGAGTGAGTCTCGTTGGACGAAACAACCGGATAATGCAATATCGTGGTAAAGCGCATGATGTAAATAGGACTGCTGAGACTCTCCAAGCTCAAGGGTTCTATCAAGATCACTTTTTGCTTGCCCGATCTCACCTATCTCTTAAATGCAGCCCTTCCTCTCCCCTGAGCCCCCACCTGGGAATGAGGAATGAAATGGGCCTTCCTCTAGATTCTAAGCCTCTTGTGGGCAGGGAATGTGTCTACCAACTCTGTTATATGGTATCTTCCAAGCGCTTAGTACAGTGCTCTTCCCTCAGTAAGCACTCAATAGAGAGGATTGATTTCTCTGCAAATCTCACCCTAGGAGCCGGGTTCACCTCTGCTCCATCTGCTCACACCCCGTCGTATTCAGTCTGCTCTCTCCCCTACTCCCAGCCCCCTCTCTGACTCATGAAATTCTCAGTCAGCTGGGTTCCCCATTTCAACTGTTCCCCAAATTATGCTATGTCCCACTGATTACTTGGTGAGCTCCATGTCTGACCTGATTAACTTGGATCTACGCCGACAGTCAGAACAGGTTTGACACATAGTGAGCACTTCACCAATACCCCTGGGAGTGGCATCTCTGACGTCACAAGTGACTGATCTGTTCAGCTTCTGTCTCCAGGCTGCCAAATGGTCCCCGATTCTTCCAGGGGTCACCTCTTCCTCCATGCACTGAACTCTCTTTGAGGACTCCCAGTCTGTAAGGTCACTGTGGGCAGGGAATATGTCTGTTATATTGTACTTTCCTAAGTGCTTACTACATTGCTTTGCACACAGTAAGCTCTCAATAAATACCGTGGACTGATTGATTTCAAGGCTTGAAGGGTGACAGTGTGATGGTTGAGGTGAGACCTGGCTCACTTTAGGAAAGAAGAGTTGTTCTTCCCATAGCAGGTTTCCACCCTAAAGGGCCAAACCCCCTAGTGCTTGCCCACAAGCAGGACAAACCACGCAGACTCCTCCGTTCCAGAGGGAAGCCACATAATGTGCTCATGGGTTAGAAAATCAAGGAGAAATGATCCTGGGGTCTCAAGAAAAGCATCTCATCTCTTCTTCTTACCAGCACCAACATCTCCTCGCCCCCCTCCCCCTGCCCTACCCCACCAGCCCCTCCACATACACTATCTCCTTGTCTCTTTTTAGGTCATTTATAATCAGCAGTCATGGAGCCCTGGCCTCATTAGTGATATAGCCATTCCTTCAGTGCTTCAGAAATAATCATTTAGAAAAAAATGCACGGTTTCCTTCCCTTGAGAGCCCATGAGTGATGAATTTATTTCAGTCTGGCTGGCTTGGCTGTCTTGCACAGCCTTATTTCCATATTTATTTCAACAAATAATGTAGTGTGGGAACAACAGAACACATGCTGAGGGTATCTCTCTATGTGTATATGAAGGAACCCATGCAGCAGTCCTTAGGAATGAGGGGTTAACAAGAATCCCACTCAGAGTACTTGCTAGGTGGTACTGGGGGTTTTGGGGAAGGAAGTGGGGTGCTTGTTTAATGGGCATCTGCAGGGGAAAAAGAGCAGGCCTGTGCCTATTTTTTAAATGAACGTTCATATTTGGAAAGATACAGGAACATGAACATGGAAAATTCTGAAGTCATGAGAATACTCCATAATCCTAACCATCCTGTGGATAATAAAAAATCATCATAATTGTGGCATTTGGTAAGCACTTACTGTGTGCCAAGTACTGTGTTAAGCGCTGGGATATTCACGATAATCTAATTGGACATAGTCTCTGTCTCCCGAGGTGCTCGCAGTCTAAGCGGAGGGAGAACAGGTATTGACTCTCCAGTTTTCAGGTGAGAAAACCAAGGCCCAGTGGAGTAACTTTGCCCAAGTGGTGGAGCCAGGATTAGAACCTAAGTCTTCTGACTCCCAGACTGTAATCTGCAGGCTGGGTCTCTCAAGCAGGTATCACAAACTCAGAAGACAGAGGAGACAAGGTAGGGACCACAGCGCTAAGAGGTAGAGAAAGAAGCATTTATGTTCTAGTGGGAAGTGGGATCCAGTGGTTGAAGATACAGTCATGTAAGCAACTGATATCTACCTTTTAGCCTTCTTCCTTTTAGCCACTGGGAGTGGTTCAGTGGAAAGAGCACAGGTTTGGGAGTCAGACGTCGTGGGTTCTAATCCCATCTCCGCCATTTGTCAGCTGTGTTACCTTGGGCAAGTCGCTTAACTTCTCTGTGCCTCAGTTACCTCATCTGTAAAATGGGGGTTAAGACTGTGAGCCCCACGTGGGACAATCTGATTACCTTGTATCTACCCCGGTGCTTAGAATAGTGCTTAGTACACTATATGTGCTTAACCAATTCCATCATTATTATATAAAAAACTGGGTCCTCTCTCGTAGCCTTGTACCTACCCGGAGCTTAACGCATAGAAAGCTCTTGATAAATACCATAATTATTATTTACAAATACCATTTCACCTTTCTGGTTTCACATACAGAATGAGACTATAACCACATTCTTACTTCACATGGAAACCGGGAGGGGAAAAAAAGAGATTATGTTTAGGAAAACCTTTGGGATTTCTAGGTAAAAGACATTCAAATTACAGACCCATTTTGTCCACTTAGATGAGGATTCACTAACCTGTGATGCTATTTTCAGATTCAAAGGTCAACTCTCTAAGTATCACCTCTCTTGGTGCAGTAAGACTGTTGGTTAGGTATCAGACATTCCTGTTCATGTGTCAGAGTTTCTGACGGACTAATTAACACCTTGCCATTCAGGGCCAGGGCAAAAGCTGACCCCGGGGGAACTTTGGAGGAAGGGTGGGGAGATTCAGGAAGATGTCAGCAGAGCCATCTCTCACTAGCCTGCCGCCCTCCTGCCTCTTCCCTCCAAACCTTTTGGGCCAGATCTCTCTGACCCAGCTATTGCCCCTGATTCTTCTACTCCTGCTCCATCCCTGAGTCTACCTGCCTTCTCTAGTTGCCTCTGACCCTACCGTTTTTTTCACCCACAGGGAACAATTCGCCATCACTCCCTCCACTGCCATTTGGGCTCCTCTCCACTTCCATCAATCACTCGATCCATGATATTTATTGAAAGCTTACTATATGCAGTGCACTTTACTAAGAGTTTAGGAGAGTACAACAGAATTAACAGTTATATTCCTTGCCCATCAAGAGTTTACAGTCTCGATCTCCATCCAGTCTTCGCTGTTGAATCAGTCGGTAGTATTTGTTGGGTGCCTACTCTGAGCATTGTACTGAGCCTTCAGGAAAGTATAATAGGGGTAGTGGACACAATCCCTGTCCTCAAGGAGCTTACAGTCTAGTTGGGAAGATAAACACTAACATAAATTACAGGTAGGGGGAAGCAACAGATTTTTTTAAAAAATATGTACCAAAGTGCTGTTGGGGGAAGCTGGTGGAGCTGAGCACCCAAATGTGTAGGAGTCACTACTCAAGTGCATAAGTGATTTGAAAGTGTTGGAAGTGACAGTGTGGGGAGAGGATGGGGAAAGGTAGGAATGGTGGGGGAAATGAGAGGTTAGTCAAGGAAGGCTTCCTAGATGAGAGGTGATTTTAGAAGGGCTTTGAGAAAGGGGAGAATGCTGGTCTGTTGGCTATGAGCTAAGTGGAGGGGGGCCAAGAGTGGGGGAAGTTCCAGGAAGGAGGGAAAGCATGAGCAAGAGATCAAGGGTGAGAGAAAAGAGGACAAGGCCCAGTGAGTAGGTTGGCATTAGAGAAGCAAAATGGGCAGATTGGGTTGCTGTCCAACCTTCTCTGCCTTCTCTGGAGGTTCCTCCAGCCACAACTCCCTTCCTCCATTAGTTGATTGGGGCCACTCACTAATATTGTCATATACAGTGGGGATTAATGATTTTCCAGATGTAATGCCATGAATTTCACCCACCGGTTGCCCTTTTAGGATCATTTGGGTGTCACGGAGCCAGGAAGGCCCTAATTCATGGCACCTCATTGGGCTCGCAAGTCCTGCTTGCTTGAGTTCAAAAAACAGCATTTCTAACTACTGCACGCGGGCACTACCATCGAGGCTTTTGCGTTACCCGACCCAGCTCTCTCAACAATCCCCTTTAGGGACTTTCTGTGCCAGGCTTACTTTTGCCTGCGTAATAACACAAAACGATTCAGGAGGTTCGGTTGCCAAATGCATGTATATTATTTTCTCAGCTCTCAACTCTCCTTTCTGGCTTCTTTCCTCTTCTTGGGAATTTGCAGATAAAACGATAGTGAAACAGTCAAGCTGATTGATTGGCTGAAAACCATAGCTGCTTTCTGGGATCCTTTTAACATCTTCCTTTCAATTCCCCTAGCTGGGTGATGAGGTTTATGGACAGAATCTGATGTGGGTTTGGGGGGTGGCGGGGTTGTGGGGGGTGAAAATCAAAATGGCTGTACTTGACACTCCTCGTTGCTATCTCAGCCCTAAAGAGAACATGGCTGGCTGTGTGTACAGAGGTTTTCACACCTGCCAATCCTGCTGCTGCTTTGTCTCATGAAACTCTTCATAGTTTCCCTCCTTTAAGTGTTTTGGGCTAGAATGGCCCTAAACCAGGTAGCTACAACTTGGAATTAGAGTGAGGGACTTCACCAAAACCTGGACCAGGTTTTCTCCCCAAGACCCCATCACCTTCAAAGATAAGCAGTCAGTCCGATGTATTTCTTGAGTGCCTACTCTGTGTCCAGCACTATACTAAACGCTTGAGAGAGTACAACAGGATTAGTAGATGTGATCCCTGCCTTTGGGAAATTTGCAACGAGGTGGAGGAGACATATTCTAAAATAAGTTCCTGATAGGAGGAATTACTGAAGTTTAAAGATACATACATTAGTTCTACAGGATTGTGTGTGTGTTTGTGTGTGTGTGTGTGTGTGTGTGTGTGTGTGAATATCCAAGTGCTTAGGAAATGCAGACATTCTGAAATGGCTCTTGGAGGGATATCAGGTGGGAAGATGAGCTGAAATGACCAGCTCTCTCCACCTTCAAAGCTTTATTAAAATCACATCTCCTCCAAGAGGCCTTCCCCGACTAAGCCACCTTTTCCCCTACTTCCTCTCCCTTCTGCGTCACCTCTGCACTTGGATCTGTACCCTTTAACCACTTGATATTCACCTCACCCTCAGCCCACTCCACTTCTGTACATAACCATAATATATTTATATTAATATATTTCCCCCCTTCTAGACTGTAAGCTCCTTGTGGGTAGGGAACGAGCCTGCTAATTCTGTTGTATTGTACTCTCCCAAGTGCTTAGTATAATGTTCTGCACACAGTAAGTGCTCGGTAAATACCATTGATTGAGATGAGGAAAGTAAAATAGAAAAGGCCTCCTGGAGGAGATGTGATTTCAGGAGGGCTTCTCCCCCATCGAGGCAGGAGCTCTGCAGTGTGCAGTGGTGGGAAGCAGAGAGGTGAAAGCCAAACAGCACTGAAACCATATGTCTTGTTACTTATGGGTTTGGAGGTGTTTTGGAGGGGTCAGGAAGAGGGGAAAGGTGCAGGAATGAAGATGTTTCCAATCAAATCACATCTTGTTTCACGTCTAATCCCAAAATGGTAATCCTGTGTGTTTCTCTCTGCTTTCTTCTTGTGTCTCACACCAAACCGCCCCGATTTTTGGATCAAGTGTTTGACCGTTCCCAACGCAAACAGGGAGGAGCCTGTGTCTTAGACTCCTGTCTCAGACTCTCCACCCTCAGCCTTTCCCTTGGACCTGGGTTTCTCCCAACGACCAGTGTCCTATATCTGCTTATTGTTATATTGAACTCTCTCAAACGTTTAGTACAGTGCTGTATGATTGAATACGATTGACTGCTAATCCCATATTTGCGAAGATGCATGGAAGTGCCTCACTCAGCACCACAGGAAGCAAGGGGAGGTCCCAGCTGTGCACCATTATCGAAGACTCAGAGAGCTGTTGCCGTCAGTGGACATCCGGTGCACTTTGAGCCCAGCCACCTGCCTCTCTTAGTAGGCTGCTAGACCAGTGCAACAAAGGCAAAAAAAAAATGTGGATGGTGTGTGAACCAAGCCATTAGCTCTGTAGATAATTCAAGCATGAACTCCACTGATGGTGGGAAGCCTTCCGCGTTACTAGCTAGAAAGGCGAGCAACATCTGGACGAGACAACCCGTTTGCCTCAAACTCTATTTTCCTAAACTCGGGTTTACCCCGCTCTGGGTTTCTCTCTCTCTTCCTATCGGTGGGGCCCTAATCGTCTTCCCCCAAACATTTATTTTATCTTGGCACTTCCCTTTTTCTTTTCCTTTCCCCCAGCCGCCCCCCCCCCCCCACACCGCCCGAACTCTAGCTCCCAATCTTCTCCCGCTCCCCAAATCGAACATGTACAGATTTTACGGTTCACTGGAGAATAAGTGGCTGTCATTTCACAGACGGGCCAGGATGTAATTAGCCACAATGCATTGGAGTAATGGAACAGATGTCTCTTTGTAAACTGAGTTTGCTGCTGCACACTCTGTGTGTGTGACCTGCAGACTGCTCCAGGCTATTCCATATCACTTTTCTCTCTCCCTCCCTCTCTCTCCCTTTCCCTCCCTCTCTCTCCCTTAGTCTCCTACTGATTCCATGAAAGTGTTAGCATGTGGGCTGTTTTTGTTTTTCCTCTGTGTCCCTTGTTCTTTTCGCCTGCTCTAAGGCCACTGGTTACGTGACTGAGCGTGTGTGCGAGCTGAACCTGCATTTATCGATGTAGTCGGTCAGGATAGAAAAGGTGATACCCCTCTTATGAGATAATTGGCAGTTTCAAGTTGCACTTATTACTGAGTGAGAATACACCAGAAAAATCATAAATTACTGTTATGCTTCTTGGACTGTTGTCATTTTCCTTACTGGAAATGAAAGAGCTGTGGATCTCTACTTCTAAGATTAGTAACTTCTAAGATTAGTATTTAAATTTTAACTGTTAGGAAGAATATTAAACCAAGATCTATATACCAGTAGATAGATATTCACTTCTAGCTCTGTCTATACATATGCACACATATGTATTTGCATGTATACATCTATAGGCCTGCACTTAGTACAATGCTTTTCACACAGTAAGTGCTCAATAAATACGATCGAATGAATGAATGGTGTGTGTGTGTGTGTGTGTGTGTTTGTGTGTGAGAATAACTATCCAAATAGAAATTTTCCGGCATTTACACCTATAACCAAACAACATTCAAGTACCCTTTCTTGACTCCCGTGGTTTATTAGATTTTGGTTTTGATCCTGTTTTGAGGTAGCAGGTACAGGGTTTGTTGAGCTCTCCTCTGATGCAGGGAGAAGAAATACTATTGGAGCAAAGGGGGAAATCATATGATCCAGTGGAATAAAATGAAGCTTTTTCTGTTATAAGCCATTTAAGAAAGTTGCTGAGTTCTCAAATTCTTTAGCTTCTGCACCTTTAAAAAAAAAAACCCAAAAAAAAACAACCCAACCAGTAAGAGGTGTGAGGCAGCAAAAATATTTGTCTCCTTCCCAGTTCCTCCCACATGATGTGAGGAAAGCATTCTTAATGAAGGCAAGGAGAGCTGGCAGTCTGGTTATGATGGTGGCCTTTGTTCCTGAGGAGATTGGGTTTGGTTTGATACTTTCTGTTCTCCTCCTCCCACGTGTTCATGAGCTGGTTTCATACACTCTCCTGAGACTCGGGGCTACAACCTCAGCTCCCAAGTAAGGCTTCTGTGCATCAATATGCTGATGTGAGCAAAGTTCCCAAGTCTCGCAGCAGTTGGTTGGGTCCTAGGGCAGCAAAGACCTATTTCCCCATTGAGTTTCAGGGTTAGCTCTGACAAAGGTTTGACAACAATTGTTCATTTATTCAACTGTATTTATTGAGCACTTACTGTGTGCAGAGCACTGTACTAAGTGCTTGGGAGAGTTCCCTGCCCACACATTTCCTGCCCACAGTGAGCTTACTGTTGTCTAGGAATCCCAGACAGTTTAGGTAAGAATTCTAATTTTTTAAGAATGACCCACGGTAGAACCAAAGGTTTCCATTTGGTACCTTTTTTCAATATTCAGAGCTGAGATTTTCTTCATTTTTTACATCCTGTCCCCCATTCCCCTACCACCACCCCATACCATGACTACCGAGTGTTGCCAGGTGAAATATGAGAGGTGGAATTTGACACCTGAGCTTATATAGCATGCGGTAATGTGATACCATCCCATCATGACCTCACTATCTTGTGAAAGCCGAAACCTCCCCCAGGCTGAAACCTCCCCCAGGTTCTCTGGGATTCAGGTAGTGGTGGTGTCAGTGGGGCAGATTTGGAGGAGGAGAAGCTTCCAATGGTGTTAATAGGCCGTGTATGAGCCCGGAATCCTGGCCGAAGGGTGCCTGATTCTTCTGGGGTACTCAATAATCAGTGTCGTCACTGCGATTACAATTATTGTCATCGTTGTTGCTGTCAGATGTCTGATTTCATTTTTGAAAATACAGGATGCTCTAGCCTGCTTTGCCTCTCCTCTGTTCCTGTGAAGAAGCAGAGCTTGTGTCACACAAATACAGGACAATTATTCATTCTCTGCCAACAGACTCTTATGGGAATATTGGACAAGGCAATGAAATAAGGGGCAATTCTGTCTATCTCTAGCATCTGGTAAACCTATCAATATGAATACTTAGAGCTCCTCTGTCTTAAGCCCAACTCCCAAAGTGAGTTTCTTAGTGGCTTGAGTAAGTCCGCTGATTTCATCTGCAGAGCAGAAATACTATTCTTCTGCTACTTCAGGGTACCGCGTGATTAAACGAGTTAGTATTAGAGAAGCGTTAGGTTGCTACTGCATACTAATCACAGGCAGGAAATATTAATTTCATTTCCCGTTGGTAAATGATGTGATAAAAGAGAGGATAAGCTGGAAGAAAATTACCACAGATACATATCTCGTTGGACATCATTTTCTCCTAATATTTAGACTGCTGTATCTTTTAGTTGTAGTCTTTAATGGAACAAATTCCTAAGGGCTCATTTTGGGAGCCGCTGATATGACGCTTGCACGGTAAACTCTTGCTTTACAAAAGGGCACCACATTGTCTACCCTGCAGCGACCTTGGCCGTTTCCTCTCTTTGCTTCTTTGATGTGAGGCCGCAGCCCGCCGGTGATCAGACAGACTCGTGATCTGATCAATCAGGCTACCCAAGTTTACATCCTAGCTGGGATCTGTGAACTCAATGGTATTCAAAATCTAGGTCCCACTCGGTCTCAGTGGAACCTCAGGCTTCTCCAAGATTCTCTTTGTAATCACCACTTAGAAAGCCGTGTCTCTAGGAATTCACACTGCCTACATCTGGGTCCCAATCTAACTGCCTATTCAGAAGGGCAGTGGTGAAAGGCAGTGGTGTAAATTATATATTATAAATTATTTATTCCTATTAAAGACTGCCTCCCTCTCTAGACTATAAGCTCATTATGGGCAGGGAACGTGTCTGCTAATTCTCTTGTTCTCTTCCAAGCGCAAGGTACAGTGCTCTGCACATAGTAAGTGCTCAATAAATACCACTGATTGATTTGACTGATTGCCGTGCCAGCGGAGCCGATGCTCTCTGTGCCTGGGACCGTGCCTGGTGGTCACACTCAGACTGGTTCATCCAAAAAGGCGGCTCCAACCTTTTTCTTGCAGCTGTGACAGCTGCCGTTCGGTCCAAAGCTTTCCTGGATGTGTAGTTAGAGCTTTTGTTTTCCATTTGTTTATCCTTCGCACCTGTTGGAACTCTTTCATTGATTTTTATTTGACTTGTAATGGAGCCCTCACCTTGCCTGTGTTCTGTTTTGAGGGGCACATGTCATTGGCTATTGTTTGTCGTGAATATCCAGTTTTCCGTCTGCTCCTTCCTTTGAAGGGGTGGGACTACTTTTTGTGAAGCCCCAGTGAGCAAAACCGGCCGACAGGTGCTTGCTGCCAGACAGGACGCTAGGCTTTGCCAAACATTGCTCATAAATTTCTCAGAAAGACGGATTGATGGAAAGCAGGGTGGCCTAATGGAAAGAGCACGGGCCTGGGAGTCAGAGGACTTGGGTTCTAATCCCGCTCCTCCACGTCCTTGTTTTGTGTGTCCTTGAGTGAGCCACTAGACTTCTGTGCCTTATTTCCCTTATTCTGCAAAATGGGGTTTCAATACCTGTTCTCCCTCTTACTGAAACTATAAGCCCAACATAGGAACGCATTATCTTGTATCTACCCTAGTGCTTAGTACAGTGCTTGACAGAGAGTGAGAACCTAACAAATACCACAGTTATTATTACTGTTATTATGGTTGCATTTGGGAGAATCCTGCTTACGCAAAGGAGTGTGAATTTCAGGAGTCTCCCAGGTGAAAGAGTTTTAGGACAGCTTTATGTCAGAGGGATTGACTAGTCCCTACTAGTCTCACTCAGGTAACTTGTACAGCTTGTTTGTTTGTGTGCAGATCATTGTTTTATGAATCATTCATATTCATTTACTGAGCACTTACTGAGGGCAGAGCATTTTACGAAGTATTCGGTGGAGTGCATTAGACAAAAGTGAGGATGGTATGGTTTTAATAAGGCTTCCCAACCAATGATTAACCAATCCGCAATGCCACTGCCTCTCCCTGGTGGCCCTCTCTTGGATTCTAGACCACACTAACTGTAAATAGGACCCTCCGCAGGGTCCTATTGAAATGGGAAAGAAACTTTCCCCCACCTCCTCTCTCAAGCATTCAGTCATTCCCATTTTCAATCGTTTTTATTGAGCACTTACTGTGTGTAGAGCACTGTACTAAGCACTGGGAAAGTACAATTCGGCAATAGAGACAATCCCTACCCAACAGCGGGCTCAAGGGAGAAGCCTGTCTCAAAGGGGATAGTTAAACCAGTGAAGCATCAGCCACTTTGATGAAGATATTTCTACACTGGGAATAGGCAGTATAAAGAGTGTACACACAGGGGTGAGGCACCCCTAGACTAGGACTATAAACTCATTGTGGGCAGGGAACGTGCTCTGTTAGAGTGTACTCCCAGTGCTTAGTACATTGCTCTGCACACATTAAGCACTCAATAAATACCACTGACAAGAGAGAGTTCACCTCAGCCCAGGTGATGCAACTAGAGTGGGTGAGCATTCACTGAGTTGGCACTAGTTTTTTTTGTTTGTTTCAATGGTATTTGTTAAGCGCTCACTACATGCCAGACACTGAACGAAGCATTGGGGTAGATACAAGTTACTCAGGTCGCACGTAGGTCATGTCCCACATAGGGTTCCCAGTCTTAATCTCCATTTTACAGATGAGGTAACTGAGGCACAGAGAAGTGAAGTGACTTGCCAAAGGTCACAGCAGAGCTAGGATTAGAACCCAAGTGCTTCTGGCTCCCAGGCCCCTGATCCATCCTTTAGGCCACACTGCTAGTAACTACCAAGTTACTAGTACTGTAACTTGCAGCTGTACTGTACTTTGGGGCTCAAAGCAATGTAGTCTTGACGCACAGTGGTGCCTCAACTCTTCCGAATATGGAAACATATTGTGCTGCAAAGAGGGTCCTGATTCAGGCATCCGGGCACACCCAGCGGGATTGCTGTTGCAGGGAAGCATTTATTCATTCATTCAATCAAATTTATTGAGCGCTTACTGTGTGCAGAATACTGTACTGAGCACTTGGGAGAGTACAATATGACAAGCAGTGTAGCTGGAAGGACACTCTGGACTAAAGGCTGCTGGAGCCAGGAAATCTACATCGAAGCCACATAGCAAGGTGACGACCTGCCCCACCTGCCTGACACAATGACCAATGAGGACTGATGTTAGGCTGAGAAACCGTAATGGTCTTATCAGGGCAATCATTCTGGGAAACCCATCTCTCTCTCTTTTTCTCTCTCCCTTCCCCCCACCTCTCTCTGTGTCTTCTTTCTCTTGCCTTCAGAGCTGACCGGTTTTCCATCGCTCCTCATCCCTGTAGCCTGTTTGATGAGTTCTGCAGCTTTTTGCAGGTCTAAGGAGTGAGCAAGTTTTCTGCCCCCGTCCTCCCCGCCCCCAATCTCCTCCTTGAAGTCACTGTCTATATTTAGGGTCATGCGGCGAGGAGAGACAGTGATAGGTGGGGTTTTTTTTGTTTGGATTTTTTTTTAACCTAAAGCTGTAAATTGCCTCTCCCAATATGGGTGATTTGGAAAAACTAATGGAGTCATCTGGTGCCCCCTTCCCGTTGCAACCCGCCGATGCTGTAGCTGCCGCTGCCCTGTTGCCGGTAGTTCATAGAATCAGAGCCAGGATTGCCACTCTGGCCCCTTCTCACATGCACAAAACCCCATCAGATCCTTGATAATCTCCCCCCAACCTCCCTGAAATTCCATATGATGCAGGGACCTTCCGAATAAAAAAGCAGGAGAGAGGAAGATGCTCTCACCTCTACCTGGAGCACTTACCCTGTGCTCTGCTCTGACAAGTAGAAAATGGGACCCTGATAAATCCTGTCGGCAAGGAGCTGAACCATTTTAATATGCAAATGCTCAGTCAAAGAAAGTAAATAGACATTTCCTGTAGGGAATTATAAGGCAGTCTCTGTCTCCCTCCCTCCCTCCTTGAACCCCCAATTCTTTACCTTTTTTCCCCATTTTAAATGAAGGAGAGTTCTTTGTTTTTATTGTCTTCTTTGAGGAAGGAAGAGAGAAGATTGTGTGGAACAATTCTCAAGCTGCTGTCTTTTACTCCCAAATTCCTTCCGACTAGCTATGCTTCATTAGTTTGATAAGCAGACACCAAATGAGGAGGGGGTGAGAAGAGGGAGGTGGGGGTGGAGGGGATTGCAGAAGGGTTCCGCCTAGGGCCTGCCCTGAGGTTTAAGAAGATGAACTGCTAATGATGTTGAAGACATACCTTTTCTGACTGACTGGTCCCCCAGGAAAACTGGGGGGTCTTTTTCGCTCACTCTGGTCGTGCTTCTGAGATTGAAGAGAGCAAGGTTGGGGTTAGGTAGAAGAGGGGGAGTTGTTAGCAGGCATGGATTGGGATGAATATATAGGTTTAGTCCCACCCCTGGGTTTTCTTTAGCAGGCTATCTGGCATTTTGTCTTCCTAAAAAGTCAGGAGGTAACAGTAGGAAAAGAGATTAATAGGGTAGGTCATTTATTTGAACAGTCTTGTCTGATACTTGCAAACTAAACATAGATTTTAATGAAATTAGTCCAAATTGGCAATGTAAATGTTTTGATGAATAGCTACCAGAAAGTCCTAGACCTTGGGTCCAGGCCCATATATGAGTGAACACTTGGGCTTTCAAACTTTGGCTACCAAACTCTAATTCTTCACCAATCCCTTTCCACTTCTGCTACTTCCAGAAGCTGATTGTGCCTCTTGGGAATCGGAAGGGCAGGTGCCCCTTCTCTCTCCCTGCCCCCTGACACACACACACACACACTCCATCCCACCAGTGTCTCAACTGAGCTTTTGTTTGCAGTCATGCTATCTTCTCTCTCCTGCTTGTCTCTTCTGCTCTTTAGTTGATTCCAACAATATTCAGTTTGCCATTTTTAAAATTCCTGGGTCATCCATCAATCAGTGGTATTTACTGAGCACTTACAATGTGCAGAATACTTTGGTAAGTGCTTGAAAGGGTTCAATACAACAGAATTAACAGATGTGCTCCCTTCCCATAATGAGCTATGTCATGTTCCAGTCCATGTAGGGCTAGTCGCCCTTCCTTCCTAATGTGAGCTTGGACTGTTGGACTATAAGCTCCTTGAGGACGGGCATCTTGTCTATCAAATATGTTGTTAGTATTATATAATTAATAATATGTCAGGCACTATATGGAGCACTGGGGTATAATTGTGTTGGACATAGTCCCTGAACTACAGGGCTCATAGTCTCAATCCCCGTTTTACAAATGAGGTAGCTGAGGCCCAGAGAAGTGAAGTGAATTGCCGAAGGTCACACAGCAGACAAGTGGTAGAGCTGATGTTAGAACCCAGGTCCTTCTGCCTCCCAGGCCTGTCCTGTGTCCACTAAACCACGCTGCTTCTCTCCCAAGTGTACAGTGATCTGCATACAGTAAGCGCTCAATCAGTACCATTGTCTGATTCATTGATTTGGCATCATTCAGCTTGTGAGATCTTCTGGAACTCTGGGAAAGAGCACGGGCTTGGGAGTCAGAGGTCATGAGTTCGAATCCCGGCTCTGCCACTTGTCAGCTGTGTGACTGTGGGCAAGTCACTTAACTTCTCTGTGCCTCAGTTACCTCATCTGTAAAATGGGGATTAACTGTGAGCCTCATGTGGGCCAACCTGATTACCCTGTATTTACCCCAGCGCTTAGAACAGTGCTCGGCACATAGTAAGCCCTTAGCAAATACCAACGTTATTATTCTCCCATCCAGCGCCTCCCCTAACACCATACTGGGCTGGACCTGGTGACTCTGGCAAATCTAAGACTTCTGCCTGACTGTCAATCAGAACTGGTAGCTATCTGTATACAGGTTTGTGAATTTGAGATTTGTCTGTCATCTCTGCGATGAGAAGATAAGGTTTTTAAGGGCAGGGTCTATTATGGGTCTTTAACATGTATTCCGCGCTTCCTGTGGGTGCTCGGTAAATGCTTGTTGTCAGAGTGACTGACTGCTTCAAGGCACAAAGATGTGGCCAGACTGGAAGGAGGGGTGACACACTCAGGCACACCAGAGTCTAGAAGGGGAAGACGTGGCTTGGAGAGAAGTAATAGCTCATGGTCGATCAAAATTTCCAAACCTGTCCACACAGGGTTTGCTCCAGGGGCCCGCTCTCTTTTCGTTGTCATTACCGATGTACTGGATGTAGGAATCAAAAACATATTCATCCACTAGATGAACCTGGTTCGGGCAGGAGCGCCCCCACTTTGGAAGACAGGACTAAAATTCAAAGTGACCTAGACAAAGTGGAAAAATGATCCTGCAAAACAGGATGAGATTCAGGAGAGATAAGGGCTCCTGGGGATGAGAAACAAACACAGGCAGAGAATAAGGAAGGACTGGCTGGCCTAAACCCAGCAGAAAAAGATCAGGGAGTGTCATGGTCAACCACAAGCTGAGGGTTTTTTTGTTGTTTTATTTTAATGGTATTTATTAAGCACTTACCTATGTGCCAGGCACTTTGCTAAGCATTAGGGTAGGTACAAGTAAATCAGGTTGGACACAGGACTGTTCCTCATGGGGCTCACAGTCTTAATCCCCATTTTACCGATGAGGTAACTGAGGCCCAGAGAAGTTAAGTGACTTGCCTAAGGTCACACACACAGCAGGCAAATAGCTTCTCCACGCCTCAGTTACCTCATCGGTAAAATGGGGATTAAGATTGTGAGCCCAATATGGGACTGGGACTGTGTCCAACCTGATTTGCTCATTTCTACCCCAGCGCTTAGTAAACAAATACCACAAATGTTGTTATTGTTATTATTATTAAATGGCAGAGCCAGAATTAGAACCCAGATCCTCTGACTGCGAGGCCCACGGTGCTTCTCTGAACTGAGTGTGAGTCAACAGGTTGAGTCACATTGTTCAAAAAATAATAATGATAATTAATAATAATAATTAACATTATAGTTTAAAATAATAATGATAATCCTGGTATATATCAACAGGGAAATGGCATGCACAAGTCAACAAAGAATTCCTCCCTGATCTCTGGCCTGGTAAGGCACGGATTAGAGTCAGGACCCATTTTGGTCCACCCACTTCATCAAGAATCAGAGCTGCCAACCATCTGTCCGTTCACATAGCTGTTTCCCACCCAAACTGCCACCGAAAAAACACTTGGAGAGGTGGCACACCAAAGCCCCGCAGTCCCACACTATTTAAGGATATCGAATAATTGTTACCGGTTTTGTGGACATCTCCAATTTTAGCTCATCTACATGGAATGTCCATCAGTTTACCGACCTTTGGCAATCCTTCATGCCATTGCTCCTGTACTTTTGGTCGCAGGTGAGGCGGACACAGCTGCGTGGGTTTATGGGTGGTTGGCGACCCTGGAAAGGATGTAGAGAAACTGGAGAGGATCCAAGGAAGAACAACAAAAACGATTAAAGGGAGGGGAAATTGGTCATATGAAGAAAGATAGAGGAATAAGGCTGTTTAGCCTAGAAAGAGAAGGCTAAGCAGTGACTTAATATATGTCTTCAAACACGACAGGTTTTCATGGAGAAGATAGTCTTTATGCCCCCTGAAGAAAATGACTTAAAATAAAGCAGAAGATATTTTAGTTGGACATGAAGGAGAACTTCTTACTGGCAGGGTGATAACCCAGGAACGGGCTACCAGGAGGTTGTGGAATACCCCCCCCACACACACACGAGGGAGTAATATAAGCACACCTGGCATAGGCAGACAGAAGCAGACAGAGATGAACACACTCACATGTGGAGAACCCACAAGTCCCATGGAGAAGCAGCGTGGCTAAGTGGAAAGAGCATGGGCTTTGGAGTCAGGGCTCATGAGTTCGAATCCCAGCTCTGCCACTTGTCGGCTGTGTGACTATGGGCAAGTCACTTAACTTCTCTGTGCCTCAGTTCCCTCATCTGTAAAATGGGGATTAAGACTGTGAGCCCCACGTGGGACAACCTGATTCCCCTATGTCTACCCCAGCGCTTAGAACAGTGCTCGGCACATAGTAAGCGCTTAACAAATACCAACATTATTAAGTCCACATGCTACCATCATTCCTTCCCAGCTTTGGAGCTTGAGATGGGGGAATTCCCTTCAGGATTCTCTGCCATCATTGTTTGACTGGATGATTCCCAGGGGATTCCCTTCATCATTTTGAAAAAAACCCAGTGACTCTTCTGTCCTAATCACCTTGAAATCAACATGAGTTGGGAAGAGGCCAAGTGCGGCAGGGTAGCTACAGAAGGGCAGCTAAATGGTACTAGTAAACCATTCCTGATTTGCAAGTCGGGTTTTGCTCATTTTAGATGAAGCAAGACTAGATCTGGACCAGGGCTATGAAGGTTTGATTACCAATCCTAGCTTTGCCCCCTTTTTTTAATTGGTATGTGTTTAGCACTTAGTTTGAGTTGGGCACTAAACTAAGCACTGGGGTAGATACAAGATAATCAGTTTGGACACAGCCCATGTCCTAAAGGGGACTCCCAGTCTTAATCCCCATTTTAAGAGGAGGTAAGTGAGGCACAGAAAAGTTTAGTCACTTGCCCAAGCTCACATAGCAGAAAAATGGTGAGGCCAGGATTAAAACCCAGGTCCTCTGATACCTAGGCCCGTGGGCCATACTGCTTCTCACAGAATTCTTTTCATTGACTGGTTGCATGATCCCCGGCAAGATAATTCCCATCTGTGGGCTATTTTCCTCTCTAGGACTTGGGAAAATTAACATTTTCTTCCCATTCACTCATCGCAGGACCCTTGGCAAGATAATTCCCATCTTCGGGCTGTTTCCCCCACTCTAAGACTTCGGAAAATTAACCCAAACTCCTGCTGTACTCCCGGGGTACTTGTGTGGATCCACGTGTATTGTTGGCATGCCATTTACTTTCTAAGCTAGATGGATACAGGGTATCTTTATGACACTCCTGGAACTAGGTTGGCTACTCTGCCATGTTTCACAAACTTCCAATTCATCCCAAACAGTTGGAGGTATTTTTAGGTTGCAAAGCAAGCAAACAAACACCAGCATGTTTCTTTCTTCCTTGCCCTCCTCAACAGAGACTGCCAGCTGGTATTTCAAGATGCCAAGCAGAAGTTTCAACGCTGGGAGTAATCCCACACTGCCCAGCCAGGCAGCCTTCCTGATGAAGCCTTGGTATCCAAAGGCATTTCTACTACTTGTTTCTTTCCTTTAATCTTGATCGAAGGGACCTCTTTTTAAGGGGGAACCAATGCTGCATTTAAGTGTGAAAAGTATGCATCCCCAGCAGAAATGTAGTGATCGTATGCCCAAGGCCAAGAGTGAGTTGCCAGAAATCAGGAAGCATTAGATCTAATGCAGACTCCTGCTGTCAAAGGAGCAGAGCAAGGCTAACAGGGGGCCCACATTCACCTAAAACTTGTCACGTCCTCCCTCTAGGCTTGGAACTCCCTTCCCCTCCATATACACCAGCCCCTCCACACCTTCAAAGCCTTAATAAAGTCACATCTCCAAGAGGCCTTCCCCAAGGCCATTTTTCCCCCACTCCCTCTCCCTTCCACGTCACTTGTACATTTGGATCTGTACGTTTTGAGCACTTGAAATTCATCCCACTCTCAGCCCCACAGCACTCATATCATATCATACACATATCTGTAATTTATTCATTGAAATCAATGTCTGTCTCCCCATCTAGACTGTAGGCTCTTGTGGGTAGGAAACATGCTGGCCAACGCTGTCGTACCATGCTCTCCCAAGCGCTTAATACAGTGTTCTGTGCACAGTAAGCACTCAATAAATTCCATTGATTGATTAATTGATAATTAATCTTTTTTCTGTGGCCCTGGGCTCTGACACTACTTTTAACCCCCTCCCCGAAGCTGGTAGGGTTCCCTCTCCCCATGAACACTACCTTCTCTTCTAAGTCTGGTCCCCTGAGTCTCCTATCTGTTTCCCATCCACAATTAACCACCTCTGGATGAAGGGTGTGGGGGTGACTTCTTGGCTTCTGGATCCTGAGATCATTCACATACAGAGGGTACTTGGTATGGCAATAGAAGCCAGCAATTTCATCCTCATCCCGCCTAGGGGAGAGGTCTATGGTAAATCCTTATTCCATTTTGAGCTGTGTCTGGGCTGGTCACAGATCATTCCTGAGGTCGCCTGTTTGGAAGAGGTGTTTATATAACCCCATCGAGTTATTCATTTGCAAATGTGAATATTTCTCTAATTATTGTACCGGGCCCTTGTAGAGTTCTGGAATTCCGCTGGTACTATTTGAGGTATTTGTTATATACTTACTATGTGCCAAGCAGTACACTAAATGCTGGGGTAGATACAGGACAGTCAGGTGGGTCACAATCCCTGTCCCATTGCTTAGACAGCAGAGGAAACTCATAATGCCTCTGAGAAAAGCAAATCACTCTTTCCAGACAAACATGCCTTTTTCTGACTCTCTTTAGTGATGGTTGTCTGATTTTCCAATATTTAAGGGTGGAGAAGTTCTGAGAAATAAAGTAACTGTGCCTTCCCCTAAGGGCCCTTCAGGCGGTGACATAAAATGTTTCGCACAAAAGCAAGAACAGATTGAGGGTTGGTTGTCATTTTTTTTACCACCAACCACTGAAGGATTCAGGGTAGATACTGAAATTCATTCATTCATCCATTCAATCGTATTTATTGAGCACTTATGTGCGAAGAAGCACTGTACTAAGCACTTGCTGGCACGTAGCGCTTAACAAATGACGTTATTATCATTATTACAATATAACAATAAACTGACACATTCCCTGCCCACAGTAAGCCTATAGTCTAGAGGGAGAGACAGATATTAATGTAAATAAATAAGTAAATAAATAAATAACAGAAATACCAGGATTAGGGCCCCCTCCTGCTTTTTCTCCAATTAAATGGCTGATGAGCCACCTGCTTGAAGAAAAGTCCAGAATCCCAGTTTCTGGGAGTAATGAATGTTTGAGTTGTATTGCCATGTAAACATCCTTCCCACCCTCTACCCCTGCTCTTTCCCCAATCAGTTCTAAACTGTCATTCCCTAAAAGCAGTTGAGAAAAGCTGGGCACTCTGCAGAATGGAGTTAGAAACTTAGAATGAAATTAACACTTGGAGCTCCTTATTGATAGTTGTGCACATGTCCGTTTGCCGTTGTTGTATATGTTACCACCAGTCCTGTGTGTGTTAGAGTAGAAGTACTTAGAGGACAGGCAGTATGCCTCGTAAATACGTTTTAGAGTTCATCCCCACTGCATTTGAGTTTTCTATGCTGTGGGGAAGGGAAACACGGCTATGAATGGATGAGGGGATTCCCTGGGAGAGAGCTAGGAGGAAGGAAGGGATCTCTTAAATGCGAAATAGGACCTATTTTTCCTCCTGTCCTCCGTCCTCTTCCCGCAACCCTCTGGTGTCCATGACGTCACGTCAGGAATCATCACAATGTAAGCTCATGTGTCTACCAACTCTGTTTTATTGTCCTCTCCCAAACACTTAGTAATCAATCAATCAATCATAATTATTGAGCGATTACTATGTGCAGAGCTCTGTACTAAGTTCCTGGGAGAGTTCAGTACCAAAGAATTAGCAGATACGTTCCCTCCCCACAACAAGCTTACAGTGTTCTGCACACAGGAGGTCCTCAACAAATACCATTGATTGATCCCATTGTACCTAGTAAGTGCTCACTAAATACGATTGAATGAATGAATCAAGTTGCCTTCTTCTCAATAGAAAACAGTGGCTTCGTGGGAGCTAAGTCAGTGTCTAACACCAAAGTCTGTAGGCCCCTTCCCCATCATTAGAGGATTCTTTCCAAATCTCTGTTTCTTATAGGATTGTCTGACACACTGACCCTCTTTGATACGATCCCATTTTACCCCTGGGGCCTTCTTTTCAACCCACAACAGCTATAATGGCGCTGATTTGGAGTCTGGCCACCCCTCACTCTGTCGGGCCGGCTGGTTGTGCATTAGAGCCTCCTTATTTTCTGTGCCCTCTTGTCATTGCTGTTGACTCATCAGACTGGTGCATTTTAAGCCTAATTGAAGTAGTACAATGCAATCAACATGTCGCTATTTATATCTTTGGCTCCCCCCATCCTATCCTTCCCTCCCCACTTGTTTTTCTTCTGCCTGACTCACCATTACAGGCCACAGAAGCCTTGTGAAAATTATTCAGAGGGGAAAACACATGTCTCGCCATTTGCTCCAAGGGGTATTTTTTTCCAGCGGCACCAGGATCTAAGATTTTGAAAACATATATTTTGATGATCATCATCCTTAGAGTTACTGCGGCTGCTCACCTGTTTCCTGAGGACTGAGATGAATTGTGGGGAAATGAGCAAATGCAGTCCTGAGCCTCTTATGGGGAGAAAATTTCATTATCGGACAGAGACATCTACATTCTCCCAACTGAAAATCTCATTGGCTCCCCACCGGGAGCCCAGATCCCCAAAGCTGCCATGTCATTCACCCAAAATCAAATAGAGTGTGATGCCTTTTTAATACAGTATCCACAAGTTGCAAATGAGAAAGTGGATCTAAGTGTTTGTTTCTGCCTTGACTTCTGCATGTTGGGCATTGTGGTTTCTCTGTTGCAGTAAAAATGATTGCTTGGGTGTTCATAGCCTTCCAAAGCCTCACAAATATGTAATCTCACTATTGCTCTCAACATCTCTCTCTGAAGACCAGAGGAAAGGAGTGTTCAACCATTTTGGAAGCCAAGTTGTGGGGAAGAAATTTTTTCTTCAAAGAACTCACATCTGTACCTTCTCCAGATTATGGTGCCCTAAAAGTCAATTTATCTCTCTCTCTCTCTCTCTCTCTCTCACATACACAAACATACACAGTCCCCCCCCCCCCCCCAACCCCAGGCAGCTCTGAAGCTTCCAACTAACCACAGGTATTGGTCCAGACACTTGCTCTGGTCCATGTCAGCCCCAGGAGGTTACCAAACAATCACTTCAGACTCTCACCAAGAGAATGGGAACACTGACAGATGAGATTCCACATGTGCACTTGGGATACTGAACCCCCAAAGGTTGAACCAGATGATGATAATAATGAGGATGATAATATAAAGTGATAATATTAGTTACTATGTGCAAATCACTGTCCTAAGCACTGCTGTAGGTGTAAGATAATCAGGTTGGGGACGGTCCCTGTCCCACATGAAGCTCACAGTCTAAGTAGGAGGGAGAATGGATATTGAATCTCCATTTACAGATGAGGAAACTGAGGCCCAGAGAAGTGGTCACACAAAGTCAAGGTCACACAGCAGACAGGTTGTGGAGGAGCTGGATTTCAAAAAGGTCTCCTGACTCCTAGACCAGTGTTCTTTACACTAGACCACACTATTTCACAATATGGACCTTGAAGTCCTGGAAGACAAAAGGATGAGCATAAATGTGTTTACCACATGGGGCATCCCCACAACCATGGGACTTGTAAGGAGGTTTTCCCTCCACCCCTTCCCCTGGCCAGAAGAAGCACAGGTTCATGGCAGGCCCATTTTTTCATGGCCTGGAGCATGCAGTGTCCTCTTCTGTGAGAGCCATTCCTAAAATATAATGCAGGCTTCCTCCCTCAGGCAGGCAGGAAACCACAGATTCTACAGCCTCCTGGTCAAAGAGAACCAAGGTATGTAAAGGAGAACTTAGTCCACAGGGAGCTAAGAGGATTTAAGTGTAGCATTGTATTTTCTCTAGTGCTTAATACTCTGCCCATAGTAGGCATTCAATAAGTACTATTGGCTGATTGATTGATATAACACAAGCTCTGTCTTTACTGTTCACATGAAAGTATGAAAGTTAATCTACTGATCTGCATTAAGTAACTTCCGTTGTGGATTTCAATAAAGTAGTGTTTGCAGCTGGGTCTCACCTGTGATCTTGGCCCTCTACACCAAAGCAATCAATCAGTGATATTTGTTGAGTACCTACTGTCTGCAAAGACCTATTTTACTGAGGGCAGGCATTGTCTCTTGCCGAATTATACATTCCAAGCGCTTAGTAAAGTACTCTGCACATAGTAAGTACTCAATATATACGATTGAATGAGTGAATAAACTATTTTACTGAGTGTGTTTGAGGGGGTACCATTGAGTTAGAAGGCACAATTCCTACTGTTTACAATCAGGGGAGAGAGGTACGGAATAAGTACAGATAGGAGGAAGAGAGGACTGGAAAGATGGGTCTGTGGATGAGTAAATAAATATCTAAGTTGATAAGTTGATAATCAAGAAAAATTAGGTTAGGGTATGAGAGAGTCCATTGACTTTGGTAAGGAGGAGGTCATCAGTGACCCTAATGAATGTGGTCTCAGTCAGTTGTATTTCTTGAGTACTTACTGTGTGCAGAATGCTGTACTAAGAGCCTGGGAGAGTACAGTAAAAGAATGTAACAGTCACATTCTCTGCCCAAAACGAGCTTACCGTCTAAGGGAAGTGAAGTGAAGGTGAAGGGAGTTGGAAGAGAAGTGGGGGCAGAGGTGTATAACCCATCTGAGGAATTTGGATAGGAAGTTGAACAGGGATATGAGAGGGCATGCATGTGGAGAGATGAAGAGTACAGAAGGATCCATAGAGAGGTTGTTGTTTTTTTAGTCAAGGGAAGAGATGGCCATGTTTAAAGGCAGAGGGAAAGGGATGACGATGGAGGTCAGAGAGGGAAGAAGAGTGGAAGCCAGTGTTTTTTACAGGGTGAGAAGGGATCAGGTGAAAGTGGAGGAGGTGTGGAGTGGAGGTGTGGAGGAGTGGAGTGGAGTTCTCTTGTGAGAAGGATTAGAGAATAAATGTAGAGGTGGAGGGGAGGTGTGAAGAATGGGAAACTCACACCTGATGGTTTCAATTTCATCGACAAAGTAATTGGCAAATTAATCAGGGCAAGAGATGGGGAGGTAGGGTCACTGTCAACTTTGAGAAAGTTAGAGATCTGGACTAGTTGGTGTGGGTAGTGGGCATGAGAGTCGATGAGGGGAGAGAAGTTATGTTGTTGAGCCAAAGAGAAGACACAGTTGAAACAAGGGAGGGAACTGCTGTGAAAAGTTTAAGTCCTTCTCTTCATCTCGCTCTTCCTATTTTCAGTGTAGAATAAAGGAGAAATGGTAGATATGGTACAAAGACGAATTCCCTTCAGATGAGATTTTTTTATTGCGATTTCACTTTATAGTTCTAACTATTTGCTCATCAGGTTCTTCTCCAACCTCTCCCGATCCCCAAGGGGCGAATAGCATCCTTTTGCTGTAGATGTTTCCTAGGTGATGGGTACTGAGCAGGCTTCTGGGCCAGTCTGTGATGACTGTCTCCTTGCCTCCATGCCAACCTGATTGAAGGCTTCAGATTCCACTGAGAAATGACATTAAACAGCTGAGGTTTTAGTAAACCTGTATCTGGTATGGAATGTACCATGTAGCTGAAGGTGTGTGCACATATACGAATCTGCTTCTCTACATTTGATGTGCCTTTGCGTGTCTCCGTGCATCTCCCTGCCAGTGTCAGTGTTTCTGACTTAACACATGAGAGGCGGGCACGGTGCCCAGTTCAGCAGACAGTGAGTGGAGAAGCTTTTAAAAATAGGATCTTTACACTCGTACATTCTTCACTTAAGCGACAACAAGGGTTTTGAGTTGCGTTTCCTCCACAAATGGGCACTGGGGAGGGTTGTTCTGACTGATTGCCTTGATGGCTTCTGGGAGTGTAATTAAGTGTGGCCTAGTGGATAGAGCATAGACCTGGGAGTCAGAAGGATCTGGGTTCTAATCCCAGCTCTGCCGCTAGTCTGCTGTGTGACCTTGGGCAAATCACTCAATTTCTCTGTGCGTCCGTTACCTCAGCTGTAAAAGGATTAAGACTGTGAGCTCCATGTGGGACATGGGTTGTGTCCAACCCTATTAGCTTGTGTCTATTCCACCGCTTAGTACAGTGCTGGGGCTTAGAAGCGCTTAACAAATGCCATAAAAAAAACAACCAAAAAACATTTCCGGGTGTCCTGTGCCAGGATTGTCCTGACTGTCAAATGCTAAAAGTTATCCATTTAAAATTATTTAGAAGGGTAATAACACTTCATTTATTTATATTTTCATTTTTTCCCTTCTCTTTGGGGTCATTTTTAATTGCTTTTTTGCTTATTTTGTAGTTTGGTCTTCCATGTGGAAACAGAATGCAGAACTCCAACGGGAAACATCTTTTTGGGGAGAAAACAAAAGGCAGCTGTCAATTTAATCCCAAGCTCCCTGATAAAATTCCAGCAGAGTTCCTTTTTCTGGAGATGAAATAAGAACCCTGGCAGGCCCTCTTGACTGGCCACATAAATCATTCTCAGTAATTGCTCTGAGAGAGGAGTGCCTCTCAGGCTCTAGAGGGGAAGGGGAAAGCGCACGTGCATACTCACACACGCACAAACCCTTCCCAAACCTCTCCACCCCCACCCCACCCCTTCTGACCGTGTGCCACCTTAGGTAGCTACTCAACAGGAAGCTTTATTCTCTGCTTCAGGGCTAGGAGGGTGGGGGATGCTAGTTCAGCGTTGGGCTTTAGGAACCAAGAGCAGGGCCCACCCTATAATAAATTATCAGTCTCACATTTCTTTCCCTTTGTAATTGGGTCAATGTTAATTCTTTCGGAGGGCAGTTAGGACCATGGACCATGCTGTGGTCCAGGATCTGCTGCTGTTCGGCCACAGTGATGCACTGAGTACTGCCATTCACAGGAATCTCGCAGACCTGCAATATCCCTTCTCATGGACGGCGATCATCAAATGATAAGGCTCAGACAGGGCATGATGCCTGCAGAGCTTGGGAAGACTGGGCCGAGATGTCGGAATGGGGCATCACTGGTGGTGTGGGGTAGTGGGAGGAAAAATAATATGAATTGGTGGACAATCAAGCGGTGGCATTTATTGAGCACTTATGGAGTGCAGGGAGCTTACAGTCTACAGGAGGAACTTACAAAGTCTACAGTAGAGTCGATAGAAAAGAAAACTGACGGCTTCCTCAGAAATTGAGATAACATCCCATACCTCTCCTAACCCTTGACTTTGCTCCAATATTGGTGTCTCCAGGTAGGGAGTTCAACATTGTGAGACTAAGAGGTTTCGAAAAGGTGTCTCTGCAGGTTTCTCTGCTTTGTTTTTTTTTTTAAATTGTATTTCCTAAGCTCTTACTATTTGCTAGGCAATGCCCTAAGCGCTGGAGTAGATACAAGCTAATATGTTTGGATGCAGTCCATGTCCCAGTCTAGTAAAGAAGGCCGGCAAAGACGAAATTTAATTTTATTTATTTATATGTATGTTATGAGCTGGGGAAATGGAAAAACCAAAACTCAGGAATGGGAAATAATTAACATTTTTGCTGCCAGGTGGTTTAGGTTGAGGGAGACAACAGGTGAGATTGAGGCTTCTGAAAGGAACACAAGTATTTTTGTCTCTTTTGCTTGAATTATTTATAATAGGTTATTGGAGGCACTCAGGTGAGGAACATAAAAACAGCTCAAGTTAGAGAATCCAAAATTGCAATCCTCAGCCCAACATTCCATCCCTTCCCACCTTCTACAACTTCTCCGTGCCTAGAAAAAAGATGAAAAGGGATGCCTCTGAGTGGTCCCCAGCGAAATTGTCCAAACAGGAGCCCCCTAAGCCCGAAAGCCTCTTATTATCTGTTTGTGGAAGCTGCAGATTTCACTTCAGAGACGAAGAATTTAAACACCTAAATTATTACTGTGACTAGAATTCCTGCCAAAGAGGGGGTCTGGGTTGGCTGGCCTGAGCTCCAACTGTGAACAAACCCAGCAGAAGCTGACAAGCTGTGAGTCATTAGTTGGTGGTTAAATAACCTGTAATAGAAAAATGACTGGATAAAATGAATAATCTGCATTACGAAGGTATTTCTCGGGCACCGGAAGCTTTAATCACTTGTTTTCAGCCCTTCTCCTCAGAACCCCGTTCAGTAGATAGCCTTGGGCCTTGCACCATATTTGAACCTTGTAACGTTCAGTACTCCTCATGTTCGATGTGGGCGAGAATGATTTCATTTCCTTTCAGCAGCCAGCATGGAGATGGGCTGCTGAGTTTATTTCCCTGGGTAGGGGGTGTGGGGGAATCTAATCTCATTCCCCTCAGAGGTTCTTCCCATCCATGGTATCCCCCAGTCTCTTTTCTCCCCCCTCCCCCCCCAACCTTGCATCTATGAAATTTTTATAAAATCAGTTTTTCTCTTCTTGTCTCCTAACTTGCACCTTAGAATGATTCTGTAGGGGCAGATATGTACACTCATGCTCCCATGGAAGCACCTTTACCTCCCACTTAAAAAATAAAAACAAATGCACTCAATTCACAGATAAATGTGAAGGCTACATTCTCAACAAACCTCTCCAGTAATGAAAACTTCTATTATAGAACACTGTCCTTAACCAAAACTTTGGGCATGCACAAAACCATTTCCTCTGGCACTGTATCACATTTTATCTAAGTGGGCTCAGAAAAATGAGCCCTAATTCCATAATAGCTTTCTACCCAAACAAAAAGTGAAAACCCACTTTGTGGAGGCAGTGAGTGTAACTCTTTGAGCAGGTTGAATAAACCACCTGAGTCAGAAGGACCTGAGTTCTCATCCTGGCTTTGCTGCTTCTTTGCTGTTTGACCTTGGGCAAGTCACTGCAGTTTTCTTTGGCTCCATTACCTCATCTGTAAAATGGGGATTAAGATTATGAGCCCCAGTTGTCCAACCTGCTTAACTTGTAATAATAATAATAATGTTGGTATTTGTTAAGCGCTTAGTATGTGCAGAGCACTGTTCTAAGCGCTGGGGTAGACACAGGGGAATCAGGTTGTCCCACGTGGGGCTCACAGTCTTCATCCTCATTTTACAGATGCGGTAATTGAGGCACAGAGAAGTTAAGTGACTTGCCCACAGTCACACAGCTGACAGGTGGCAGAGCTGGGATTCGAACTCATGAGCTCTGACTCCAAAGCCCAGGCTCTTTCCACTGAGCCACGCTGCTTCTCAATAATGTTGGTATTTGTTAAGCCCTTACTATGTGCAGAGCACTGTTCTAAGCGCTGGGGTAAACACAGGGGAATCAGGTTGTCCCACCTGGGGCTCACAGTCTTAATCCCCATTTTACAGATGAGGGAACTGAGGCACAGAGAAGTTAAGTGACTTGCCCACAGTCACACAGCTGACAAGTGGCAGAGCTGGGATTCGAACTCATGAGCCCTGACTCCGAAGCCCGTGCTCTTTCCACTGCGCCACGTGCTTAGTACAATGCCTGGCACGTACCATAAAAAAAATTACTCCCACTTCCTCCCTACAAACTCCTGGCCTGAGCCTATACAATCCGGTTTGCACCCCCTTTACCCACTGAGGCCACTCTTTCCAAATCACCAGTGACTTCTTTCTGGTCCAATCTAATGGACTCTACTTCACCCTCATCCTCTGTGACCCCTCACGTGACTTCAATATTGGGGACCACACCTGTCTGGAAACATATCTAACCTTGTTTTTTCTGACACAGTTCTCTCCTGGTTCTCCTCTCACCTCTCTGGCTGACACAATCTTTTTTTGCTAGTCCCTCCTCTGCTGATGGGCGGGGTGGGGAGGGGTCCCTCAAGGCTCCGTTTTGGGTCCTCCTCTCTTCTTTACACTCACTCCCTTAGGAAGCTCATCCTATCCTACAGCTGCAATCACCTCTAAACAGATGACTCCCAAATCCTTTCTTTCACCAGACTTTCCCATCACAGCTCACATCACCATTGTCCTCCCCATCTCTTAAGGCCGTAACCTTGGCATTATCCATGACTTCTTCCCCTCTTTCAACTCTCATATTCAGGATGTAGTCAAATCCTGTCCGTTCTTCCTCCGCATTTCCAATATCCATCCCTTCTCTCCAACCAAATAAGTGCCACTGGTCCAGACACATGTCTGCCACTTGACAGCTCTGTGACCTTGGTCAAATCACTTAACTTCTCTGTGCCTCAGTTACCTCATCTGTAAAATGGGGATGAAGGCTGTGAGCTCTACGTGGGACAACCTGATTACCTTGTATCTACCCCAGCGCTTAGAACAGCGCTTGGCACATAGTAAGTGCTTAACAAATACCAACATTATTACTATTATTATTATTATATCCTGACTTGACCACTGCATCAGGCTCCTCGCCAGTCTCCATGGCTTCAGTCTCTCCTTTCTCCAGTGCGTCTTCACTCTGCTGCCTGGGTCATTTTTCTAAAACATCGTTCTGCAAACATCTCCATTCCCCACCAATCTCCAGTGGACCCATCCACTCAAGCAGAAACGCCTAAGGCAAGAGTTCTCTCACCACTTACTTATCCTCTCTCTCTTCTCACTCTACCTCAGCATGTACACTTGATTCCTCTCAAGCAAACCTATTCAGTGTCTCATTCTCATCTCTCCCGCCAGTGGCCTCTTGCTCACACCTTAGCTTCTGCCTGGAACTCTCCCTCCCTTCAGAGCCAACAGACCACTGCTCTCTCCAACTTCAAAGCTCTTCTGAAATCACATCATCGTGAGGAGCCTGATTGATTCTAATCTTCCCACTGTATATACCCAGCGGTCATTTCAGCACTTCAATTTTGCGTATTTGGAGTGCCCCTCTCCCTTTTCCCCTTCTGTTGCATTTATGTACATATTTTTACACTTTTTGCTTCATCCTACCTGTAATGTATTGTACTGTGCTTCCCCCATTTTAGTGTAAACTTGTTGGGAGAAGGGATTTTGTCTTCTAACCATAGTGCGTTCTCCCAAGCTTTTAGCACAAGGCTCTGCTTAGAGTAGGTGCTCAATAAATACTTTTGATTGATTGATATAAGGCTCTGATAGATGATCCAGGTGATTTCAGCCTAGAGTCCTAAAGTATCACTACGATGACCATTATTGACACACAGGTAGTATATGCCTATGGGATGAAGGTGCAATGTAGTAAACTTGGAGGAACAAGTTATCAGTTTTAGAGAAATAACATTAGTGCTCTCATTTTTTACCCAGATTACATTTATTTATGAAATGAACATTGTTACAAATACTTTCTTTTTTAAAATAACCAACTCTAATCATTTCTTGAAGTTCCATTTTGAGCAAAGAATTACCATCTTTTCCTGTGAATATAAATATTTGATCTCACTTTCATTTATTCTCCTTTTCTCCCTTGCATCTCTTTGTTCTCCTCCTAACTCTTGGGAGAGTAAATATTGAAGTGTGCTTGCTAATGTTTAATATGAGCTGCAGAACTTAAAAATGAGCTCCCTCTCCACCCCACCAGAAAAATAAAGGGTAAAACATGATAGTACACCTGAATCCTGATGGATCTGTCCTCCTAATTCACTCAGCAATCAAGTGCATCAAGTTGACTCAGTAGTGCATTTTCTAGTTTCTCTGAAACTGTTTTTGAATGGCTTAAATCATAGCTCTGGGAGGTATAGAGTGGAGACAGCCCCCCTTTCCTCCGTCCTTCTCCCACCCCTCCATCCGCACCACAGTCTGACCATAATTTTGGTTTGTAAAACCTTCGGTCACAGAATTCCACTTTCAGCATCTCTCTCTAGAGTCCTTTAGACTGTAAGCTTCTTGTAGGTAGGGACTGTGTCTACCAACTCTGTTATATCGGACTCTCCCAAGTGCTTAGAACGGTGCTTTGCATATAATGAGTGCTCAAACTGAACACTGAACCTGTATAGATTCCTGTAGATTGTAAGCTCTTCCCAGGGGAGCGTAAGCTCTTTCTGGGCAGGGATCGAGTCTACCAACTGTGTTGTATTGTACTTTCTCGCAGACTTAGTAATGTTCTGCACACGGTAAGCCCTCATTAAATACCCTTGACTGCTTACATTGAAAACCAGGCTAGCTAAAATCAAGGGCTCTGCAGTCTCCCCCCTTCTAGACTGTGAGCTTGTTGTGGGCAGGGAATATCACTGTTTATTGTTGTATTGTACTTTCCCAAGCATTTAGTACAGTGCTCTGCACCCAGTAAGTGCTCAGTAAATACAGTTGATTGATTGATTATAGGTAATTCGAGGCCTATGTTTCTTAACCTGGACAGGTAGGGGGTACAGTCTTGGGGAGTCATGAGACATTTTAGAGTGGGGTTTGATTGATTCCTGCCTGCCCAAGAGTATAACACTTTCCTCCTGATCCACTCAGAGCCCCCCAGCCCCCTTCAGTCGTCCCACCTCACCGGAGCACTGCCTGGGCATAGAGGAGATGCTTCTTGGGAACTCTTGAAGGGTCTGGACAATAAAGTAGATGACAGTCATCTAGCCAAAGAGAAGGACCGCCAGTTCTACTACAACGTGGGGATTATGTTATTTCAGAACCACACCCTAAGAAAAATTTTCATTTTAGTACTTACTGACGCTGACAGCCAGGCAGACGCAAATTGCTGGAAGGACATCTCCTAATTGTGCCATCACGATCTGTCCAAAGCATGGTGTGAAAACATATTTTATAGCAGTACTGAGTGTAACTGTGATTCGGGGAAGAGTTGAAGGAGTTGATGAAATATACTTGGGTTCACCGTCCCGGGCATATGAGGGAATGGTATTGGTCTTAAATTCCCAGGTACCACCACCATCAACCTGTTTGTAGTAGAACTTGATTCTGGTCTCTTTGAACAGAGAAGATTTGGGATTCGAATTTTAAGATGAGAACCAGCCAGGAAGTGGCAAGTTTGGTGACTACCGGCAACTCAGGCCTCAAGAGTCACAGATTCAGCTCTGCCACTTCTTAACATTGCTTGGACAGGCACCATACTCTCCCAGTTCCCAGCTATTCTAGTCTACCATTGCAGCATGAATCAATGGCTACTGCTGCCCCTTGCGGGTCCCAGAAGCCTTTGTTCCCCACTTAAACAGGGAGGTAGACTTAACCTGGGCCCTTTTGGTGGCTTTCAGCCATCTGAAGTTGAGCAGAGGCCCAACGTTGAGGGGGGGTGTTTTGCATTGTCATCCCTATGGAAATGGACAATGCTGCTACTAGAAAGAATCAGAAAAGGCTCTTCTTTTGTTTAATACTGAGGGGTTCCGAGAGGGGAGGATGTGAGTAAATATAAAAGCTGGCTCAATCTCAGAAATGTTTTTCTACTGTGTCGAGCGGTATTCATAGGGTTGGCCCTAGACGTGATTAAAACATTTTTGAGGTCTGTGGGCAACAGGGGGAAAACATGCATTGTTTCTACAATGGGTGAGGTCTTCACCAAGCTCAGTTAGGTGTCAGCTGCAAAACATCAGGGCATTGAACATTTGTGGAGAGTAAAGAGTTATGCTGTACCGTATTTATGCTCATAACTGCCTCCACTGCAAAATTTCTCCCGCCTGACCCCTCTGATTTTTGAGAAGGAAATAAGAGGACTGTTTTTTTGTTTTTTTAAGCAGCGATAGCAGCCCATGCTGGGGTAGGAAAAAGCGGAAGGTCAGAAAGCGCTAATGCTGCAGATTCAGACTCGCACTAGGGAGTTTCTTCATTGAGACATGCCAACTCCAGGGTAGGAGGATAAGAAGGAAGGAGGATTACGATAATTCATTAGAGCCTAGTTTACACACTTGGAAGAGTGCAGTCTGGGGACAGTGCAATTGAAGTAGGATACAGTCTCAAGTGTCCTTGTATCTTTCTCTTCTTTCTCCCCTCCCCTCCTCATTTTTACTGCTTTTCCTCTTTTTTGTGTGTACAGAGCACTGTACTAAGCGCTTGGGAGAGTACAATATAACAGAGTTGATAGACATGTTCCCTGTCCACAACGAGCTTACAGTCTAGAGGAGGGATTCATTTTTTTGGGGGGGGTTGCAAAAATCGCAAAAAGCGGGGTGATTATGTGAGTAGGTATGGTATTTAAGGGTTGACCAAGCCTCATGACTAGAAGAGCTGCAAACCCAGGAAATAACATAGTAAGAGTCGCAGAATTGGAAAAACGGCCTTTTACCCGAACAACAAGGAGACGTTCCTGGTAGTAGCCAGGGGCAGGGGAGGAGTATTGGGGAGGACAGATGGTGAAGAAATAACCGGGGCAGGAGCTTTGGCGGGGGTCAGGAACTGCACCCTCCCTGGGACAGACCCTCGTGGGTTTGGGGGTGCCACCACCAAAAGCCAAGTGGCAGAACAGAGCAGATTTTTTTTAGTGGCAGAGGCAAAGTAGGACATATCCCTGAGAGTCCAGCATACCAGTTTTGCTTTCCTCATTGTCATTCTGCTCTGTCAGTCAGAGGCGATGTCAAGAGAGAAGTGGCCACACAATAGCACTGTGGTTTCCACCAGGCCCTGGGGAGTGCTGTCAAGCTGCCTCAAAATTGGTACTATTACGGTTGTGGAACTCCCCAGCTATGTGCGATGTCTAGTGTCTTCCAGCTTGAGTGACTCATGTCCCAGAATACATCGGGTGGCCTCCAAGTATTTTAACAAGGCTAACATGCCCGGTGTTCAGACAGTTGCTGAACCTGCCCTTTTTGAAATGGCAATCGTTAAGCGCTTACTATGTGCCGGGCACTGTACTAAGTACTGGGGTAGATACAAGCTAATCGGGTTGGACACAGTCCCTGTCCCACAGTCTTGCTCAAATCAGGGCTTGGGCAAACTGAACTTCAGTAATTGAATAAAGTTATATCAAATAAAAGGTTGTTGTCAGCCTCTTTACAAATGATCATATCTCACATTTTTGTAAATACAAGCCATTTCATCTCCTGGCAGAGTTCAGGAAGCAGTTTGTATTTTCTCTGGTATTCCAGAATCACCTGAGGCCTAGATCCAATTGGTTGATGACGAAGACAGGAAAAGAAGTTGTCTGGGTGTAATCGCTAGACAGTGTTCTCTTTCCCTTTGAGTTGCCATAACAAAACCAGAATTTCTTCAACACAATAGCATTTCAAATACAAATAAATCAGCTCTGTTTATTAACTCTTCATCTGATTTCACAAGGACTGAGGGGCCGGGGTGTTTACGTCCTTAGGCAGCATAGAAGAATGTCAGCCAGCTCAGGGGCCCTTAAGAAGGCTGATTTAAAGCCTGGACATGGAGTAGTATTTCCTGAAATCCAGGCAGGATCTTTGGACCAACCGGGCTTCATTTCAGAATCTACTGCTGTCATTACAAAATCGCTATTTCCCTTTAATCTGTGTGCCACATTGCAGCAATTTTCATCAAAAACATATTAAGCCCCTGCTGTAAATTGGACCCACACACCCTTGTCAGACACATGAAGCATAAAAAAATATTTTTAAAAAAGTTTTTTTTTTTCCCCCTTTCTAAAGCCCAAATAGGGAGCAGTGGCCCTTGAGGCCTCAGAATAGTGTATTATGTCTGTAATCCAAGGATTACGAGTGCATAACGAGTCTGATTCAGTGTCGGGGAAAGATTTTTTTTTCTTTTGTCTTCAGAAAAGACCCTGAAAAACCTAGTAAAAACTCCATTATAAAATCAAAAATACATTTCTAAAAACTCCACTATAAAACCAAAAGTAAATTCCTAAATTTCAGGGTTTGGCAAAATTCACCAGAATACCCAGAATACCTAGTCCTTATGGAATTAATTCCCGTCAGAATTTCTAACCTTCCCCATCCAGCCCAGAATGGTTTGTCAGTGAGTGTAACTGAGCCCATCAGACTCTCCTACCCTGCTGCTTGCTTGCCTGAGAAAGAGCAGTGGATGATGTGAACTCACCATGACTGACAAAAAAGGAAGTTCTTATTCTGGGGTAGATTACATTCTGTTGGGAGCAAATTAAGAGTCAGCAAGAAGGTCCTTTTCACTTAGTTTATTTAATAGTGATGTTACAATAAAATAAGAACTAGGTGAAGGTGGAAAAAGAGGACTTTCAGACCAGGGAAGTGAGCTAGAAGATGAGGGAAGTGAGCTAGAAGGCGATAAGCCTTCAGAAGTTGAGTTGATTTGTTTTCCCTGACAGACACGTTTAGTACCCAGACACCCAAATGCTTGGAGAGGAAAAAGGCATGGCATACTCGTCCCCTTTTTGGATAAAGAGGACTTGAGCATTTTATCCACCGTTTGTTTTATTTCCTGTAAAATGAACGTGCGACTGTAGCATCTTAACTCCCCAGAAGCTACACTAACTGGAACAGCTTTCGAAGTTAAGGAAATTGCCTCTGACTTTTAACATTTCTCTTTCACCCCCATCATAAACATGTAAACACATATCACAAATATGGAGCCAACATAGCACCTGCCAACCTTTAAATTGAATTCAAAGTAGTCGAAACCTTTGTTTAAAAAAGCACTTTTAACGTGCTTCCAAAATGGCTTGTTTCTCTTCTCCTTCCATAATGTGTTCTGTGGGTGCAGAGTTACATTTGAGTTGTTGTTTTTAAATCCACAAATTGCGAGTTAGAAATAAGTCTGGGAAGATGCTGGAATCTGCTGCTCTTCTGGATTTAAGGTAGAGTTATTGACATGCCTGACAGGGCATGATGCAAATGCCTCCACTGCTCCAAAAGTGCTCTCAGCCTTGACTTTGAGTGATTGTCCTTCCGGGGACCCAGGGGAAGAAGCAATATCATTTTAGCCTCATGGTAGTTACTGAGCAGAGCCTACTGTGCCAGTGGTGTGTAACGCATTGTTTTCTTAAAGCTCACGCGCTTGTCTTTCTCCCCACCCACTCTGTTTCGGGTGTTTGCACCTTCAGTCCTTCATCACTTGCCTTTAGTAAAGGAAGTGCCGAAGTAGGGAATCTTTAGGTACCTAAACAGTATCTCTGAAACAGGGTGATGGCTGAAATAACTTTGGCCAGGCCCCTCAGAACCCACCCTGTTGGAGGTGCCAATAGCAAATATGTGTCTTCAAATGTGGACCACAGATGTGTTCTTACACAGAACCACTTTTCCCATGGATCCGTCTACTGAGAAGCAGCGTGGCCTAGTGGAAAGAGCATAGGCCTGGGAGCCAGTGGAACTGGGTTCTTATCCTGCCTCTGCCATTTGTCTGCTGTGTGATCTTGGGCAAGTCACAACTTCTCTGGGCCTCAGTTTTGTCATCTGTGAACTGGGCATTCAGTGCCTGTTCTTTTTCCTTGTAGACTATGAGACCCATGTAGGATAGAGACCTTGTCCAACCTAATCGTCTTGTATCAACCCCAGTAGAGTTGGGGAGAGAACACCACTCAGTACATAGTAAGTGCTTAACAAATTTCATTAGTAGTAGTAATCTGTAATTTATTTATTTATTTATTTATTTGTATCAATGTCTGTCTCCCCCTCTAGACTGTAAGCTCACTGTAGACAGAGAATATGTCTATTGTTGTATTGTACTTTCCCAAGGGCATAACACAGTGCTTTGCACATAGTAAGCACTCAATACGATCGAAAGACGAATAAATATGATCGAATGAATGAGTAGTAGTAGAGATATATCCTACTCAGCAAGATATGTTGAAAGCTGAGGGTTGAGGAAGAACCAAGAAAGATTTTCAGATGATGGGGCAGAGTTCCTGTTGGGAGTTTAGAGTCAAAGGAACTGTATTACCAGTAGGCAGAGTTAGGGGTGAAGAAATGATTAAGCAGGTCGTATTTTGCTATCCCTTTCCATTCCTACAGGATTTACGGGTCTTCTCATTTCCATGTAGCCCATTTAGCGTTGCAGCCCAAACTGCAATAATATTCAAAATGGTATCTGTTCCAATTACCGTAGAGCGGTCTCGTTGCTCCTGGAGCTGTGCTAGAAATAGCGAAGAAGGGGTAATTGAAGGACAAGTCCAGAATCCCACATCTTGTATTTGCCCTTTGTGTTCACCAGCCCAGATTCCCACCTCTTCCATCCTCTTCCCTAAATTGTAGGATCTCTGACCAGAAGGGCAGCCATCAAACAATCACTCAGTTTGAGAAGCAATGTGGGGTAATAGATAGAGCATGGACCTGGGAGTCAGAAGGACCTGGGTTCTAATCCTGGCTCTGCCACTTGTCTGCTGTGTGACCTTGGATAAGTCATTTAACTTCTCTGTGCCTCGGTTACCTCATCTGTAAAAGTGGGAATTAAGACTGTCAGCCCTATATGGGACAGGGACTGTGTCCAGTCCACTTATCTTGTATCTACCTCAGCGCTTAGTACAGTGCTGGGCACTGTAAGTGCGTAGCAAATACCATCATTGTTATTATTATTATTTTATTATTATTCCTCCCAGAATTCTGTTGCCACTGGTGAAGACAAGATACTGGGCAGGTTGAACCACCAATCTGACCCGATTATGGCAACACTTAGTGCCTCGTGCGCTCAGCCACGTTGCTGCTGGGCTCCTCAAGAGCAGTAATGAAGCGCCCTGTCCGTCACCATCTTCATCCACTAAAGCGTGCGGTAGTATGCAATTTGGTTCCAGGCACATGCAGAACGTTTTGCCAGCCCCTTGAGTAATAGAAAAATGCCATAAGATAATGCCTGCCTTCAAGGAGCTGAGAACCCGTGACCTGAGGCAAGCCAAGCAAATGACCAAAGAACTTCAGAAAGCTGCAGCAGTGAGAGATTTGGTTGTGCACTCTACCCTCTAGAAATAGCGACAGTAGCTACCTTATGTGGGGACCGTGGGGATACCATTCCACAATAACAGTGATGAGAGTCTTTGCATTTTTTACCCAGGAACTTGAATTGGTGAAAGGACACTCGAAGGGAGTGACTGTAGGTGAAGAGGAATAGGTAATATTAGTTTAGGACCCAGGCTGGGTTTTGGAGGGCTTAATGATGATGATGATGATAATAATAATAATAAGCTCACTGTGGACAGGGAATGTGACTGTTTATTGTTATAGTGCACTCTCCAAAATACTTTGTATGGTGTTTTGAACAACATAAGCACTCAATAAATACAACTGAATTAATTAATAGTAATAATAGAAATATAACTGTGGTATTTGTTAAGTGCTTACTATGTGCGAGGCACTGTACTAAGTGCTGAAATAGACACAAATTAATCAGTCGGACACAATCCCCCTCCCATATAACGTTCATGGCTAAGGAGCTCTACTCTTCCAAAAAGTTCTCCTGACAACTCTTGTGGGAACCTGAGAGAGAAAGCATCTAGAAAGTCCTTGGGAGAGTTGAGAATAGAGCCAGGAGCAGCTAATTTACTCTCTGAATGGCAGCAAAAAGCACTTTATAAAAGAGCACCAGACCTACTCGCTCATGCCCTTGTCCCCAACTTGGTGACGTTCCTCCGGCCGCCTCAGAGTGAAGCTGCTGCCATGGCTCCGGAAAGATTCACTCTGTACTTCCTTGGATCCAGGTTTCGCTATGTGTTGCCAAAAACATTTGGGCTTTGGCTCCTGCCCATAGCTCAGGGCCCAATATGGAATTTAGGGTTAAAGATGCAGGAAAAAGTGGCAGAGGAGAGGCAGGGAGGATGGGTAAAACGTGGGGAGGGAGACTTTTCTGAGTCCTCACAGTAGGCCACTTGAAACTAGTTGAGTAGCAGCCTGGCCTAGTGGAAAGATCATGGGCCTGGAAGTCAGAGGACTTGGGTTCTAATCCCAGATCCTCCTCTAGCCTGCTAGGTGGCCTTGAGTAAGTTACTTAACTATTTAGTGCCTCAGTTTCCTCATCTGTAAAATGGGGGATTCAATATCTGTTCTCCCTTCTACTCAGACTGTGAGTCCTATGTGGGACAGTGGCTGTGTCCAACCTGATTGTCTTGTCTCAAACCCAGTGCTTGGCACATAGTGAGCACTTAACATATACAACCATTACCATTATTGTTAATACTGTTAGAGAGTCCACAAGTAGCATAACTACAAAGCATGAATCAGATTTTGAAAATTTGCTTTTACGGTGACCCAGATACTTCTTAAGATCAAATTTGCCTCTGATCCCTCACTTCTGTTTCAAATATTAAGCTTCTCCTTAGGTTAAACATAGCCCATACTATATTTACAAGAGTATTCTTTTTCCTTGACTTTTTTTCTTTTCAGGCATTCCTCCACCAGCCTTTAGATTCGTGTTAGTGACATAAAATTGCTGGCACTGTTTACCCAAGATTTGCTTAAAGAAAACTTAACCAAACGGGGATTTGTTCCACACGCTGTGATTCCGTATGTTAAGGAGTTTGCGGAGGGCAGAGCCACTGAAGGAAGAAGTTACAAAAGAATTTAAAGAACTGGCACAGTTAATAAAAAATTAAGGATTGCTGAGAGCCATTTCAGGCAGAGCTAAACAAGCTAGGGGATAGGGCAGCACAAAAGCAGATGAAATTTAATTTAGTTAAGTATAAAGTCATGCACTCTGGGAAAAATAATCTAAACTTCTCATAATCTCTGAGAGGCTCCGAACTCATAGATCCTCTGTGCAAATGGATTTAGAAGTCATGGCTGATAACTTCGGGATAACTTGTCCAGTTTAGAATAGCAATTTAAAAGCCAATAGGATGCTTGGGAGAAATTTAGAAGAATGAAAGGTGATCATTCAGAAAGGCAGGGGGACATAAAACACTGGTGAAGGCCTGGTTCCAGTTCTGGTTGCTTCTCCTGTGGAGGAATACAAGACTTTAGAAAAAATCACAAAGGGACTGCAACAACTTACTTAAAAAGAAGAGGGTGGAAGGTGGGTTTTGCATGACATTTTGCCCAAATGGCAAGATTTGATGAGGGGCAAAGGGAATAATAATGTAGTACAACAAATAATTTAGAAATAATATGCCTTCTATATTCCCAAAGCCCATATTATAAGGAGATGCTTAGTGAATCTGATGCGAGCAATTTTTAAAATGAAGGGATAAGACTTGTCTTAAACCAATATACCAGTGTTGTGGATATCCCTGTTTTAAGACAGAGTTGTAGATGATAAAGGACATCAGAATTATATCGGCACATATATCTGTTCGATCAATCCATGGTATTCATTGAATACTTACTGTACTAAAGCACTGTATAACAGAGTTGGTAGTCACATCCCTGCCCACAAGGAACTCTCAATCTGGAGGGTCCCTAGTTTGGAAAACTTCCCATGGGACTCAGGGAGGAATGTCTGCTTGTCTTCAGGCAAAATTCTGCTGCATCTGAAGTGTGTTCGGGGTCAGCTGAGTGCCATTCACAGCCAGAGAGGAATCATTACCCAATTCATTAGGGCCATTTCTGTATTCCCGCTACATAAAGAAATTGTTGCTCTCTAACTGGTGCTTCCTACTTTCATTCAATAGTATTTATTGAGCGCTTACTATGTGCAGAGCACTGTACTAAGCGCTTGGAATGTACAGATCGGTAACAGAGACAGTCCCTGCCCTTTGACGGCTTACAGTCTAATCGAGGGAGACGGACAGACAAGAGCAATTGCAATAAATCAGCTATTTCCTATGGGAACCAGCGGCAGGAATGGTGCCTGATATGGAGCAGCCATATCCTTGGGCCTTGGGCCCCAGGACCAGATCATCCATCGGCTGGTTGAATCAATCAGTGGTATTTATTGTGCACTTACTCTATGCAGAGCAGTGTACTGAGCGCTTGCGAGAGTTGAAAAGCCGAGTCAGACAAAGGTGCTGAAAAGTCACTAGGTTGCCCTGATGTCAGTGCAGTGTGCTCACATCCTCTGATAGAAGCTGGTCACTCAGTCAGCCATATCTACTGAGCACTTATTCTGTGCAGAGCACTGTACTAAACGCTTGGGAGAGTACAGTATAACAACAGACAGGCGCATTTCCTGCCCACGACGAGGTTACAGCCTAGAGGGGGACAGACATTAATATAGACAGACATTACTATAAATAAATAAATGACATATATGTAGATCAGTGCTGTGGGGCTGGGAGGGGGGTTGAATAAATGGCGCAAGTCAGGGTGATGCAGAAGGGAGTGGGAGAAAAGGAGACAGGACTTAGGGAAGGCCTCTTGGAGGAGATGTGCCATCAATCAATAGGCTTTGAGCTGGGGAAAGAGTCCTATTCATTGACCTGGCCCTTGATCTCACTTTAACACCAAATCCACAGAAACCATAATGCAGGTTCATCCTTTTTCCAAATAGAAGCAACTGCTGAGCTGCGCTTCCAGCTGTGACTACCACCTGTCCTGGTGACTAGAGTCCTTGCGGTATTGGCAGCCGGGTGCATTACCAGCTGACCCATGGAGAGCCGAGGAGCCGGGCTCAGATACCAATCTGGAGATTTCTCTGAAGGAGTATCTAAGCTCTTCTCAGCATCTTTGCCACTCAAGCTGTCAGTTTTGCATTATAAGCAGGGCGGGTTGGTTTTTGCAAGTTCGGTCAAGAGAACAAGATGTAGTGCCAGGGAGTGTTAACAATGCATTAAAAACCTCTCAGAATGAGACTTGTCTCCATCATTCTTAGCGATATTCTTGCTTAGTATGTGAGAGTCACAGACTGCCTTTGATTTGTGATTTTACTCCTTCCATCAATCCTTTGAGGGAGGTGAGTGCTTTTAATAATTATAATCATAATTTTGGTATTTTTTTCATTTTGCATATTGGGAACCAAGTACTGTGCTCAGCACTGGGGCTGACACAGTACAATCAGATTAGAAACAGTCTTTGTCCCATATGAGGCTCCCAGTCCAAGAAGGAGGGATAATAGGTATTTAATCTCTATTTTCCAAATGAGGAAACTGAAGCCCAGAAAAGTTAAGTGGCTTTCCTTAGATCACACAGCAGGCAGGTGACAGAGCCAGGATTAGAACCCAGGTCTCCAGATTTCCAGGCCTGAGCTCTTTCCACTAGGCCAACGCTCCATCTCTCAGAACAAGTGTTAGAAGGTTGAGATTTTGCTGAGGCCTCAGTGAGAGTCAGTGGTGGAGCTGGGAGTAGGAGAAGCAGCGTGGCTCAGTGGAACGATAATGGGCTTGGGAGTCAGAGGTCATGGGTTCTAATCCCGGCTCTGCCGCTTGTCAGCTGTGTGACTTTGGGCAAGTCACTTTATTTCTCTGTGCCTCAGTTTCCTCATCTGTAAAATGGGGATTAAGACTGTGAGCCCCATGTGGGACAACCTTTTCACCTTGTATCCCCCCAGTGCTTAGAACAGTGCTTGGCACATAGTGAGCACTTAACAAATACCATCATCATCCTCATATTTTTAATGTAGATGTAATGTGGAGTAGATATTTCTAATGGAGGTAAATGGGCCTGCTTCTTAATGAGAAGGCAATCCTGCCAACCCCTGCCCTGAGGGAGGTACATTCTTCTTGCTGTGTGATGTTGCCAGCTGCTCAACTTTGAGAACTCATTTGCTCCCATGGCTTCAACTACCATCTCCAGCCCTGACCTCTCTCCAACTCAGCGGTCTTGCATTTTCTCCCGCCTTCAGAACATATCTACTTGGATGTCCCACCAACATCTTAAATTTAGCATGGACTAAATAGAATTCCTCATCTTCCCACCCAAACCCTGTCCTCTCACTGACTTTCCATCACTAATTGACAACACCACTATCTTCTCTGTCTCCCAAGCCCATAACCTTGGCATTTTCCCATATCAATCAATCAATCAGTCATATTTACTGGAAAGCAGCATGGTGTGATAGAGCACGGGCTTGGAATCAGAAGTTCATGGATTCTGATCCCAGCTCCGCCACTCGTCTCCTGTGTGGTCTTGAGCAAATCACTTAACTTCTCTGCGCCTCAGTTACCTCATCTGTAAAATGGAGGTTAAGTCTGTGAGCCCTATGCAGGACAGGGACTGTGTCCAACCCAACTTGCTTTTATCCACCACACTGCTTAGTACAGTGCCAGGCACACAGTAACTGCTTAACAAATACTACAATTGTTATCATTACTATTATATTGATTGAGCACTTACTAGGTACTACACGTTCGGGAGAGTACAATGCAGCATAATTGGCAGACACGATCCCTGCCCATAATGAACTTACAGTCCTCATTTCATCTCTCATTCAACCCACATATTCAATCTGTCAGCAAATCCTGTCCAATCCACCTTCTCAGCATCACTAAAATCTACCCTCTTCTCTCCATCCAAACTACTATTCCACTGATACAAGCACTTACGATATTCCGCATTGACTACTGCATCAGCCTCCTTACCGTCCTCCTTGCACCCTGTGTCTCTCCACTCCAGCCCATATTTCATTCTGCCGCCCTGATCATTTTTCTAAGCAAATGCTCCGTCCACCTCTCCCCACTCTTAAAAATCTTCCAGTGGTTACCCATCCACCTCCGCATCAAACAGAAACACCTTACCATTGGCTTTAAAACAATCAGCTCTCCCTGTCTTCACTGATTTCCTACTACAGCCCAGCGCGCACACTCTGCTTCTCTGCTGCCAACCTACTCACTGAGCTTTAATACTATTTCCTTTGCCCATGTCCTCTCTCTGGTTTGGACTTTTCTCCCCCTTTGTATATGAAAGACCACCAATCTCCCCACCTTCAAAGTCTTACTAAAATCACATCTCCTTCAAGAGCCCTTCCCCAACTAAGCTCCCATTTCCCCTACTCCCTCTCCCTTCGGCATCACTTACGCACTTGGGTCTGTACCCTCTAAGCACTTGATATTCACCCCGCTCTCTGTTCTCCAGCACTTATGTACATATCCATAGTTTATTTTAGTGTCTGCCTCCCGCTCTAGATTATGAGCTCCTTGTGGATAGGGAAAGTGTCTACTCACTCTGTCATAGCGTACTCGCCCAAGCACGTAGTCCAGTGTTCTGCACATAGTAAGCACTCAATAAATACCATTGATTGATTGCTCGAGGCTCTGGTAGCCGGAAGCCCAAGGTTCAGACGTGTGCACTTGAATCAAAATCTTTCAAGTTCAAGTTGTTCTGCTACAGTAGAAGCCCTCCAGTCTAATAGCGTGCAAGTGTAGAGCTGCCTGCCTTTATCCTCCATCCTGAAATGAGAAGCCTTTAAATGGTGCAGCTGGGGCTGCCGCTTCTCCTGAGGTAGCCAAAGTTCAAAGGTGAGGACCAGGAAATCAAAGCTGTTCATGTTCACCTCTGTTTTGGTACGGACGGACCTTTGGGCAGGGCAAGGTGAAGATGATGGGTGGTCAGGAAAGGAATACTGATTGGTTCCATTCCTTGGAATAAGCATTTGGGGAGTGAGTCTGCACACAGGAAGTCGTCAACTCAGCTCACCAGTGGAATTTGTTAAAGGGCAGAGACTAAGTATTCCTAACAAGTGGAAGTAAATCAGACAGGGGAGGGGAAGAGGGGGAGGAAAAGGAGGTCTGAGGAGACATACGATGCTAATTCTGAGTCCGTTCATCTTGACTCTCCAGGGTTGATTGGAATGGTGTTGGAGAGGCAAAAGAAATGTCTTCAGTGTCAGTTTTAGAAACAGGAAATTCAAAGTGTGCTGCTTAAAATGCTCAGTCAGCTCTGCGAGTGTATGGAAAGCAGTCGGTGTGTATAGAAGAAGAATACACACGTGTGTTGGGGGCAGGGGGTTTACACACATGTGTACCTGCTCATTGAGGGGTGGGGGTGGCTCCTAAACATACCGAATCGAGCTTGCTTGTTTCAATAAATCGGTGATTTTGCTTTGAATATCTTTTTGGGGTTTTTTCTTGAAAATGGGAGCTTAAATGCTGGGAAAGCGGGTTGAGTTCAGTAATGCGTGTGTGGTCGGAGAGTCAACGTTTGCATTTTAATGTGTCTGAATCCCCTGAAGAGATTGTGAGCTTGTTCCCTCTGCCCAGGTGGAAAAGGGATAAGCAGCGTCATTGGGCTCCCTGACATGCTGGTTAGTCTGAAAACAGACCGCTAAATGCATAATGAAGAGCCTCCCGAGGAGTCAATCTGCATGTTAAAACGGTGTTCAGCAGCCCGCGCTGTCACACAACATAATTTGAAGATAAATGTGCATCCAATCAGACGGCCAGGAGCTGACTGGCAGCATCCTGGCAGCTAGTATTACCTGCCGGTTCAGTGGCAGCTGGGCTTCCGGGGGGCTAGAAGTTAACCGGCCCCCAAATATGCAAACGAGTCAAATGGAACAGGCTTCCTCGGCTGTGCCAGGAGCCTTACTGTCTGGCTTGCGTTCGAGGGCCCGGTCTGGACCTAAGAGGGAACGTATAATGTACTTGGACGGAAAGTCCGAAGCATAAATACGCTGGGGCAGAAGAGGCGTGGAGGCGGTCTGGAATGAATTGTCAAGCTGAGCACGTGAAAACCTAAAAGCCAGGTTTGAACAATCCAGCTTAGACAACCACCCGGGTGTTCTCACAGTGGGGTTGGGTGGCCTCCGCCGTTGCCTGCTGGTCAGGTAGCAACCTTGGCCTGAATGATGTATAGACCCCCCACTTTTGCCTCTGGACATTTCACAGCGATTAGGTCCTGACTCCAGGGGCAGGGCATCACACTAACGACGAAGCACTGGAGAAATGAGGTTAGAGTAGAGAAATTAGCCATCTGCCTGGTTGAGGCCATATCCTCAAGGTAACGTTTATGTGTGAACAACGGGAAACTCGTTGCAAGTTTCATTGTCCTTTGCTCCAGCCATTTGCGTGGACAGAAAGTCTTCCAGGGATCCCTTCTGTTTAAGAACCCATTACTCAGAACGGCTCCAACGGGCTCTTTTTTGGCCCATTTGAGGGAATGGCAGCCCAAAGACCCAAAGACCTAGGGAAGGAGGCAAAATTGAAACGGAAGGTTGTCCTCAGGTCCTTCTTTCTTGGGATTCCCCACGCTGACTAGAACATGCCCTAAAACTGGACATGGGGGACAGGATCTCAGCCTAATAAAATCACCCTGCCTCGTCTCGCCTGCCCGCACCAAATCCCCAGTAGAAAGGCTGAGAAGGAAAATATGTTGGATCAAGGGGAGATGCCCAAGTTGAACCCAGCTGAAGACTGCCTTGGGTGTTTGCCAGCGGCCCCAGGGCTGCGTTTAAGTACATAAAACAGCATCGCCTGCCACCGCCCTCCTTGTGAAAGCACAGGCTTGGCCCACAGAGACTCCAGGTTCTAAGCTGGCAGTGCTTTTGATCGACCATGCGAAAAGCCGATAGTGCTTTCAGCCCACACAGCTCAACTCCGGGAGCTACGTTTGTGCCTCCGGCCAGTTTGTCTTTTCCCACAAGCCCATGCCGGAGAAGGAATGTGAAAAGACCCTCTCCCCAGATGCTACATGCTGCCTCCCTCAGACATAGTGGGAGACAGCCAGACCGAGAAAACCTTGTCCACCTAAATGATCAGAAGTTTAAATTCCGCTGCCTCCTCCTTCTCCAGCTGAGGTGTGGCAACTCCCCTTCCCTCTTTCTTCCCGCACCGTACATGTCTCTGACCTCAGCTCAGGCCTCAGCCTTTACCTACAGCCCCAGCGTCAGGCAGGTGAGTGCCAGGCAGCAACAGAGTTGATATCCAAGAGACTGGAATAGCGGGTGGCAGTGATGGGAATCGTGACCGTTTTGTGAGCTCCTCCCCTCTAGCTGCCCACCTGGAGCAGTGACATCCAGGTCGGGTTCTTCAGCGCAGACCTGAGTGGTCCTTTAGACTGTAAGCTCATTGTGAGCAGGGAATGTGTCTGTTCTATTGTTGTGTTGTCCTCTTCCAAATGTTTAGCACAGTGTCGTGTACACAGTAAGCACTCAATAAATGATTGAGTGAATGTGGGTTGATGCTTGAAGTAGAGATGAAGTGGAGGCGTCCAGACTGTGAGCTCACTTTGGGCAGGTGTTTGTGATATCGTCGTGTTGTACTCTTCCAAGCGCTTAGTACAGTGCCCCGCACACAGTAAGCGCTCAGTAAATATGATTGATTGAATGTGGGTTGGGGCTTGAAGTAGAATAGAGATGAAAACCTTTTGCGAGTGGCCTCGAGACTGAAGGGAAAGTGATTAAGTGGAGAAAACTGGCCGACTCCCTTCTCCCCTCTCCCATTGATTAGGAGCTGGAGTTCAGGCAAGAGCAGTGCCCTGCCGTGTCTGAACATTGGGCTGGAATTTGAGTTTTCTTGGCTCCGCCAATGATTGGCTGTATAACTTTGATCCCACTGTTGGTCCCGGGGAAGATGCACCTCTCTGAGAATTCAAGAGACCTGGATTCCTGTCCCGCTTCTGAGTGGAGCTGGCTAACGTCCGCAGCGACTACACATACACTAGGCAATGTGCCGGATCCCTTCCCATGTACTGTGTGCAGTGTGCTGCACTCTGATCTACCTACTTATTCGCTGTGTTCTGTGCCCCAGCCAGCAACTAACACAATTTGCTGAATTGTACTTTCCAAGCACCTAGTACAATGCTCTGCACACAGTAAATGCTCAAGAATTACCATTGCTCGATTGACTGATTTTTTTTTTTTTTGAAAGCACTTTTTTTTCTGGTTTTCGTGAAGCACTTACTATGTGTCAGGTACTGTACTAAGTGCTGGGATAGATACAAATTATTTAGGTTGGACACAGTCCCTGTCCCACATGAGTCTTACTCAGAGTTTTAATCCCCGTTTTACAGAAAGAAGCACAAAAAAGTGAAATGACTTGCTTAGACAAGTGGCGGAGCAGGGATTAGTACCCTGGTCCTTAGGACGTTCAGACCCGTACTCTAACCACTAGGCCACGCTGCTTTTCATTACCAGTTGTTCATGAAATTGTCAACTGTATATATCTTCATCACCCTATTTATTTTGTTTATTTTGTTTAATGAGATGTACATCACCCTGATTCTATTTAGTTGCCATTGTTTTTATGAGATGTTCTTCCCCTTGACTCTATTTATTGCCATTGTTCTTGTCTGCCTGTCTCCCCCGATTAGCCCGTAAGCCCGTCAAAGGGCAGGGACTGTCTCTATCTGTTGCCGATTTGTACATTCCAAGCGCTTAGTACAGTGCTCTGCACATAGTAAGTGCTCAATAAATACTATTGAATGAATGAATGAATGAATAACAATTACCATTTTAAAAAAAGAATCTTCACAAAGTACAAACTAATCATCACCAAGAGTTGACCATTCTGTGCAAGTAGCTGGACCACATGAGCTGTTGAGAGGACAGGGGAGCTGAGGAACATATGAACAATGGTTAGTGGGATGATAACGATTTCAGCAATAAACCTAAGAGCAAAGGCCAAAAAACAAGAGAATGACCTTCTCTCTCAGTCGTCTTTCAAATTATGAACAGGCGCTGAATGTTTATTGCCCCATTCCCCCTAGCCCCATGGTCCCACACTTACGTACTATTTCTTAAAGCTTTGGCTTGAACTGGGAAATAGGTAGTAGTCCAAAATCAAGTTCTCCTATCATTTTCAGCCTTTTAAAAATAGTTTTTGTTAAGCACTTACTATGTGCCAGGCACTGTACTAAGCGCTGGGGTAGTTACAAGGTAATCAGGTTGACACAGTCCATATCCCACATGGAGTTCACATTCCTAATCCCAATTTTACAGATGAGGTAATTGAGGCCCAGAGAAGTGAAATGAGTTGCCCAAGGTCACACAGCAGACAAATGGAGGAGCCAGAGTTAGAACCCAGATCCTTCTGACTCCCAGACACGTTCTCTAACCAGTTGGCCACTCTGTTTTGGTAGGGAGCTAATCTCCCTCCAGGTAGGGGTGACAGAGCTGAGACATTGAGACAGGGCCAAGAGGCGAGCCTGGCCCTCTGAATCATAATCTGTGCATCTTCGCTCGCCTTTTCCTGCCCCAAGAAAAGGCACCTAGGACAGTAGCAGGGAGCCCAGAGAGAGATCGCTTGGAAACACAGTGACTTTTCAAGAAGTCAGTTAATGATATTTCAATCAGTGGTATTTATTAAGTGCTTACTATGTGCAGAGCTCTGAACTAAGTGCTGGAGAAAGTACAGTACAACAGAGTTAATAAGATGTGATCTCTTGCCCTGGAGGAGTTAGAAAATGTGTATAGGAGTTAGAAAATGAAAGTAGACCGGCCACTAGGAACTAAAAGCAATTCAGACTCTGTAGGCTTTGCAGTGTGGTTGGGTGGGGCATTGAGTAGGCACCTACCCCGGAAAATAAGCCAGTGTGGGGTAGAAAAGGATAAAAAGTGTGTCTCTCTTCATCTCCCCTCCCCCCACCCCTTCCAATTACAGAGGGGGAGAAGGAGCATACACAGTCAAGCCTGGTTATTGTCAAGCTCAATTTGCCATGACTTTTATTTTCCAATAAGCAATCTGACAGGCTGTGGCTGAAAATGAAATCACCAAAGCGAACAATTTTTCCCCCCTCCATTATTGATTTATAAAGAATAAAACAAGTGTCCCAGTCTGTCACCATATCACATTGTCACATATATCTAAGGTACTAAGGCTAGGATATCCAGTTGGATTAAGAATGCTGATTAAAATTTAGAGCAGATGAACTCCTCATGGCCTTAGCATTAGGGCCATCTTGCTGATCCCCCTAAAAAATTGTAGACGTAAATCTAAAAGTGAGCCGCAAGTGGGACAGGCACTGTGTCCAGTGTGATTATCTTGTATCTACTCCAGTGCTTAGCACATAAGTGCTTAACAAATACCACGAATATAATTATTACTCAAATATATTTTAATTATCCCTTCATACTTTAACATTTAATAAGCAAAACACTTCAATTTTGTCATTTTTTTTCCAAAATTAATATCAACCATTCATTTTAGATGTTTTCTTCTAATCCCTGTGTCAGCTTCTTGGCAGGAGCTCTGGAGCAGAAATTATTAGGGAGCAGAGCAGCCTAAGAGAGGATGAGTATCTTAGATTGCCTCTCTCTTCAAGTATGTGGGCACACTCATATGTGCTGATGGGATCAGAGTGAGTGCTTAAGTGACCCACCCAAAGTCAGATGAGCAATGGAATCTGTTCTCACTTTAGGGTCTCCTTTCTCTGAGAGTTTTCTCTCTACAGGGGAGAGAGAGAGGCCTCTCTCATCTTATTCCCGAAACACCCTCTCCCCTCACCCTTCAGTTCAGCTCTGGAGACATATTGAAGAAGTGAAAACAGCTGTGTGGTCCTGATGCCACCTTGGGAAGTAGAGGTCAGAAGTGGTCCAGAGATTGTTCAGAGTAAGAATTATGTGTATGTTTTCTTGAGTGGTTGCCAAAATGACTTAGTCCACCTTCTGCAGCCCCTCTCCTTCTTCTGATTGAGGCTGTGGCTTAGTGGTTAGAGCATAGGCCTGGGAGTCAGATGGACCTAGGTTCTCATCCCAGCTCTGCCACATGTCTGCTGTGTGACCTCGGGCAGGTCACTTCACTTCTTCGCACCTCAGTTACCTTGTCTATCAAATGGAGATTAAGAGTGTGAGCCCCATGTGGGGCAGGGATTGGGTCCAAATTGATTAACTCGTATCTACTCCAGTGCTTAGAACAGTGCTAGGCACATAGTAAGCACTCAGTAAGTACCCTAATTATTAATTATTGTTATTATTATTATTAATCTGCACGGCACCCCAGTGAGGTAGGACCAGGCGGCTCTCTCCTTGTACCCAGTTAACTGGTCGGGGAAAGAAGGTGCCGGAGTCTGGGATGGCTTGACCAAGGCTGTGCATTTGACAGTGCCTCAGTCAGGGAGACTGATTTCAGATAAGTAAAAATGTTGAAGAAAGCCTCCCTTTACTATTCATGACCACCCAACCAATTACCTCGAGTGCTCCTTTGTTGCCCACTTCTACCAAATAAAAACAACAAAACTAAAATTAGGATAAGAAGCCCTAAATTAACTTTGATTGGGACTCACTTGTGGTTGGTTCAGTGAATTCGTGTTTTTCAGTTAATAAGTGGAAAATTGTGTGGGAGAAATGATTTGCCATTTGTACTGAGTGAATACGGAAAAGATCTGGTATGGTTCTTGGAAAGATGTCTACCAGGAAATGATATTCTAATCTTGGTCTTGGTTTTACTGGCAGAGTTCTTTTCTGGTTTTCTACATTTCAGGCTGCTCATTCCATGGCTCTTATTGGGTTGTACTTTTTCAGGTGCTCAGTACAGTGCTCTCTACATAGTAGGCACGCAATAAATTCTATTGATTGAAGGAAGAATCTTCTCCTACATGAGTTAGTATGAAAGGTCGAGGGTGAATCTTACCTGCTATATTTGGCACTATAGCCGTTATCCTGAGATTAATCGGTGTTAGGTAATGAGTGCTTACTGTGTGCAGAGCACTGTGTTAAGTAGTGTGACCTAGTGGAAAGGACACAGGCCTGGGAGGCAGGGGACCTGGGTTCTAATCCCAGATCTGCCACTTGCCTGCTGTGTGACCTTGAGCAAGTCATTTTCTCTGTGCCTCATTTTTCTCATCTTCATTCAATCGTATTTATTAAGCGCTTACCATGTTCAGAGCACTGTACTCAGCACTTGGGAAAGTACAATGCAACAATAAAGTGTGACGATCCCTGCCCACAGTGAGCTCACAATCTGAAAAATGGGGAGTCAATAACTGTTCACCTTCCTACTTGGATTGAGAGTCCTCTCTGGGACAGGGACTGTGTCTGACCTGCCTATCTTGTAAATACCCCAGTACTTAGAACAGTGCTTGGCACAAAGTAAGCGCTTAGCAATTATCATTCTTGTTGTTGTTATTATTGTTATTATTATCATGCACTTCGGAGAGTAAATAATGGAGAAGGCTGGGAGCATTTCATTAGTTCCAGTTTGTATATTAGAAGTGGGAGAAATTGAGAAATAACCCCTCAGTACTTTAGTTTCCTATCTCACACCATTTCCCCGCTCTCCACCCCCACCCCTATCTTTAATTTCACCATACAAACACTGACCCACCCCAAGAAGTGCACAGAGAAAGCAAAGGTACGAGCAGCAGTATGGCCTACTGGAAAGAACACAGGCCTGGGAGTCAGAGGATCTGGGATCTTATCCTGACTCCATCAAGGTCTGCTGTTTGACCTTGGGCAAATCACTAAACTTCTCTGGGCCTCATTACCTTATGTGTAAAGTGGGAATCAAGACTGTGAGACCCAAGTGGAACAGGGACTATGTCCAATCTGATTAGCTTGTTTCTACCCCAGCCCTTAGAACAGTGCCTGGCACATAGTAAAATCCTAACAAATATCATTAAAAAAAGAGAAAAGCTCAGGGAGCTCCTCCCAGTTCCGGGGCCCTGTTATTGCTGAAATAGATAGAGGCTGTCAGAACAGCAGTGCTGGGGACTTTGACAGTGCACCCCCAGCCCCAGAGGCGGAGAAAAGGAGGAGCTAGAAGATGAGAAGATGCAAGAGAGAAAAAGTAAGCATGCTGGGCTTTAGACACCATCCTGGGAAAAACCCAGTGTTAAGATTGAAAGCGAGCTGGATTGGAATATGCATAGGTGACCCAGCCCCTAACTGATGTGGAAATGGAGCCCTCACAGCACAGCCTTTGAGGCTCACGTGTATTTAACTCCCTTTCTCCAATTTCCAGGGTAGGGGCTGGTGGCTTCTTCTGAGCTTCATTCCTCATTCTCATTGCAGTAAAGCAGAGCATTGCACTGGGGACCAAATCACCTTCTGGTGAAATCAAACCTTCTTTTCTAACCTCAACTGCCACTGTAGCCTCTATCCTTTCTCTAGACCGGAGAAGGGGAACTCTAATCTATCAATCAATAAATGGAATTTACTGGGATACAGCCACCCTTAAGTCCCCAGTGTTCTGTTCTACAGGGGTGGTACTCCTCTCAGCTTTTCCTGTTCTAACTGCCAGGCAGGAGGTTGCTTAGGACAGTAAAATGTTTATTACCTGTTTATTATGTGAGTAACTGCAGTCTGGGAAGAGAAAATATTTCCCAGTTTACCTAGGGCAATGAAAATAAGATTAAGAGTATTGAGGGTTGGAGAAGAAACCATATAAAATCCACAGAATCAGCGACCACACAGCTTTGAAAAATCTCTTTCTGGTGCTTTCCCTCTTGTTCCCAACCCTGTGAAGTGCCTCATTATAGATTTGGGAATTGGGGAGATTTCACAAGTCTGTCCTGAATGAGATTATGACTTGTACCCCAGATGTACCCCTGGGTTTCTCTGAACCCCTGAGACCACTATCAAACTGATTAACTTTTGCAAACATCCTCTGGCTTTTTTCTGTCAAACAGTTGCAAACAGAACTTACTTTCCACCAGCTTCCAGGAAAGGTTCAATAGATTTCCGTAACCTTCTGAGCAGTCCAAATCCAGTCGTGTGCCCTGGGCTCAGACTAGATGATTATGGATTAGAATGCACCGTTGAAGGGGAAACAATTGGTGTCATCACGCCTGATTCTCAGACTAAAAGCTTCTCGGGGCAGGAGGGCCTTGTTACTTTATTCTTTGTGAAATCCCTGAGAACCTTGTTCAGGGCTTTGCATCTAAGTGCTCAGGAAATCTTGTTCATGATAAACAGGATTTTCCCTCCTGTTATCCTCCCCTGTGATGATAACGATATTTTTAAAACATTTTCTATTCACCAAGTACTGCGCAATGTGCCAGGGACGGTACAAGACGATCAGATCGGACACAACCCCTGCTCCACCAAGACACCGTGGAGTTATTCAGTCCCCTTTATCATTAAGAGAGTCCCAAAGAACTTCAGTCCTCTCTCTTCCTCACTGGAACACTGCACCTTAGCCTCCTCCTGATTCTGAGTTTCAAAATGGTGTTTAAACAGGGCAAGTCAGGCAGAGGTGCTGTTCTGCAGGCCAAATTCAAGGTTTCCTTGGCACCATTTTGAATTTTCTCTCACCCCTATCCTGCATTACCCAGCAACCCTTCCTCCCTTTACCTTTCCTCTATTTAAAACTTTGGACTGGCCCTTGAAATAAGCACATGCCACTGGATATTAGAACTGATGAATAATAATAATAATAATGATAGTGATATTTGTTAAGCACTTACTAGGTGCCAGGAACTGTACTAGGTGTTGGGGTTATTAGGTAGATACAGACCCTGTCCCACATGGGGCTCACAGTCTTAATCCCCATTTTACCGCTGAGGTAACTGAGGCACAGAGAAGTGAAGCGATTTGCCCAAGGCCACACAGCAGACAAGCAGCAGAGCTGGGATTAGAACCCATGTTCCATGACTCCTAGTCCCGTGCTCTGTCCACTGTGCCGTGCTGCCTCCCTGTAATGAATCCCATTCATAGTTTCATCACTGCCTCTTTTGGGTCCCTGGGCATAATTCTTAACCTCTCTAGCCTTACCCCAAATACAAGAGGGTGATTACCTGTGAGCATTTGTAAACTCTTGAATGATTTCTGGTTCTTAAAGATGCATTTAGAATGGAAAGTTCTTGAAACCTGAAAAGTAATAGTTCAGTACAAGCTAGTTAATAAGGCTGGACGTGGGGGGGATGGGAGCAACATGTTCCCTTCCCCTTGCACGATGGTCTAGTTAGGGTAAAATGGTGAAGCCCGAGTCCTGATTTCTAACCCAAAGCTAAGAACCTGGGATACACAGAGTCAGAAAACAGGGAAAAGTTCATTTCCTTTCTAATGCTGTGTACACACCCAGCACTACCAAATTCATCCATGCATTCGTTCATTCATTCTTCAAAGCAGCATGGCATAGAGGATAGAGCATGTGCCTGGGAGTCAGAAGGTCATGGGTTCTAATCCCAGCTCTGCCACGTGTCTGCCGTGTGACCTTGGACAAGTCACTGCACTTCTTTGTGCCTCAGTTACCTCATCTGTAAAAAATGGGGGTTAAGAGTGCGAGCTCTATGTGGGACAGGGACTGTGTCAAACCTGGTTAACTTGTACTACCCCAGAGCTTAGAACAGTGCTGGCACTGTTTAACAAGTACCATAATTGTTATTATTCAATCATATTTATTTATTATTTACTGTGTGCAGAGTGCTGTACTAAGTGCTTGGGAGAGTACGATATAACAATAAACAGATACGTTCCCTGCCCACAGTGAGTTTGCAACCTGTGGTTTGACCGAAGCGTTTGATCCACAGTATTTTATGGAAATCATAGTAGGTTTTTATTTGATGGTTGCTTCGTGCATGCATGCCTGTCATAGGCTATGAGGAGGATTAAAAGGCAGACCCCCTGAGTGGGTAGAACATGGGACTCGGTATTCGGAGACGTCCCAAGGACAAGCAAGCACCAGAGCTTGTAGACAGGGATCATCTCTATCAACTCTGTTGTATTGTACTCTCTCTAGTGCTTAAGACAGTGCTCTATGCACAGCAATCACTCAGTAAATACCATTGATTGATTGACTGGTAGATGTCAGAGCAGGGTCTGGCTTGCCAGAGTTGTTATGGTCAGTGAGGGCAACGGTTTGGCTTTATCGTGTGAAACTGTTGCTCTAACAGCCTTCCCTTCCCTTTTCCTCACCTTATCCAGGCACAGTGCCCTCCCTGGGCCCTCTAAACTATGGGTAGCCCTTCTCTGATTTATGTCACTATCTGGGGAGGTCATTCACCAGAGTGCTGAAGCCCAGGACCACTTGGTCATAGAATATCAGGCCACAGGAGGCTCTCTTCTTATCTGTTTCTGTGTGTGACCTTCCTGGCCACCTCGCAGCTGGTCCACTCCTTCTCTTTCCTCCCTAGAAATTAACTACATCGCCCTACCTCCTGGAGGTGGGCCTGGGGAAGGGGAATCAGTAACCCGAACGGATCTTACACTAAGGAAGGTGGATTCAGTCTTCAGCTTCCTCTGTGAACTTCCTTCCCAGATGGTAAGTTCTGAGAGGAAATCTGTGCCCAGAAACAGCTAAGTGGCCCAGAGTGGCATTTTCATATTCTCGGGGCAGGGGAATTGTTCTGTTACTGAGACGGTTCATCCTCTTATGCATTTATTCATCTGAAGCGCCTGCTTCCTGGCTCATTTTCAGCAGATACCCAAGGGAATAGTGCTCCTGTGTGGCTGCTCAGACACTGAACTCTTGGGGCTCACTTTAAATTCAAATAACCGGGGAACAGGGAGTGGGCCAAACCTCCGGACCAGAGCCACATTTCAGCTCCCAGCTCAGGAGGGCACTTAGAGGAGGAGCCCTAGAATTCCTCCACCCCGATGCGGCCTCCCTGCCTGATCTCTCCTTCCCTGATTCGGCCTCTAATCTTATTTACCTCTTCCCTCTCCTTGCCACACAGTCTTTGCAGCAGAAAGGAACACAGCTGGTCTGGAAGGCCCTTTCAAGCCCTGCTTTACCCACCTTCACCCCTTGCCCCCCTCACTCTGTGTCTTATTTTCTTTATGGGTATCTTTGCTTGGTCCTGGAAAGTAGTTGACTAACTTGGTTACTGTGAAGTGTCCAAAGAGTTGCTAAGCAAGGCGCCACGTTTCATTTTTAGAAATGAAAAAGGCCATTTGCCCATTTTGTACCCGCCCTCTCCACTGAGTTCAATATTCTAATCCATCCTCCCTCCTCCCCACTTCACTTCTTATCCTCTCAACAAATCTTCCAGCTTTCTTCCTGTTCCAAGGCTACCGCTGACAGCCCAGGCAGAAAGACCCTTTTACAGAAACACAAACTCACCAAGGGTGTTTAATTACCTCCTCCCCCCAACTCCATCCTTGCTTCCAGGAATGCATGTCGGAATTTATTCTACTTTCAACTAGGTCAGATCAAGGTCTTTCAAGCTAGCATTATCCATAGAACTTCCACAAACACCCCCTTCTTAGCCTTTCTCTTCATCAATTTGTCCATTTCTGGATTTAATAGGGTCGTTTCCTAGGCTGTCTTTGGATGAACCTTTCCTGATTTAAAAAATAAGGGATGTTGCCATTCAGGGCTCTTGAATCGTCCCTATTATTTTGCTGATGTTTGATAAGCGGCATGAGGAGGTACGTATTTCTAATTGTGAAACTTATGATGATACAAAACACTAGTAGAAATACTCATTCTTAGGGAATGAGAGAGGAAAAGAATCTTACGTTGAAGGAGCAGTCAGAAGAAACACAGAAAGAAACAGAGATAATCAGAGGGATTGAGAAACAGGAGTGAAACTTAAAGAAGCTGGGGCACCCACACCCCTCAAACGTATGCATACGTCCTGTGTGTTACTGACACACTCATCCTTGGGGTGAAGCAGAATGGAGAATCAGCAGCAGGAGAAGAGCGAAACTAGAGTTTAGTGACCCTTTTGATGAGCAACCCAGAGTTCATGCCTCCACTGAGTCCTGATGCTTCCCTGAGAATTCCAAGGAGTCCGCAGCTGGGGCCACAGCAGGGGTGGTTGCATCGAGCTGTAATTTTACGTGCCATCTCTTACCTCTGCTGTTCCTCCCCGCACCAAAAATGTTCATCTGGGTAGGTGTGTATTTGAGTGAGGGAATATCAATCAATCAATCTTATTTATTGAGCACTTATGTGTGCAGAGCACTGTACTAAGCGCTTGGGAGAGTACGTTATTACTACAGTGAACTTACAGTGTAGAGGGATGGCTGAAACTGTGGCAGTGCCCTTGTTGGGTGTGGGGGAAAGGGAGTAGAAGCAACAGCTCCACTTTCCTCCACTAAGGTTAGTTCATCTGCTCCTTTGGTGACTGATAGAGGGAAAGGTCTGTAATTGGAACCCCCTCAGAGTCACTTTCACTATAGTCCTCTTGACTGTAAGCTTGTTAATAATAATAATAATAGTAATAATGGCATTTGTTAAGGGCTCACTCTGTGCCAGGCACTGTTCTAAGTGCTTGAATAGATACAAGCTAATCAGGTTGGACACAGTCCGTGTCTCACATGGGGTTCACGGTCTTAATCCCCGTTTTTCAGATGAGGTAACGGGGGCACAGAGAAGTGAAGTGACTTGCCCGAGGTCACACAGCCGACAAATGGCGGGATTAGAACTCATATCCTCCTAAACTCATGCTCTTGCCCTATTGTACTCTTCCAAGTGCTTACTGCAGTGTTTAAAGCCCTACTGAAGGCTGACCTCCTCCAAGAGGCCTTCCCAGACTAAGCCCCCTTTTCCTCAGCTCCCTCCCCATCACCCTGACTTGCTCCCTTTGCCCTACCCACCTCTCCCCACCCCACAACTCTTCTGTATATATGTACATATCTATAATTCTATTTATTTATATTGAGGCCTGTTTGTTTTGATATCTATCTCCCTCCTTCTAGACTTTAAGTCCAGTGTGGGCAGGGATTGTCTCTCTTTATTGCTGAATTGTACTTTCCAATCGCTTAGTACAGTGCTCTGCACACAGTAAGCACAAAATAAATAGGATTGATTGACTACAGTTCTGCCAAACTTACAGGCATGAGGGGCTTCATGGACCTCCACTGGAGATTCAGATTTGAATGCTGTCATTGAATTTTCCTAACAGGCCAGCATATTGTGTAATGATACACAGCTCTACAAAGTGATAGAAAATTAAGTCAAAAAAGATAGTCACTCTGTCCTTTGGGAGACCGATAGAGTGTTTAGCCAACTTAGAATCAAGCTTCAGACCAAACTAAACTTCCATAGACCATCCAATTTATCAATCAACCAATGAATGGTATTTATTGAGTACTCCACTGTACTAAATGCCTAGGAGGGTACATTTCAGTCAAGTTGGTAGACATGATCCCTGCCCGTAAGACGCTTAGAGTCTAGAGGGGGAGAAAATGGAATTCATCAAACTCTCTGGCCTGGATGAGTCCAACCTTACTTGATCTCGAACACTTCCAGATGAGTGGATGGGAAACCACTAGAAACCCACTCCTACTTGGAAGCAGGCTGGAACTCTATGAATTGACATCTGTGACTTTGGGATCTCAACTTGCTACAGACTTTATATCAGACCTATGGGCCACACTCAACCCTCTAACAAGATCACAAATAATAAGGTCCCAGGGATTCACGCAGTCCAACAGCATAGAAACAGTGCTTACTGCACTTCACCTTTACGAGTGAGGGGACCTGTGAACAGAATACCCAAAGGGCTGTTCTAGTGTGAACTAGAGAGAGGGAGCGCTGAGGACCATAAAAAAGGACTGAAGAAATGTTTTAAGTGTTGCATCATCTCTGCTGGAGTAGAGTAGCAGAAGAGAGACCAGGCTGCACTTAGAAATGGGGTGACCGTCTTAGAGCAGAGAATTCGAGAATATCTCAAGCCCAAGTGAGGAAGCAGCGTAGCCAAGTGGAGAGAGCACAGGCCTGGGAGTCAGAAGGACCTGGTTTCTAATGCCCACTCTGCCAATTGCTTGCTCTGTGACATAGGTCAACTCATTAACTTTTCTGTGCCTGACTCCTCAACAGTAAAATAGGGTCACCTATTCTCCCTCCTACTTAGACTGGGGGACCCATGTGGGGCAGGGACTGTGTTTAACCTAATCAGCTTTTACCTACACCAGTGCTTAGAACACTGTTTGACACATAATAAGCGCTTAACAAATACCTTAAAAAAATGAGTTGGCAAATTTGAAAATGGCCCCAGGTGATGCGGGTATCAAAGACAACATACAGCAGGGGACAGCAGGAGACACCGTTTACATACACATGGTGGGAGGGGTTTTCATGTAGGTGTTAGTCTTTTCATTTCACCACTGGAAACACTCCCACTGTCGGAATAGTCCTCTTCACACCCCAGAATTTTATATAGCTCCAGCTCAGAGATGTCCCATTTTAGACACCAGCAAGTATAAGGATGAGAGGTAAGTTTTTGGTGCATTTTCTTCCTCTCTGCTTTTCATGCTCCTAGTTCAGACAGTGTCCTTAGCATTCCTGACAGTAATATTCTAAAATGTTGAGACTAAACATAGGCTTGTAACTGAAATTACAGCCCATAATGGGAAGACTAGTGAACTGAAGCAGCAGTTTTGCATTCTAAGTGCCCAGTGAGTTGTACTGCAGAACCTGGTCTTAGTCCCCGCAAACATTCTAGCGGTCAGGTCACGAATCAGAGAACAGTGCCATGCCCGTCTGGGCCACGGGGCCCCCACCAAGTGGGAAAGTGGGGCTCTGGAGCTCTGTGTTTCCAAGCTGCTTCTCCATCTCTGACTGCATCTGTCGGTGCAGCATGCTTCTGGTTCCTGGCCCGATCCTGAAGGACTCCTGACCCCACCCCTCTCCCCGCCAAGGAAACTGTCCGTACTTTCTAACACCATCCACTTCTGGCAAGGCTTCCTTTTAGTGCTGAGGCTTGGAATTCGTGTGGTGAGTTCAGCAGAAAATGAGCCTTGTTCAGACGTCACAAGCCAGCCCCTCCGTCCTGTCACACCGCCCCTTCTGCAGCTGCCGGTGCTGGCATCAAGGAAGGATAGAAAGAAGGTCTCCTGAAGTGGTTCCCTGGTTTCCCGAGAGATGGTTCTGTTTGCACCAAGTGGGGGCACAGCAGGGGTTATGAATGACCCTCTCTCCAGGGTCTCTCCAGGGTTATTTATTCATTCATTCATTTATTTATTAAAAAAATCATTGCCCAGTGGATAGAGCACAGGTCTGGGAGTCAGAAGTACTCCACTCAGTAAGCACTCAGTAAATGCCATTGATTGATTGATTGATTAATTAGTTTTCCCTGATCCAAGTGTGGGAGGTGGTGGAGATAGGGATTTATGAAAGGTAATGATTTGAAAATCTTGAGTTTGTTCTTGGTCCTTTACTTTCTTCATCCTTTGTCAAGCCTAGTAACTGTGTCTCCATTTCTTCTTCTAGATGAGGTGGGTTGAGTCAGTCGGATGACTGACAACTTCTCTGTGCCTCGGTTACCTCATCTGTAAAATGGGGAACAATGGGGTGGGGTGAGTCGGTCGGTCAGACTGTGTCCAACTTTATTAGTTTTTATCTGCCCCAGTGCTTAAAACAGTGTTTGACACATATGAAGTGCTTAACGGGTAACATCATTGTTATTTATTTAATTATATTAATGTCTGTAGACATTACACCGCTAGACTGTAAGATTGTTGTGGGCAGGGAACATGTGTACCCACTCTTGTTGTATTTAACTCTCCAAAGCACTTAGTACAGTGCTCTGCACACAGTAAGTGCTCAATAAATGATTAATTGATAGTCCTACACAGTTTTGGCTAGTCCTCAGTCTGCTAGTCCTCGGCTTCTCTGCCTGGTCTCTCTGTCGGTACAGGCTGGGGTCAGAATTCAGCAGGACAGGGTGCACTCTTGCCCAATACTTCCTCGGCTTCGCTGTCTTCAACAGGCGGTCCCATTTTTCCAAATCTGTACTGTACTAGGGAGGAGGAAGCTAGAAGGAACATGGTGTATTTCCTTCCTGAACTTGCGTTATTTCTGTTTCGAGTTGAAACTGCCTTCCAGTCAGAAGGTAGCTACGGATCTGAGAGGAGGACGAAATCGGGCACAATCTCAGCTCCAGAACTTTTATAAATGGATGTGGTGGCTCCGGATGTGACTGTGGACACTGAGCCAGGAGGAGCTGGAAATTCTGATCCTCTAAGCTCAGATAGTTCTTTTTTGACTTTATGTTGCCTTAGTAATAATCAAAATAATAATAATGATGCTAGTAATTATTATTTTTGGTGAGTGCTATGTGCCAAAGCACTGTGCTAAGCGCTGGAGTAGGTATATAGAAGATCATCAGGCCCAGAAACATATATGTGATCCATAGACATCAATGTGATCAAAAACAATTTATAATTATTCTTAGTCATAGTAACTGTAACTATCATTTTTTATTTCCTTATTTAGTTCGCTGTGGGCAGGGAACGTATCTACCAACTCCGTTGTATTTTCCTGAGCACTTAACACAGTGCTCTTCACTCAGTAAGCACTCAATAAATACCATTGACTGATTGATTCATTCATTAGTTTTCCCTGATCCGAGTGTGGGAAGTGGTGGAGATAGGGATTTATGGAAGGTAATGATTTGAAAATCTGGAGTCTGTTCTTGGTCCTATTCTTTACTTTCTTTATCCTTTGTCAAGCCTAGTAACTGTGTCTCCATTTCTTCTTCTAGATGAGGTGGGTTGAGTCAGTCAGGAGATCTAGATTGGAAGCTCGATTGTGTCTATTATGATGTTATATTGTACTCTCCCAAGCACTTAGTACAGTGCTCTGCATACAGGAAGCGCTCAATATTACTGACTGATTGACTGATCATTATTACAGTGCCCCCTCTATTTTGTAAAGCTCCTAATGGGCAGGGAACGTGTCTACCAATCTTTTCATTCAATTCATTCATTCAGTCATATTTATTGAGCACTTATTATGTGCAGAGAACTGTACTAAGCTCTTGGGAGAGTACAATACAACAATAAACAGACATGTTCCCTGCCCGCAACGAGCTTACGGTCTCAAAGACTGAACAATACCTTTTGTATTGTACTCTCCCAGGTGCTTAGTACTACACACAGTAAGCGCTCAATAAATATGATTGATTGCTTATTAAAAGTCCCGGGAGGGTTATGGCAGCATCAGAACTGTCGAGGTGAGTCTTGCGTATGTCAGACCTCCTGTGGTGCCTGCAGGCTTGGTTGGGGTCAGGCCAGGCCCACACACAGGCAGTTAGAGTTGAATTTGCAACAGGTTCGGAAGCCGCCCAGAATCCCTTCCTTTCAGGGCAAGTTTCAGGTAGCTCAGCAGCAATCAATCAAACAATCGTATTTATCGTTGGTAGCACCCCAGATCCACCTGGGGTTCAATCTGGGTTCATTCGGTTTCGATCCGGTTTCTAGATTTAAATCCGACTCCGTGGTCCTGGTCGAGACTGTGAGCTAAGCCAGGCCCTGGGAGCGGATTTCTCATCGCTGTGGGAATTTTTAGAAGGACCCAGCAGCAATCAGCTCCCTTGATTCGATGCCCAGTCAGTCCGGTAGAGACCATCTGTCCGGTAGAGTCAGGACCGGTCCCCCCGGGCAGTTGGAGTGAACAGATCCGGTGAGGAGATCTCACTGCCCCGTGGGGCAGGCAGAGAAGGAGCTGATGGGGGTTCGAGCGGAGGAGTTGTGGTTACCAGCAGAGTGACCCAGAGCTACTCTGGGCCCTTGATATTTGTAATAATAACAATAGTAATAGTATTAGAGCATTTGTTAAGTGCTTACTTCTATGTACCAGGCACTGTACTAAGCGCTGGGGTGGATACAAGCAAATAGGGTGAGACACAGACCCTGTCCCACATGGGGCTCACAGTCTCAATCCCCATTTTACAGCTGAGGTAACTGAGGCACAGAGAAGTGAAATGACTTGCCTAAGGCCACACAGCAGACAAGTGGTGGAGCAAGGATTAGAACCCATGACCTTCTGACTCCCAGGCCCATACTCCTTCTACTGTGCTGTGCTGCTTCCCATATCTACTACCCTATGCCAGGCCATCAGTCCAACTCCTTCCCCTCTGCTTACCTAGGGTGGTCATTTATCTGGTTTGAGTCCAAACGGTCTGGTTTTCAGCCGACCTGTACCCCGGCTGGTACTGGTATGGCACCAGGTGCCTTTATGTCCGGAGTGTTTCATCTGAAAGTCCAGCCTCACTCTGCCAGGATTCCTGTGCTGAAACCCGGGGCTCAGAAGTGGAGCCCATGTTTACTGGGACCTGGAAGATGGACAGGGGAGCTCTGGAGCAAGTCCGGGGCTTGCCCCATTTCCCCAGGTAAAGCATGATTCATTATTCTTCGGTGCCACCAGTGGCTCCCTGTTTTTCCCCCGCCTTTGGAGACGAAGCTGAGCACTGTGCAGTGCTCCGAGCTGAACCGGCAGGCTCGCCTTCTTGGCAGAGCACTTTTTTTCCATCCAGGGTCGAGCCGGTTCTGTGGCTCACCTTCTGTTGGGTAGGAGGCGTCGATTCAGCCTTCCCTGGCCCATCAGAGCCAAGTACAGCCTCCTACCAGCTCCCTGATATAGTAGCCTGCGTTCTCCCTGCCCCTCTCCCAGGCCTGCTCTCTGCTGTTGCCGCTGCTCATGCTACAGACCTCCGAAGCCTCACTGTGGCTCTCTCCTCTTCCCTGTCCTCATTATTTAGTCCAGTATTGACTAACCCAGTCTTCATTTACACAGCCTAGAGAGCTGTTTTACCTTAAGAGACTGCCAGAGGTGAGGGGGAGGTATCACTCCTTTCCCCCGCCGTCGGCTCTGACATACGTTTTCTTCAGCAAGTCACAAGCTTTCCCTCCCTCCTGATACCCACAGCCTCTCCCGTGTGTTTGTGTGTGTGTGTGTGTGTGTGTGTGTGTTTGGAAGGGGAGTCGATCAGTTCGTTGTGATTTTAGCAATAGAAGAGCTTCCACTTTTGCTATTTTTAGTTCATCAGGTGCACCCTGCTTGCCATGGACCCAGTGCATTCAAGTGTTTAATTCATCCTCCTCTCTCATTTTGAAAGGGAACCCGTTCCAGCCCTCTGACCACCAAAGCTCCCCCTTTATAGCCGCTCGTAAATTTCCGAACATGCGGGATATCTTTAGCTTTGACTCCAGATATTTCCTGTTGAGCTGCAAGATGCAGTCCTGCAAGCACGCTGAAGCTAAATATATCCTCTCTGGCCAGCCCAAAGCCAAATAAACAAGGGCAGCATCAACATGAATTTTGTTCCCAGTGTTAAACAGGTTTTGGAGTTAGATAAATTAGGCTGTTGGGTTTATTTTGGCAATTGAAACTAGGGAAAATCGGCTTTCTTCACTGAAGGATACACGTATTTTAGTCCCAGGTCCCAGGGAAGATCAGAAGTTTCAGAATATACACTTGACATCCACTGTACCTCCCCGGCCTTGTCCCACAGACCCCATTGTGAGATCCATTACCTCACAAACAAACATCGCTACCTCACGGATCGGTGACTGATTTTCCACCTTGCCTCCAGCCCTTCATGTGAAGGTGTGGAGATGGGAATAGGATGCGAGTGTAGTTTTATCATTAGGAAACCCATTCGTGTTGAACTTATTAAAGGGAAGAAAGCCAAATTCACCCAGGAGAGGGGTATGAGTTCTTCCAGGAAGAGGGGAGCACTTGAGTGAGCACTTTCATGCTCGAGAAAATTCTATTCAACTTTGGCAAGATGAGTCCAGAGCTGAAGTTATGAAGTTCACAACCTGTACCCACAGTGTGTGCTATTGTCTGTCTGTCTGGTAGCAGCTGCTGGACATAGATAGATTACTAGTTTTGCCTCTAAGGTCTCTGAGAAACAGGATGCTGGAAGGGATGGAGGTGGGGATGCAGGAAAGGGCCAAGTGGGGATGTAGAGGGATAGCCCCCTCCATTCTCTGGAATTTGGATTTGGGTAACAATTTGGGACAGGGTCACTGAAGTGTGTGGTGGGGATCTAGTAGCTGCAGTAAGCTGCTTGTTACACGCTCCTCTTCCCCTACAACAATAATAACAATAATAATAATAATGATGGTATTTATTAAATACTTACCATGTGTCAAGCACTGTCCTTTCCCCACTGTCATTTCCCCTGTGACCAGTGATATCAAATGACATAAAGGTTAATGTAAGGAAGGTCAAGCCAGCTTTTCTCCAAATCCAAAAAAGAAATTGAGGGCTGTAGTTTAGGCAGGAGCTAGAACTTCCTGACAGTAAAGAGCTCTCAAGATCGGAATAGGTGATTTGTAGAGGGAATAGGATCTCCTGCCCTAGCGGTGTTTCAGTAGAGTGTCATTGGTCTGGGGAGTTCTCTCTAGACGATCCTTGGATTTTAACTGGGATGGCCATAACTTGATCAGGATTTCCAGTCTCATTGAGGAAATCACAGGACTTCCTGTACTATCACCAGATTTCCAGGTTCATGCATCACGTGCATGCCTTTGTATGTCTAGGCTGATTTTCCATATGATGAGTCATTCCCCTGACATGACTGTTAGTACTAGAAGCTCCTATAGTATTAATAGTATTAGTAGAGATTGAATTTATTGAGTCCCACCAGATGCAGCACACTGCCCTAAACACTTGGCACAGTACAACCCAATGAAGAGAAAAGTTCCCTGCCCACAAGGAGCTTCCAATTCTCTCAGGATCACTTCCTCCCCAACCATGTGAGACAAAAACACAAAGACTTGTGGCGTTTTCTGAGACTTTTCTAAGATTTTTCTAAGATTCTGTGACTGACATTGGGTTAAGAGAAGTAGGATTTAATATATGTTCTAGGATAGCTAGGATATCTTCTAAAGATTCTAATGTGGTCCAAGGTGGCTTGAGGAAGGAACGAACCTTATCAAGGGATCTAAAGGAGAGGCCAGGTTGCAGGATAGATTGCTTCAGGCATGGGGAGTGATGGGAAAGAACTCATAGTAGCAGGGCTAAATGAGCTAAAAAGCAACAGAGTGCAGAGGTGAGATGTACTGCGCAGAGGTCATGGGAGTAGAGATGTTATCTCAAAAAATAAAACGTTAGCAGAGGAAACTTGGGAAGAGAGAGAGAAAGAAAAGTTGCAAGGAACAGTACATCAAGATCTCTAATTTTCTCCTGCACTGTCTTGCTGTGAAATTTTTTCATGCCTCAAATCTTCCTCTGCCACATCTTCAGTAAGCTCTAGTTTTGTTAGGCACTTGCACTGGGGTGTTTCTTCCCCCCTCCTAAGCCCCTTGGAGGGCAGAGTTCTCCACCATTTGACTGTGGCTGGCCAGGATACCTCTGCTTATGGCAACTCAAAAGCGTTAGTCTCCAGACATAAATTGTCCAGTGGTAGGGAAGCCAGTGGACGAGCAGAAGGAGGAAAAAAAAAATCAAAAAAAGTACAGGAATTTTCCCCCAGCTCAACTCCTCCCTGTAGCTCTAGTGTGACTAAGTAAAAGGAAAACCTGGTTTGCCCTATATCTGATTATTGGCATCACTCCTTCATTTCCTCACTTCCTTCTCCCATATATGTTGTCTTTGCCCTTCGATTTGTACCTTGATTCACCCCACTCTCAGCCCCACAGCACTTATATGCATACCCATTATTTATTGTCTGTCTCTGCCTCGAGGCTGGAAGTTCCTTGTGGGCAGGGAATGTGTCTATCAACTCATATCACACTCTCCCAAGCACTTAGGATAGTGTTCTGCATGCGGTAAGCTCGGTAAATATGATTGATTGATTGAGAACCCTGCTGACCAAAGTAACAGAGTGAATTCATATCAGGTCTTGTTTTGCTGTGGAGTGTGTCTCTGAAGAGGAAAAAAAAAATCCTTAGGGAAGAGGTCCAGAGTCCCTAGCTATTGAAAAACCGAACTGTTTCCCCAAGGAGGTATCTCCACATTTGTTCTTCGGAATGGAGTGTGTTAATATTTAAAGTGACAAGTGTCTCATAGATGGCAAGCTATGAGATATTAAATACCCAGAAATGAGCAAAAGGTATAGGAAGAAAGTCAAGCAGAGCTTCTTCCTCACTAGCAGAAAGCCAAACTGAGTTAAAAGCTACACTGGTTTTGCCCAAGGACATAACCCCCTTTAAGAGACTTTGCAGCAGAAATTCTATTTCTTGCAAATGTTACAGTAATACCTCATATAGGTACAAGTAGTAGTGATGGGAGTAGTAGCATTTATGTATTAATTTTTTTAAATGTTTTCTTGTTAAATGCTTACTATATGTCAGGGACTGTATTAAGTGCTGGGGTTCACACAGTCTAATCAGGTTGGGCACAATCCATGTCCCACATGGGGCTCACACTCATTTTTGCAGTTGAGAGAACTGAGGCACAGAGAAGTCAAGTAGCTTGACCAAGGTCACACAGCAGACATGTGGTGGATCTAGGATTAGAACCCAGGTTCTCTGATTCCCAGGCCCGTGCTCTGTCCACTAGGCAACACTGTTTCCCCTCTAGATGGTAAGCTCATTGTGGGCAGAGAACGTGTCTACCAACTCTGCTATATTGTACTCTCCCAACTGCTTAGTACAGTGCTCAATAAATACGATTGATTGATTGAGTTCCACTAAGCACTTGGGAAGTTTAGAAGAAAGAAGCGGCATGTTCCCTACTTCCCACAAGGGGCTCTTACTCTAATGGAGATATAAACATAAAAATATTTACCACTTAGGTCAAAATAAATAATTGAGTATACATAAACACATCATTGCTAAGGAGGGAGTAGAAAATTTCTAAGTGCTAAAATCAGATGAGGGGACAGCTCAGGGTGATGGGAAATCATCTGGGAAAAACTTGTTGGAGGAGATGGGATTCTAGGAAGGTTTACAATGCCAGGAGAGCTGAGGTATGTCCTGTGGTGGGAGGGAGGGAGTTCCAGGCTGGGGGAATAATATGAACGAGGTGTGGAAGTGAGAGAGAGCAAGATTGAAGTACTGATAGAAGGTTGGCTTGGGAGGAAGGAAGACATAGTCCTAAGAGCCCTACAAATGTCAGGCTAACTAACTCAAAGAGCAACCCAGCAGCGAGGCCTGAATGGCAAGGTCATCGCCTCCTGTCTCAAATGTGCCTTCCACCTAATTCTGCTTTTCTGCAAGTGGCAGTTTCTACAGCCGAAAGCTTTGAGGCAAAGATCACCCCAATATCAGGTAGTTTAATTGGCTGGCCAGGACAGTAACGTAAGTTTTCCTTCTTTGCTGTATGGTGGTAGGTGCGTGACTGACCCTGATCTTTTCCAAAAGATCAGGGAGAGGGAGGGATGATTTATGACTTAGAGAGTAAATGCTAAGAAAATAATTTCCCGTCTTTTCTAGTTTAGTGAAAATAGGATAACACTCTAGGAGGTGGGCCAAACTTCTTGAGGCCCCGTCATCCTGTACTGGAGGAAATTAAGTTCCCTTGGAGGGCAAAGATGTGCTTATTTGTCTGGATGACCAAAGTTTCAAAACCATATTTTACATGCATCAATTAGCTGTCTTAATTCATCCCCTGAGAAGGAGATCAGAATTTATATCCCTAACATGTCCCAGGTGAGGAAGCAGAGTCAAATACATGTTAGAGGTAACTGTAGTACCATAACAGTAACAAGAACAGTGCTTGGCACATAGTAAGCGCTTAATAAATACCTTTATTATTATCATTGTTATTATTACCAAAAAATTTTGAATTTCTGAGAATTTCTGAGGAAAGCCTGTCCTCTAGACTGTAAACTTGTTATGGGCAGGGAATGTAACTGTTAAAATTGTTCTGTTGTACTACCCCAAGCACTTCGTAGAGTGCCCTGAACACAGTAAGCACTTAATGAGTTTGATTGATTGATTCATTCAATTCTGAGGTCACCTGCTGACAAATCCTCAGAGTAAGCAACATGGTAGCAGATATGTAACCAGCATCTAGCTTACTAGTCTGATAAACATCTATGGGGTTTTTTTTACTGACTTTACCAGAAAAGGGTAGAGATGTGTATGGCGACACTCAACTATGTGTCTGGAGCTACTCCAATGAGAGAGAATTTGAGTTTTCCAACCAAGCTACCACCTGGGTAGGCCACCGTCAGAGAGAATTTACTGCAGGAACTGGTGAAGTTCTAGTGCATGGGAGATCCAGATCCCAAACTGGAACACAGGTTCACTCTCTGAGTTTGAGGCTCTGAGAGAAATCTTTGAGCTGCTTGGGGAATTCCCAAGCAAGCATTCCCCTTACTCCCACTTCCTCCTGACACCCACTGTAAAGAAAGGAAAGGAAATGAAAATAGGAAATGGGAAATAAAATGATGAAACTCAGGGATTGGGAAAGAACTAGAAGTAGAAACTCCTCATTTTCCCACCCAAACCCTCTTCTCTCTACAGTTTTACCATCACAATTGACAACACTATCCCCAATGTCTCCCAAGCCCATAACCTTAGCATTATCTGTGATGCGTTCGGGCCTGGGAATAAAAAGATCTGGGTTCTACTTCCGGTCCCACCACTTATCTGCTATGTAACTTGGGCAAGTCACTTAATTTCTCTGTGCCTCAGTTACCTCATCTGTAAAATAGGGACTAAGATTGTGAGTCCCATGTGGGACATGGACAATATCCAACTTGATAGGTTGCATCTACCCCAGCACTTAGTACAGTGCTTGGTACCTAGTAAGCACTTAGCAAGTACCATAAAGAAAACTCCCTCCTTCAATCCACAAATTTAGCAAGTCACCAAATCCTGTCTGTTCTATCTTCACAACGTCTCCAGAATCCACCCCTTCCTCTCCATACAAATTACTACCACACTGGGCCAAGCACTTGCCATATCCCATCTCCACTACAGCTCCTCACTGACCTCCCAAAAGCACAGATTCCTCACTATCAGCTTTAAGACACTTCAGATCAGCTCTCGCTCCTACCTAGCCTCTTCCCCCACAACCCAACCTACTTCAATCCTCTAGCACCAACCTACTCACTGTGCCTCCCGATCTTGTCTCTCATTCATTCATTCAATCCTATTTATTGAGCACTTACTGTGTGCAGAGAACTGTACTAAACGCTTGAGGGAGTACAGTGCAACAGTAAACACACACATTCCCTACCCACTATAAGCTTACTCTCCAACGGCCCCATGCTCACACCCTCCCCGCTACCTGGAACTCTCTCCTCCATATCCGATAGACCACCCCTTTGCCCATCTTCAAAGCCCTACTAAAGTCATATCTTCTCCAGGAAGCCTTCCCACACTAGTTCTCCCTGCCCTGTTCTCCCTCTCTTCTGTGTCAACTTTGCACTTGAGTCCATACCCACTCTGCATTTTGGCACTCACCTCGCCTCAGTCCCCTTAGTGCTTTATGTACATACCTTCAGCCGTTTCCCTTATCTGTACTTTGTTTTCATGAGTATCTCCTCCCCTTCATTGTAAGCTCCCTGAGAGCAGGGATTGGATGTACCAACTCTATTGTATTCTTCCAAATACTTTGTACAGAGCTTCACACACAGTAGGTCCTCAGTAAATACTATTAATTGATGGACTGATGAAACAAACGGAGAAGATGAATTCCATCATGTCAAATTTTGTCATGTGAAACAAAATGGATAGGACAGTGAGCCCCACGTGGGACAACCTGATTCCCCTGTGTCTACCTCAGCGCTTAGAACAGTGCTCGGCACATAGTAAGCGCTTAACAAATACCAACATTATTATTATTATTACCGTTATGAGTCAGATTTGTAGATGTGGGAACCCAGGATAGTAGAGGCCTAAAGTCTAAAGCATCAGTGTGATACCAATCAAACACAAATGGTTGTTTTCTCAAAGTCTACCCAGCCTCATGAAGTGGAGAGGTGGAAGCTGCCTGAATTTCCTACATCGTAATAGTAGCAAATGAAATCTGGAAGGCCTCTTATTTTCCCAGGAGAAATTAATTTTTATTGAGCATGAAGGGTGGCACACAAGAGACCTACCAGTGTTAAATTTTTAAAGCTCTTAATGTCACCAAGAAAAGGGCAGAAATAGTTTAACTTTAACCCTGCTAGCCAATCTCAGGATTTAAACGTACTGTAGGCAAAGAGCTATCCCAGTTAAAGAATGGGCATTCTCTAAGATCTAGTCTAGAGTATTCTGCCATTCAGAGTTACTTCCGTTTGGCATCCTATTGGCACTTCAGGGCACAATCAATCACTCTTCACTTTTGGGCACATAGATATTCCTTGGCACATAGTAAGCACTTAACAAATACCATCATTATTCCATTCCATATTAATAAAGTAGTCATTGTTCTTTACATCTATTTCATTTTCCAAAAGCACACTCTCATAGTGTTCATTGTACCTTTTTTGAGAGTTGCATTTTCTATTGAAACTTTTTAAAGCCAAGAAGATAGCAGAATGATGTGAATGCAAAATAACTGTAAAATGTTTACTGCATTGCTCAAAACTCTAATATCCGTTCATGTTGGCTATGGTAGATGCCATAGTTCAGTGTCAGTTTCACCAAATAGCAACGCATCTGCCGGGTTGGGAATTGCATGTGAGAGTAGAATTTGTCCAGAAGTGCTCATGCAAATTGTGCAACAAAAATGTGCCTTCCTTATCAAGTCCTTTCCCTTTTGTGATTTATGTCTTCTCGGGCTTCTCTGATGGGCAGATTCCCTCCCCCTTCTCCCTTCCCCTCTTTCCTCATCCCTCCCCCACCCCCCCAACCTCCTGTGCTAAGTCCATACATGAAATAGTTCAGTGTGTCTTTGATGGGGCTCATGAGCTGCCCCTAGGAATGGCTTTTTTGCCACAAAAGACATTCATGAGTTTTACTCTGTGTATGAGGGGAAGTCTTGAAGAAAATGCAAATATCTATGTTAATACGCTGAAAATTGTAACTTTGTCCCCTGGTGTATATGTTTGTATTTTTCCCAGAGTACATGGTGAGCTTTTAGCATTACCATAATGTATACTAAATGTAAAAGGCGTACATTAATGCAGTGTCCAGTTGCAAATTTAAACTCACCAGAGCCATGAAACGCAAAGTTTTATGTCAGCATTAACTTTCCCAATACTTCATACAGCTAGGGCACGTATCTACTCATATATGGATGCCTAGGCTATTTTTAATAGCATAACTTTTAACCAGTAGGAATCTGGGGAGAAACTTCGAGCAGTCTCTAATTTTTCTGGAAGCTGAAAATGTTGGCCTCTCCTGAAATTAGGACTCCAGATTGGTATATTCTACCCCTTTATTGGGGATCTTTGCAGTCAGAGTGGTAGATGTCATTTTCTTCCTCTCCCCCAGCTTGAGCGTACAAGCAGCCAGTAATATCCACCAAACTTCATTGGCTAATGACAGTAAGCCCTGGGCTTGAACAAAAGAAGCAGCATGGCTTAGTGGATAGAGCATGAGCCCGAGAGTCAGAGGACCTGGTTTCTTGTGCTGACTCCACCACTTGTGTGTTGTGTGGCCTTGGTCAAGTCACTCAACGTCCTGGGTCTCAGTTACCTCATCGTAAAATGGGGATTAAGCCCGTCAAAGGGCAGGGACTGTCTCTATCTGTTGCCGACTTGTACATTCCAAGCTCTTAGTACAGTGCTCTGCACATAGTAAGCGCTCAATAAATACTATTGAATGAATGAATTAAAAAAGACCTTGAGCCCCATGTGGGACATGGACTGTATCCCACCTGATTAGCTTGTGTCTACCCCAGAACTTAGTGCAGTGGCAGGCACATAGTAAGCACTTAACAAATACCATTAAGAAAAAAAAGGAGACCATAGTAAGGCCCTTTTCCAAAAAAAAAGAACAAAAACCAAGTTTGAATTTATCAGGCTTTAAAAGGAGTGGTTGAAAGTGCCTCTTTGGTGTGAAAGGCACTTTTTTTTCCCCTTTCCCCCAATCCAGGAACTCAGAAGCAGCCAAATGAAAATATCCTTCCTTTCCAAAAATAGGCACCTCTGGACTGAGAGCAGATTAAAACATTTTAGCCCCCAGGAGTATCTGGCCCCAGAAATGTTTATGCTTCTAAACACTGAGGTTTCAGCTATTACTGTTACTACTAAAGTTACTGCAAGCCAGCACCAATTACAGGCCACAGTGCAGTTATGGCAGTTCCTGTTACTGCAAGCCTGTCGCTGCCAATGGGACTCAGGCTGAGGGAAGCTGAATGCCAACCTCCTTCTGTGCCCACTTTCCAGACTATGTCTTTTCCTCTGGCTACATGTTGCTCATGTTTCCAGCGCTTTTTGGTTCCACGTGGTTCTGCTTGTTTCCTTTTTTAAAATGGAGTTTGTGACTCCCCCAGGTCACGTCAAGTTCCTTCCCATCTCACCTCCCTGATTCCCAGCTGATTACTGCCATTCCTCCCTCCCATTTTGCGGGGAACATGCCTTTTGCTCTGGGGCCTGGTGGCTGGAAACGATATCATTGTAAATGGTATTTGTTGATTGCTTACTAAGTGCAGAGCACTGTACTAAGCACTTGGGAGAGTGCCAAACAACAGAGTTGGCAGACACATCCCCTGCCCACAATGAGCTTACAGACACTAAGAATCCATTCATTCATTCCATCCTATTTATTGAGCACTTACTGTGTGCAGAGCATTGTAGTAAGCACTTGAGAGAGTACAATATAACAATAAACAGACACATTCCCTGCTCACAACGAGCTGACAGTCCTTAGGAGATGGTTTCTTCAGGGTTGAAAATTCCTGCTGTCCCCTAGCCTTAAGAAGCCTTCTCCTGGAAGTATCTTGCACCACAGCTGGCTTCCCAGATGTAGAGCACAGGTCTGGGAGTCAGAGGACCTGGATTCTAATCCAGACTTTGTCATGTGTCTGCTGTGAAACTCTGGGCAAGTTATTTAATTTTTCTGTTCCTAGTGGGGATTAACTCCAGTCCCTTTTAGTTAGACTGTGAGCCCCTGTATCCAACCTGATTAACTTATATCTACACCAGTGCTGAGAACAGTGCTTGGCACATAGTAAATTCTTCTTCTTCTCCTCCTCCTCCTTCTCATCCTGCTCCTCCTGCTTCTCCTTCTCTTCCTCTTCCTCCTCAGCCACTGGCTGCTATTCTCTAGCCCCTGGGAAATTGAAGGTGATTGTAGCCTGTAGGTGATGGCATACTAATAACGACCCCATGGAAGGAGGAAGAAGACGGGTTAGGCCAGTGAAACGTGTGCTGTCCTCTTTTTGCCCTTCCCCCCACCCTCCCTGTTTGAAAGATTCCATATCTCTTTGTGCTGTGCACTACACTATGTAGTTATTACCTAAAATATGTAACAATAATTACAGCGTGTGTGGGAGGCTAAAGGTTATGAAAGCCAAGCAATTGGAATTTTCTCCCTTCCTCATTTCCTTCCCCCCATCACTTCTTCCAATGGAAAAAATATATTTGTGGAGGATGTCTGATTCTAAAAGCTCTGTAAATCACACTGTGGTCCTTTAAAGAAAAATTTCTCAAGTATAAGAAAGAAAAAAGTTGTTCAGCCTTCACAGTTCCATTTCTGCCTACATAACAAATGAACTTTAGGTGGTGGTAGTTTTTAATCCTAGCATGTTACAACAGGGTTATTGTAATTTTCCCCCTGTTTCTAAACCTTCTGCATTCCTTGGTTGCAGCCCTCCTGAAAAACAATAAAAAAAATGCATTATTTCCTTGCATCATTTAAAGATGGCTCTTCCCCCACCTCACATTTTCTGAAAACACGAGCAGCCTCCCCCGGTGTGCTGACACAGAAGTCGATAAAGAATACAAATAGTATGAGAAGGTTGTAGAATGTTTGCACTGAAGGCTGCTAGGTAAAATTAGGAATCATTTGGTCCTGCATTCCTTCAGATGAACTCCTGACACTGTCATCCCAGGCTTAGACCATCCCCCAGTTCCTTTAGGGAACTTATAACTAGGACTCTGTCAAAGAAGAAAAACCATCCTTCTCCTCTTATTAGAAAAAAAGATAAAACAGTTATAATGGTGATAACGATAATAGTTTGAGAAGTTTGTGTGGAAGCTGCCCAGGCGGAATAGACTGTACTATATTCGAGGGGCCGGAGATGAGACGGAAGAAACAAAATAGGCTGCCTGAAGAGGTCCAGTATCAAACGTCAGTGGAATCTCGTGCCTGCAGATACTATAGGAAAGACCATGGCAACCAGGGGCCCCGAGAGTGAGAGACAGACAGGGAGAGATTTGTTACCCCTCTCTGAGATTAGCAGACAGAACAAATAGGTGAGCAATCCATTTTCCAGAGCCTGGTGGTGATTTCAGTGGGTTGTAAAGTAGCATATCTGCTTCTGCTTTGTTGTACTATTGAGACAGGAAGACTTTTAAAGGTGGAATTTGCCTTTTACGTGGCGGCGCTGCCCAATTTGAATGTCTTTGGAATGTCAGGGTAAAGAATGTTCATGCCTGGGACAGCCAAGGCAACAACAGGGATTCAAATCTTGGGGAGTTTTCCAATGAAGTCATTTGGGAACTTTTACATTACCTATATCATATGGTTTCTTTTAGCTCATATTAAAAATGTGTATGGTCAGAGCACAGTACAAATTGTACATTGTGAAGACAAAGCAATGTCTTTTATTTTCAATTGCAAATAAGGATTTAGCAAGATTTGCCGTGACTTCTCATTCATGTACCGCCTGAAGGGAGGGCACCCGTCCAACTGGCTTAAGGTATTATTGTTAACCCTTTTATCAAATGCCACCTTTATAATGAACTCCCTTTGCTGTGACTGTTGGGTCATTTTATCACAGTTGTGTTGGAGAGGAGGTAAAAGGGTCATGAAAGCTGTTCAACCAATGGACATGAGTCAGGGCACTGGATGAAGCCAAAAAGGAAAATGCCAAAAATAAAATTTTCCTTTTTTCTCCTTTTGCTCTGGCTTTTTAATTTTGAATCTTGCTTGAATTTCAAACATACCTAATGCAGTCCTTTATTCTTGCTGAAATACAAACAACCAGCCACATATTTTGTGATAAAATGGGTTGGGGGTGAGAGCATGGAAGTGAGACTGCCTGAATAAGGAAGCAGGAAAGCAACTATCCAGAGGTAGTTCTTTTCAAGCATCTTGAGTTTGGTCTCAGGATACGCCCCCCCCCCCCACCCCACCCATGGCCCCTCGAGCCTTGGAAATTGGAGAAGGAAGCTCATGATGATGTCACTTCACAGCAAGCCCTCAAGCTCCTGATGGTTTTTGCCCTGTAGTGTAGTCAGTTGTTGCAGCAGAGGGCTCATTTTGGCAGCCTGGCAGTGCATTTGTCTATAAATGGAACCGGTTGGCCCCTCTCCCAGAATAACACAGATAGGCCTATGTATCGGTTATGCAATCTTGAGCTTGATGACTTCATCAGGAGGGGTGGGGATAGTAGGATGAGGGAAGTATTGTCAGGGATGGGGCTGCAGAAGGCCTGAAGAAGAAAGCCTTTTCCAATCAGCTGTAATAGATTCTGCTGACACTTTTTCCCACTCCTTTTTAAATCAAAGAAAGAGTAAGCAGTCCCGTGTCAGGAGTCATAGACTAGATGATGGATCATTAAGGTGCCACATTTTAATGACGTGGAGTTAGCAGATGTCCATCACACAGCGGTTCTCCTCTGGCCCCTCTGGCTTTGTTTCTTCTGTCTGCCCAGCATACTGGTGACATAACCTTCCCTCCCAGATTCTCTTCCCATGTCTCTGGAGGCCAGTCTGGTTCTAGCTGTATTCAGGGAGACGGGACTGATTATGGGATATCTGCACCAAGGAGTCTGGGTCACTTCTGAGGCTTCTTCAGAGATTTGAATCTAATAATAATAATAATAATAATAACCACTGTGATATTTGTTCAGCGCTTACTATGAGGCAAGCACTGTATACTAAGCACCTGGTTGATGCAAGATTGTCAGGTCAGACACAGGCCCTCGTCCCACTTGGGTCTCATAGTCCAAGAGGGAGGGAGAATGGAAATTTCATCCCTATTTTATAGAACATGAAACCGAGGCAAAAAGAAGTTGTAGCTTGCCCAAGGTCACACAGCTGGCAAGGAGCTGGGATTAGAACCCAGGTCCTCTAACTTCCAGGCCCGCGTTCTTTCCACTAGGCTATGTTGCTCTAAATTTTTTGGGTTTTTTTACAGCATATGTTAAGCGCTTACTATGTGTCAAGCACTGTACTAAGCACTGGAGTAAATAGAAGTTTATCAGGTTGGACACAGATGCAGTTCCACTGAAATCCCTGTCCAAAACCCTGCTTTCAGCTTTGTGTATTGTTCCATGCAGTTCCTACAGTTGCTTCTTACTGCGTTTCTCACGTAATGTGACCGATGTCCTTGAATTTTAGGCCTCCGTTCTGCCACACAAAAAGCCTCCAGCTGGACCCATTAGGATGTCTCCCTTGGCTGAGCGGTGGGAGGAGGCCCAACAGCCAGGGTGGCTGCCATCCAAAAGCAGCAGCAGGGAGAGGGAGGAGAGGAGGATGGTACTCTCTCCAGGGTGGCAGGGTCTCCACTGCCAGATGGCAACAGCGGGGCTCCCCTCTGACCCGCCTCAGGTGGAGGTGGATGGCAGTGGACGGCAGCGCTAGAAAGTTATGTCCTCCTCCCTATCTCCCACCTTACCTCTGTTTCCCTTCACTTCCCATTCTCGTTTCCCCTCGCCCGTTTTCCCACTCCCTCCTCCCCATTCTCTTTCTCTCCTCCCTTCTCTCTCTGACCCTACTTCCCTGTTGGTCAACCCCCCCATCTCATCTAAGAGAACCACCCCATTCTAACTGCTCTGCGTTTCTTCATTATGTTGGGTGGGTTGGGGGAGCTAGAGCAAAGGGCCAGTTACAGAAAGGTGATTTACATCAAAGGGTGGGGAACATCATGCTGAGACCTATTTCCAACAGAGATGGTTCAAAGTACAGCTAGGACAAACATAGAACAAATGGTATTTTCTTGTTATTTTTTGACAAGAGCACTGGGAAACCTGAGCACAGCTTAAGAGGATGTTCTCACTTTCTGGCTCACTTTTAACCCTTTCCTTATTTGGCAAAGGAGGATTTGGGAGGGAAAAGTATCATTCATCTGGAAAATGGGGATTAAGATTGTGAGCCCCATGTGGGATATGGACTGTGTCCAACCTGATTAGCCTGTATCTACCCCAGTGTTTTAGTACATACGGGGCACATAGTAAGCACTTAGCAAATACCGTTTTTTTAAAAATCAGTAAGCAGCCCAATGAGGACTGACTTGGACCCTTTCAGTCACATGTAAGTGTGATTAGCCTTTGGCAAAGTGATAGCAAGTGGCCATTTTATGAATGAATTGTCTTGGGGCATTGGGACAGATAGGCCGTCTACTCTAAAAGTGCTTCTTATGTCAGGTTACCTGACAAAATAAGGAATCACATTTTGAGTTCTTGCAAATCACCAAGGGGTTTCAGGTGTTCATTGCCCTACCTCCTCATCCACCTCCTCCCCTTCTTACATTTTCCTTAACCTGCCTGTTTGCTGGATTAGACACGTGGTCTTATGGACCAGAAGGGTAAACTACTTTTGAAGAGAGAAGCCTTGATTTGAAATGGCCTTTTATTCCTTCAGACTATTAGGTAAGGAAGAAATTGGGTGCTGGGATTTCACTGTCAGTGGCTCTTACCAACCAAGGTCTAAATTAGTTTTGAAAAATAAAAGAAAAGTCCCTCAGGAAGCCACCTTCCTGAGACCAAGCTTCTGCCCTGACACCTGATCAGACTTGAAAGGGAAATGTCGGTTTGGTTTTTGTTTTTTCTTTCCTTCTATGGTTGAATGGTGTAATCTTTGACCTTTGTTAAAATGTTGAATTTGATAACATGGAGCCTCCAGTGTTCAGGGTATCAGACAATTTATAAGAAAGTATTGTGCTTTTTGTTCTCTTTCAGATACTTCTTTTGATCTCAGATACATTCTCTACCTTAGTATTCCAGGCATATCTAGCCACCACCAATCTCTTTTTATTCCAGATTTCTCTTTAGTATCTTCCCAGGTAGTCAGCATCTGATAGGGACTGCTGTCAGAGTTCTCTCTCATCACTGTTACAGCCTTATCCAACCAGGAGAGATTTTGACTTTCCTCACACAGATTGCTCCTAAGAAATTTGCCTGGTTTTAGAATCAGAATAATGGGTATGATTCTAGAGGTTGTGGGGGAAGAGGGAGGAGGAGTTGTAGTGAATTGAGCTTGGGGAATCTTTGGGGACCCATCCCTCACTCTCTTGCACCCCTCACTCCCTAACCAAGGCTCTCCCAGTGGCGCCTGCCTCCTTTCACGTCCCCCCAAGCTCTCTCTCTTCTTGCCACTTCTTAAGGAGTGCAGGAGTGCAAGTTGATTATCATTCAGTCATATTTATTGTGTGCTTACTGTATGCAGAGCACCGTAACAATAATAATAATAGTAATTATTATTACTCTGGTGTTTGTAAAGGAGTTACTATGTGCCAGGCACTGTACTAAGCACTGGGGTGGATACAAGTTAATTCATTCATTCAATAATGTTTATTGAGCACTTACTATGTGCAGAGCACTGTCCTAAGTGCTTGGAATGTACAATCTGGCAACAGATAGATACAATCCTGCCTAATGATGGGCTCACAGTCCAGTAAATCGGGTTGGACACAGTTCCTGTCCCACATGAGGCTCATTGTTTCAATCCCCATTTTACAGATGAGGTAACCAAGGCACAGAGAGGTTAAGTGCCTTGCGCTTGGGACAGTACAATATAACAGAGTTGGTCGACCCATTCCCTGCCCACAACATGCTTATGGTCTACAGAGCTTAGTCAAAACCTCCTGATACCTGGACAGGAGTTTCTGATACCAATCAGTGTCTTCCTGTATTAATACGACCGATTAGTAGAGGAGAGCTGTACTGAATTCATTTCCTTTTCCAAACTAGCAAAAACCCCCTCAGGCCCTCCTCGAAGCAGTGCTGCTGGGAGAACAGTCATTACCACTTTGAGCACTTTGAGCTCTGTACAGTTCTGTTTTCAATGGGAATTCTTGGATCTATATTGTCAAAATAGGTGGAATAAAGGGTTTGCCCAATTTACCTGAACTCTGAGAATTTCTAACCAATGGTACAATAATAGAAAACCTGGCAACCTTACCCCTCAGCAAATGGCTTCTAGAATGCAGAGTCAGCCGTCTGACTGCAGCTAGGGCCTCAGATACTTCCTTGTGCCCTTGATCCTGGCAAGCGTGACCTAGCAGAGCTCACAGGCCAGATCTGCTTATTTTGCTGGCCCTTCACACTCATCTTTGGGAGCAGCCAGAGAGCTACTCAGTGTCTTCTTAGAGCTCTTCATCTTCAAAGCACTTTACAAATATTAACTCATTCATCACTTAGAACCCAGGTCCTAGGATTTTCTTTTTACGGTGGCGAGATTAAGGCCCAACAGCCAGATGACTTACCTAGATACATTTAGAAAGCTAGTACATGTATGAGAACTGGGGTTAAATTTAGGCATCTCCAACTTCTTGCCTCATTCCCTTCTCTTCATACTTCTGCATGTGTTTATGCTCCTTCACCCCAAGGATATACATATACTTTGAGGTAGATTCTTCCTGTAGGAGTGGTTGAATATCACTCTGAAGGAGAGGGTTGAATTTGAGGTGTTATATTTTGCTGCTCTTGAATTTACTGATGAGGTTAATATGAAGCAGGTAGTTATATGATTTCATTCGTTGGACTTAGCGGACAACCTTCATAATTTTCTTAGTTTAGAGGGTTGTCAGGTACTCTCATTTACTCTGAGAATTTTTTTAAATTATTAGTATTAATAATAATTGGGTCCCTATTGGTGGCATTAATGCTGTAAGAGTATGTGCAAGAGGAAGAGAGACAGACACACAATCGTTTTCCGTTTTCCTGCAATAAACATGCTAACAACCATGGTTGAGGCTGGCAACGGCAAAATTTTGAGGGAAGGAGATTTTTTTTTTTCTTTTGGCCACGAAAATCCTTCTGGAGATAAACCCCTCACTCCCCCTTGTCTCTCTCCTCTCCCATTTCCTCCCCAACCGCAGGCATATATTATACGTTGTTGGGTGTTTGGAAATTTGACAGGCCGGGCTTGTCTCGGTTTCCTGAGCTCATTAGTAGAGAGCAAGCAGCCTGTGCCGTGGTGGAAGGCACGTCAGGAGAAGCCCCCTCAGCCAGCCAGCAACACCAGGCTGAATTCGGAGCTGGAGCCAGGGCACTGCAGCTTAGCCGGCAGGCAGTTCTCTCCGGAAGAGAGGCCCCTTTGCTTCTTTGTTTCACGAGATCGGGTGGGGTGAGGGATTTTTGGACTTTCGGCCACACACGCCCCCCAATACCCGACTTCTTTATTGAAGTCCCCGAAGGACTCTTAAGGATGCAGGCTTAGTAGAGATTCTAAACTAGACCCCGGGAAGGGGGGGTTTGAAGAAAATCCTAAAAATGCATTTAGGTGGCTCCATGAGACATTGAGGGCTCCTAAATTGTGGTGGGTTGGAGTTAGCAGGGTGTAGGTTACAGGGTGCAGGTTAACCTGGGTCTCACACAGGCTCCCTCTAGGCAAGCTCAGCCACCTAAGAAAGCTTCGTTTCGTAGGGAGAGACGATATGAAACAAGGCCTTGTGCAGCCAGCCCCACTCCCCCTTCTTCATGTACAGTATCGGTTCTCATTGTCTGAACAGAAGCAACCCCGCAGCATCTTCCACTGCCCCCGCCGGCCATGTCTCCCCTCTAACCTCCCTCCCTCTCTTCCTAGCCCTCCTTTCTCTCCACAATCGAAATCACCCACCTTTAGGGCCGGGAGGGAAAGTTTGTAGTCCGAAACCAGTGTACTGGTTCAGTATCGGCCTGAAGGGGAGAAAGGCCCTAAGATACCCGGCCGTGGAGAGAGAGCTCATTTTGTGGAAAGAGGGCCTCAAATCACCAGGGAATTCCTGGATTGTCTCAGGCTGTCGTGTGTGATGTCCATCATGCTGTACGAACACCATCTGTTCAGTATTATGCTCTGTTGCCAGGCTACCTGCTCTACGCTGTAACACTTGACTGCCTAGCTCGACGTTAGCAGCATTATCCCAGACGTACCGAGGGGGTGTGGAGAGAGGGGGTGGGGGAGAGAAGGAGGAGGAACGGTAGTCATGATTAAGCCATCTGCAAGGGTTGGGGAGGGGGGAGCGGGGGGGGGGAGAGACAGACAGAGACAGAGGTGGGAGTGAAGGGGGAGCTGGGGTGGGGGCGTTGGGGGGATACAGCAGTGGCAGGAGCTGAGCTGGATGGCAGAGAGTCAGGCTGACATCACCATCTGCTGGGGCAGGGAAAGAACAGCAGCTTTTCCCTGATAAGAAAACTAGGCTTCCTGACAAGAAAGCCACCATGAAGATCCGTATGAGCCAAAGCGTCCACCGCCCTGGTTGCGTGGACTCCCCTCTCACCATGTTTGCCAACTCCACAGCTGCCTCTCACTACCCTCCAGCCGGCACGTGGCACCAGCCGACCCTCCTGAACCCCCAAGCCCCTTTCCACCCAAACACGATCCGTGTTCCCGAAAACGTTTCGGAGCATCAAGGCTCTACTGCATTCAGCTTTGTGAATAAACAGTTGTTGGTACTCGGAGATTTTTTGGTTTTTAGGAGACATGCGAACTGTCTCATCCTGGGTTCTTTCTACGCACAGACAACACACCCATGCACACGCAAACACACACACACACCTCTGAAGCCCTCTCTACATCTGCCTGGTTTCTGTGGGATGGCTTTGCATCTTTGTCTTGAACTTACTGAGACTGAGAGAGGTGAGGAGTGTGAGGATTAAGGTGGGGTGCCTAGCCCAATCAGATTCCTGATCAGGGTAGAGAGAAAGAGAGAGAGAGTGATGAGATTCCTCCGTGAAGGCAGGGAAGTCAGGAGGGGAGGTGGGAGAGAATGAGACGACAATTAAACTAAAAATACTGCAGCGTCTGGTCTCGTGGCATTGCATTTCATGTGAGGAGCTCAGCCTGATTTTCTCAAAATGCACAACCCAGCAATAAGCACTGCGGCTTGAAATCTTGAAAAATTATGGAAAGTGATTCTCGTTAACTCCACTTAGTTAGGCCAAAGGCCAAGGGGGATTAAGGGTTAAAGGGGGTATCGAGTTGTGTGATACTGGCTAATGGCCTATTGTCCTGACACTTTAGGTCACTTAGCCTGTGTTCAAACCTCAGGATATACCTTAGACCCCTTCAATAGAAACTGTCATCCTCAGCAAGAGGTATATGGGTGGGGAAGGTAGAGAGGAGGGTGAGGGAAGAGGAAAGTCTGAAATGGTTTTTTGGAAAAGACCTTAAGGCTTTCCAACTCACTCCAACTTGTATGGATGAATTTAGTAGGTGGTGGGCTTTTTAAGTAGTGTGTTTTACAAAATCACACAATCCCCTCACATACACACACACAAACACTCACACTCTGGAAAGGCTTGGGGAAGGAGGTGCTTTTTAAAGTCTAACTGTGTGAGTGTATCCCTTAAAGACCTAGCCCCCAAAGGCTCTCTGGAGCCTCAGGGGTGCTACGCCTTGTTCCCCAGTTCGTGTCATTGTTTCCTCCTGAATGGGAGGGTTGCTCAGTGCCAAAGTCACATCCGTCCCCCTCTCCCTCTGTCGCTCTCTTCCCTCAGGAGCAGCACCCAGGAGGACTCACCCGGACTGCGGGTGCCCTGCAGGCCTCGGTACCTCCGGGCTCCGGCGGTGTCGTCGCAGGTGCCAGCCCTGGGGGTCCCAGTTTCCTGGCCAGTCAGCCTCAGGCGGCCATCATGAAGCAGATGCTGATCGATCAGCGGGTCCAGCTCCACGCGATGGAGCAGCAGAAGCAGCAGTTCCTCCGGGAGCAAAGGCAGCAGCAACAGCAGCAGATCCTAGCTGAGCAGGTGACGCATCTCGCATTGACTCCACTAACTTGGGCCCATTCACACAGTGGGAAAAGGGGAAACGCCACTCAGTTTGTGATTGGATATTTTTTAAGGAAATAGGCAAAGGCACATGTCGGTCCCCATGTGGAGCCCTATTTGCTTTATCCCCTGTGGAAGGACTTTGAAGGTAAAACAAAAATACTCTTTTTCTCTGTGGGGAAAGGACATAAGGGTTGACTGGGAAGGGGAGAGAGTGGGAAAAGAAGAGGTAAGGAAAATAGCGATTTCTGTAAAATTGGCCAGTCCAGAGACCGTAGTGAAGTGTCCACTAAGCAAAGTCACTTGCTACCTGAACCTCGGGTCATGGGAATATCATGGAGGACCCAAGCTTAAGGCAATTTCAGGTGCCCTGAGAGCCACCAATAACGTCTTGTGTTAAACCAGAGCCTAGATCACCCAAGAGCTTTTAGCTTCCTCTGCTATCCTCTTGGGGGTTAAAAGATAGCTGCCCCATTACAGCTCTTACAGTGTTTATTCAGGCATCAAGTGCCAGAGCCCCTAGAAATCAGGCTAGTTCCAACAGAACCCCCCCCCCCCCCCCCCGCAGGACAGGCCATTTTGTGGAAGAAGGTTTAGGATGAACAGGAGAAGGTGGTTTAAGGGCTAAAAAAGTGGGTCCTTTCCTACATGATTGAATTTTCCCTCCCTATTGAATTTTCCCTCCCTGACAACACAAAGTGATTTAATATTTATTTTCTACCCGTAATGTTCTAGGACCAGAGAGAAGCAAACATAGGGCCCCAGTCCTTCTCTCTAAGAGTTTATATTTGAAATTACCATGAACCCCACCCCGCTCAACCCCAAAGCCTACATTGTTTAGTCCATATCAATACCACAATAACATAATCCCTTAACACAGGCTAGGCACCCTGGAAGGGGCAGAGGGGGCGGGCAGTGAATATTTATCGGCTGACACAAATTTCGATCACGTTCTATGGCTAGCTTTCCGCTTTCTTTTTGGTTGTTTCTGAATGGAGAAGTCAGTGCATTTTTGTAAGTTCAGTCAACCCCCTGGCAGCTGAAGAAAAGGCAGAACTCTGCCCCTCTCACTCCCTGGTAACTGTGTGTGGCAGGGAACCGTGCTAACGTCTTTCAGACGATGATAAATGATGTTGCTGAGAGGAAGCTGAGCTTTTTAAAACCTCTCCTTAGCCTATCTCAATGAACTTCAGGTTTTCCTGTGGTTCTGAATGATTGCTTTTGATATGTATACTGTGACCCAGGCACAAAGGGGTCCAAGAGTGAAACTAAAAGATACGTTTAGTTGAGCCAACTCAGGCCCCTTAAGGTAACATTTGACAAGCAGGGTCTAAATCCCATCAGTTACCTTAGACCAGAAGCCAAAGGGCACGTGCTGAGCACTGGAGGAGAGAAAAATGAGAGAAAATGGATTAAAATGATTCCAGGAGAGTAGAAGATCTGACCAGGGGACAAGGCAGGTTCTCAAGTTCCAATCAGTCAATGGTATTTATTAAGCACTTGCTATGTGCAGATCACTGTACTAAGCAGTTGGAAGAGTGTAATGTAACAGAGTTGGTAGACACGCTCCCTGCCCTCAGAGAATTCCATAAAGATAAGAAACAGAATTTGGTTCCCTTGAGAGTTAGGAGGGGGAAACGTTTGCTCAGTTCTTAGAACTCATCTCCAAGAGACTTGTCACCATCTACATAGAAAGCCATAGCTCATCTGAACCAGTAAGTGAACCCTCCATCTTGATCCTGTTCCTGAGAAGAAAGATGGAAAAGTTTCTGAATGGATCTGTGACCTCTGGGCATTTGATATTCACCCTACCCTCAACCCCACAGCATTTATGTAAATATCTAAAATTATGTATTGTAAATTATGTATTTATTCATATTGCTGTTGTCTCCCCCTCTAGACTATAAGTTCGTTGTGGGCAGGGAACGTGTCTACCAACTCGGTTGTATTATACTCTTCCAAGTGTTTAGTACAGTGCTCTGCACACAGTATGTACTCAATAAATACTATTAATGATGATGGTGGTGGTGTCAGCTACCATTTGGGGCCAGGTGAAAAGGTGATGTGTGAGAAGAGCGGTACATTATCAGATCACCAGTGTCTCTGAAAGGACTCCAGACCCCATGAATCAGTGGCTTTTATTGAGTGCTTATTGTGTGCAGAGCATTGTATTAAGCACTTGGGAGAGTACGATACAAATAGACACAATCCCTGCCTCCAAAGAGCTTACAGTCTGAGTGGGGTTGGGGACCAAAAAATGCACTGGAGATTGAGCTTTCTTTATCTTGCTAAATTGAGCACAACTTGGTCCTAGGTTTCAACAGAGCTGTAAGTGTGATGCCCACCTCAAGCAGGGTTGGAAAGCATGTCTTGCTGGCTGGCTAGGTAGTGAGTGCCTTATATATTGGATTTCCCGGAGGACTCCCGGAGGAAGTCAGGAAAATCCCAGGAGTTGCCAAGCGGGTTTTTAGGATACAGTTGGTGGACCTGGAAATCACATGAGAGAACCTGAAATCGAGAGGCAACAGGTGCCCGACATGGTGTATGTCTTTAGCATTTATCCTATCTCATTTAGAGGTCCCCAGGGCTTAGGTGGAGTGCCCTCTTTCTTGCCACCTGGGCGAGCAACCTCATAAGGTCACTTGGTGAAATGATAATCCATCCTGTTCTGGGAAGCAGGAAGTGGCAGGCCTGGGAGTCAGTAGCCAGGCAACCACCTGCGTTGCTGAGTAAGGGATGAGATCAGTTTGCACAATCCTTCTAACTGCCCAGGGCCCGCACTTCCCAAGATTGCTCATCCAGGACACTTGGCTTGCTTGCTGATTGTGCCCTCCTCTCTAGACTGTAAGCCTGTCCCTCTAGACTGGAGGCTCGTTGTGGGCCGGGACTGTGTCTTTTAATTGTTATATTATACTCTCCCAAGTGCTTAGTACAGTGCTCAGCACACAGCAAGCATTCAGTAAATCTGATTGACTGACTGACTGACTCCCCAGCACTACCCTGCTTGCACAAAGCTAGGGAGAGAAGAAACCCAGCATTCACATATTTCATTGTTGGTTCTCCTTTTCTCTCTCTCCTTCCCTTTTTCCCTCTCTCAATCTATTTCCTGCCCGTCCTTCTGTTACCCACCATCCATTCCAGCAGCTGCAACAGTCTCATTTACCTCGGCAGCATCTCCAGCAGCAACAGCAGCAGCAGCAACAACAGCAGCAGCAGCAACAGCAGCGGAACCCTTACCCAGTGCAGCAGGTCAATCAGTTTCAAGGTAAATCCAGGATGTTTGCCTACGTAGCCAACTCTCTTACTCTTTCCCCAACCAGAAATGTGTGTAAACCCATGCGGAGCATGAACTAGGAAAGAATGTGAGTATCGGGAGACCTGGATTCCAGTCCCAGCCCTGCCGCTGGCCTGCTGTGTGTGACCTAGAACAATCATTTTACTATTTTTAGTATTATTGTTATTATATGAATAATAATGGTATTTGTTACACACTTACCAATCACTTACTACAGGTAATACAGGCTAGTCAAGTTGGACACAGTGCCTGTCCCACATGGGGCTCACAGTCTTAATCTCCATTTTACAGATGAGATAACTGAGGCACAGAGAAGGGAAGTGACTTGCCAAGGTCACCAGGAGACGTGTGGCAGAGCCAGGTTTAGAACCCAAGTCCTTCTGACTCCCAGGTCCATGCTCTATCCACCAGGACACCCTACTTCTCTGATAATAATAATAATAACGGTATTTGTTAAGCACTTACTATGTGCCAAGCACAGTTCTAAATACTGGGATGTATATCTGATAACCAGGTCAGATACTGTTCCTGTCTCATGTGGGACTCACAGTCTAAGGGGAATGGAGGACGAGTAATTCTGAATTGTACTTTCCAAGCGCTCAGTACAGTGCTCTGCACACAGTAAGGGCTCAATAAATATGATTGAATGAATGAGTGAATCCCCTGTTTACAGTTGAAGAAACTGAGGCACGGAGAAGGTAAGTGACTTGCCCAAGGTCACAAAGCTGGCAACCGGTGGGACCAGGATTAGAACCCACATCCTCTGATTTCCCAGCTTGTGCCCTTTCCACTAGACCATGCCACTTGGAGCAGAGTAGAAAGAGTGAAAAGAGCATGGGCCGGGGAGTCAGAGGGCCTGGGTTCTAATCACACAGCAAGTGATCTCGGGCAAGTCGCCTAATTCTCTGTGCCGCAGTTCCCTAATCTGCAAAATGGAGATTTAGTATCTGTATTCCCTTCTACTTATTCTGTGAGCCCCCTGTGGGATTTACCACAGTGCTTCGTACAGTGCATAATTATTATTATTAATATTATTATTATTCTGCCACTTCCCCTCTCTGTTTTTCAGTTTCCTCTTCTATAAAATGGGGATAAAAGTACACTGACCTCATAAGGATGTTGTGAGGACAGTTTGAGATGAATAATTTGAACAGAACTCTGGAAAAATGAAGTGCTATGCAAATTCAAAACATTATTATTAGAAGTAATTATTAGTTGCTTTTATTGATAATTATTTATTAATAATAGTAGTAATGAGAATAATAAAAAACCACATTTCACCACTTCCTTCCCATAGCATAACACATTGAGTAGGAGAAACAGCTTGTCCTACTAGAAAGAACACGGGCCTGGGAGTCAGAGGACCTAGGTTCTAATCCCTTCTCCGTCACTTGTGTCCTGTGTGACTTTGGGCAAGTCCCTTAACTTCTCTGTGCCTCAGTTACCTCATCTGTGAAGTGGGAGTTAAGAATGTGAGCCCCACGTGGCCCGTCCTACCGTGACCAACCCACTTAGCTTGTATCTCCCCCAGCGCTTAGTACAGTGCCTGGCCCAAGTTATAATGAATTCCAGTTATAAAAAAAGAAAGAGAACAAATTCTGCCATTGCTCCACTACCAGGAGTCCACTCCAGGGGATACATAGCCAGGCAAACAAACCAGAAACTCACAGTCTTAGTCTCCATTTGACAGATGAGGTAACTGAGGCACAGAGATGTGACTCCTCCTCCCCCCTCCCCCAACTGTAAGCTCACTGTGGGCAGAGAATGTGTCTGTTTATCATTGTAATGTACTCTCTCAAGTGCTTAATACTGTGCTGTGCACATGGTAAACACTCAATAAATACGATTGAATGAGTGAATGAATGAAAGAAGTAGTTGCACCCTCTGGGCCTGGAAGCTTCTTTGTGCCTCCTTGAGATGAAGTTGGGGGTGTGGAGCAAATATCAGGAGGAAGAGTACCAATGTACATTACAGGTACTAGACCTTACAACATCTAGGGGACAAGCAGGACTTCCCTAGAGGAGCAGCATGGCTTAGTGGAAAGAGCCCGGGCTTTGAGTCAGAGGTCATGGGTTCGAATCCCGGCTCTGCCACGTGTCAGCTGTGTGACTGTGGGCAAGTCACTTCACTTCTCGGTGCCTCAGTTACCTCATCTGTAAAATGGGGATTAACTGTGAGCCTCATGTGGAACAACCTGATTACCCTGTATCTACCCCAGTGCTTGGAACAGTGCTCCACACATAGTAAGCACTTAACAAATACCAACATTGTCATTATTATTAATATTATTATCATTCTTTCTGGATTGGCCATATGTTCCCTCCTGAAAATGTTTGGAGCCCCGTTAGCAACCTTAGTAGATGCATTGGGAGCTCTGGGCATTTTTAGGAAGTTTCAGCAGGGGATAAGCTCCGCTCCTCCCAAAAGCTTGGGGTGAGCATACCAACAGACGGTGACCCAGGACCCCTCTGACCCCTACCTAGGACTGTCAACGTTGGCTGCTGTGTATCCAAGGGCTCAGAGAATGGGAAAGTATGGGGAATTCTAGTGCCTTTGCTTCCATAATCTGGAAGACTCTCCACAGAGATAAGTCCATGTGCCCCTGGCCCTGACCCCATAGGCTTCCCTTACCTACCCGCTGCTCATCTCAGTGGAGAAACCAGTTTTGAACACTGCAGATTCAAAAAATATTCACCACATTGCTTGGAGGGATGGGGTTATCGTGGTGGTGGAAGTAGGACATTGTTGCCACTAGAGTCTCATTCACTTATTTAATGTCTTTTCTCTGTTTGGCCTCTGAATAAATGAAGTGTCTTACTGAAGAAAGTCACCTGGCCCTATTTCCTCCTGGCTTTTTTAATAGAAATGTCCCATCAGCTGATCCTGGGAAATTAAAGTTGTGATGGCTGAATGCAATCAGTGTGGCCTGTGAGGAAGTAGGCCCAAATCCAGACCAGGATCCTTGGGAAAGCATAACTTTTAAATTTTGCCATTCCTGGGCACATCACTGTTGTGTGCTTCTTATTTAAGACTTGTTTCCCTCCTTCTTTTATCCTTTATAAAATAGAAAACCCCTGGCGAGAACTGCCCAGTCTGCTGAACAGACTTTCATTTGTTTTAACTCACTCGTCCCCTATCACCCCTCAGTACTAGATTGCACCCCATCCCCAGAAGCAAAGATCATCCATTTTTCAGTCGGAAAATGATACATTTTCACATACTAGAGAAGCAGCATATTAGATGATAGAGCATGGGCCCAGGAGTCAGAGGACTTGGGTTCTAATCCTAGCTCCACCTCTTGTCTGCCGCATGACCTTGGGCAAGCCACTTAATTTCTCTGTGCCTCAGTTCTCTCAACTGCAAAAATGGGCTTTAAAACTGTGAGTTCATGAGGTACGTGGACTGTGTCCAATGTGATTAGCTGTATCACCCCAGGGCTTACTACAGTGCCAGGCAGAAATACCTTAAACGGCACAAAGTTTGAAAGGACCTTTCCAACCTAGGGGGTCCCAGCCACCTGAAGTTGAGCTACGAGTTTACCAAGACACAGGGCAAAATATTAGGGTATAATATTTTCTGGTAGTCATAGCGTCTTCAGTTGGGATTGTATGATTCATGATTTAATATCTCCAGAATTTTCCTATTTTTCAGCCAATGCCATATCTGAATAATGCATGCTTTTGAAACCATCAAATTCAATCCATCACTGGTAATTTTTTGAGTGCTTACTTTGTTCAAAGCACTGTACTGAGAACTTGGGAGAGTACAACGAAAATTAGAAGTGTGGTCCGTTAAGCAATATCTTAACAAAAATTAATTAGAGACTCTTCCTGTGCCACCCATGGGATATTTTTCATTTCCAAAAAGCTAGTGACCATGAGCATCTTGCCTTGGGCTTTGTTCTATGCCTGAAGTGGTTAGTTTCACAAATACTTTCTGCGTTCCCTCTGAGTGAAGAAGCACACAGATCTTTAAGAAAACCTTGTGGCCTGTGCTTTAATGCAAAACCTATTATTATCAACCAGAATATAATAATATTACATCAATAATTCTCAGTATTTCCTAAACATTAGTCTAAAAAGGGATCGGTTGCTAAGTGTATGACACAGACACAGAATGACGCTCACTTTTTAGAGGGACTTTCTGAAGATTGCCGCCTTCAAATACTTCAAATGACTCTAGGCGTAGATCTTGGTTAATGAAGAATTCTCATTCATTTCAACTGGAAATGAGCATTTTAAAATACATTTAAATTAATGTTAAAAGTAGTTATTTCTTCTGGTAATAAATGCTGCCTGAAAGAACTGAAACTAATTTGCCTAGATAAAATACCCTAAGTGTCACTGGGTACCCTAAGTTCATCTGTGAAGCAAGAGTTACTTTCCTGGCAAATGGAAAACTAACAATACAGCTCACCCACCTTGATGGACAACTCACGCATGCACATATCCTTTTCTTCCAATGCCATGTCGCATTCTACCCAGGTAGGCACATGAAAAACATTCCCTAATTCCCCAGTAGCATTTTAGCCAAAATGCAGGGTTAAAACACAAACTATGGAAGACCAAGTGCATTTGGATACTAGAGGTAGGGTGACTGTAAGGCAGACATTCGGTTACAACAATCGTGCTTCCAGCAAAAGTAGATTTTAATCACATAAAATAAGTAAACACAAAATCAAGTAAGAGTAACCCTGCATCTTTAGTGTCTTTTCTCCATGGCAACGTTGCTATCTTGGAACAAATTATTAGAATTTTGTAGTGCACTGAAGAACGTTCTTGTAGCACTTCAATCATGGCAGTTAACGTGCTAGAGAATCCAGGTGAGTGTCGTTCATGGTGTTGCTAATGACCAGACCAAAATAACATGTTTATCTTTATCAACCAATCAGTCAATCAGTGGTAACCCTTGAGCACTTTCTGTGTGCAGAGCACTGACTAAATGCTTAGGAGAATACACTACAACATAACTGGTAGACACATTCTCCATCCAGAATGAGCTTACAGTCTAGAGGGGAAGGCAGACATTAATGTTAAGAAATAAATTACACATCTTCTACGAGTAGACACTGGTATTTTCCATACAATTTTCTAAAATAACTGAACATGAGCAATCATCTTTCATCACTGAGATCTGTTACAAGCATGTTTAAAAACACAATTTGTTCCACATTTCAGAGAGAAGCCCTCACAGGTTAACAGCCGAGTGTTTTAACCAGAACTTTTTTTTACGTTTTTCACAAAGATCCTAAATTTGAAAATATGTCTCAGCATTTGTATCTGAACTCAGGCAGAGTGACTGACTGGCTGAGTGGTCATCATTTTTTTTTTATTTGTTTGATGTATTATTGACCCAAAGCCACATAAACTTAAGTCATAATCAAAATTACTGTAATTTTCTTTCTTAAAGATAGTAAATATAAGACATTTGCTGCTCAGAAATCAGTAACCACATTAGTGAGACAAAAAAAAAAAACACACAAAAAACTTCTTTAGTTATCCACCAAGATCCTGAATTTTACAAGGTTAGGCTATTCTCATTTCGTTTCTCTTCACTATTACAAGGTGAGCTAAAATTTGCTTATAATATTGATTGACTCACATGCTGCATCTTCTTTAAATGTCCAGGAAAAAGTATTTTTCTTTTTCTCCTAGACTTAATCAAGAACAGGGACATAGAAAATCCATTTGTGTGCACCTCCTGGTCTATGAAAACATTGATTGACCCTCTGAGACTGACATTTCCATTCCCTAAGCCTATGTGGAAACTTCTTTGGAACATACAAATTGATGCTCTGGTGGTTAAATGGAGTGACATGGGAGTGAAAGTTCTTCTTCAACTTTGTTGCAGATCCCTGCTCCTTACCACCCTGCTAATGAAAGAGTTGTGTTCCTCTGAACAATGATGTGTGCCCATTTTGTTTTTTAGTGGCATTTCAGTGCTTACTATGTGCCACACACTGTACGAAGCCTGATTTGTCCGTGTAGCCTATTGCCAGAAAGGCATAGCTCGGGTTGGCGCAAGCATCCATCTTTTAGTACCACCTGTGTGTACCTTGGTGGGGTGTTTCTCCCCAAGGCCCCCAGATCGGAATAGCTCCTTAGTGAAAATATGCCCTTTAACCTCGCAAGTCCTGCACAAATCTTAAGGGAAATCAGTCTGATGGTCTCTATCGATGTTATTGTCTACTTAACCATGTTCCACTCCACAAATTGAAAATAAAATGTGGTCAGCAATTTCTTTGCGCAGTAGCTTGGGAGCTGGATTTTTTTGCCCTCTGGGGTAAGAGAGGGTTATGGGCGCCCCCTGAAGAGTTGAGGGAAAACACGTTACATCTGACCAGTGAATAAAGAAGGGACTAGAGTGTCAATCCTTTGTGTGGAAGAAAGCATGGGCCCTCCAAAATTGGGAGAATTGAAGAGTTTGCTCTGCACAGGGGGCGTTCAAGGACAGAAGTGGCTTTATTTTTTCCAACCTGCTTCACTGCGGCGAGAAGCAGTGTGGTGTAGTGGACAGAGCACGGGCCTGGGTGTGAAGGTCATGGGTTCTAATCCCAGCTAGCCGCTTGTATGCCACATAACCTGGGGCAAGTCACTTCATTTCTCTGTGCCTCAGTTAACCTCATCTGTAAAATGGGGACTGAGATGGTGAGCCCCACATGGGACAGGGCCTGTATCCAACTGGATTTGCTTGTGTCCACCCCAGCGCTGGCACACAGTAAATGCTTAATAACCCATCATTATTATTATCATTATTATTACTATCATTGCTTAGCCCATGGAGTGGGATTGACTGTTTAATTCTTTTCCCTGTAGGTTCACCTCAAGACATAGCAGCAGTGAGGAGCCAAGCGGCGCTGCAGAGCATGAGAACCTCCCGAATGATGGCCCAGAACGCAAGCATGATGGGCCTGGGACCCTCCCAGAATCCGGGGACGATGCCCTCAACGGCCACAGCTCAGTCGGAGATGGGAATGCCCCCTTACGGCAACACATCCACCAGCCAACCAGGAATGTACAATATGAGCCCAGGAATGAGCCAAATGTTGCAGCACCCAAACCAAAGCGGCATGAGTATGGCGCACAATCAAGGCCAGGGCCCGAGGCAGCCTGCTTCCGGGCAGGGGGTAGGACTGGTGAGTGGTTTTGGGCAGAGCATGATGGTCAATCCTGCCATTCCCCAACAGCACCAGCAGCTGAAAGGGCCCGTCGCTCAGGCTTTGCCCAGACCCCAAGCCTCCCCAAGACTTCAGAACATGATGGGGAATGTCCCCCAAGGAGCCCAAAGCTGGCCACAGAGAGGCTTACAGGGCATGCCCGGGAGGACTAGTGGGGAACTGGGGCCGTTCAACAATGGCACCACTTACCCCATGTCGGCTGGCCAGCCTCGGCTGACTAAACAACACTTCGCGCAGGGGATTAGTCAGTCGGTCGTGGACACGACCACCGGCACCGTGCGAGCCCTCAATCCTGCCATGGGGCGGCAGATGATGCCGTCGCTGCCCGGGCAGCCGGGTCCCAGCCAGACTCGGCCCATGGTCATGCCCGGGATGAGCCAGGGGATGGCTGGCCTGCCTGGGTTTAGCCAGGCTCCCACCCAGCAACAGATGCAGAGCGGCTCCTTTGCTGCGAGCGGCCAGGGCCAGACCTATGACCGGACCCCCACTCAGGACATGTCCTACAGTTACGGTGGCGGCGAGGGCGCCGGGGGCTCCTTCCCCAGCCTGGCGGAGGGGGCCGACCTCGTGGACTCCATCATCAAGGGTGGCCCAGGGGATGATTGGATGCAGGAGCTCGATGAGTTGTTTGGAAATCCCTAAGCCGGTTGTGACCCTCAGAGCTGAAACTCCAGGGGCGAAAGTGAAAGAAAAAAAGAAAACGGGATGTTACCCCATCCTTGTTTTTTTTTTGTTTTTTTAACCCGCACAAATTGAGCTGGACGGCAGCCGGCCGATTGTGAAAGAGCCCCGTGGCCACCGACGACCTCAGTGGGCCGTGGTTCACAAGACTTCCGGGTGGCCATCTTGATTCCGCGGTAGACACCCGTGAGGGATGAGAGAGACAGTCGGAGGGACAGGCTGGGGAAGTGAGCCCTCCCCCTCCCCCGCTTCCCTCCGGGGAGAGCCAGAGGTCTCCGTGAAGTGAGAAGGGGGCTGCCGCCCAACGGCGAGGGGTCCCTGGGCCCTCCCGCCCCAAGACCGGCCGGCCGCCGCTTTCGGGGCCAACGCAAAGACAGATGCTCAAGCTGGGGAAGGAAACCTACGGAAGCTGCTGGTGTTTGCACAGGCCGGGAGTGTGGATCAGAAACGTGCTGAACTCCGGGTGGGAACAAATGCCGGGTTTGAAGACGTACTCCTACTACAGTTGAAGGACGGGGAAGAGGGTCGGTCCGAGCCTTCACGGGTTGGGGGGAGGATGGGGGCAGGGAAGGGAGGGAGGAGTGAGGAGGGAGCGGGTATCCCCTCCCCCACCATCGCAACCGTAGAGACGGCCCTGCCCACCGCCAGATCAGGATGGCCGGGCAAGTCAGGGAAGCGTAAATCAGGCGATGCTGAGAGAGAGAGGGCCATTTGAGGATAAGTCTATCACTGGTGATAGTGGTGACAGCCACGGTTTCGGTAGCTGGGTCGGAGTCAAGACCCTCTCACGCTTCCTTTGGGCCCAGCTGAGTGCTGAGCATCGAGGCAGTTCCTTCATCTGGGCAGCGTAACGGCCGAAGGAGAGGCGATAGGGCAGCCACCGGCTTCGCCGGGGAGGTCGCTCGGGGCCCGGTCCACTGCCAGAAACTTGCCCTTGATTCACACGGCTTTTCCTCACAGACTTTCCCAAATGAGACTGCTTTCCTTAGCCAAGCTTCGGCTTAGCCAAAAAGGGTGAATGAAAGCACTAGACTACATCAGAAGCCAGAAGAGATGCTGAGGGTTAGATCGGGGACTCCATTTCCCCTTCTCTGAAACAAATAAGATTTGAGTGAGGACCGTTTACCTGGACGAGAGGCTCATACTCCTATTTTGCCAATGCGTGCGGGTAATTCTTATATCAGTGAACAGAGAAAAGAATTTAAAATGGGGGTGATCCTGGTCTGCTCTGTGAAAATTGTTAAGGGACCCCTGAAGTCTGAAAGGATGGTGTTCGCTCATTAGAGGGAATCTAATTAGAGAGAACAAGTGATTTCCTTTGTCAGCATCAATAAAGCATCATCCTCTACCATGACTCTCAAGCCGCTAGTGACACCCATCCCCTTGGCAGATAGAAGCCGGTGCCTGAAGGATTGGGGAGCCAAAGTCAACTGATATGTCTTGTTTTGAAAAAGAGGAAAAAGCAACCACACAATCATTCAATCTATTTAAGCCTATGCCTGGGATCCCCTTAAATCTGCTATAGCTGAAAATGTATCCAAAGGAACCCATGACCAATAGATTTGTCCTCATTTATTTCCTGCCCATATCTTCATTTGGAAGGGCAGGGAAAGGGAATGGGTGTCGGGTATGTTAGAGAAAGAGAAGGTGTCAAGCAAACGGTCTACCCTGTTTTTCCATCGACTCCATGCCCAGACATTTCTGGTTTACTCCTGTGTATTCTCTCTTAATAATCAAGGCCAAGTTGAGGATGGCACCCACAGGCGTCCGGGAGAACTGGAGAGGTACCCCACCGCCTTAGTGGAGCAAACCTGCCTGAAGGATCACTTGGCATTCCCCAGAGGAAGAGGGATAAAGTGAGGGTAAGGGGGAGGGGACATGCTCTTAAATAGCCGTCCCTCCACCACCTCCCGAATCCCACTGCCTCACTCTCTCTAAGTGGGGGGTGGGAGGCAAGAATGAGGCTGTCCAGGCTGGGATGAGGGAACTGGGTCTCTGCTTCCCTAAAGGTATGTTTAAGAAAGCTATACAACCAGAGAAACAAGCATTAAAAAAAAAAAAGCCAAAAAAAAAAAAGGAAGGACACAGAATAGACTACATATTCACATCTATCTGAAAGGTACAGGAACTACATGTGCAAATGATGACAGGAAGCCAGAGGTGGATAGTGGAGAGTCCAGTGACTCTGGAGAGCTTCCTCCAAATACTCTGTACTGGGACCAACTAATAGGGAGATAGATTTTAATAGGGTTGTTTTGTTTTTTTTACTACGGTGCTGATGTATATGTAATGTCTAAAAAAAAAAGTTATTTGTAAATATGTTTTTACAATACTGCAGATATCACTGGGTCTACTACCTGTAAAATATATACATATAAATATATATATACTGTTGTTTAAAATAGAGTATTTTTATTTCATTCCTTAACTCATCATCACTGCAATGGTATTGCACTTCAGACAATGTCTAATTACTAATTTGTACTGTATTACCTGATGGCAACTTGCTCCATTTTATTCAGATTTTTCTAGTTTTCTCTTTTTACTTTGTACATTGAGCATTGCTTATTTCCTTTAAAGAACTGTACAGAACTATGAAATGTAGAAATGAAGTGATGTTGACATACCACTTTTAAAGAAAAAAAAAACAAATAAAACATTGTTACCTGAATCAATTCAAAGTCTGATTTCTGGGGCTTCCCCAGCCAGAGCTGGAAAGCCAATTATTCGGCTCTTAATCTTTATTGTTCAAAGTGAGACTTAGTTTAATGAAGGGTAAGGGTTTTTTTTTTTTTGATTGGCTGAGGAATTACCAAAAATAATGAAGAGGCTTGTGCTTTTAAACTCATCATCTGTATCCTTATTATTTTTAGCATTTATTGTGCAACTGCCAGGAGCTATAAAAAACATAAAATCGAAGATGGTCTTTGGCCTGCGAGAGCGACAAGGCACAAACCAGCAATCTGGATGGAAAGAACAATAACATCAGGGCACACATGGCTGACAACGCAAAACTGAGGGCTGGAGTGTTTAGGAATATTGAGTTTCCCCATGAGAAACAGGATGTCCTAAATCTTCTCAGTTGATTCTGTGGGAAATCAAACTGGGTATGGTACAAGTCCAGTGAACTACTAAGCAGTTCCATCTGGTAACCCTTCTGCTTCCTGAATGTAGATCTTCCCAGTGTTTCTTATTGAATTAGCATCTCTCCCTTGTAATATCCCAGTCAACCTAGATGAAATAGGCCCTTAGTCTTTCTCAGATGATTTACATGAATATGCTGCTCTCGTCTGCTTTGCTCCTAATACTATTGACTTTAGGGAGCCCTGTTATCCAGGTGGACGTATTTTTGGTGAAATAATGCAATTAGCAAGACCGTGGATATGTTGAGTGTCTTTTAAGAATTCCAAAGTGGTTGCACATGTCATCTCATTTGTCTGCCAATGTTCCAATGAGGTTTGTGCTTCTCAAGGAGAGACATTTGCATATCCTCTGCAGTAGACCACCTGGTATTGGAAAACATTACGATAAGGAATTGGGGAGGACGGTATTTTCAGATAGAGGACTGACTGGAAATAGTGAGCCAAATGGCTCCCAGCTTTTCTGTCCCAGTGACAGTGTGGGTCAGAACCAATTAACCCAGAGAAGCAGCATGGCCAAGTGGCTAGAGCTTGGGCCTGGGAGTCAGAAGGACCTGGGTTCTAATCCCAGCTCTGCCGCCTATCTGCTGTATGACCTTAGGCAAGTCACTTCTCTGGGATAATCAGTTCTGACCCAAACTGTCAGGACAGGGACTGTGTCCAACCTGATTATCTCATATCTACCCTAGCATTTATAAAAGTGCCTGGCACATAGTAAGGACTTGACAAATGCCATAGAAAAATACCTACTCCCATCAGTTCAGCCCAGGCTGGTCCCAAGCCCACTGTGCTGTAGAGGGCAGTCAGTCCCCAAATCCCTCCCCTCCTGGGGGTTCAGGTCAGGGATGTGGGTCTTCTAGGTGACGTTTGGGACCTATGGAACCATGATCTGGGATCTAGAGGGATGTGGAAGGGGTTAAAGAAAGCTGGGCAGAAGAAGGGAGCACTGGAATGAAGGGGAGAAGGGAAGAGGCTCTAGAATTGAAACAGTCTCTCCAGAATCTCAGGACTGGAATGATCTAGGACTGTCTAGACTCTCCAGGTCAGCTACTGATGGGTGTCGGTCCCTCAGAAGAGACCCTACCATTCCTACCATTACTCTTCAAATTCCTTGAGCAAGTTGTCTTTAGCTGCTCTCTCAAGTTCTCTCCTGTAATTCTCTCCTTGAACCCCTCCAATCTGCCTTCACTGTCTCAAAGGTCACAAAAGATCCCCTTCTTGCCAAATACAAGGGCTTCTAATCCATTCTAATTCTCCTCAACCTCTCAGATACCTTCGACACCGTCAACCACCCCCTTCGCCTGGAAACAACATCCAATCTTAGCTTCTCTGACACTGTCCTCTCTTGGTTCTCCTCCTATCTCTCTGGCAGCTCATTCTCAGCTGTATAGAAAGTCTATGGAATTTAGAAATGAAGTGATGTTGACATACCACTTTATCAGAACACTTTAGCAGTCTTTTGCAGACTCCTCCTCTGCCTCCCACCCCCTCACTGTGGGTGTCCCTCAAGGTTCAGTTCTGGGTCCCCTTCTATTCTCCATCTACACCACCCACTCCCTTGGAGAACCCATTTGCTCCCATGGCTTCAACTATCACCTCTGTGCGGATGATGCCCAAGTCTACATGCCCATCCCTGTTCTCTCTCCCTCTCTGCAGTCGATTAGACTGTAAGCCCGTCAAACGGCAGGGACTGTCTCTATCTGTTGCCGACTTGTTCATTCCAAGCGCTTAGTACAGTGCTCTGCACATAGTAAGCGTTCAATAAATACTATTGAATGAATGAATGAATGCATTTCCTCCTGCCTTTAAAGACATCTCTACTCGGATGTCCTGCCATCACCTCAAACTTCACAGGTTCAAAACAAAACTCCTTGTCTTCCCTCCCTAAACCTTTCCCCTTCCCCTGACTTTCCCATCACTGTAGACAGCACCACCATTCTTCCTGTCTCACAAGCCCATAAATGTGGCGTCATCCTTCACACCTCTGTCTCATTCAACCCACATATTCAAGCTATCACCAAATCAAGTTGGTTCAACTTCACAACATTGCTACAATTTGTCCTTTCCTCTCCACCCAAATGGCTACCATGTTAAACCAAGCATTTATTCTATCCTGTCTCAATTACTGAATCAGCCTCCTTGCTGACCTCCCTGCCTCCTAACTCTCCCCACTTCAGTCCATACTTCTCTCTGCTGGCTGGATCATTTTTATACAAAACTGTTCAGTCCCTGTTTCCCCACTCCTCAAGAACCTCAAGTGGTTGCCCATCCACCGCCGCATCAAACAGAAACTCCTCACCATTGGCTTTAAAGCACTCAATCACCTTGCCCCCTCCTACCTCAAGTTGCTACTCTCCTACTACAACCTAGCATGCTCACTTTGCTTCTCTAATGCCAACCTGTTCACTGTATCTCGATCTCGTCTATCTTGTCACCAACTCCTTGCCCACATTCTCCCTCTGTCATGCAACTCCCTTTCCCTTCATATCCAACAGACTACTACTCTCCCCATCTTCAAAGCCTTAATGAAGGTACATCTCCTCCAAGAGGCCTTCCCTAACTAAGCCTTCATTTCCACTTTTCCCGCTCCCTTCTGCTTTGCCCTGACTTGCTGCCTTTATTCACCACCTCCCCCACAACCCCACAGCATTTATGTACATATCCATAATTTATTTATATTAATGCCTGTTTCCCCCTCTAGACTAAGCTCGATGTGGGCAGGGAACGTATCTGTTAGATTGCTGTGTTGTATTTTCCCAAGCACTTAGTACAGTACCCTGCACACAGTAAGCACTTACTAAATACAATTGATTGATTGACCCAAAAGAGAAGCAGCATGACATAGAAGAAAGAGCATGGATCTGAGAGTCAGGGGGCCTGGGTTCTAATAAAGACCCTGCCACTTTCCTTCTGGGTGATTTTAGGCACATTATTTAATTTATTGGTGCCTCGGTTCTTAATATGATCTTGGCAGTCACTTAACTTCTCTGGGCCTCAGTTACCTCGTTTGTAAAATGGGGATTGAAATTGTGAGTCCCACGTGGGACAGGGACTGTGCCCAACCCAATTTGCTTATATCCACCCCAGTGCTTAATACAGTGCCTGACATAGAAAGCACTTAACCCATACCACAGGTATTATTACTATCTCTAAAATGGGGGTGAAATATTTGTTGTTCCACTCCCAGGTTGTGAGCTCCATGTGGGTCAAGGACTAGATCCAGTGTGATTATCTTGTAGCTACCCCAGTGCTTGGCACACAATAACGTTTAAAAATTATTATTGTTATTATTAGAAAAAGGGGGAAACTAAGTCAGGTACAATTGCTATCACATGCCAAGATATACAGGCTTAAATATACATACACACTATTACAAATATACAAGCAAGGTTTTTTAGATTCATACATAAAATTATATATAATTGTGGTACTTATTAAGCACTTACTATGTTCTGAGACAAGAAAACCAAATTATCAAGGCTCTGGAGGAGGAAAAGGTATATTGGGGATCTGGGGAAGAATTTCAAAGGTTCTCTCCAGCCTACTAATTGACTCTGATGGTTCTGGGAAATGTAGTTCCCGGCAGGTACCATAAAAATAAGTTCCTATGTTCTCTTCAATTCCTTGCTCTCAATTCTAACCTCCAATAGGAGTCTGAACATTGTAGTGGCCAGCTTCTGCTCATACATATGTTGTTTTCCCATGATGTTAGTTAGAAACTAAATTTGGGGTTGTTGGTAAAAGGGGCCAGAGAGGCAGGATCACAAAGCCAGAGCTGTAAGTTAAGACCTTAATTATCCCAGTGTCCCTAAGATGCCACAAGCAAGCAGGGCATCTCGTTTAAACCGTGAGCCCGTTGTTGGACAGGGATTGTCTCTATCTGTTGCCGAATTGTACATCCCAAGCGCTTAGTACAGTGCCCTGCACATAGTAAGTGCTCAATAAATTCGATTGAATGAATGAATCCTTTAAGCATTCGGTCCTGTAGAATCACCTCATTTGTGCTTCCCAGCAACTGACAAACTAATCTTATTCTACTGCTGAGGGAATCAATCTACCAATCAATGGTATTTATTGAGCATTTATGTGCAGATCACTGTACAAAGCGCTCAGAAGAGTACAATCCAACAGTGTTAGACACATTCCCTGCTCACAATGAGCTAAGGAACACCTTCAGAGCTTGGAAGGACACGCTGATACCAAATGTAAGCCTGTAGTGGCCAGCCTCTGCTCACACATATGTTGTTTTCCCATGATGTTAGTTAGAAACTAAATCTGGGATTGTTGGTAAAAAGGGACAAAGAGGCAGGATCACAAAGCCAGAGCTGCAAGTTAAGGAAGGCCTTAATTAACCCAGTGTCCGTAAGATGCCACAAGCAAGCAGGACATCCTTTAAGCATTCAGTCCTGTAGAATCATCTCATTTGTAGATGCAAGAGTCGCAGTTGTTGGTGAAATTATCCCTAGAGAAAAGAGGCAGAGCCCTACTGGAGTTGACCGTCCATTTGTAAGAAGAGGCGGAGTCAAATATTGCTTCAGAGCAGCCGTTTCAACCTCAGGAAAGTCTCTGACTTCCTCCGGGGCAGACTGCATGGGGAAGTTTATACCTGCTTCACTCAGATAAAATTAAGCAGCAAGGTGTAGTGGATAGAGCATGGGCCTGGGAGTCAGAAGGATCTGGGTTATCTTCCCGACTCCGCCACTTGTCTGCTGTGTAACCTTGGGCACTCACTTAACTTCCTTGTGCCTCAGTTCCCTCATCTATGAAAAAAAGGATATTAAGTCTTAATCTGTGAGCCCCGTGTGGGATATGGACTGTCAAACCTGATTACCATCAGTCTACCCCAGCATCTGGCACATAGTAAGTGCTTAGCAAATACCATAAAAAAAGTTAATGCTCCCCATGGGGCAAAAATTTGGAGTCCTATTCATAATCAGGCCTTCCCCAGCCCAAACCTTGACTGGCATTGAAAGTCTCAGCTTCCACCCGGCCCAACTCCACGGTTTGGAGGAAAATATTGTCCTGCAGGGGGTCTGTTGTTTCGGTGGGTCATGGCCCTTTTAAATGGCTGTGCGATGCTTCTGCCAGGATCCCTGCAAACACAATGCTGACCAAGACCACTCTTGCAGCCCACCTGGAAGGGTAACTGGGTGTTTAAACGGTTCGGTTTATTTAGTTTTCCCAAGATAAAGCACGTTTATCTGGCTTCTCCTCCACCCTCAGGAGGGTGCCTGAACCCCCTGAACTCAGCGGTGGAAGTCAAACCGGGGAGCCAGGTGAGGCATGTTGTTTCCGAGTGCTTGTGGGAAATTTAGGAGTGGAGATTTCACAAGGACTCCATTCGGGCCTGGCCAACTTTGAGCATCCTTCAACTGGGGCTCACCAAGAGCTTTCAAACAGCCCCTCTTCTGAACGTTCCTCAAACTCCTGGAAGTGTCAGCCAGGGAGAATAGGTGAGAAGGAGTCATTTCCTCTACTCCCTCTCCCTTCTGCATCACTCTGGCACTTGGATTTTTTTATGGTATGTAAGTGGCAGACACTCTATTAAGCACTGGGCAGAAAAAAGCTAATCAGGTTGGACGCAGTCCATGTCCCACATGAGGCTCACAGACTTAATCCCCATTTTACAGGTGAGGTAACTGAGGCACAGAGAAGTGAAGTGACTTGTCCAAGGTCATACAGCAGACAAGTGAGAAGCAGCGTGGCTCAGTGGAAAGAGCACGGGCTTTGGAGTCAGAGGTCATGAGTTCAAATCCCGGCTCCACCACTTGTCAGCTGACTGTGGGCAAGTCACTTCACTTCTCGGTGCCTCAGTTGCCTCATCTGTAAAATGGGGATTAAGACTGTGAGCCCCACGTGGGACAACCTGATTCCCTTGTGTCTACCCCAGCACTTAGAACAGTGCTTGGCACATAGTAAGCGCTTAACAAATACCAACATTATTAAGTGGCGGAGCTGGGATTAGAACCTAGGTCCTTCTGACTCCCGGGCCAGGGCTCTATCCACCTGACCACACTGCTTTGTATCCTTCATTCAGCTGTTTAGCTATTTTCATAACTGTCATTCATTTTCATTCCTGTTTCCCCCTCTGTACTGTAAACTCCTTGTGGACGGGGAACATGCCGACCAACTCTGAGGTAGTATACTCTCCCAAGTGTTTAGCAGAGTACTCTGCACACAGTAGCCATCAATAAATACCATTGATGATTGATAACTATCCAGGCATAGCTGAGTTCCTAGCTTGCTGAAAGTGTTGACTTCCCTTTCTTTTCCATGTATTACTAGGCTCTACGGAGCAGAACTGCTTCTTCCCACCCTCTCCGCTTCCTTCCTCCTCAGCCATGTTTGTTTTGTGTTATTAGTTGATGACTTTCTGCTCTGCCTACACTGGTGTGTTTGCTTATTCTCCCCTATACCTCAACCACTTTCCTGCAGCTAATGAAAGGGGCTCCATTCCTTTGTGACCATCTGAACTACCTCTCCGGACCGTTCCAGGAACCTAGGAGAAACTGTGAAGGTGATTATCCAGAGGAGCACAGCGAAGTTATTAAAGACTATTGGTTCTCGTCAGCAAGTGTTACTAAATGAATACTCAACATGAGAATGTTTCTGAGAATTTTTTATCACTGGGCCACGTCCCTGGCAAAGTACAAACGCTATATCCTGCAAAATTAAGCAAAAGGCTTAATTTTGAAGCTTGCTTCTGAAAAGATTGTCATAAAAGGAAAGTGTCAGTAACCACAGTAAGAAAACAGTCACGCATCTCATTCTGCCTGTATTCATTAAAAGGAAAAAGATCTTTAGAATAACCGGCGTATTTTCTTAGATAGGCTGAAGTCCACATATTCATCCAGAAAGCGGTTCGCAATGCCCACTGCGCTCAGGACCACCAGCAAGGTCAGAATCCCCACAGTCAAGCGGAAGCCCTTTATCCTAAATGTGGAGGAAATAGAGAGAAATTACACATGGCTCAGTCACTGTTTGAATAGGGTTTCCAGCCTGATTCTCGCCTGGGCTTCTGTCACTGTCTCAGGGTAACACAAACAAATCAGAGGCAAGGATGCCCATTCCAATTTAGGGTAGTTCATTGTTTAGGCCATAGAAGGAGGGTTTTTTAAATAGTATTTAAGTGTTTACCATGTGCCAGGTATTTTACTAAGAGCTGGGGTAGATACAAGCCGATTAGGTCCATGTCCCACATGGGGCTCACAGTCTTAATCCCCATTTTACAGATGTGGGACCTGAGGCACAGAGAAGTTAAGTGACTTACCCAAGGTCACACGGCCTACTAGCAGAGGAGCGGGGATTAGAACGCAGGCCCTTCTAACTCCCAGGCCCATGCTCATTCCACTAGGCCATGATGCTTCTCAGCAGTAAAGATTAGCAAGACATAAGCAGGATTGATCTAATGTTTCTATTCTTTTGAGGAAAGTGTAAGCTTAGATACATGGGGTAATTATGCCCCACATCAAATTTCCACATTTTGAAAATTCAGGGATAAGGATCATACTCATCACCTCTTGTTCCCTTTCAGAAGCTGCCCGAGTGTTTTGCTGAGGTTAAAGGGCAGATGTCAAAGATCAGTGAAGGACAAACCTCTCTTGACTATAAACTCTCTCCCAAGCTCTTCCTACAGTTCTCTGCTCATAATAAACACTCAATACTGTAAGCTCGTTATGGGCAGGGAACATGTTTGCTAATTCTGTTTCATCAAACTCTCCCAAGGACTTAATACAGTGCTCTGCACGTCATAAGCACTCAATAAATATGACTGATCGATGATGATGATGAGCACCTGGCTTCACCCTGCAAACACAGGATTGTATTCATGCTCAGCTCATCAAAGGCAGATCATGTTCAAGTGAGTGACAGTGCTACCCTGCAGGGAGGCTGAGGCTATTAGTCTCCAAGCCTGTCACTCTCAGCTGCAGGTGAAGGAAAGCTGAGACATTATAAGGAATGGTAGAGGTTCTCTGAAGAACAGGAGGTAAGTTCCTAAACTTATTTATTCATTCATTCAGTAGTATTTATTGAGTGCTTACTATGTGCAGAGCACTGTACTAAGTGCTTGGAATGTACAATTTGGCAACAGATAGAGACAGTCTCTGCCCATTGACGGGCTTAGTCTAAATTTACTCTTCATGTGGGGGACACTGCAGGAGTGGGCAGTCTTATCTCAAGTAACTTACTCCCCATATGACTGGAATTCTTAAGAGTTTCACTAAACTCTGGAAATAGTACTAAATCTGATGTACTGTGCTCTCCCTACAGCTTAGTTCAGTGCTCTGCACATAGTAAGTGTTCAAGAAACATGATCGGTGATGATGGTAAGCCTTGCAAGATTAAGAGGAGAATAGTAAGAATAGTCTACAATGGAAGAATTCTAACACTGCATTTCCCTGAGAAGGGGTTGTGTGGATATAAATACTAACTGGCCCAAGAGGTGGCTTTTCACAAGTTAGAAGTGGACAGTGGAAGTTAGAAATGGTGATTTATCCCTGTGTTTAAATGGTCACTTTTGAGTCATGAGAGAGGTGTTTTAATGTTGATAATGCCTCATTCAAAGCAACTTAAAAGGGCAGTTTTTCTTAGGTGTCATCTAAGATCACTTCCTGGATACTCCTGTTAGGCAGTGATGAATTTGTTTCCCTCTAGATTGTTACCAGTTCCTTATGGGCAGGGATCGTGTCTACTAACTATTGCACTGTGCTCTATAAGCAGTAAGTGCTCAATGAATACCACTGATTACCCAACACCTGCTTTTTTTTATCTAGGTATTCAAAGTTCTTTTCAAATTCAAGATGATCTTATCCACATTTGGGTGACCTGTATATTGCTGAATGTTTTCAAAGCATGAGAATATAGTGAGAGATCTGAAGTAGAGAGAGCAACTCCTGGACCAGCAAAAATGTGTGTCCATTCACTCAGTCATACTTTTTGAGCAATTACTGTGTGTAGAGCATTGAACTAAACGCTGTGGGTCGAGGCAGCGGTGGTAAGATGCCATTCATTCAGTTGTAGGCTACAGGAGTGATTGGCTGGCTCCAATCAGGAGAGCTAAAGACTGTAAGCTCAGTGTGGGCAAGGAATGTGCCCCTTTATTGTTATATTATACTCTCCCGAGCGTTTAGTTCAGTGTGATAGAATATGTGCTTGGATCGGCATAGTAGCGGTTTGGATGGAGAGGAAAGGGAAGATTTCATGGATGTTTTGAAGGTAGGATGACCAATGTGATTTGGTGACAGATTGACTGTGTGGATTGAATGAGAGGTGAGTCGAGAATAAGGTTACAGACTTGTGAGATAGGTTAGTTGGTGGTGCTGCCTACAGTGATAGGAAAGATAGGGGGAGTACAGAGTTTGGGTGGGAAGATTGAGTTCTGTTTGGGAAATGTTAAGTTTGAGGTGTCAGCAGAACATCCATGGAAATTGTAGATTTGGGAAATGATCATGTAGAAATGGTAGTTGAAGTTGTGGGGGCGAGTGAGTTCTCTGAGAGAATAGGTGTACATGGAGAATAGAAAGAGACCCAGAACTAAGGTTTGAGGGACTCCTACATACGGTTAAAGGGTGGGAGACAGGAGGTGCCTGGGAAAGAGACAGGAGGAGTGGCCAAAGAGATAGGGGGAGAACCAGGAGAGGACAGTGTCACTGAAGCTGTGGTTAGATAATATTTCCAGGAGAAGGAAGCAGCATAGCCTGGTGGAAAGAGCATGGGCCTAGAGTCAAAGGTCACAGGTTCTAATCCTGGCTCTGCCATATATTTGCTGTGTGACCTTGAGCAAGTCACTTAGCTTCTCTGGGTTTGAGTTATCTCATCTGTAAAATGGGGATTAAGATTGTGAGCCACGGACTGTGTCCAGCCAGACAAGCTTGTATCTACCCCAGCACTTAATACAGTGCCATAGTAAGTGCTTAACAAATTCCATAGAAAGGGGGTGTTCCATTGTGCCAAAGGCAGCTGAGAGGTTGAGGAGGATTAGGATGTAGTAAAAGTCATTGGATTTGGCAATGTTGAAGGTAAGCAGATTCCTAATTCAGACTTTTACCCTGGGACTTTCCATTCAGTCACCCTTACCTTCGTTTAACAGCTTCTGAATAGCCATAGAAGTATTGATGTCGGGCATACATGTAGCCCAATCCCAGGATGGCAACTAATTCTAAAGGGGGAAAAATGAGTCAATTGAATATTAAGAGAATCTGGTGTTCTGAGACTAAGGGTTGTAAGGGAAGAGACCGTTGCATTAATTTTTGGCCATGAGCTGCCCCTGCTCCCTCCCTTTATCCCCCTCCCTTAGGCCTCCTACCCCCAGGAGGCCAGACCCTGTTTCAGAAAAAATGGATGGCCATCTGGGGCTGCTAATCAGAGAAAAATCTGATGTTGGACCCCTAGAAATAAGAGGTCATAAAGGAAACCTCTTAAGGAGTGGAACTACTGTCCTAGCAAGTAGTTCTTTTCCTTAAATTGCTCCCTCAGGAGGAAGCAAACCTGGTCAGAATCTGAAGATGCAAGTTACTGCTGTCATTTGTGGACAGGAATTGTGGTTTCCCAACCGTATTGCATTATACTTTCCCAAGTGCTTAGTACAGTGCTCTGCACACACAGAAAGCATTCAATAAATACCACTAATAGATTGCCCAAGACAGTTGAAGCTGTCCTATTGCCCTATCGGTGATGATGCTGTGGTCCCAGAACCCCAGCTAATGATTTGGGCTCTGGACCTGATGATCTGCAGAGTTGATCTCTCTTGCTGGGTTGTCTACCCAATGGTGAGATGGGAATTTTGGGGAAGAAGCAGTCTCTGCTTTGTACTGAGGACCCTGTCTTTTTTCTAAATGAAATTTTGAGGGAATTTTTATATGCTATACATATTTGTACACATGTGTGTATATATAAATGTGTATATATTTATATATATATATATATATATATATGGTATTTAAGTGCTTACTATGTGCCAGGCACTGTACTAAGCACTGGGGTAGATACAAGCTAATCAAGTTGGATACAGTTCATGTCCCACATGGGGTTCCCGGTCTTAATCCCCATTTTACAGTTGAGGTAACTGAGGCACAGAGAAGTGAAGTGACCTGCCCGAGGTCACAGAGCAGACAAGTGATGGAGTGGGAATTAGAACCCGGGTCCTCTGACTCCAGGCCCATGCTCTATCCACTAGACCACACTGTTGCATTTCACTGCACACCCAGGCTTGGCTCTTGCAGGGCAAGCAGGCGAAAGGGGACAACTGTTCAGCTCCAGGCCAGATAAGGAGGCCACAGTGAGGCAGAGGATCCTCAGCCCCGGAGCAGAACTGTCACCCCTTCCACCGGCACAGACCATTCTGCCTTGGACCGAGACATGCCCATCCCCAACTAACGCCACTCCCACCTATGGCTCTGGCCCTGTTAGGATTTCCTCCCCTATTTCCCAGCTTCCTGAGCCCATCTAAGGGAGCTTCAGGCAGGGAGCAGGTCAGGAGCAGTGGCGATGACCAAAGCTGAGAGTCAGATTTCACCCTTTCTCCAAGCTCCCTCTAGACTGTAAGCTCATTGTGAGCAGAGAATGTGTCTGTTATAATGGTATATAATGCTCTGCATACAGTAAGCTCTCAAAAATTACAACTGATCGATATGCTTTTGGGATATCATGGCACTGCTGTCCAGGGCCCCAGCCAGCTGTGCTAGCAGGGAAAGCAAATTGGGTCGGAGCCACACCCAAACACAGACATGTTCAGTAGCACAGGGAGGTGAGGAATTCCCATCTTATTGGCAGAATTTTGTCTGAGGCCACTTTAGCAATTTTCTGGGGCAGAAAACAAACCAGTGATTGATTTTTAAAACAAAACAAAAAAAACTGCATGAGTTAATATAACTGTCATTAAGACCAGTGTAATAATAATAATAATAATGTTGGTATTTGTTAAGCGCTTACTATGTGCCGAGCACTGTTCTAAGCGCTGGGGTAGACATAGGGGAATCAGGTTGTCCCACGTGGGGCTCACAGTCTTAATCCCCATTTTACAGATGAGGGAACTGAGGCACCGAGAAGTTAAGTGACTTGCCCACAGTCACACAGCCGACAAGTGGCAGATCTGGGATTCAAACTCATGAGTCCTGATTCCAGGGCCCGTGCTCTTTCCACTGAGCCACGCTGCTTCTCTAATCATGGCATTTATTAAGCACATACTATGTGCTAAGCCCTGGGAGAGGCACAAGGTGATCAGATTGGAGAGCTCCTCGGTCCCACATAGGGATCATAGTCTGAGAAAGAGAGATCAGATATCTTAGCCCCATTGAACATAGGAAGGAATCAATCAGTGGTATTTATTGGGCACTTACTGTGTGCAGAGCACTAAACTAAGCGCTTGTGAGAGTACGTATAACATTGTTAGTAGACAGGTTCCTGCCCTCAAGGAGCAAGAAGCAGCATGGTCTAGGAGAAAAAGCAGAGTCCTGGGAGTCAGAGACCTGGCTTCTAATCCACCACTTTGTGTGACCTTTGACAATTCGCTTCTCTGTGCCCATTACCTCATCTAAAAAATGGAAATTAAGACTGTGAGTCCTATGTGGGACGGGGTCTGTGTCCTACCTGATTATCTTGTTTCTACCCCAGTGCTCAGTACAGTGGGTGGCAGATTATCTTGTATCTACCCTAGTGCTCAGTACAGTGGGTGGCAGTAAGTGATGAACAAATACCAGTTTAAAAGAAAAAAACCTTACAGCCTAGAGAGGGAGATAGACATTTAAGTAAATTTTAGGACTCAAATTTACATAAGTTGCTGTGGGACTGAGGGTGGGGTGAATAAAGGGTACAAAGTCAAGTGCAAGGGTGATAAAAGGAACAGAGGTACAGACAGGTTAAGTGATTTGCCCAAAGTGACAAGGCCAGTGGTACAGCCAGGTCTAGAATCCAGGTCTCCTGAATCTCGGACCCGTGATCTCTCTCATAAACCATGTCAAAGTACTAACGTAATTCTATTTACCTTGGTTGAAGTACCATCCAGCTATCCAGAACGTAGTCAGAAATACTGGGTAACACTCCACACAGTTTTGGCTATATATAGGAAAAAAATAAAGCTCTGTGTTATTTGTGAAGAAAGCATGCAGGACCAATGGAAATGACCTATTGAAAAATACAATAATAAGAGTGGTTATTTGTTTAGCAACAAATACCATACTAAATGCTAAGATAGATGTAAGATACTCGAGTCAGATTAAGTCCCAGATGGGATGAGGACTATAAGTTGTAAAAAACATCCCATCAACAGTGGAATGGGGATTTGCTCAGAGACTGGAGTTAGAGAAAAGATTAATGGAAGAGAGGCAGGAAGGAACTTCCTTTCCCTGCGCATTGTGGGCAGGGAAACTGCCTACCAACTCCGATGTATTGTACTCTCCCAAATGCTTAGTACATGCTCATTTAACACCATTGATTGATTCTTCATGTTTCCAAACTGAAGCTGCTCAATCTCTTCTCCCATGGAGGCTCCTCCATATCCTCCTGATCATTTCAGCTGCCATTCTCAGAAACTTTTCCAGTTGTAGTTATTTCCTTCCCAAAATGCAGCAACCAGAACCACAGGAAATATTTCAGTAACAGATGTGCAATGGTTTTGGTGGTAAAGGAACAAAATTGTCCCTTTTATTCGGTTTCCTATTCCTTTTTTGAGAAAGCAGCATGCCTGGTGGAAAGAGCATGGACCCGGGAGTCAGAGAACCTGGGTTCTAAACCTAGTTCTGCCACCTTCCTGCTGTGGGGCCTTGGACAAGTCACTTAACTTCTTGGTATCTCAGTTTCCCCATCTGTAAAATGGCAATTAAATACCTGTTCTCCCTCTTTCTTAGACTGGGGGGGCGTCTAAGAAACTGGGATTGTGTGTGAACTGATTATGTTGAATTTACCCTGGCACTTAGTGCATGGTTTAGGTTAGAGTAAGTACTTAGAAAATGTTATTATTATGACGATGATGATCATGCCCAGAATTTTGGTAATTTTTTCGACTGCGGCCACACAGTAGGCCAATCATTCTTACGGAACAAGACAAAATAAATCCGAGATCTCTTTCCTGAAGCCTGACTGATTGCTCAGAGTCCTACATCATAGACAGTTCTCTTATAGCACAGGGATTGCAAACTTATGAGACTTACATTAAGGAAAACCAGTCATAGTACTCACCCATTCCAACACCACATGTGCACACAAGAAGTTTTGGGGTTTTTTTGTTGTATTATGTTTACTATGTAATCAACACGGTTCAGAGCACTGGATAGATATGTTAATTAGGTCAGAGGCAGTCTCTGTCCCACATGAGGCTCACAGTCTAAGTAGGAGGGAGAACATGTACTGCATCCCCATTTTGCAGCTGAGAAAACTGAGACCCAGGGAAGTTGTGATTTGCCCAAGGTCACATAGAAGGCAAGTGGTGGAGCTTGGGGTCCTTTTTGGCTTCCAGGCAAGTGCTTTATCCACTAAGCCATCCTGCTTTATAATAATAATAATGTTGGTATTTACTAAGCGCTTACTATGTGCAGAGCACTGTTCTAAGTGCTAGGGTAGATACAGGGTAATCAGCTTGTCCCATGTGAGGCTCACAGTTAATCCCCATTTTACAGATGAGGTAACTGAGGCCCAGAGAGGTGATGTGACTGGCCCAGAGTCACACAGCTGACAAGTGGCAGAGCGGGGATTCGAACCCATGACCTCTGACTCCCAAGCCCGGGCTCTTTCCACTGAGCCATGCTGTATATTATTCTATAATGCAACATGCCCAGCCCAAACAGGTTCAAGTTGTTGAAAGAACATTCACCAGTTGCATTATAGTCAAAACGCTTCTTTAAAGTACTCATATTGTGACAAAATCAAGTCTAGTTTTAGATTGGTTTATTTTTCCCCAGATGCATTATCTCACAGTGAAGCTCTTCATCATGTTTCTGTCCAATTTTTCTTTATGATCTCTTCCTTCATCTTAACCCTTAGCTCCAAACTTGGTACTCAATTCTTTTGTAATGTGTGTTTCACCACGCCTTTGAACAGAAGGTCATCTGGGAATTAGGGAACATTCAATTTTAACAATGAATTCCTGTCTGGATAGAACACGATTTGCAATGTCCGGAGAAATGGTTGTACACAAGCATGACACTTTGAACTGCATATAGAGAGTCTTTAATATAAGATTGATCAAGAGAGTACCCCCTTCCATTATCAGAGAACTGAGTGTAACTGGGCAAGGATGGGAATGTGTCTCTGTTCGTAAAGAATGCAGGGTGCCTCTTTAATAACGATAATAATAATGATAGTACTTGTTAAACACTTACTATGTGCCAAGCATGTACCTAAGTGAAAGGTAGGTACAAGGCAATCAGGTTGGACACGGCCCCTGTCCTACATGGGGCTCACGCTCTTGATCCTCATTTTACAGATGAGGTACTGAGGCCCAGAGAAGTTAAATGACTTACCTAAGGTCACACAGCAGACGTGGTGGAGCTGGGATTAGAACCTAGGTCCTTTTGAGTCCCAGGCCCATGCGCTATCCACTAACGCCATGCTGTTTCCCATTAAGCCATGCTGCTCACAGTCTCACTCATTAAGGGAATATCCTTTAGGTGGACGCCAGGTCGGTGGACTTGTGATGAACTGTTCTGAGGATGGGAAACTGAAACCATGTCTTCTCACTTTATAAGTAGTACTGGCATTTATTGAGCACCTACTAGGTACAGCATATTGTATTAGGAGCTTGGGAAGTACAGAATAACCAAATGACACATTCCTTGCCCACAAGAAACTTTCACTGCAACTGGGCAGACTTCACCCCTCCGCTTAGTCCCTTCAGTCCTGGGAAGCCAATATAGAAAACTTCAGTGTCTGACTGTTTCCTTCAGTCCCCTCTTGAATCTGTAATGCATTTATGGTATTTAGTGTGTGTGGAGCACTCTACTAAGCGCTTAGCACTATAGCTCATCTTTTCTCCATTCCAAATGTATAATGTGTTTGTTTTCCAGCAGTGTTTCCACATTTGAAAGTAAGTGTCTTAGCCAACACACTGTAAAATAATTAATGATTTTTTTTCCCTCATAAGGGGATTTGGGGGAGTGCAGCTGTCAGAGAGCTTTTCACTTAAATCACTTGTATTCCCCAAAATATTAACAATAACCAAGTGATTTCAAATCTTTCCTATCCCAGGTCCATTGAATCAAAATTAAAAAATTCCTACGGTCTTAATGATTTCTTTATAATTTTACTAGTTATGGTTTCTAACCTAATTAAGTAACCAGAATCCACAATCAGATGTATCTAGATAAGCAAACCCTTAAAAAGTTCTGTATTAAGAGGAGAATTTATTCTTGAATATGTATTTTTTTTAATCATGCAAATGCAAAATGGTCCATTTTATTACTCTTAAATTTCATCCAGGCTACAAAATGGAAGACAAATATACTAAGTTAAATCTGTTTAAAGAGAGCACTTTTTGAATATCAGTTATAAAAAAAAAAGAATAACTTCCTAATAGTCTTACTTCTGAAAAGCAATAGACCTTCAATAGTGTTGGGAAATATGTTTAATTACATTTTGAGCATCAACAGGCCAATTTCTAAAATTCTTATTGGCTTTTTAAGTGTTCCCCAGATGGGCCCTTCTTAGTATGGCAGAGGACTTCTTCAGCCCAGCACGATTCCCAGTTCTGCATTTCCCATTTAATTACTCACCAGCCAGCCTTCCATGTTCAAAGCATTCTCACTCCGAGCTGCCTATTTCAAACACAAGTGGCAACTCAGATATGGTTTGGAAAGCTTGGAAACAAGATAGAGTCGTGATCTATCGTGATTCAGTAGCATTTGTTAAATGCTTACTATGTGCCGAGCACTATGCTAAACACTGTAGCAGGTACAAGATAATCTGGTTAGTCACAGTCCTTGTACCACCTGGAATTCACAGTCTAAGAGGGAGGCAGGGAAAACCAGTATTGAATCCACATTTTACAGATGAGGAAGCTGAGGCAAGGAGAAGTGAAGTGACTTGCCCGTGGTCACACATTCAGTCAATCGTAATGAGTGCTTACTGTGTATACAGCATTGTACACAAGAAGCAGCTGGGCTCAGGGGAAAGAGTGCGGGCTTGGGAGTCAGAGGTCACGGGTTCTAATCCCTGCTCTGCCGCTAGTCAGCTGTGTGACCTTGGGCAAGTCACTTAACTTCTCTGTGCCTCAGTTACCTCATCTTTCAAATGGGGGTTAAAAAAAAAACAACAACAAAGAACTGTGAGCTCCACGTGGGACAACCTGATCACCTTGTATCCCCCACTGCTTAGAACAGTGCTTTGCACATAGTAAGCGCTTAACAAATACCACAATTTATTTTATTTAAGATAAGCACTTGGAGGAGTACTACACAACAGTATGAGACACATTCCCTGCCCACAACAAACTTACATAAGTGGCAGAGTTGGGACTAGAAACCAGTTGTTCTGACTCCTAGACGACCTGGGTTTATTCCACTAGACCATCAAATAGATTGCAACTTGCTATATTTTCATGGACTCTATTCTTTCTGGAAGGTCTCCACTATTAAATTATCCAAGTAACTTAATTCCCAAATTACAGTTGAACCTGCCCCTCCTCTCTGTTTCACAGACCACATCCCTCCCCTCATCATATTCCTTCTGTGAAGCCACCTCTTCCATTTACTCTTTCCTGATTATTCCTTCCCCTATCTCATCTAGTACCTTACGCATGCAGTTATTTGTGTATTTAATCCCTCATGTTGGTCGATTTTCATCTGTCTGTGCATTCTTAATTTTTCATACATCTCAGTTTTCCAAATCGGGTCTCAAGCTTCTTCTAAAAATCCCCTAATTGCCTTAAATGGTGCTTTGCAAATAATAAATGCTCAATACACACTCTCGGTGATAACTCAGGACCTTCCCGTCCCCCAAAATTCCCACTAGTCTGGACTTTATCTGTCGTAGCCCATCTGAAATCTCATCCCCTCCAAGAGACTTTCCTTAATTAATTTCTCATCTCACACCCTACATCCCCTTAACTGCTATTTCAGCACTTCCTAAGCCCTTGGGGTACTCACATCTTCCTCCCCCTCATAGCCCTTACAATATATTTTTATACTTTATTAACTTCTCTGACCTGTAGCCTATTTTAGTGTCCATCTCCCTCACTCTAGATTGTAAGCTCCTTGAGGACAGAGAATGTCTACTACTTTTAGTGGGCTCTCCCAAGCACTCAGTACAGTACTCCAGACACGTTAGGCACTCAGGTACTACAGCTTGATGGTGGGGCTTTGCAGATGTTTTTTGTTTTTTTTTCTTGGCATTCAGATGCTCAGTGCTGTTGAATGGAAACCTCACAGGAATTCTGCTTTCTGGGTCCCTTCAGACCCAAATCTCCCCATTGAAATGGCTCCCTCATCAAGGCTCAGAGATGGCTGGAGAGGACCACTGAGCCCTACAATTTCCGAAGCTGCCGCAACTCCCTCCTTTCCAGAAAGAAAGTCTAGAGGGCATTGCCAGAACTCCCCTTTTTGCCCCAACACAGCCCAGGTGGGCTCATGGTTGGAGGCAGCCTAGGGCAGGCAGGGGAGGGCAGCATGTCTTTTGGCAGGTTTAGGAAAAGCTAATGTTTTTAAAGAAGTTTCTAGTCTTGGAAAATTCCAATCCCTCAAAGTGATTTTATTTTGACCACCCCTGGAATCTTATTGTAACTGGATTGCCAGGAGAAAAGAAAATCAGCCGCAGAAAAATTAAATTTTTGTCTCAATGAGTAGCATCCTCTCATTTAGTTGTTGTGCAAAAAAAAAATAAAAAATTGCTGAATAAAAGTTCAAGCCCAGTTCTCTCTGGCTGCTTTTCCCCAGTCTGAGATTTGAGGTGAAGGATTCTCACCAGTCAGGATCCCTGGGGCTAGGCCAGAACCCGCACAAACCAGAGGAACCTTGCCAGCTCATGTCCTCTGAGTTCTGACACCTCACCCTGTGAGGTCTGATCAGTCAGCTGCTTTTAATCAATGTCAGTGGTATTTGTTGAGCGCTTACTGGCTAAAAGAGCACTGGTCAAAGCTCTTGGGAAAGTATAATGCAACAGAGTTGGTAGACACGATTCATTTATTCAGCTGTATTTATTGAGCACTTACTGAGTGCAGGGCGCTATACTAAGTGCTTGGAAAGTACAATTTAGCAATAAAGAGAGGTGATCCCTGCCCACACTGGGCTTACAGTCTAGATGGGAGACACTCATGCCCTGGTGGATAGGGCACGGGTCTGGTAGTCAGAAGGACTTGGGTTCTAATTCCAGTTCTGCCCCTTGTCTGTTGTGTGACTTTGGGCAAGTCACTTCACTTCTCTATGCCTCAGTTCCTGCACAATGGGGATGGAGATTAAAAATGGGGATTAAGACTGCGAACCCCATGTGGGACAAGGACTGTGTCCAACCTGATTAACTTGTACCTATCCCAGTGCTTAGTACTATGCCTGGCACATAGTAAGCACTTAACAAATACCATTTTAAAAAAGTATAGATAGGAGAAATAGCAGAGTTGAAGGATGGGCATCAGCCTCTTTTCTTAGCTCCTAACCTCCTGCCTTTCCCCTCTCCAGTCCATACTTCACCCCGCTGAACAAAATATCTTTCCTACCGAAATGCTCAGGGCATGTCACCCCCTCCTCAAAAATCTCCAGTGGTTGCCTAACCACTCCGTATCAAACAAACTCCTCACTGTTGGCTTTAAAGCTATCCATCACCTTGTCCCCTCCTACCTCACCTCCCTTCTTTCCTTCTACAACCCAACCTTCGCAATACGCTCCTCTGGTGCTGACCTTCTCACTGTGCCTCCATCTCACCTGTCTCGTCGACGACCCCTGGCCTACACCCTACTTCTGGCCTGGAACGCCCTCCCACCTCAAATCCGCCAGACGATCACTCTCCCCCACTTCAAAGCCCTGCTGAAGGTGCATCTCCTCCAAGATGCCTTCCCAGACTAAATCCTTTTCTTCATCTCCCACTCCCTTCCACATCACCCTGACTCACTCCCTTTGCTCTCCCCCGCCCCCAGCACTTATGTATATACCTGTAATTTTATCTATATTGATGCCTTTTTATTTGTATTGATGTCTTGATGCCTGTTTACTTGCACTGATGCCTGTCTCCCCCCCGCCGCCCCCCAGACTGTGAGCTCATTGTGGGCAGGGATCGTCTCTCTCTTTTGCTGTACTGTACTTTCCCAAGTGCTTAATTCAGTGTTCTGCACACAGTAAGTGCTCAGTAAATATGATTGAGTGAATGAATGAATAAATGAATGTGTATCTAAGTGCTAGAGGGCTAAGAGTGGGAGGACTATCAAGTGCTTAAAGGGTATCCATCGGAGGGCATAGGCGATGCAGAGAAGGAACAATATAACTGCCATTAAATTAGACAAAATTGTCATCTAAACCGCCCTTCGTCAAAGAGTTACTGAAGGCGGGAGTGCCGCCTCCTGGGGCTTTAAAGGAAGGCTGTGGTTTAGAGCAGTCTGGCACGAATCTAACCTTAGCCAATCTCCCTCAGAAGTTAAGGGCCCAGATGGCTAGATGAGGAAGTGAGGCTTCTAATTCATCTGATCTCCAGCTGGCTCCGGGCTTCCCGGTTTACCTGAGGGACTGTTAGCCCTGCACTGTTGATTTCTAGGGCACTTGACAAAAGTAAGCCAGCAAGCCCAGTTAAGTAACCCTATTTCAGTAAGCGGGATTTCTCCAGCCCTGGGCAATTAGGTGTCTCCTATTTTCCATTCCCCTTCCAGGATCGATCATCAAGGGGATTTATCCAGGGTATTTTGTAGGGAAGTAGCATAGCCTAGTGGATCGAACACGAGCCTGGGAGTCGGAAAGACCTGGGTTCTAATAACTCTCTGCCACTTGTCCGCTGTTTGATCTTGGGCAGGTCACTTCACTTCTCTGTGCCTCAGCTACCTCATTAGAGAAGCAGCGTGGCTCAGTGGGAAGAGCATGGGCTTGGGAGTCAGATGATGTGGGTTCTAATCCCGGCTCCACCACTTGTCTGTTGTGTGACCTTGGGCAAGTCACTTAAGTTCTCTGTGCCTCCGTTACCTCATCTGTAAAAATAGGGATCAAAAAATGTGAGCCCCACGTGGGACAATCTGATTACCCTGTATCTTAGAACAGTGCTGAGCACATAGTAAGCGCTTAACAAATACCATAATTATCATTATTAATAAGATTTGTAAAATGGGGATAAGACTGTGAGCTCCATGTGGGACATGGACTGTGTCCCACCTGATTAACCTGTATCTACCCCAGTGCTTAGTACAGTGCCTGCCACATAATAAGAGCTTAACAAATACCTTTTTTTTTTAAAAAAAAAAGGGTCTACAGGATGGAGAGCACTGTACTAAACACCGGGGAAGTATACCATGGTTCTTGCCTTCAGGAGCCTGTCTGGGTGAGGCAGATAGAAGAGGAGGAGTATGCCAGGATGAAATCACTGAATAAATAATTGACTATTGAACCGACTATCCCTATACTTGGAAGTGCTGAGGATAGGTACGTTGAGACAAATGCTAAGATGCTAAGTTTAGCTGCTGTGTTGACTATCCACTCATGACTGCCCTATCTCCAATCCACTGCTGATGCTTTCCCCCTGAAAGAAAATCCTTCCTCTCTCAAATTTGCCACAACACATCCCTCCCCACCTTCAAAGCCCTAAAAAAAAAATCCACCTTGTCCTAGAGACACCCCCATCATGTCATTTTGCACACATCTTTTGATTTTTTTTGTATCTGTTTATAGATTGAATTAGTTTAATATCATTTACATCTGTGCTCTTTTTGTTCCTCATTTGGTAATTTGTTTCTGCTTGTCTCTTCCGTTAGATTATACACTCTTCCGGGACAGAGAGTGACTCTTACTTCTATCATATGTCTTCACCCAATAAGTGCTAATTAATACTGTTAATGATGATGATAATTATGGCATCAATGTAATGTGAAGCCTTCCCTCTCTGAAAGGGTCAGAATTGTGTTTAAAAATGTAGTCCTGGGTCTAGGAGATGGATCTCTGGACTGGAGTTGAAGAGCCCTGGAGTCTATTTCAGTCTCTATGACTGACTTAACTGGGATCTCTGTGCCCCTTACTCCCCATCTGCGAGACAATATCTGCCTTGTTGACCTTGCCTCCAGAAGCTACCAGGAGACAGAATCCAATGGAGTTTAGATAAAGTCTTTGAGCATCCTGGATGCAAGATGCCATAAATACCAAGCATCTTCGGAACTTTTAAATTACGCGGCCCATGAAGGAACATTGTGTTTTGAACTAGAAGAGGGAGGCACACAGAAATCTTTCTAGGAACCCGCCGAGTCGATCCTGCCTATCCTCGACCCGGGGAGCGGCTAATAGAGGAACGCGGACTTTAATCAGATCAACATTGTTCAGGGACGAAGAAAGGCGACTTGCTGGAAGCGGGGGGTGGGCTGATAAGGTACTGAAAAATGACCAGAGCCAAGGACCGGTCACCTGCTGGGTGGTGGACAGTGCTTTGATTCAGTTGACCCTGACCAGAGAGCTTCAGATTGGCTCCCTCCTCCATTCCTGTCTGAACTGGGAATCCCAGATCCAGACGGGCGATGCGGGGAAACCTTGAATGAGGCTGGTGGTCTAGATGCAACAACACTCAGGAAATAACAACTCCATATGTAAGTGCCCACCCTGAAACCCCACAACAGACACACCAGCTAAAGAAATGAGTGTCTTCATGTTGATGGCTTGAACTTACTGGGCACGATATATTCTCTCGAACTCCGGAGACCCCGAGACCGCTGGGGGCATGATCTTGTACTTGAATCTTGCTTTTCCTACTTGCCAAGCAAAGTAGGCTGTAATGAAGGAAGGATATATCATTTAGAATGAGGACTATATGACCTAGGGACAGCCCCCTTTTGACCCCATCCCTATCCCCTGCTACTCCTGCCACAGTCTGAAAGAATCCTGAGCTGAAAGACTTTAGTTTCCTTCTTGTTGCTCTTCATCCTATTAACATTTGTAAAATAGAGAGGAGACTGATTTCTTCTTTCCTGAATGTGGAATAAAAATAATAATAAAATGGTATTAAACTCTTATTTTGTGCCAGGAATTGTGCTAAGTTCTGGGGTAGATACAAGGTATCTTACATGGGGTTCATAGTCTAAGTAGGAGGGAGACCAGCTACTGAATCCCCATTTTGCTGATGAGGGAACTGAGGCACAGAGAAGTGAAGTGACTTGTCCAAGGTCACACGGCAGGTATGTGAAGGAGTTGGGGTTAGACTCCCAGGCCTACACTATTTCCACTAAGCTACAGTGCGTTCCCCAATCTTTCTTTTTATCTCTCTATTTCCATGTTTTTTGAAATTTTTTAATTCCATGACATCTAAATTTCCCCTCCTGTCCCATCTTGTCTCCTTCTTCATTCATTCAATTTATTCAATTATTGAACGCTTACTGTGTGCGAAACACCAAACTAAGCATTTCCTTGTCTCCTGTATTGGCCCACCAGACTCTGCCAGTTTAGTGATGTCTTTTCCAGTTTCCCTCTTTACCTCTGCTCTAACCTAGTTTCCTTGCCCCTTCCCACAATCACTTAACTTCATCTTCCACTGTCCTCCAGCCCCAAATTGGATCTTCTGTCCATACCATCGATGAAGCCCATCCCCAATTCTAGTGAAGGCATGGACTAGGTGCCATTTCTAAGATGCCTTCACTTAAAAGTAATGTTGTATCTCATGGAATACGCACCATAAATCTGCAATATCAGTGCAAAGACACAGGGGTACACACATCCAGCCAACTCACCTAAAAACCTTCAAATTCACCTTGCCGCATCCCAGACACCATAAGTGTTCAGTAAATACCATTGATTGATGATAGGAGAAGGGTTGAAATAAAATAAGTTCTCAGAGTGCATTAGATAAGAAATGTCAGTCAGTTGTATTTATTGATGACTTACTGTGTGCAGAGCACTGTACTAAGCACTTGGGAGAGTACAATATAACAACAAACAGACATATGCCCTGCCCACAACAAGCTTAGAGATTCAAAAGGAAGACAGGCATTAATGTAAATAAATTACAGATATGTACATAAGTGTTGTGGAGCTGTGGGGGATGAATAAAGGGAGCAAGTCAGGGTGAGGCAGAAGGGAGAGGGAGAAGAGGAAAGGGGGGTCTAGTCAGGGAAAGCCTCTTGGAGACGACACGTCTCCAAAATAAGGCTTCGAAGGTGGGGAGAGTAATGGTCGGTCGGAAATGAGGAGGGAGGTCGTTTCGGGCCAGAGGCAAAGCGTGGGCAAGAGTTTGGCAGCGAGATAGATGAGGTCGAAGTACAGTGAGAAGAAAGCTGGATAGAAGTTGTAATCACATTTTTTTTAATCGTTGCATTAATTTGGCAGTTTCATCACTAATTGTGCTGTTAGCCATGATGTAGTTCCTCCTCGAGCAGGATATTGTCATCTCTCCAGCAAGAAGACATTAAATATTGAAACAGATTGTATAAAGGCTCTCACAGCAGGCTTCCTTCTTCCCCTAATCCTCTCTGCTGCAAACAAGCTGTTGTTCGGTACTTAAAAAGCTGAAGCCGAACAGTTGAAGTGTGAATGCCCTGGGTTGGTTCCTCCTGACTTAGACTGGCAGTCACATTTAATGAAGACCGAGAGGGTGAGGAGAGGATTTGTTTGGTGTGAATTGAGGTAGGGGGAGGTCACCATTGGCTTAAAGAAAGCTTCTGGTTAAATCGGATACCACAGTTTTTCTGAGTGGCTTCAATAGAGAGAATCCAGGGGACTGTGGGTCCAGTGAGAGGCAAGTTGGTTGGAGACTATCTCTGCGGAAATGTAGGACATCATCCAGATCAGCTCTCTCCTGACTTCTTCCATATTTCCTGATACCTTATGTCAAGGGAGCAGCATCCGACTTCACTCATTCTGTTACGTTGTATTGTACTCTCTCAAGTACTTAGTACAGTGCTCTGCACACGGCAAGTGCTCAGTAAATACGACTGACTGAGTTTGAATGGGTATGTGGGGTTAGAGAATGACATCCTCCATCTTACATCACAGCGGCAAAGACATCGTGTCTATTTTGCGCTTCCCCTTTCATTCATTCATTCAGTCGTATTTATTGAGTGCTTACTATGTGCAAAGCAGTGTACCAAGTGCTTGGGCGAGTACAGGATAACAATAAGGAGACACATTCCCTGCCCACAGTGAGTTTACCGTCTAGAGGATGGTGTTAAGTTAAAGTGATAAGATGTGCCCATCTGGGCTGGAAGGTTACAAATTTTGGTTCTATCTTGCCAACTAAACTAGAGCCAATGGGACCACATGGAGTCCCATCTCACCCCACCTCCCTCCCTTGCATAGAATAGGGGCAGCAGCCACGGGACGGCGTTTTTTTCATTTTAAATGGTATTTGTTAAGCATTTATATGTAAGGCACTGTTCTAAGCACTGAAGTAGTACAAGCTAATCAAGTTGGCCACATAGTCTTAATCCTCACTTTGAAGATGAGGAAACGGAGGCACAGAGAAGTCAAGTGACTCGCCCGAGGTTGTCCATCAGACAAGTGGCAGAGCCGGATTTAGAACCCAGGTGCTTTGGACTCGCGAGCCCCTGCTCTACCGACAAGGCCACTCTGCTTCTCGTGCGTTTGGTCTTTCTCACTGGTCCGCTGTCCTCGTCGTGTTCCCCGCTGTTTACCCTGACTTCCCTCGCGGCCTCCAAGGAGGAGTCCTGTAGCGTGGCGGAAATGATTTCAGAAGCCGACGGGCAGGGAGCATGGCAGCAGCAGGCAACGAGCACGCCTGCAATCGGAACAGTCACGGTGGCATCTGCTGCCCTGGCCTTGGTAGCAGTGGGCTGGGAAGTGACGAGAGGAGGAGGTCACACACACACAAACACACACACACACGCACACTCCACTGATGCTTCCTCGCTTCACCCCGGCGTCCTATTCTTCAATCTGCTGGATGGAAGACTCTGCCCCTTGTCAGCTGCGTGACCGTGGGCAAGTCACTCCACTTCTCTGAGCCTCAGTTCCCTCATCTGTAAAATGGGGATGAAGACTGTGAGCCTCACGTGGGACAACCTCATTCCCCTGTATCTCCCCCCAGCGCTTAGAACAGTGCTCTGCACGTAGTAAGCGCTTAACAAATACCAACATCATCATCATTATTATTATTTTGGTTCGGATCAGCCCCAGAGCTGGAAATTCGCAGGGAGGGGGAGTAAGACCAGGAGCAGGGCTGCCACAGGAGAGCCACAGCGGGGCAAGCGTAACCTCACTTAGCTGACCTGAACAGAAGACAGGCAGTGCTTAGGTTTAGGACGCACTTCTTTCTGAAAACTGTGTCAAGTTAAACCACTCTAAGTAGGAACGGACTTTCTCTTAGGAACAATGGTATAAGCGTAGAGTGGCTCGGCGGAAAGAGCCCGGGCTTGGGAGTCTGAGGTCAGGGGTTCGAATCCCGGCTCTGCCACTTGGCAGCCGTGTGACTGTGGGCAAGTCACTTCGCTTCTCTGTGCCTCAGTTCCCTCATCTGTAAAATGGGGATGAAGACTGTGAGCCTCACGTGGGACAACCTGATTACCCTGTATCTCCTCCAGCGCTTAGAACAGTGCTCTGCACATAGTAAGTGCTTAACAAATACCAACATTATTATAAGTGAAGGATGGCTCTGCTGCCCTGATCAGATACTCTCTTTTCACCAAAATTATGTACTTCAGCAGGACTCTGTGAATAATATGGCGACTTTATTGATTGTACATTGTCAGTGAGGTTCCTCACCTGGAGATACACTGGACCTGTCTGCCTCCTGCTGGAGACTCACCTGGAGAAACAGTAGGAGAACCCCCACCCCCCTCACTCCATCCCCCACCCCCTCCTTCCATTTTTCCTCCCTTTCTCCCCTCCCCATGACAGCTTTGAAAGTGGTTTCCCCACTAATCCGTGCCTTCCATGTGCCTCCAGAACTTCCCAAGCCCCCGAAGCTTGCCAAAAAGGAGTCAAATATTATCAAGTCAGAACAAAGCGGTGTGGTCTAGTGGATAGAGCGGAGGTCTAGGAGTCAGAAGGACCTGGATTTTTTCTAGGCTCAACCGCTTGTCTGCTGGGTGACTTTGGGCAAGTCATTTCACTTCTCTGTACCTCAGTTTCCTCATCTTTTAAATGAGGATTAAGATTTAGAGAAGCAGTGTGGCTCAGTGGAAAGAGCCCGGGCTTGGGAGTCAGAGGTCAGGGGTTCGAATCCCGGCTCTGCCACTTAATAATGTTAATGTTGGTATTTGTTAAGCGCTTACTATGTGCAGAGCACTGTTCTAAGCGCTGGGGGTGATACAGGGTAATCAGGTTGTCCCACGTGAGGCTCACAGTTAATCCCCATTTTACAGATGAGGTAACTGAGGCACAGAGAAGTTAAGTGACTTGCCTAAAGTCACACAGCTGACAAGTGGCAGAGCCGGGAGTCGAACCCATAACCTCTGACTCCGAAGCCCAGGCTCATTCCACTGAGCCACGCTGCAGCTGTGTGACTGTGGGCAAGTCACTTCACTTCTCTGTGCCTCAGTTCCCTCATCTGTAAAATGGGGATTAACTGTGAGCCTCACATGGGACAACCTGATTACCCTGTACCTATCCCGGCGCTTAGAACGGTGCTCTGCACATAGTAAGCGCTTAAGAAATACCAATATTATTATTACTATTATGAGTCCCCATGTGGGACAGGGACTGTGTCCAACCTGACTAGCTTGTAACTACCCCAGTGCTTAGTACAGTGCTTGGCACACAGTAAGTGCTTAACAAATGCCATTTTTTTTAAAAAAAAACCAAATGTGTATCATTATCATCATTATTACTGTGGTATTTGTTAAACCCTTACTTTGTATCAAGCACTATTCTAAGTACTGGGATAGATAATCAGGTCAGACACTGTCCTTGTCCCACAGAGGGCTCATCAGTCTATAGGGTAGGAAGAAGAGGTATTGAATCCCCATTTTATAGGTGTGGAAACCGAAGCACCAAGAAGTGAAGTGATCTGCTCAAGGTCACACAGCAGATAAGTGGCAGAGCCAGGATCAGAGCCCAGATCCTCTGACTTCCAGGATGAGCTGCTCCTCATGAAAGTGAAGCAGTGTAAATTTAGAAATGTAAGTACGGTTCATCTAAGTCGAGAACTGTCTCTTCTCTGTATTGGTCGGGGAATATGCTTATATGTGGATGAGGCGGTGGAGATTGTGGGAAGTGTGAAGGAAGCGGGTGTGTAGGGATGAGTGGATTAAGGTTGGGGTATGGAGGAAAGAGTGTGTAGGTGGGCATGTGGAAGCATAATGGCAGTGTTGGGGGTTGGGGAAGTGGATGGGAGAAGTGTGTTGGGGGGAATAATGTGTGTATAAGTGTATAGAATTGGGGAACACATGGGGGTATAGGTGGGAGATTATTTGTTCGAAGCGCTGGGGTAGATATAAAGTAATCATGTTGGACTCAGTCCTTGTCCCACTTGGGACTCACAGTCTTGATCCTCACTTTACACATAAGGTAATGGAGTTACAGAGAAGTTAAGTGATTTACCCAAGGTCACACAGCAGACATGTGGCAGAGCCATGATTAGAACCCCCGTCCTCTGACTCCCAGGCCCGTGCTCTTTCCACTAGGCCACGCTGCTTCTCTGTTTGGGATGTGTGGGATGGGCGTGGGCTGGGGGAAAAGATGTGTGTCTGTGGATGAGTGGGGGATGTGGCTGGAGGGATGTGCGCAAGCGTGTGAGTGTCTGTGTGTATGTGTAGGGCAAGAGGCTGGTCAGGGAGCAGCATTTGTTAGCCTTTCTTTCCTTGCCTTTCTCCCTCCCCCATCCCCGCCCCACTTTTGAGGAGCTCCAAACCTAGCCCCACTTTGAGCTTCAGAAAATATAGTCATTTAGGAGCACAAAACAGGTGCTGTAGGAGGTTAAGTACCTTGGAGCTTTGACTTCTGCCCTCAGTTATGTCGTTTTTCTGGTTGTTTATTTTCCAGTCTGGGCAATGTGCCCGCTCCAGAGCTTGGAACCCTAGTGCCCTGTTAAGAGTATCAGCTGGCCACGGCATCATAAAACAATAATACATGGGGCAAAGGGACAGGAAAGCTTTGTGGGTTAATTGAACCAGGGTGAAGATAAAAAAATCTCCCTGCTTAAATCAAATGAATCTGTGTATTGGGAATTATAGAGTATAAAGACAGTTCCTTAACCTGCTGCTTGAATTTGGGTGAGGTTTTTGACTTTATGATAAATATCATCAAGCAGCGTGCTTGAACACGCACATTGAAAATTTACCGAATTGAGCCTTAACAGAATTAGGATTCAAGAAACATGAACTTGCCTAGGCACTTGGATCTGAGCCCTTTATGCACTGGATAGTCACCCCACCATTAGCCCCAATTTAGGTTCATATCTGTAATCTATTTATATTAATGTCTGTGCTCCCCTCCTGACTGTAAGCTCCTCGTGGATAGGGAGAGTGTCTACTAGCTCTGTGGCACTGTACTCACCCAAGGGCATGATGCAGTGCTCTGCACACAGTAAGCGCTCAGTGAACACTACTAATGAACGAACTGTATTTTACTGGGTAAAATTCTAATCTGAACTAGAGCCAAAGAGAGGAATGATGGACAGCAATTGATTTCTAATCGCGGGCTGCAGCCTAAAACTCACTGAGATCTGACAGCACGAAACATACCAAATCTCCAGCGGTGAGAACTAATCTGCTCCCCTGTTCTGAATCCCAGTTAATTAATAGCAAAGAGAGCGAACATGACAGCATTAACAGCCCAGACTGGGGCTCCTGTGATCCCAGTACAACAGAGCACCACAGTTGATGGTGAAACTCAGAGGATATTATTAATTTTGTGTGGCCGCCCCCAACTTCATCCTCCCCTTCCAACTTCCATCCCCCCTGCAGGCCTGTCTGTGCTCACCGCCCCAAAGCACCTACTTTGCTGGCAGGCGGACAGGACGGATACCACAGCAAGGAGGATCAAATCGTCAGCCATCTTTCCCCAGCAGTGCCTTCTTGCTGAGCTACTTATGGCAAGGGGTGGAGAGGAGGAAGAGAAAGCAATTTTGCCATTGCAAAACTGGCCTTCCTTATAAGGAAAACAAAGTGAAAAAAAAAAAAGACAAGGTAGTCAGATTGTTACGAAACAGAAATCAGGTCTGAAAGGGGAGAATGGAACGCTAGAGGCTTGCAAAAAGCCGGCCCTGGGGACATAGCCCCAGAAAGTGGCAAGTGACCCCTTGCCCTTGAGAAAACAGCTTATATATGGCAGCTGAAACCTGGCCTTCCTTGGCTTCCTTCAGTTATTGACTTCCGTTGCAGCCCCCAGCGACATGGTCTAGTGGAAAGAGTGCAGGACTGAGATCAGGAGATTTGGATTCTAATCCTGGCTCTGCCACTTGCCTGTTGAGTGGCTTGGGAAAGTCACTTCACTTTGACTGTGGTATTTGTTAAATGCTTATTATAGATCAGGCACTGTACTACGCGCTGAGGTAGATGCAAGCGAATCAGATTGGACACAGACCCTCTCCCATGTGGGACTAACAGTCTTAATCTCTATTTTACGGATGAGCTAACTGAGAATCACTGAAGAGTCTTGCTCGAAGTCACACAGCGGACTGTCCTGGCCTGATGAGTAAGGAGTTCCAGTAACCACAGCTCTCTGTCTTTGCTCTCTTCAGCTCCCGATGGTGGGGCGTCTCTGGCGGCAGGAAACCATAGCTCCATAAGACCAGAAAAGGGCCAACCTTCTCCTTCTCCAAACCAGGATCAGGTCTGATGTTCATATGAGCAGGACAGGAATGGGTTGAAAAGTGGGGAAAGTTCAGCAGCAATAATCAGCTCCCCAGACCAGTGAGAATGACCCAAAGTGGGTCTGAATTGATCTAGAAATAGAAAGCAGATAGAAAAACAACATTCTCCCAAAGGAGTAGGTGGAATTTCTGGGGGCCAAGGTGTAGGGGATAGTGTAGTGGGCCTGGGAGTCAGAAGGTCATGGGTTCTAATCCTGTTTCTGCCACTTGTCTGCTGTGTGGCCTTGGGCAAGTCACTTCACTTCTCTGTGCCTTAGTTACCTCATCTGTAAAATGGGGATGGAGACTGTGAGCCCCAAAGGGGACAGGGACTGTGTCCAACATGATTTGCTTGTATCCACCCCAGGGCTTAGCACAGTGCCTGGCACGTAGTGAGCACTTAACAAATGTCACAATTATTATTATTTCTCTGTGGCAAGATATTTGTAACTTTTCCAAGCAGCAAGCTCTAGGTGAAAAATTTCAAAGGAAGCTAAAGATGGGTTCCTACCAGTAAGGCTCTTAAAAGCTCTCTCTCAGCTTTCTCTCAGAATCTTTGTTTTCCCTCAGTGCACCATGCCAGACTGATGGGAAGAACCATCTCAGTGGCTTCTACCTCTCCTTCCTAGAATTCTCCTGTGGAGGGATTTACAGCCCCATCATTCACACTTATCTCTGTGTTTCGATTGATGTGACTTTCCTACCACCCTCTGACCCAGGAACATAAGTACCTGATTCCCATGCTAAAACCAAGCTCTTCTGGGTCTATTGGTCCCTTTAGATAATTTGAACCTTGTTCCATTTGTTATTTAACCTGGACATTTTCTTTGTTCTTTTATTATTTTGGTTATTTCTTGGTGCCTTTGTGAGTCCCCCAGAGGGTCTTAATTCAAGTAGTGTTAATCCGTCACAGGCAAAAAGATGTGGATACAAGTTCGTCACTGGAGAAGTGTGGAAATGGAGTGAGGAGAGAGAGGCAGACAGAGAGTTTGTGTGTCCCAGGAGAGATCTGGTTACTGGTTTTTTGTCTCCCATTTCTCTCCAGTAGCATTCCAGCATTCAGGGAGGAGAGTGTTTTAGGGGACGGACCTTAGAAATTTTGTTCAGCATCATTGTTTATTTTTATCATGATTTACTCTCTATCAGGAAGTGTTGAACATCTTCCCATGGACCATGGCTTAGTGGAAAGAGTGCAAGCCTGGGAATCCAGAGGATCTGGGTTCTAACCCTAGCTTTGCCACGAGTCTGCTGTGTAACTTGGGCAAGTCACTTAACTTCTCTGCAGGTCATTTGCAAAGATGGGAATTCAACACCTGTTCTCCTTCGTACTTAGACTATGAGCTCAATGTGGGACCTGATTATCTTGCATCTACCCCAGCATTTAGTACATAGTAAGCACTTTACAATCAACACTTAGAACAGTGCTTGGCACAAAGTATACACTTAACAAATACCATCCAAAAAATTATTATTATTATAATTTCCCCAAAGTTATTTTCTTTTATTCCAAACTGAAACCTTTCGGAGCATCTTTCTCCTATGCCATCCTCCCAGATCTACAAACTGCCTACTGCTCTTCCTTAGAATCTCCTTCAGGTAGGCAAGGGTCTGTGTCAAGAGGTCATATGGTAGATGCAAATGAACATGAAATATTTCCAGTGAAAAGTATCAAACTGGCTCAAGTAATCTGCTTTAATGGATTTTGACTGATAACTCAGGTAGTATCCACTTCAAGAAAGGTAAAAAACATTGGCATTTTGGATTTTTTTAAAAGAATGTTAATCAACTACCATAGTGACAAAAATTTCCCAAGAGGCTATTGGCTAAAATAATGAAAAGATATTAAAAAAAAAAATCCCTTCTTGATGCTTAAGATGTTTCAGCCAACTTCCCCTGGATTTGATTTGGATTTGATATAGAAAGATATTTTTATTTAAATTTCTGAAGCATCAAGCATCAGGTGAAGATCCGGAGTTCAGAACAATTCCAAACTCTCAAGAGTCACTGAGTTCTCCTGTTACCAAATGCTTCTTAGGCACCTCTGACTTGAGGTTTGGGGGGCTTGGTATCTCCTAGAGCATTGAACTGTTACAACATTATACAGTAAGCATGATTGCACTCGCCAAAAAAAGAAAACAACTCCTCTGAGTCAAACTGATCAGTATCACTCAATCAGTCTTTCAGGCTTATCTGTTGTTATTTTGTCTTTTATTGTTTTAGTTCCTTGGCTGGTAATACCTAAGTGGTGGGTAAATTCCCTTGAGGATGATGTAGATGATTTGGCAACTTAAAAAGAGAAAGCGTAGAAGCTTCACTTGGTCTCTGTCCAGAACTCGCTAGAATAAAAGAAAGGCCCAGCTGCCCCGAAGAAATTACCTTGTCCTGAAGAGATTATGGAAATAGATTCCATTAGATGGTAGGTTCTCAGAGCGCAGGGAACATGTATCTTCTGTTGTATGCTCCCAAGTGTCTAATACAGTGCTCTCTACCCAAAAGGATCTCCACAGTTGTTGTTTGGTGATGATGAAAGTGCCGGTGGAAAGATTAATCTTCCTTTATAAATTAAAATGCCTTATATTTATGGCATGTTATAGTGGATAGAGCATGGGCCCGGGAGTCAGAAGGTCATGAGTTCTAATTCCGGCTCCGCCACTTGTCTGCTGTGTGACCTTGGGCAAGTCGCTTCACCTTTCTGGGTCTCAGTTACCTCATCTTTAAAATGGGGATTGAGCCTTTGAGCCCCACATGGGACAGGGGCTGAGTCCAACCCCATTTGCTTGTATTTACCCCAGTGCTTAGTACAGAGCCTGGCACAGAGTAAAAGCTTAACAAATACCACAGTAATGACTCCTGTGCGGAGAGAAATGGATCCTCTCTGGCAGGAAGGGACCAGTCCACTTCCCTAAGAGTTCTTGCATGCTTGACTCAAGAGCCATCCAGGGACCTTGGGACCCTGTAGGTGCCGTGAGCCCTCAATTCATTCTTTCATTCAGTCGTATTTACTGAGCACTTACTGTGTACAGAGCACTGTACTCGGGAGGGTACAATCTAACAATAAACAATCGATCAATGGTATTTATGGAGCACTTACTATGTGCAGAGCACTGTACTAAGCTCTTGGGAGACTACAATACAACGGAATAAGCAGCCACGTTTCCTGACCATAAAGAGCTTGCAGTCTAGAGGGCGAGTCCTCAGCAGAGAAGCTGATTCCGTTACATGAGGTAAAGAGTGTCTTACTATAAAAAAAGGGTGACCTGGGAATCCCCCAGGGAACCTCAGAGCACCATGCCGTTCTCTAGCTACTAGCCCATACAGTTCATTAGTCGCCCTCAAGTCTCAGTCCCAAGAAAGAAGGTTCTCTCTGCAGAAGCTCTCTCTGAGAAGTAGCTTGGCCTAGTGGATGGAGGAAGGGCCTGGGAGTCAGAAGGACCTAGGCTCTAATCCCAGCTCTGCCATACGTCTGCTGTGTCATCTTGGACGAATCGCATAACTTCTCTGTGCCTTCGTTACCTCTTCTGTAAAAATGGGGATTAAATCGTTAGCCCTATGTGGGGCAGGGGCTGCGTCCAGCCTGATTAGCTTGTATCTAACCCAGCACTTAGTAGGGTGCCTGGCACAGAGTAAGAGCTTAACAAATACCATAAAAAAGGAGGTGGCAGCCCGAACGTTCTGGTCACTAACCTCTTTAATGGCAGTTGTCCTCCAGTGGGCCCATGAAGGAAATGGACGGCCCAGAGAGCAATACTTTTAACTGATAGAATTTAAGCCAAAGAAGAACCGGAAGCTTGGCAAGATGCAAAACTTGTAGTTTATTAGATTCGCAGAATCGTCATGAACCCTCTGGAGTCAGCAATCAGCCCTTGCAGTGGTAACCCCTGCCCACAGGGAACATTGTTCCTACAAGTGTTTTCATGGGACCAGACTCTCCCTTCTCCGGAGATCTTGCACTTTCGCATGTGCTTAGTACAGTGCTCTGCAAATAATAAGCACCCAGTAAATGTGATTGATTGATCTCAGCATGCAGCCTCTGCCAGTTTGTCTACTCAGTGGTCTCAGTGTGACTTTTTCCAGCGGTGATGTCTCTGGGCTCAAAATAAGGCATTGCCGAGTCAAATAAGTTTTAGAAATCCCTCCTCACTTTTTTTCTCTCCAAATGTGAGCCATCTAAATGACATAAACATTCCCAAATCATGTGCCTTTGTCAGTAAACAGCATGGAGCGGCGAGCTGCTCAGGGCCCAAATTTGACCGATTAACTCAGTGCGACGGGGAAGTGTTCCAGCCAATCAATCAACCAACATCATATTTATCGAGTACTTACCGTGTGCAGAACACTGTACCAAGCGCTTGGGAGAGTACAATATAACGGAGGTGGTAGACACGTTCCCCGCCCACAGTGAGCTTATATTATCATTATTGACCATATTTTTTGAAGGCTCACTGGGTGCAGAGCCCTGTGCTAAGCGCTTGGGAGAGTACAGTTTAACATCAAACACATTCCCTCCCCACAACGAGTTTTAGAACGGGTCTGTACTGGCACCGATTTCCGACTTGCTCGATGGGCATCTGGTCCCGTCCCCAGGCTCGGCCAATCGTTACCGCAGTGCCGGCCAGTCCAGCCTGGCTATCGCTCCTGGGAAAACCGGTGGTGGGAGGGGGCAAAGGAGCGGATCAAAGATGTCAGGAAGAAGGGGGATCTCTAGATTATCTGCCTTGTTTTTTGGCTGGACTGAAGGACAATCCTGTAGGCCGGTGATTCTCCCCTGGGCCCCATTTTGGCCAAGCTGAAGAAAATCGGAATTCAGAGGCCCAGGAGTTTTCTTGATTATTATTTCGGTTTGGCCACTAAGGGGCAGCAATGACCTTCAGAGCAAGAACCCTCCGTTCACCGTTCAATGGCCACTAATTGAACTCTCCCAAGTGCTTAGCTCAGTGCTATGCACACGGTAGGCACTCCATAGACACTACTGACTGCCTGAAATCCTACCTCCTTTAATAGCACCAGTAACTTTGTGAGATACCCAGAGACAAGCTAGTCCCATTTCCCGGGGCGAGAGCCCAGAACAGTAATCACGACTGTGGTATTTGTAGTGTGCTTACCGTGTGCCAAGCAAGCACTGTACCAAGCTCTGAGATAGTAATTACAATAGCAGTGATTATGATGGTAACGATAATAACAGTAAGACTCGTTCAGCTGTTACTATATGCTAAACCCCGGAGTAAATACGAGATAATCAGGTTAGGCACAGTTCCTGTCCCTTATGGGGTTCACAGTCTAAGAGAAAGGTTAAGTGACGGTCAGGTCTAGGTGACATAGCCAGGGGAAGGGGTTGGAGTTGAATTTCTACTCCTCGTAGATTTCCACCAGACTTTACTTCCTCAGACCCACTTGCATGGATTGTATCTCCTGAATGACACTGTGTAAGTATCCTTACGAGCTGGGTCTACTGAACGGAGGACGGGAATTATGGAACTGATGCATAGTGGGGAGACCCTCGGAACTGCTTAGGGCAAAGTGTCCGGCACGATGAACGCAGCATCGCCAAGCTGGACGAGGAAACCTAAAGTCTTGTCCCCCCTAGAAGTCTGGAGACTTGCTATGCTCACAGGGGTAAAGACAAAGCCGTAAATTCCTATCTCTTTCAGGCATCTCAGACCTTCCTTCCTTCCTCTTCCCAGCAGTCAATCAAGTGGCAGGAGTCCCTGTTCCTCCCCACATCCCTAAACTGTAAGCTCGTTGTGGGCAGGGAATGTGTCTATTATTGTATTGTACTTTTCCAAGCTCTCGGTACAGTGTTCTGCCCACAGTAAGCACTCAATAAATACGATTAAAACTGAGTGAATGAACAGGGTCCCAGGCTGGAGTGCGAGTGAGGGTTTTCCTACTTAATTTGGGGTTCCCAAACCTTCCTTCTCCTTCCGCCCCTAGTCGCCTTCCTCCGTGGCCCCGAGAGTCCTTCCTGGGGGGAGAAGTGGCTGCAGAACACTCCCCCAGATGAAAATTTGACCGAAGACCAAAGACTGGGGTGACCCCGACTGCTTGAATCTCTTCTTGTTGATAAGGCCAAAGTTCCTGCGTCTCAGTCACACAATCAGCCTGCAACTAAAGGGGATTGTATGGTCCTAGCTTCTTCACCCCTAGCAACCCTGAGTCTGTTTTAGGGGTGAACCACGCAGTGGCTTGTTAAAGAGTTTATGACTCGTCTGCTTTTCCTGAATGAGCAGGATTGTACTTTGCACGGGATGCCACGAGATGGCATTGTCAGAGGCCGTTTTCCCTCTCCTTTCCCTCTTCGCACATGGTTCCTTGCGAAGTGGAGGACAACTGGGACATCACTGGGGTCAAAAGCAGAATTTTATTTAGGGATGAGAAACCTCACTCTGCCTTTGTCTTTGTCCGGGATCCAAAAGTTCTATTTAGGAATGAGAAACCTTCTCTCTGCCCTTGTCCCGGTGGACTAACTTCCCCCCGTAGATAAAGCTGCTAGGTTCCTCTTTTCCTCCCTTCCCCATCGCCAGAGATGTGTGCAGTCTCTAGGAGGTGATTCATTCCGGGAAGACAGGGGAGCTGGGCATCCTTGGCAAAAAGAAAGTCCACCTCATCCTGTCTTCTGACCTCACAGCACTTATAGCCATATCCGTAATTTATATATATTAATGTCTGTCTCCCCCTCTAGAGTTTAAGCTCGTTGTGGGCGGGGAACGTGTCTAC